>NC_091451.1:42651152-43300735 GCF_964237555.1 Oryctolagus cuniculus
AGAGTTCCAATGCCTGGGATAAAAGCATGTTGCAAAGAGGGCGTTTCAGATCAATGGAGGAAAGATAAGTCATTCAAATGAAAAGTTATGTTTGGTATCTATTCACAGAACAAATAACGCAACGCATGCCACGGGATGAACGCCCAAAGAAAGTCCCGACAGGGCTGTTCGTTCTTGTTACAAATATTCATGAACATCTTCGTCCTGAGGCCTTGTAGGCACCTGGGGAATCGGACAGACAGGAGCCCTGCATCAGCGGTTCTTGCGGTGGGAGCTGGACAGTAGGGGAGAACGCAGATGTTATGCAGGTGTGAGAATTGCTAAGTCAGGGGGGAACCCGACACCTCTGTGACAGGGCATGGTGGCTGCACCAAGGGACAGCTCAGAAAGGGCCTTGACGCTGGAGGGCAAGGGGCTGGGAGAAAGAGGAAAAGGCTGAGGAGCACCAAAGACGGGGGGTGGGGAGACCTCGTGTGTGCCAGACCCTGAGGGAGCCCGTAGCCCCGAGCACGGCGCCCGAAGGCAGGAATGTTGAGACATGCGGGTTGGGACCCTCGAAGCCAAGGAACACAAGGACGCCACAGCGAACTCCTCTCCTGGAGCTGGGGGTCCTCCCAAGAGAGGGGTGAACCCCCGACGCTGGAAGAGAATCTGTCCCCCGGGGTTCAGGTGTTGAACGGTGAAGGTCACCCTGAGGGTGTGGAGAGGCCACACCTACAGACCTGTGGGACGGGGCACCTACAAAGCTCTCACCCAGTGCTGGGCGCCGTTGCCCTGTGCCTGCTGCCACGCCTCCCCAGCTCGGGACCCCAGCCTCCCGGAGAATGAGCAGTAAGTTTGCATCTTTTGTGAACCACCCAGTCTCTGGTACTTTGTTACAGGCACATGCGTGGACGACTGCAGCAATTCTCCAGTAAGCAGTGACAGCTATCAGTAACACGGCTATGCCACGCTTGCGGCTTGAAAATGCAGAGCGTGTTTGCAGCACGGCTTAATGATCTCAAGGATCAGTTAATGTCTGATGCACAAAAGCTAACCGCACACGGCACTCTCATTGTACCCATTGTATAGACAGGAAAACTGAGAGAAGCAAGTTGCGTGGCATCACACAGAGCGTAGGACTCAGCCCCGGCTGTCTGGCTGCGTGGTTGTTCTCATCTCCACTGCACCCTGGAGTATTGCCCTGGCCATACATTGTGTGTTTCATTCAAACCAGAGACGGCTCAAGCACTTCTCAGCCAACTGTCACTCATGACCCTTGGCTGCTCCGTGCTGTTTATCACACATGAGCCTAAACCTGGAGATGAGACCCCTCTGCAGACCAACACCCAGGACCGCGCTGTGCTCCTCTGGGGCCCAGTCTGGCCACCGCGGGAGCTGGCTGATCTCAGGCCTTAGCACCAGGGCCCAGCCTCACCAGCACCAACGTCCTCCAGAGGTATGCACTGTCAGAAGACTGCGTGCTCTCCCGATCGGGGTCCTCCTACTGAGAGGCCTGCAACCGCCGTGCCGGGGCCGGGGGCTTACCTTCCACGTCTCTCCTCTTCAGCTATCAAAATATCAAACCTGCGATCCTCTGCCCCAGCCGACAAATCCAGCTTAATTGCTTCAATGGGCCCAGGCATGGAAATAAAAACCCTGTTCAGGGAGGCACCCATCACCTGGAAGGTTCCCCTCCCAGCGTGGGATTAGGGAGAGCCCAGAGCCCAGATGCTCAGAGCCCAGTCGGCAGCCAACTGGGGAGAGCAGGGGTGTGGGGGAGGCGCAGGGTGGGGAAAAGCCTGCCTTTGCCTTCAGCACCTGTAGGGGGACCATGAAAGTTATTTCTAAATGGATCATGTTACTACACGTGTGTCTCAGTAAGTTATAAACATCCTTGACATGCAAGTGGAGTGAATGAGAAAGAGAGAAAAGAATGCATAGGCAACAGTTACCCTCGGTGATTTCAGGGAAGTAGACACAGACCTCAACACACCCACAAGCCAGAGGTGCAGGCCTACCCAGAACCAGGGAGGCAAAAATGTTACAGTTGAAACACAATTTCCACTCCTTTCATTCCCAAACTACTTGTAAAAATATAACTGGGAAAAGTTACAGGAGGTGTGTTCTCAAATAAATTTGATCGGAGTGAAAATTGAAACTATTTTTGGAGGCCATTTGGCTTTTCTGGAACAATTAAAAAATATGCATACCTTTGACCCAGAAATTGTATTTTTAGGAGTCTATAAATACTCACACATTTGAATAAGTACATGTAAAATAATATGCAACTTGTCACACAATGATACAACTTAAGATGCCTACTTGGAAGATAGCTTTAGCAATGTTTATAAAACAGCAGCCATTAGAAAGTAGGAGAGTAATTTTAAAGCTAAACTATGGGACCTTCTGCTCCCATTGGGATGAACGCTTCATGGTCACTGGCATAGAAAGACTTCCAGGTTAAGTGAATAAATCAATCTAAATGAAAATACATACAAATGAGAACAGCAATTTAGAGGAACATTTAAGATACATACAGTACTCTATAAATACGTTGCTATATGTTGATAAGATCCACAAATGTATAAATTACATGTGATATTAAAATGCAGCTATACATCCATGTGATTAAAACATATATAATTATGTTTATTTGTTCATGCTAAACATACCAATTTTGCTATCAGACTAAGACTTCCATTGGAAAACAGATTTCTTTATATATATATAGATAGATAGATAGATAGAGAGAGAGAGAGAGAGAGAGAGAGAGGAAGATAGGTAGACAGATAGAAAGATTATTTAAGAGACAGAGATAGAAAATTCTACCCCTTGGTTCACCCGCCAAATGCACCCCATGGCCACGGCGGGGCCGGGCGCCAAGAACACCAAGCACACCTCCCACGTGGGCAGCCGGAACGCTGCCTCCCGGGACCTGGACCTGCAGGAAGCTGGTGTCAGGGGCCAGAGCGGGCAGGGGAGCCCCGGGGCCCCAGTGTGGGATGTGGGAGTCTTAGCAAGCAGGCTGCGCGCCTGCTCGGGGGAGCTTTCTGGTGAGCTCAGCTGGTTGGGCGTGGAAAGGCTGCTCGCGAGAATCTGACTTCCCCTCCGCAGGTCCTCCAGGCACAGTGCGAGGCGACCGAGCAGTGACCAGCGTGGGCCGTGAACGGACACAGATGAGGAAAACTTCACGGGCATCTCTCCGCAAGGGTGAATGGAGCCGACCTTTTAAGATAACATAGAAAGCAGGAAGCAGACATGTCTGGAGGTTGGAAGGCTCCCATCCCACGCCGAACGCTTGGGCTCCATTCCTGGCTCTGGCTCCCGACACCAGCTTCCCATCCAGGCAGATCCTAGGGGGCAGCTGTGAAACCAGATTCCTGCCCCACACAGGAGGGGCCTGGCCTGTGTTCCCAGGCCCAACCCTGGCTACTGTGGGCCTTCGGGGAAAGACGTCTTCCCACATCTTGAATAACAGAGATGTTTTTAAGTTATTATTTGATCACAAAAATGAACACCTTGAGAAATATATAGACTAGAATATTGCGTTATTTCTTTTTTCTACTCTTCATCATTTTGGCCTCACCCCACCCTATCCTGCTCGGTAACTCTGTACCCCTCGTCAGTGGTAGGGAGGAAGACAGCTTGGTACCATCCACACTGGCATCTCTTTAGTATGGACAAGGAGACACATCTTGTACAGGTCTGGGTCGCGTGTCTACAGCCCTCTGCCCCAGCCGGGCATCCACGGTGCACAAAGCCAAAGGCCCTCCTGGAGAATGGAGACGGGAGCGTGACTTAGAGGAGCCGAGAGAGGCCGTGGACCGGGACGGCTTCCCCGTGCCAGCGGCTCCGTGGACACACTGAGGGTCGTGACTCCAGGTTGAGGCTGTTACTTCTTGCGTTCCCTAAAATCTCCGTGATCTCCTCTCAAATACACAGACTACAAACAGTCGTCAGGATGAGGCTGATTTCCAGGGGTGCTGGGTGCACTGACAGCCTCTTCCCCTCCGGAAGATGTGTTCGACTTTCAAATCTCAAATCTCCTTTTCAGTGAATTGCTAAAAGGAGTCTTAAAACCTAAATTTGAGGGACCGGCACTGTGGCATAGCAGATAAAGCCCTGGGCTGAAGCGCTGGCATCCCACATGGGCGCCAGTTCTAGTCCTGGCTGCTCCTCTTCCGATCCAGCTCTCTGCTATGGACTGGGAAAGCAGTAGAAGATGACCCAAGTGTGGGAGACCCGGAGGAAGCTCCTGGCTCCTGGCTTCATCCTGGCTCAATGCAAGCTGTTGCAACCTTCGGGGACATGAACCAGAGGACAGAAGACCTCTCGCTTTCTCTCTCACTCTCCCTTTGTCTCTGTAACTCTGACTTTCAAAACAAATAATCATTTTTTAAAAAACCCTAAATTTGAGAACTATCAACTAAATCATTTCTAAGAACGCTTTTATTTTCACAAATGCCTTCGGTTTTCTTTGCCCTAATTTCATTCCCTGCTTCTGAGCGGAGCTCTGAGTGGTCATCCTGGGGTTTTCTCCTTGCCGCGCCGGGCGTGATGGTAACACGGAGACAGGCAGACACACCCCACTGATCACTTCTCCTCGCTGAATGGAGAAGAGCTTTGGTGTCTCGGGTGCAATAAAACAGGCTTCATGCAAATCATTCTTCATTCAAGATTCAGCAGAAACAAAAATGCACTTTGTCAAGTGCTTTGAACTCCATGAACCTGGCCATGCATTCCAGAACATTCAGTCCAGCGCAGGGTTTGCTTGAACTTCTTGAAACACGGCTTTGAAGATCACTCCACGTCTAAAGGATGCTATGATTTACAAAGTAACCTTCCCGAAGGCCTGATGGCCTGCTGCTGATGGGAAGGGGAGGCTGGTGTTTGCTGCAACAGCTAAGACACTGCTTGGGACACACGTGCACCCCACATCAGAGGCCTGGGTCCAGGCTGGCTCTGCTCCAGATCTCAGCCTCCTGTTCATGAGCACCCTAGGATTCAGCAGGTGTCAGCTCAGCTAGCTGGGTCCCTGCCACCCCCATGGGAGACCTGGGTTGAATTCCCACGTTGTTGCAGGTATATAGGGCTCGCTCTCTAGCTCTCTCTCTTCCCTCCTCCATCTGCCCCCCCTTCTTTCCTCTCCTCTTCCTCCTCCTTTCAAATAAAATGAAAAGAAATAAATAATTTTTATAAAGAAGTACCCAGGAAGGGGAAGCATTACTCCTATAACTGTGAACACGAGGGGCTCGGAGGTTGCTTCTGTCCATGCACCCCCCGCCAAGTTTCCCCAGGGGAGGGACGGCTGTGGGCCTCCGCCAGGCTCCAGGAAGTCCCCTTTCCGAGATGGCTTCAGAAGATGCGAATAGTCACGCGTGGGGGGCTGGGGAGGAGCAGAATGAAGGATCTGGGGGACAGGTGCACCCTGGCAGAACACGGGGGTGTCCAGGAGTGAGCGCAGCACAGGGGCCCTCCCTCGGCACAGCGAGTGGAGCAGAGATCCTGGACCCTGCACGGAGACCCAGGTCCAGCTCAGCTGCGGACGTGTGCCCCTTGAGGGTGACAGCAGACTCTGGGGCAACGCAGCCGTGCGCTGGGAGCCGGCACATGTGGGAGACCAGAAGTGTTTCTCACTCCAGGTTTCTGCAGGGGGGTTGCTGAAGCCAAGACCTGGAGGACCCTGGGGAAGACCTCCCCTCCCACAGCGCCCCGTTTCCAGGCTGTCAGTCTGGAAGGGACAGCACCTGTGGCCAAACTGCAAGTGTGACACAGAGTGGGCGGCGCTGGGCCGTGCAGGCCACCTGTAAGTTCCAAGCCTCGGTTTCCCTGTCTGTCAAACAGGGATAAGAACGACTTCCGGGGAGGATGCTAATGAGGAGAAGTGAGGGAATGCACACCATGAATTATAAACCTCCACTGAGAGGCACGCGGTCATGATTATGCATAAAGGCCCAAGGGCTGTCCCATGATCTATTTTTCCACATCTCAATTCTCCCATCTCGTCTCTGGGACACCTCATCTCCCCCTAAATGCCTCCCTTCGCTGGGAGACAGCCTCCCCTGCTGGTCTCCAAATTAGCACATCTTCCCACCACCTCCCCCGAGAATTCTGCTTCCTTTAATCCAATGAAATAAGAAGTGCAGGCCGACATCTTCAAAGCATGAGAATAAAATTTGGGGACCAAAATTATACCCATTGGGATTGCTTCTGCAGAAATACTTTGGAATTCCTTTTCATGCCCTATTAAATAATTAAAATGTTTCTTTTCTGCGTTCAATGTTAGTTATTTAAATCCTAGTCCTAAGCTCCATTAGCAACCTTATTAGCACAAACTTTCTTCGGCAGTTGGATTAGTTTTATCGATTTTGGCACAGACGGAAAGAACACAGACAAATGCGGGTGTGTGGTTGGGCTGCATGTCCTCCAGTCCCAGGAAACAGCTTGCGTTGAAGCTACATGGTTAATGCCACACCACTTACCAGCTGACGAGCGGGATCACCGACCTCCACCCGCGCCAGGAGCTGTGAGAACTTCGGAATCGCTTGTGGGAACTCAAGGCTTTGAGTTGTCCGCTACTGCACAACTCCATCCCAGAGCAGCTGCTCGTGTCAGTGATTTGGTATTTGAGAATTAGCCGTAGAATGGAGTCAAAGCGTGTGATGATCAGGAGAAAATTGGGAGCAAGCCACAGAGCTGAGGATTCCAGCCATCTCTCTTCCAAGCCTTGCTGACTCAGTGGACCCCCATGCACCCCCTCCAAGATGAACCCAGGCATCAGCAGGAGACAAGGCCACAGAGAGCTCGCTGGACAGCATCTCTACAGCCGCTCGCAATGGGCAACCCCCAGCGGTGCACGTCCCACTCCCTGCCGCGTAGCCAGCACACACCACCAACCCTGCGGAGGGTCCCCGAGGCTGGAAGGAGAGGGAGCGATGTGACAGGGAGGCGGGGCTTGGCAGGGCGCTGCTGTGTGAGCTCCACACGGTAAGTGCACAGCTGCCTACAGTCAGCGGTTCCCCGAGGGCTGAGCCTGCTTGGCCCAGAGCAGGAAAGCGATGGCCCAGCCAAGCAAGTGAGCAGAGCAGGTGCACAGGCTGCCGCACAGAGCCACTTCCGTGCTGCCCAGAATTCCCACCTGCCTGGGCCTGCTCCTTCAAGGAAGAGGCCCCGGCTTTGTCTCCCACCTGAGGGAACCCTCGCCATGGAGGCGCTCCCTCCCTTGCCCCTGCTGGGTGTTATTCCTCCGCCATCAGTGGCGTCTGGCTGCGAGGCTTCCTGCACGAAGTGATGCCCTACGTGCGCTTCATTTCAAGTCGCATGAGCCCCCTTGTCTCTGCTTAGCTGATGCCCTGTTCTGTGCAGTCACACCACTTTCAGGAAGCTGTGTGCATGGGAGGAGGGGCCTGCTGGGAGCACGTGGCATTGGGGACAGAGGAGGAAAAGGTGACGGCTGGAGTCCGCATCTTCGCCAGACCTAAAGCCATGTGGACCAGGCAAGGTCCTGCCCCTTCCAGCACGCCCCTTAACTGGCACAGGCACAATTCCTCTGTCTCTGAGGGTATGCTGGGACACGCGGGGTCCTGATGCTTGGACAGGAGCGGTGGGTGCCAGGGAAAGACCGAGGGCACAGGGATCTCAGGCCAGACGTGCAGTGGGTGGAGAGAGGAAGAGGCCGTGGGCAGGTCAGTTTCCCTTGGGAACCCAGCAGGTGGTTCTGCAGTGGGGCTGGGAGGAAGAAGCAAGAGCTAAGCACTGTGATGGGCGGGGCTGGAAGCGGGCATCCAGGGAGGGATGGGGCAGGCCAGAGTGACAGGTGCACAGACCTCAGAACCTTGCCCCTGGAACTTGCCAGGAAGTTCTCTTGCTGCCAGCTTGTGGGAGCGCTGCAGGCCCTTTTGGAACCAGACACCAGGTCAGAGCTCCGTGGGGTTGACTCACAGCCTGGGCCAGGCCCCAAGGGCCTACAGCAGTGCCTGGGTGCACCCCCTGCTGCAGGACGGGCCAGCAGCTATGTGGGGGTGGTTCTCAATGCCTTCCAGCCAAGTCCCCCATCTGAGGCTGAGGTGCTACTGTTACTTGCTCTGAGTTCCGATTCTCCCGCCAACGAGTGGATCACCTGGGCAGGTCACATGGCCCCTCTGTGCTGTGTCTTATCTAATGGTCAGAGGAGGCTTAGACCAATTCCCAACATCTAAGAGTTCACAGAATCCTCTAAGCTGTGAATGAACGACTTCTCCTGGCCACTTTTCCAGTCCCCAGCCCTCCGTCACCTGCCTTGCCCAAGGTTTCTGGCATGGCCACAGCTGGACAAGGCTGGACCATCCCTGGGAGCCCCCATCTGCCTCCATGTCCTTCTTTCCTTCATCATGGGCATAGGTAACCCCAACCTGCCCACCCAGAGAAGGGAGGAAGAGGGATCCCTGGGCACCCAGGGGCTCCTGCACCTAATGGGCCCCACCCACCTCCCCAGCTGCCAGAAAGTCCTGGCCAGCAACCAAAGTCCCCGTCTCCGCCTCTGCCAGGGACTTCCCAGGCCTCCCCTCACCTGGGGTCCAGGCGAATCCTCTGTGCTGGTCACCGACCCTTCCACGGAAGGCGGCTTCCTGACGGGGCCATGCTCCGTGCCAGCTCCAACGACCAGGGATGACCACCAGCCAGCCAGGGGACACGGCACCAGGAGTGACACGGCCTCCACTTGCTGCCCCTGCACCGGAGGAGCCCTGACATCCAGTGCTCAGCACCAGGACAGCGAGAGAAGCAAGCGGGAGGGGCCCACGCCTTTCCCACACTTCCCGTGCCCGTTGTCCCAGTGAGCGCTGTGCCAAGGCCGCCACTCTGCCCACTTGCAAATCCGCTGTTGGATAAATCCCCGGCGCTGCTGTCAGAAGCCCCACCCCTGGGACAGAGCAGACCGCCCCTCAGCCACGTGGCCAAGCAGGCCGGCCTGGGAGGCACAGCATCCCTCAGAGCACAGAACAGGGGTGCCCCTAAATCTCCCAGTGTCCCCACAGGCAGCAGCCGCGTCTCCAGATTCCAGAGCAGAGAAGCCAGGCTGTGAGAGGGGAGCGGCCGGCCCCAGGCCCGGGGTCCCAGACCGCACCCCCGCCTCTTCACCCGTGCTGACCTCTGCTTTCACTGAGCTTCGGAGCCCCTACAGGGCTCTGCTGACCCTGTGTCTAAACCCCTGTGAACCCATTTTATGGAGGGAAAACCAAGGCCCCGATGCCCAGGAGACATCCGATGGTCACAGAGGGGCTGCCGGGCTCCGTCAGACTGGGCTCAGGGGCGGGCTGCCCTGTGGGCTTCAGGTCAGGCGCCCGGCCCAGAGCAAGCCCTTCCCTTGACGACAGCAGGTGTTCTGGGGGACCTGACTGCCCAGGCACCTGGCCCCTCAGTGGGTCTGCGGCGGAAGTGCCCTTACTGTCCCGCTTCGCACAGGGCAGCCTGGGGCTTGGGTCAGCTTCCCTCAGGCGATTGTGGTCAGATTGGTTTGGCCCAAGCCTGGCATTTTTTTTTTTAAGTTTATTTATTTAGTTTCAGTTATTTGAAAGACAGAGGGCACACACACACACACACACACACACGGATCTTCCACCTGCAGGTTCACTCCCTAAATGTCCACAACAGCAACAGCTGAACCAGGAGCCTGGAGCCCTACCAGGTCTCCCGCACGGACGGCAGGTGCCCCAGCACGCGAGCCATCGCCTGCTGCCTCCCAGGTGGCACATGGGCAGGCAGCTGGGCTGGAGGCGGAGGTGGCCCTCCGGAGGCGTTTCTCCATCTGCGGCACTCCGACACGACACGGGATGCAGGTGCCCCGGGTGGGGGGGAAGCCATTGTTCCTCAACACCCATTCCAGGGCTGGAGCCTGAGCATCAGCTTGCTGCCCAGTCGCTCCCTCTCCGCTCCCCCTTCTCCTCTCTCTCTCTCTCTCTCTCTCTCTCTCTCTCATCTTCTTCCCTTCTTTCTTCCACCTGCCCACTCCCTTGCACCACGAGCAGGGCCTCCCAGGGAGAAGGGACGTCGTGCACTTGCACACAGCTCAGGGGCCACAGAGCAACCTCTGCAGGAACACCAGGTGCATCGTTCCTCAGTGTAAGTGTGGGAAACACACGCAAGCATGAAGCTTTTTCCGGAGTGTTTATTATAAAACAAAGACTCGAGATACCCTCTGCACTGTTAGTGGTGCTAAGTAAACGGTGGTTTTTAAAGTGGCGAGATGCTCAGCTCCTAAAATAATAGCTGTGCCGCGTCACTGCTGATTCTTTCAGGGGTGAGAGTGTCTAGGAGACTTCACTTGTTTTCTGGAATTTTTTGCATTTTCCAAATTTTCCAAAACAGGAATGTGTTGATTCTGTGATGGGGAAAGCAAAGCTGAATGTGACGCTCATGGAGCGAATTTCTATTAAGAGACGAGCACACAGCACAGTGGATAAAGAGGCACTGGGGACGCGTGGGTCCTTTACCACCTGTGCTTCCCACTCCAGCGTCCTGCTAATCCACACCCTGCAGGCCGCCGGCGGTGGCTGGGTCCCTGCCACCCATACAGGTGACTCGCATGGAGCTCTGGGCTCCAGGCTTCCGGCCAGCCCAGCCCCGGCTGCTGGGACATGAACCAGTTGATGGAGGGTCTCTCTCTGCCTCCCTTCCATGCCAGCACAATGAAAATAAGTGATTCTTTGGTAAACCTTCAGAGGAAGAAAAGAAGTGTTCACAGAGACCGCACCTAAGAGCAGCGGCAGGATGTTGTCAACGGTGCGGCTGGCTGAGCTGCCAAGACAGGCCGAGCAGCAACCGGCAGGAAATGAAAACTGAAATCAGCCGGAGCCAACCCAAGGGGTGGTTGGAGCATAAAGGGGGACAGGGCCAGCAACCTAACCGCCTCCCTCAGCCTAAGGTGCTACTTCGTTGGATAAAGAAGGTGATGCTTCCAGGACATTCCATCAGAGGCCACTGACCAGCAGCACCAGCCACGCTCCCAGGGCGGGAGCAAGCAGCCACTGTGTGCTTTCTGGGAAGCGCTAGCTAAGAACATCCAGGCTGAGAAGGCGCTGTGGCAGCCTGGAGTGCCGGCACCGCATACCGGCACCGGTTCCAGTCCCAGCTGCTCCACTTCCAATCCAGCTCCCCGCTAATGTGCCTGGGAAAGCAGCAGAAGATGAGCCAAGTGCCTAAGCCCCTGCCTCCACATGGAAGATCCAGAAGAAACTCCTGGCTCCTGGTTTCAGCCTGGCACAACCAGGGAGTGAACCAGTAGCTGGAGAAATGAACTCTCTGCCTGTCCTTCTCTCTATATAAAACCCTACCTTTCAAATAAATAGAGGCCAGCTCTGTGGCGCAGTGGGTTAAAGCCCCGGCCTGAAGCGTCATCATCCCATATGGGCACCGGTTCGAGTCCCGGCTGCTCCACTTCCAATCCAGCTCTCTGCTGTGGCCTGGGAAAGCAATAGAAGATGTCCCAAGTCCTTGGGCCGCTGCACCCGCGTGGAAGACCTGGAAGAAGCTCCTGGCTCCTGGATTCAGATCGGCGCAGCTCTGGCTGTTGCAGCCATCTGAGGAGTGAACCATCGGATGGAAGACCTCTCTCTCTGTCTCTACTGCTCTCTGTAACTCTGTCTTTACAATAAATAAAATAAATCCTTTTTTTTTTTTTAAAGAGCATGCGGGAGTTACAGGTATTACAGACTGAAGATACTGTTCGTGGGAAATGCTCTCTTGCACGAATGCTCGCTGGCTGGCTGTGTCCCTCAGCGTGACCGTGCTGCGGCTGTGGGCCGCCCCCCCCCATTCTCAGCAGCTCAGCACTGAGAAGCCCCAGCGCCTGGGCCCATCCCCCACAGCCCACTGAGTCCACCTGTCCGTGCTCATCCTGCAGGAGGCCCCAGTGTCCCTCACTAGCCACGCCCTTGTCCCCGGCAGAGCCCTGGTCACACAGCACTGCTCCCCACCTCCTGAGCCTCACCCTCACCCCACAGAGGCCACTGTGCCTTGAGGACTGTGCACAGGGTCCCCACTTCAAATGTCCAGCCCAGAATTTGGCCCTGGAGTGGACACCAAGTCAGTACATGAACACCTGAATTTATTTATTTGAAAGTCAGAGTTACACAGAGAGAGGAGAGGCAGAGGCAAAGAGAGGTCTTCCATCCACTGGTTCACTCCACACTTGGCCACAGTGGCTGGAGCTGTGCCGATTCAAAGCCAGCAGCCAGGAGCTTCTTCCAGGTCTCCCATGTGGGTGCAGGGGCCCAAGCACTTGGGCCATCCTCCACTGCTTTCCCAGGTCGTAGCAGAGAGCTGGATCCCAAGTGGAGCAGCCGGGACTAGAACCAGCGCCATATGGGATGCAAGCACTTCAGGTGGCGGCTTTACCTGCTACGCCACAGTGCCCGGCCCCACACACATCTTTTAGGGTTGGAACACAGTCACCCAATCTGACAACAGAAGCAGGAACAGTAGCACTCCCTGTGATGTCAGTACAGGCCAGGACCTGCCGGGTGCTTGACTGACTTTATACTAATGTGTTCTGCTATGGGGCCATGCAGTGCATCTCAGTATCCCCACTTTATAGAGGAGAAAACCAAGGTGTGGAGGGCTCAGCCAGTCACAAAACTCCAGCAAAGCCACTGCTTGGTATTCACGGGGCTGGTGGCAGAAGGGTGACACGGGGTCCAGCAGATGGGGAAAACTGAGAGGCCATGCCCATCAGTTCAGAGCTGATTGTTCCCCTGGAAAACCAGAGACAATGATGGCAATAAAATGATCGTAATTGAGGCTTGTGATGTACATATTCAACAGCAATCAATGAGCTAGAATACAAATATAAATAAGCCTGCAGCAGCTCCCAGCCCGCGGTGGAAGGCCGACATGGCTGTAAACAGCTCCCAGGCCGTCAGGACAAGCAGGTGCTCAGGGCGCTCTGGGCTTGGGGAGGGGCGGTGGCTTGAACTGGGATGACTGGAACAGGCAGGGGGACCCAGAGCCAGCGGAGTGGGTAGGGATTCAAGTCAGGTAAGAAGGGGACTCGGGAGACGGACAGCTGGGGGACAGGCAGGCTTGGGGGGTGGGGGGGGAGATGCAGAGCAGCGAATGCTGGAGGTTTGGGGTCTCTTAGAGGACAAGGAAGGGTCTTGGACCCGCACTACAGGCGAGAGGAGCCCCTGCAGAACTGGTGGGGTCCGTGGGGGCAGCAGCTGCCAGCCTGCCAGGCGGAGCCTTCCTGAGCGGAGTCTCGGCTGTGGAGGAGACCCTGGGAGGGAGGACACCAAGGACCTATTGAAAGCCGGAAGCTGCAAGAGGAGCTGCAGCGGTGCCAAGTCCGTCCACTGATTGCAAGGAGTCTCTGAAGTGCTCCCGCTGCTCCCTGCACCTGCCACGGCCCGCCGCCTGCGTCTCGGCACGCTGCCTTACCTGGGTCTATTTTGGGAAACTGCATTCACAGCTCCCTGAGCTGGGGGCAACCTGCAGGGACAGCAGCAAGACACAGCTGGGCCTGGTGGCCAGAGGTGGCTAGAGGGCCCGCGCGCACTCTGGGCC
Source organism: Oryctolagus cuniculus (assembly GCF_964237555.1). Taxonomy (NCBI): domain Eukaryota; kingdom Metazoa; phylum Chordata; class Mammalia; order Lagomorpha; family Leporidae; genus Oryctolagus; species Oryctolagus cuniculus. The sequence continues at coordinate 42,664,671 of NC_091451.1, forward strand.
GCCCAGGCCCCTGCCCCACACACGCCGGCATCTGCACACCAGTGTTCCTCCCCTCAGCCAGCGGCCATTCCCGGCCACACATGTGTCCACTCGTGCGTCAGCAGCCAGCGTTCCCTTGGCGTCCCATCGGCTTACCGTGAACTCGCCCCCTCCTGCTCCCTCTCGAATTCCGTGAGACAGCGCAGCCTGGCGGTGAGAGGTACCAGCTCTGGGTGGGCGTGAACCCGCTACCTGCTGCTTGACCATCAGCTGCTGTGAGCATTCACATGAGAACGTGTGCAACGTGCAGGTGATGCCCTCAGGCAGCAAGTGCCACTGTCACAGTCCCTGACTCCTGTCGCTGGGTGCACGTCCCACTCCGCAGGCCACTGCCGGGTGCGGGGAGGCGGAGGGAAAGCAGGCCCTCCCTGTTACCTATGGAAGGAGAGCCGCTGGCAAAGTCATCACAGAGAGCACAGAGCGGGCAGAGGAGGAAGGCCGGGCAGTGCCGGCTGCGTGGGTGTCCGAGCAGTGGCACTGGCTGAGGCCGGTGTGGGGCACGGCAGCCTTTGGGGCAGCCGCTGGCTGAGGTCCGGCTGAGGTCAGATTGCAGGGAAGTGCAAGCGAGTCCCAAAAAGGCTACTTGGAGGAAAGACTTGAAGGCAGCTGCACTTGACCTTGCGGTCCTGGTTCAAACGAGTGTGTAGGAGCCAGCAGCAGGCCGTGCGACCTGGAGGAGTGCGTTGTCCCAGGAGACCATGCATCGGGGAAACAGTGACAAAGACTGCGCTGTGGACACCCACCAGCATCCCAGGGAAGCTTGAAACCACTCAGGGAGAAACCCCCTGAGCTTCCTGCTAGCAAAGAGCTGGTGGTCCCGGAGAGCTGGTCCTTAAGTTGAAAGTCGACAGCGCGTGCCACTAGCTTGCCACGGGCGTTCCTGCAAGAATTGGTGCTGGATGTGGACTTTGGGGACGTGTTTGCAGGAGACACAATTCCGCAGGCCCACGCAGGTGGCCTCAAACCCAGGCATCTTCCAAGACCTGGGCTTCCTCTGCCGCTCGCTGTTCCAACGTCTTAATTCCATTTGGAAGATGGGAACAGCATCCCCTCACCCGCAAGGCTATCGTATGGATGAATTACAGCAGTGGGCTGGAAAGGGGGGATTCCACGCTCACTGCTCCCAGGGACTCATCACAGACTTTACGAGCCCTTACTGTCGTTATTAACATTATTATTAATTCATAATCTCTCCTTAGCCACAGTCTTCCTTGGAAAGATGTTCCTGGTGGTTTTTATAGGGGAGCAGCATCAAGTAGCAGTGCTTAGAAGGAGCTTCGAGATGCTCTGGTGGAGAGAGCCTTCTGGAAGCCGGAACTCGAGCAGGTTCGCACGGCGGGGGATGCCACAGCACGTTAGGTTCCCCCCCCCCGGTGCTGCGCTGTTCCTTCGCACGCTCACGTAGGATCACCGAGTGGCAGCCAGTCTCTCCCAGAGACAAAGACACATTGTTTATCCGTGTTTAAAGATTTATTTATTTTATTTGAAATGGAGAGGGAGGGAGAGAGAGAATGAGAATCTTCCATCCTGCTGGCTCATTTCCCAAATGACTACAGTGACCCAAGCGGAGCCAGGCAAAAGCCAGGAGCCAGAAACTCCATCGAGGTCCCCACGTGGGTGACCGGGGCCCAAGGTTGTCCTCTGCTGCCTTTCTAGATACATCAGCAGGCAGCCGGATTGGAAATGGAGCGGCCAGGACTCCAATCAACACTCCGACGTGCGATGCCAGCCTTGCAGGTAGCAGCTTAACCCGCTGTGCCGCCACGCCAGTTGCAGCCCTATTTAATCAACGGCAGTTCTCTGCGTCTCCTCTCCCATCCCACGCAGACCAAATGGCAGTTGCAGCGCAAGCTAGCGAGGACTGCCATGCAGCTCTGTTCCTTGCTGCTGATGCCAGAACGGGTGTCTTCTACTGCAGGGGTGGCTGTCGGGGTTCTGTGGACACAGGGCTGCAGCCCGAGCTTGTGTGTGGCCGGACGGTGTGGTGGCAAGGAAGAGGACCTGGAACCCTGCTCCCCTCGTGGGCAATGACCCCAGGGCACGGAAGACTGCTCATATTTCTCAGAACCTCAGCTGTCTTAAGCTGCCGCTCGCTCGTTTGAACACGTGTGTTGGGCGGCCGCTAAGGGCCAGGCAGCCTTGAAGGTGAAGAACCAGACACGACCCCTGCCTGACGCAGACCCAAGAAGGCAGAGACACCTGCTCTCGCCCCAGGGCCCCGGCCGGTGCGTGGGGGCGTGAGGGTGAGTGTCCGGGCAGGTGAGACACAAGCAGCTTTGATCTGGGCTCCGTTGGGCGGGGGGTCCGGGCTCCGAGCGAGGGGTCCATGGTTAAGGCCTGTTATCCTGTGGCTGGCAGTCGGCCCCGTTCCATCGTTGGTGGGGCATACACCATAATACACCGTGTCCTGGTGATTCTGTGGTCTCATGGAGAGCCAGCCCCCACCCCACCTCACTGAGCCTTCCTCTTGGGCCTGTCGCTGACAACCCTGCAGGGCAGTTGCTAAGTTACACAGACACGGGGCGGGGGGGGGGGGGCGTAAGGTAAGTAGCACATGTTTTTAAAACACTCAGAGAATTTGCCTTTCAACAAACTCCATCCCCTAGGCCAGCGAGCTCGGAGCTGGAGCTGAGACGATCGCTTTCTAGCCCTGTGCCAGTTCACTCTCTCAGCAGCTCCGTTTGCTACGCCACGAGGCGGTGGTGACAGGACCACCCACGAGGCAGACGGCTGCGGGAGTTCCGTGGAATACTGTGTGCAGAGTGCCGGTAATATAGAAGATTCTGGAAAAAGCTGAGTTCCCCTGTGCCGTCCTCCTGTTGACCGATGATTGCTTCCAGTTTCATGCAGGAGCTCCAAATTATGACTTTCTCCCACCAAAGAGGAGGCCACAGATGGATCCCAACACCATCAGGCCCTGGAAAGTCTCCTGACCCCTGACTCCAGTATCCACATCTGACCCTGTGGCCCCCCAGTGTCTACATCTGACCCCGTGGCCCCCCAGTGTCTACATCTGACCCCATGACCCCAGTGTCCACTTCTGACCCTGTGGCCCACCAGTGTCTACACCTGACCCTGTGGCCCCACAGTGTCCACATCTGACCTCATGGCTCCCCAGTGTCTACATCTGACCCTATGACCCAGTGTCCACTTCTGACCCCGTGGCCCCCCAGTGTTCACATCTGACCCCATGGCCCCATCATGTCCACTTCTAGCCCTGTGGCCCCACAGTATCCACATCCAACCCCTTGGCCCCACAGTGTCCACTTCTAATCCTGTGGCCCCACAGTGTCCGCATCTGACCCCATGGCCCCACCATGTCCACTTCTAGCCCTGCGGCCCCACAGTATCCACATCTGACCCCATGGCCCCACAGTGTCTACAGCTGACCCCATGGCCCCACAGTGTCTACATCTGACCCCATGACCCAGTATCCACTTCTGACCCTGCGGCCCCACAGTGTCCACTTCTAACCCCGTGGCCCCACAGTGTCCATTTCTGGCCCCTTGGCCCCACCATGTCCACTTCTAACCCCGTGGCCCCACAGTGTCCACTTCTAACCCCATGGCCCCACAGTGTCCACTTCTATCCCCGTGGCCCCACAGTGTCCCCATCCGACCCTGTGGCTCAGCCACGCTTTGTCACTGCAGACCCCTGAGACCCTCCTGTGGCAGCCCCAGTGCTGCATGCATTGACCCCACACAGGTGCACAGCTCAGGCTCCTTCATGCACATTCGGCACTCGGAGCAGATACTCCAGCCGCACCCCCATCGCACCACACCCTGCACACCTGCCGCGTGATCCTGCTCCAGCCCCACGGGGTGACGGCTTCCCAGGGCCGTTCCCTGAGGCTCACCCAGCAGCACAGACGCCTTCGCTGCCTCCGCCTCTCTCGTGACAGCAGCTTCCTGAGGGCAGCTGCTGCGCCCCACTCCAAGCATTTCCTGTCTCAGAACCAGCTGTGCACGGCCACAAGGCAGAGAAGAGCTGGTCCCCTGTGGATGGATAAACGCAAACCTGCGTGATCTTTCCCACCAACAAGTATCCGCTTGTGATTTCGATGGCTACATTGGCTCTTTGTCCTTAAAATTCTGTGCCTCATTTGCCAGGATCTGATGTCATCTCTCAAGCTGTTCATAATTTATGTTAGGAATCAATAATTGCCTGAAATCAGATGCATATCTTCTATTACTCTAGAGGAAAACAATTAAGTAAAGAAAATGACACAAATATGACAAATTTTGGAAAGGGAAAGGAAACCAAAAGAAAGCAGAGTAAATGAAAATCAAGAGCATTGATAAGTAAAACAATAGTAACAATAATTACAATAAATGTGAATGGGTCAAATCCCCCCATGAAAAGATAGCAATTTTCTGAGTGAGTTTCTAAGAAGGAAAATTTAAGAAAACTCCAGCTCTGCCATGTTTACAAGGCATGCCCCTAAAACAAAATGACAAGGAAAGCCTGAAAACAGACAGATGGAAAAAGAGAAACCAGCAACTGCTTACATAAAAGAGGTGAAGAAAAATATATATCAGACAGCATAGAATCCAAGTCAAAAATATTAAATAGGACAAAAAGGGATTTCAATATTATTAAATATTACACCCCGTCACAAATAATATTCACACATCCAGTAACAAAACTCCCAACCACATCAAACAAAACCTGTCAGAGATGCAAAGAAAAACTAATAAACCCACAATCATAAAGGAAGATTTTAACACATTCAGATCAAATGCCACATCAAGTAAACAAAAAATAAGTAAAATATAGAAAAATGGAACACACCATCAGCACGCAGTAGCACACAGAAAATACAAGTCTTTTCAAACTCCTCTGACACAGGCAACAGAATTGACTGAGGATGATGTCTAATGAAACATCAATATGTTCACAAAGAAGGAAACAGGACAAGTGTTGACTGCAGCATTTTTAAACAAAGAACAATAGGAAAAATAAGCTAAAAGTGTTCAGATTGAATGAAGACATATACCTCCATAAATCCCTTATGTTAAAGAAGACATTAAGACAGAAAAAATAGAATTCAATAAAATGAAAAGAGGAAATAATAAATCCTTAGAGATATTGCTAAAGAGCTATATTCAAAAGGAAAAAAAAAACACATCTAGGCACAACTGTATCTATTAGAAGGTGAATTGAGATTTCTGATTTAAAATGTTAAAACTACGATAAAATTCATGCAAAATTTATGAAGAAAAGAATTAATCAATTTCAAAGCAGAAATGCCTTACATAGGACACCAGCAGAAATGATGGTATAATCAATAAAGACTAAGCAGACTATGTGAAGCTATCAATTGAGTAACTAACTGGCTTGGCAAGAAATCCAAAATGAAGAAAAAATGAGATAACAATAAGCAGTATATGAATAAGAGATCCTATAAGGTCACGGAATCGGTTGATAGTTTTCTGATGACATCACATGTGTATTGTCAATGAGTCTGAAGAGCTTAAGCAGTAGATGATCAACAAGAAAGATATCAATTGCCAAATTAACTTAGGAAGTAAGAGAAATAATCATAAGAATAAAAAATCAGTAAGAACTTCGTCTCAAAAAGTACTTGTCCATCAAAACTTAGCTGTTTTGTTCTCTGGAAGAGAGAGTTAGGAAAATGACAAGGCAGACTGGGACAGAAAGTCCTCAGTGTGCGTCTCTGATAAGTCGCCCGCATCCAGAACCTGGGAAGCCCGCTCGCCTATGCCGTAAGAAGTCACACAGCACAGGAAAGAGAAGCTGAATGACTCAGAAGCCGTGCTCACAGCCTACAAACACTTCAATATTATTAGTCATTCAAAGTGCAAATCACAATGAAAGGGTTCACTCCTGCTGCCCGCAGAGCGTGGCTCAGGCTGAAGAGCTTGGCAGTCTCAGGGTTGACAAGGACGTGGAGGACGTGAATTCTGCACACGTTGCTGCCAGAAATGCAGAATGTGGAAAACTGGAAAACAGCCCTGCGATTTCATAGCAAGGTAAGCGTCCACTTTCCGTACGCGCTGCTGATTCAACTGCTGGGTGTCTGCCCAAAAGAAATGAAAAATGTGTGCACACAAAAGCTTGAATATAAGTATTTGCAGCAATTTTGGTCACAATGAACTGGATAAATGGATAAATGCACGTGATACAGCCGTGCAGGGAAATGGATCGGTGAATGGCGATACAGCCGTGCAGGGAAATGGGTAAGTGAATGGTGATACAGCCGTGCAGGTACACAGATCAGTGAATGGTGATACCGCCATGAATGGTGATGCATCCATGCGGATAAATGGATAAGTGAATGGTGACACAGCCATGAGGATACAGCTGTGCAGGTAAATGGATAAGTGGATGGTGACACAGCCATGAGGATACAGCCGTGCAGGTAAATGGATAAGTGAATGGTGACACAGCCATGAGGATACAGCCGTGCAGGTAAATGGGTAAGTGGATGGTGACACAACCATGAATGGCGACACAGCCGTGTGGTGGAGTAATACTCAGCAATGAAAAGAAGCAGATCACTGACGTCAGCAACAGCGCCCATGAGTTTCAAGAACATATTAAGTGAAAGAAGCCCGACACAAAAGGGAGTGTCTTTTATGATTTTGCTTCTGTGAAATTCTTTAAGTGTAATGAGCTGGCCAAGGGGAGAGCAGAGCAGTAGCTGAAGCAGCCAGTCCTGCGAGACGTGGGAGAGACGCCGGAGCAGAGACTTTGCACCTCGACTGCAGCGGTGTTCACATGAGCGAACTTCAAAAAATTTGTGGAAGATGGACTTAAAAGATTGGCTTATTTTCATGAAAAATTCATTCGAAATTCATTCCTAGTTCTTGCCAAATGCACACTTCCCAAGAATCTTTGGAAGATCCCACGTATGCATGGACTTTACACACTTCCACACGAACATAGAGTTGCCATTCCATTTCCTGCTCCCTTTTGCAGGGGCTCATATTTGAGACTTACAAGATGAGACACTTACCCTGGGTGTATTTATTATATATTAATCACAAATCAATGAAGCTGATTTTATAAAAAGGTACCTTACCCACTGGTTCTGATCTTCAAGGAAGAGAGAACTTCTATGTCTCATTAACTATGCCAAGACAGAGAACGTGGAGACATTGCTACATCAAAACGAGACGTGAGAGATGGCTACATGCATACTCACACAGCTGCAGATCGGTATCGCTTACGAGTTCAGTGGGAATACTTTAAAAATGCATGCCCATGGAAGAGTTCCTTATGTGGTAAAATGGATATTTCAAATCAATATTGACACAATGAACAGCCAACAGTGGTTTGGGGGTGATCACCAACCACTGAACCAACAGCACCAGGTCACTTCTGCCTCACACACACAACAAAGCCGGATTGTCGAAACAAATCGTTGAAGCATCAGCAGGAAACACGTGATATGTTTCAAGCACTGGGATAGGGAGAAGCTTCCTAAGTAAGACCCCAAAACTAGAAGTCACATGTAAAAATTGCACAGAAAGCTACTTTATGATGACATCTTATTTCAAATGCAGCTCTACATTTCAAAATTAAAAGGCAAATTTAAGACTAAAAGAAATATTTGCAACAAAAACAGCAAAATACCAATAGCCGTAACAGGAGGGAGGGAACGTCAAACAGTTCATGGAAAATGGAATTAAAAAGATCCGTTTACTTTGGTGAAAAAAAAGTTGAGATCTGTGTATATGTGGGGTCTAAAAGTGTGTATGAAATACATACTATGAAAAAACTGCATGGATTTCAAAAAAATATTTGCATCAAATGAACTGACCTTTTAATTCCATTCACCTTCATATATAAAAAGCTCCTACAAATTAGTAAAAAAAAAAGCTTTTGTTTCCATCCAGACAGGCAATGAACATTCCCACTAATAATGTGGAATGGTACCTATCTGATCTCATGCTCTCTGACAACAAACACCATCGATTTTATTTTAATATTGCTAATCACATGGGCAAAAACAAAACCCACAGTTCATAAGAATGTTTCATTTTTATTTCCCAAATTAGGTTGATCACTGTTTCTGGGGTTTCTGAACCCCCACAGGTCTTCTGTTAGGGACTATGCCTTTATAGCCTATGTCCACTCTTCTATTGCAGTAGTTTGCTTCTTTGCATTGACTAGAATCAAGCAAGCATGCTAAAAAATAAGACGTTCACTAGGGGAAGCTGTGAATGAATTACGGCACATTCATACAGAATATTTCACAGCTGAAAAGCTAGCATGGTAGATGTCCGTGTGGAGAGATTTGTAAGATACGTAGAAGAAAGCACAAGAGTTAGAAGATGACCCAGTTTTCTGTAAAAATAATTGTGTTTTTGGGGCCAGTGCTGTGGGGCACCTGGTAAACCTGCTGCCTGCAGTGCCAGCATCCTTTATGGGTGTTGGTTCAAGTCTTGGCTGTTCTACTTCGATCCAGCTCTCTGCTGTGGCCTGGGAAAGTAGTAGAAGATGACCCAGGACCTTGGGCCCCTGCACCCACGTGGGATACCTGGAAGAAGCCCCTGGCTCCTGGCTTCAGATCGACTCAGCCCCGGTCATTGCGGCCATCTGGGGAGTGAACCAGCGGATGGAAGACCTCTCTCTCTCTCTCTCTCTCTCTCTCTCTCTCACTCTCACTCTCTCTGCCTTTCCTTCTTTCTGTATGTAACTCTGACTTTCAAATAAATAAATAAATCTTTTTTAAAAATTATATTTTACTCATTTGTATGTTTACAAAATAATAGAAAAATATGCAAGTGATTAGTTATGATAACTTGCAATTACTGAAGACTTATTATGTGCCAGAAATGTTTTTAAGGATTTATTTATTTATTTTAAAGGCAGGGCCACAGAGAGGCAGAGGGGGAGAGAGAGAGAGGGAGAGTTAGAGAGAGAGAGGTCTTCCATCTTTTGGTTCACTCCTCAGATGTCTACAATGGCTGGAGCTGGTCTGATCTGAAGCCAGGAGCCAGGAGCTTCTTCTAGGCCTCCCACACAGGTGCAGGGGCCCAAAGACTTGGGCCATCTTCTACTGCTTTCCCAGGCCATAGCAGAGAACTGTTTGGGAAGTGGAGCAGCCGGGACTTGAACCAGTGCCCATATGGGATGCCAGCACAGCAGGCAGCAGCTTTTACCGCTATGCCACAGCGCCAGCCCCAGGAATGCTTTCAAGAACTTCGAAGTGTGTCTAATCCTCTCACTCATCCTGTGGTTGAGGAAAGAGTATAATTCCCATTTTTCAGCTAAGAAAACTGAGGTTTAGGGTGAAGCACGGTCCCACTTCAGGTTAATTCAGGAAACAGGCAGTTTGTACCAGGAGTATCAGCCCCAACTCTCAATAATTCCAGTAGGATTTTTTTCATCTATGTGATTTGAATTTTCAGGATGGGAATGTATTTGTGAAGTGGATATTTTGTAAAGCATCTAACAGGAGACTGAGCAGACACACGGTAGGTGGAGAGGCCGCACATCTCAGGGGCCCAAGGACAGGTGTCACCTTACGCCCGGAGGAACCGGAACAGGTGACAGCATCCAGATTCTTAGGCTGGGGACAGAGAAGACAACATGGATGTCAACACTGTCTCAAAATACCCACGGGGCTGCCCTTGGGAGGATTTTTGCTGTCCCAGATGGTGGGCTGGGGGCGACTGGGTGTACAGCGCAGGGAGCAGGTGTTGGCAGGACACAGGGCCACCAGCCCATGTGCACCTGCCCCAAACAGCCGTGTGTGTCCCTGACAGTAATGCAAGCCCCTGCAGTGGGTGAACCAGAGAAAGGGGCCCCGCAGCCCACAGGGGGCTGGAGAGCTAAGGTCTAAGACAGCGGGGGGTGCGGGGGTGGGCCCCTGAGACCCTGAGACCCTCGCGGGCCTGGGGTTCAGCTGCGCGTTCACGGGAAGACGAGCTCTCCAGCAGCCCCTCGGTGCAGGCGTGTGCGGAGCAGATTCCGAGGCAGCGTCCCCCGTGAGCCTCGGTAGAACTGCAGATGAGAAAGGATCCTAACTCCTGAGCCCTCGGAAAGCTGTGAACAGCGCTGACCGGGCTCGTGCACGTCAGCTGGGGCGCGTGCTTCTGCAGCGGAGGCCACGCCTTCCTCTCATCTCTCCTCCCAGACTCCAGTTTGCGTGACCACTGAGGTCTTCCAGGCTTTTTTTAAAAAAACTTTTATTTAATAAATATAAATTTACAAAGTACAACTTTTGGATTATAGCGGTTTTTCCCCCCATAACCTCTCTCCCACCCGCAACCATCCCATCTCCCACTCCCTCTCCCATCCCATTCTTCATCAAGATTCATTTTTAATTTTCTTTATATACAGAAGATCAACTTAGTATATACTAAGTAAAGATTTCAACAGTTTGCACCCACACAGATACACAATGTATAAAGTACTGTTTGAGTACTAGTTATACTATTAATTCATATACTACAACACATTAAGAACAGAGATCCTACATGGGGAGCAAGTGCACAGTGACTTCCGTTGTTGATTTAACAACTGACACTCTTGTTTATGGTGTCAGTAATCACCCGAGGCTCTTGTCATGAGCTGCCAAGGCTATGGAAACCTCTTGAGTTCACAGACTACGACCTTATTTAGACAAGGCCATAATCAAAGTGGAAGTTCTCTCCTCCCTGCAGAGAAAGGTCTTTACACATTCCTGTCATGCAGAGGTAGTCGGTGGACTACGACACAGCGGTGGGTTTGCTCAGAGGCTCACTCACTAGGGTGGGTTGCACAGATCTGTGCAAAAGTCTTATACATACAGAGAGAAATATAGACCGAAAACAGCAAAACCTACAATGGTTCACGAGCCATTGCAATGACGACGATTCGCAACTTTGTAAAAATCCGGCACTACCTTTTGCTTCCCAAATGTGGAAAGTAAAAAAAAAAAAGGTACCTGGATTGGGGAGAAAAAATGTCAACAGAGATCCAGTCAAACATCAGTTGTTGGTATTGGATGTGACTCCTGACAACAGCCCTCGGGTGTAAATGTTTTTGGTTGAGAATCAATTAGCAAAAACCTGAAATGTCCTGGAGACCCAACCGCTCCTTCAACAGATGCTGGAAATGCAGGGACTCTCTGTCCCCACGCAGGTTTGCTCTGTGGTTCTGCCACACACCCACCCACTCAGTCACTGACTGTACCCTCCAGACTCTCCCTAGGGGCTCCTCGTAGCCTGAACCATTGCACGAGCGAGGATGGGGAACACACGATGCTCACACGTCACGGTGCACACTGGCGTGAGCCGGTGCACAACGTGGGAAAGCTAGATGGAAGCGCCTTGATCACCACTCATGGACTACCTGTCCCGGTCAGCTCAGACTGCTGTAACAAATTCTGTAGACTTAGTGGCTTAATCACCAACCACCGGTTTCTCATCGTTCTGGAGGTTGGGAACCTCGCATCAAGGTGACACCCAGGGCCGTGCCTGGGCCACTTTGTGCTTTGCCGACGACAACTTCCTGCTGAATCGTCAGGATGGAGAGAAAGACAACATCTCTCGTCCCTTCTGCCTAGGGCACTAATCCCACTGATGAAGCCTCCACACTTGTGACCAAACTCCCTGCACCTCGCCAACCATCCCCTGTGGATTGGGAGTGCGTTGTAAGATCCAGGGGCACGCGGACATTCAGCCCATGGCTCGCACCCTGGCTGAGCAGCCCCCAGAAATGGCCTGCGCTTTGCTTTACCCATAACAGCCAGAAACGGTCAACAGTGAGCTTCTGAAGTGTCCGTCCACAGAAGAACAGATGAACAAATGGTGCTTTACTCACACGAGAGATTATGACTCAAACACAAATAAATTAACTGCAGACACAGAAGTCATGGACTGAGAGAAGTAGTCCAGATACAGACGAGCAAACCCTGGTGTGAGCCCACGTGCTCAGAATTCTCCATGGGGCACAGATCGCCAGCAAGGAGAGGCGTGGGCTCCCGTCTCTGGGGTGCAGCATGTGTGCCACGCGCGTGCGGAGCTCCCCGGGTGAGAGAAACATTCACGATGTTGAGCGTGGTGTGGGTTACAAACGGGTGAGTCAATTTGCCAAAAGTCACAGAACTTTAAACTTCAGATGCGTGCCTTCTCCTGCATGTAATTATAAACCACTTTTCAAACTCTGTCATGACGTTGTTGAGAGACCAAAGCATTCTGCCAGCAAGCTCATTCCGGCCGGCTGTCTGGTCTGTGTTGCCTACTTAACAAACTGGGTCCTGTATACGGCAGAAGAAACTCACTTGCAGGCTGCGTAGATGATTGCAGCCAGGTTTATTCCATCCGCGTAGCAGGATGACGTCAGAACACAGCGTTGCCAGAGCTTAGGCTCAGAGGTCTCGCCCTCCCAGTGACCTGTGAACCCAGGTGGCACCCAGGTGAGCAGCCTGTGGGACTGGCTTCGTTCAGTCCTCTGACTTCGTAACCGGTTTCAGAAGGGACACACGCAATCCGGGGCCTGATGGAGCTTTGCCATTGCTCTTTGCCAGGTACCTGGCCGAGAGTGTGCATCCAATGTTTCTCCATTTTGCCATATCACAGAACCAGGGAGATTTAATTAATCCTCTCCCTCCTTCGGGTCTAAACGCTAAAAGACATTTTAATGAGAAGACAGCAGCAGCAGCAAAAATAGTCATGAAATAAATAAAAATAAAATAAAATTGGTAGGGCCCATCAGCAGGCCCACAGATGGAAGTATTCAGCTCAGTGAAATAAAAGATGAATTTATTTGACTAATGTAAACAGAGAGAACATGAGGCACGTCCGTGGAGCTCAAAGCGAGCCTGAATAGATGAGTAACGTCAGAGCGTCAAACCCACGGTCGTAACTCCCAGGCGCCAACAATGGTCAGGCCCGGTTTAATGAAAAAACAAATGAAATGCTACATATTACTGTTTGCTTCCCCCGTCAAATGAGTTGTCTGAATATTTTATCCAGTAAGGAGTGTTGCCTCTATGGAAGATAATTAAACGGTGTAGAAAGGAACCGGGTTACATGGCCTTATGCGGGGCGGGGGGGGGGGGGGGGTGGCAGTGAGCGTGTGACGGGGCTGGGAGAAGCTGATGAGCCGCTCTGCTTTCTGAGATGTGACTGTGACCATGATGGATGGCCCAGCACTGGGCCAAGTAAGCCATCAGGGTGGGACTCAACCAAGGGCATGGGGCAAGCGCTGAGAGACACTTGGACGGCCAGAGGCCGGCACCTGAGGATCAGATCATAGGGAGCACTGCACATCTCTGATGCTCAAAAATGCATACTGAATGAGTGCGTCTTGGGCATCTATAAGCGATAAATATACCAACACCAATGTGTGTCCCAGGACCGTTCTCTGTCCTTGGGACATTTTCTGCCTGTGCTGTCCACCTGGGGAAGGTGTTCAGGCAGAACAAAGACACACTGAGGGTCACGTTCCTTAGCCTTGGACTGAATGTTTCTAACTCACGGGGCTGACCCGTGTGTCGGATGGCATTGCCCTCTGGACTGCAGGAGCAAACCCTCCCCAGTCCTCCCTAGCCCACAGCAGTGTGACAAGCAGACGTGCCGTGTTCCCCAGCTGAGGGCCACCGAGCTGGACAGGCCTAGCTCTAGGGCCCTGCTCTCCCGTCGGCTGGCTTCGTGATGGTCGGCTGAGCTATCTTCACTCTCGACCTCCACCACCTCGTCCATGTGCTGGATCTGACCGTGTTTTCAGGACTCGAGCAGAGCTAAGGACTGGTTCCGATCTCCCACCTTCACCCGCACCCCCAGTCCTGGACCTTGGTCTTAGTTATACATCTTGCTTTGGCCAAGTCCAGTCTAGAAGAAAATAACTCGACACCAAGCCAGCCAGGTAGACATGACCAACATCACGTGAGGACCTGCAAATCGTCAACTGTCTGCAAATAAGAACATGCCTGGCTTCCTTCTGGTCCAGTGGTACCACAAGAACACGCCCTCCATCCTTTGGAAAAGGATTAAAATAGCACCATAAATAACAACAGCTATCCAAGACGGGTAAGAGCCAGGTATCGATCAGAAACCTCCAGCAAGGCACCCTGAGAGCCCTGGTCCCTGAACACAATGCTGTTTACAGTGCGCCCCAGCACTCAGCGCGCGTTAGAACGTTCACACATTCCTTTGTTCAGCGTGTTCTTCCATGTTTGAGGTCCCGTTTAGAAACGATGAGCAACCAACACGTGCGGGCTCTGTTGAGCCAACGCAGGCCCTGGGAAGCACCACTTCGGCACTGGAGATGTGGGGACGGCAAGGTGGTCTCCCGGGTGTCTGAGGGGCTCCCTAACCCTGGGTCTTATGGCGCCACCTGGAAGGTAACAGTTGTCCCGGCGCTGCCTCTGCAGCCGTTTTGCTAACTCAGCCACCTTGCTGGGGCTTTCCAACTGGCAGCTAAAGATGGCTTGTCCATAGCGTGACGGAGACCCAGTTCATTCATCAGACATTCACGGGCCCTCGTGTAGGACAAGAAGCATTCCTATCAGACAAATGATTTTCGTATCGCGACAATCTTTGTAAGAACCACCCAAACAAAATTCTCTTACAAAGGCCACAGGAAATCTTCATTTTTCAAATGTTTTAAAGTCATAATAACTTGAGGATATTACGCGTGGGCAGTAAATCAGTAGTTGCCCCTTTGGGGAAACAGTGTTAGCAATATTGGGAAATTCATGCCCTTAAGCTGTTCGTGTTAATTCCTTACGTACTTCGCAATGCACCTTTTAAGGTAGTGTATTCAAAACTGGCGAGTTTACTGGAAAGACAACAAGTTTGCCATTCATTCGTTGTGGTCTGACCAATCTTTGTCAAATAAATGTTGACTGTTTATAAATGAAAAAAAAAAAAATGACGGGCGCTGGGGTGTGATAGTGAAGCCACGCTCTCCCACCTTCGTATCTCAGGGTCCAAGGGGTGGTGAGCCCGAGAAGACTACAGCAGAGTGTGATAACGTGTTAAAGATGTCCGCATTCTCCTCCCTGCAACCACTCTGCGAATATGCCACTTTCCGCGGAAGAAGGGACTTTAGGGACGTGATCAAGTTACAGGCCTTGGCGTGGGCACTCGGGGAAGTGGTGAAGCTGCTGCTTGGACACCCACTGTCCATAGCAGAAGTGTTCGAGTCCCTGCCCTCCTATCAGTCCAGCCTCCTGCCAACACACAGCCCGGGAGACAGCAGGTGATAACTCAAGAACTTGGGTTCCTGACACCCAAATGGGAGGCCCGGATGGAAGTCTGTCTCCTGGTCTGGGTCTGGTTCAGCCCTGGCTTCAGGCATTTGGGGAATGAACCAGCAGATGCAAGATTCTCTCTCTCTCTCTCTCTCTCTCTCTCTCTCTCTTTCTCTCTGGCTTTTCAAATAAATAAATGAAACTAACAATCATAATAACTCTTGGAATGGGACCACCAGCTTGGATTCCCCGAATGGGCCCCATGTAACTGCAGGGTCCTTCCAGGAAGGAACCAGTAAAGTCAAGGGCAGAGGAGACGAGGCTGCAGAAGCAGAGGTTGGAGCGACGCAGCCCATACAGCAGGGAGAGGAGAGGAGCCAGACTCCCTCTGAGCCTGCAGGAGGGGCCAGCCCTCCTGACCCCTCGATGTTAACCCCTTAAGACCCATTTTGGACTTCTGACTTCTAGAAGTAAGACTACATTGTGTTGTTTTAAGCAACGTAGTTTGTGGGGTTTTGTTGCTGTTGTTATGTAGGAAACTGATGCAGTACAAGGAGCTCCCGCAGTGACTCAGGGGTCCAGGCAGACCAAGACCTACCCCGTGGAGCCCTGCATCCAAAACTCGTGACTACCCCAGCCGCTCCTGATGGGGCTAAGGGAGCCTCACTTCCTCTCCCATCAGTGGACCAGAACCCAGGCACGTGTCTCGAGCTCAAGGGCAGGGAAGGCTGGGAAGGCACGTGGAGACTCGATGGACGTTAGTGGTCTCTGCCACAGATCTAGGGAAACATCCGTAGGACAATTAAGGGAATCCCCACTGCATTTCAGCCCCACGGAGGCCGTGATCAGCCTGGACTCGCTCACCTCCCACGTGTCCTCAAGGGGGAAGGTAGGGCACAGACTGACCAGGGAGCTTCTGGTCGCACAGAGAATGAGGACCAGGCCAGGATTCAGAGCCAAGATCCGCGGATCTGAGCTCTCCTGAGTTCTGGAGGAGCAAGGGCGGAGTGCTTTACTCCAAGTCGCCTGTGCAACCTCCCTTGCAGGTGCCCCCGGGGGAACGACTGAGATGCTCCCAAGTGTAGGGCATTCCCTTGCCATGAAGGTGCTCCTGTGCAGAGCGCCCCCTCCCGCACATGCAGAGACGGGCGGTCCATCCCATCGGAAGGGATAGCAGGCCACTTGGCACACCTCCACTTTAACGCCATAGATGGAGTCATGGGGTGGGGGAGGGGGATCCTCAGCCTTGGAGAAGAGCTGTGTTTCTGAAAGGCGATGAGCCCTGCAGGTCAGAACCCGCGGTTCAGCCCCGTCCTGGATCTCGAGAAAGTACCTGTCATGTCCGATGTCGCCTACTGCTCAGATATTTTAATTCGAACCGTGCCGGCCGGTGAAGACCTGTCGTGGAAATCTGGCGGAGCCGCTGCGCTGCCACGCTCTCCTGGACCAGACAAAAGAGCGCCTGTCTGACGGAGGCTGCGGAAGCCAGGTTTGCAATTCAATGCTGATTTTGCCCAGAAGTAATTAGTTCATTAACTGGGAGCACACGGGCTCATTAAAGGGGGAGGCGGTGACGCAAATCAGGGGTCTGTGCAGGTCCATCAGAAGAGAGAAGGAGCTGGAATGGTCGGGCTCGAATCTCCTGCCCAGAGGGGTTCCTGCCAGGCTGGCGGGCCCCGGAGGCCAGGCACGTCCAAAGGCACCCACTCCACAGAAGGCGGGAAGG
Organism: Oryctolagus cuniculus; assembly: GCF_964237555.1. NCBI lineage: Eukaryota > Metazoa > Chordata > Mammalia > Lagomorpha > Leporidae > Oryctolagus > Oryctolagus cuniculus. The sequence continues at coordinate 42,681,590 of NC_091451.1, forward strand.
TGGGTGAGAGGAGAGAGAGACAGAGGGCTGAGCCTCTGTGGACTGCTTTCCAGGGAGCAGGCCCCACACGAGGCATCGCCACTTCCGGTGTCCGGTGAATGCCTGTGGCTGTGACCACGCTGTGTTCTCAGGAGCTCGGGCTCTGAGATGGCCATGGCAAGCCAAATGTCCCGGAGAGTAACGGCAGAGCTGGAAGCCAGCCCCGCGTCTTTGTGAACCACAAAGCCGGTGGCTTTTCTAGCCCACCCATAAATTACCAGGCACGACTCGCAGCGCCCAGCCTCGTGCCCACCCCGGTCCCGTCACTCTCTAATCTCAGAACACACTTGGAAGCATTCCTGGTCAGTGCTATATTGAGCTGCAGTTTGCAAATGCTTATTTACAGGGGATTAATTAACGTTGCTATTTGCAAGTACTGAACTAGGGGAAATTGCTTTCTCTCGGAGGAAGTGCGGTGGCATTCCAGCAAGTGTCAAAACCCTGCGAGGCCGACTCTGCAGGGAAGAATGGCTCGTGCGTGACGAGCAGCGAGAACGGCCCGAGACGCTTAGCGTGACAGGCACTGCCGCTCCAGGCTCTGAAAGGGGCCACAGTCCCAGGGGTGAGTCTGGTTAGTTCTCTGAGCCCCAATTCCCTAGGTCAGAGAACCAAGAAACTGACATCCTGGAGTCGTATCAAGTTCTGAGACCAAAAAGAGCCCAGGAGTCTGGCCCAAGTCGTCACCCACAGCAAGAGTTCAGGCAGGGTGCTTGGAGGAGGGTGACAGGTCAGGTGACGGGGTCAGGATGAGCAGCCGAGGCTCAGTTGCACGTGCCAGAGTGGAAGGACGCCTCTGGGGGCAGAGTTACCCTGCAAGGAAGCCCGGGGTACCCTGAGGTTTCAGTCCAGGACAGCTCCGAGCGGAAGTTCTCTCAGTGCCCCAGCGACGCAGAGCGTCAGGTGAGGTGTGGACACTATGAGAAAGGGACAAGAGGACTCCAGCGTGGAGCACAAAGAACGACCTGGCCGTGGACAGCACACGCAGAGCGGAGTGTCCGTCTTCTCTCTCACTAACTCACCCATCTGCCCCCAAACACACGTCCATCCGTCCAACCATTCACGCGACACCCAGTCCAGGGGCTCGTGTTATGGTGCTGTGGGTTAGGCAGGCGCCTGCGACGCTGGCCGCCCATACGCGTGCTGATTCAAGTCCTGTCCCTCCACTTGGATCTGGGTCGCTGCTAAGGTGATGGCCCAAGCACTTGGGCCCCTGCCACACCTGCCACATGAAACTCCTGGTTCCTGGATTCAGCCTGAATCAGCCCCACCATTGAGCCATGTGGGGAGCGAACCAGACCCAAGAGTCTCTCTCTCTCTCTCTGTCTCTCTCTCTCTCATTTTGAATAAATAAAATAAATCTTTAAAAAAATAACATTTGGTCAATGTAGAGCTCCATGCAGTGCCCAGGAGACACGAGGGTGGGTAAGAACAGACCCAGCCGTGCCTGCCATCAGAGTCAGCGCAGCCTGATGGGACAGACCTCCTGTAGACAGCGCTGTCCGCAGAAGAACTCCGCAAGGACTAAGCTGGAGGCGCTGGCTGAGGGTGGAGCCAGGCCCCTTGCGTATCAAGGTGAAAATGATGTGAGCGCCCTGCCTCCTCCCTCAGACTCTACCGTGTATTAAGAAGCCCGTGGACCCGGGAGTTGAAGACCTGGGGACTGGCTTCTCCCCTTTTTTAGTTCAACATCTTTGAAAGCTCCTTTAAATTTGGCTTTCGGATGTGGATGGCAGCACCTGCCTGGCTGTCTCAAGAGTGTGACCGCGAGGGGGAGATTCAGAAGCTGATAGGAATCCCCTACACGGCCGGCGTGGGAAAGGGCGCCAGCGGGACTTCTAGAAGCTGTGGCCTGCAGGGTGGCTGCCCTACCGTGGCTGGCCAGGGGGCTTCATCCCGCCAGGTGCTGGCCAGGCAGCTGGAGACAGATGCCGTGCTAGGAGACACACAGGCTGAGCCTGCAGAACAAGCAGCTCCCCATCCCCCAGGCGCATCTGGGAAGAGCAACGGCAGGCAGCAGATCCCAAGGCACATGGGAGGCCTGGCTCCAACGTCTGGGCAGAGGGCCAGGAGCTGAATATCCCAGGAACAGGTCAGAAAACAGAGTTCAAGGTGGGGAGAGGTGATAAGAGCCCACGGGCGGCTGTGAATGTGTCTGGAAAGCTGGGAGCTGCCCTTCTTGCAAACTGGAGGTGCAGCTCGGGTTGCGCCGGTGGCCGTGTAGTCCCAGGAGGGGTCAGGAGCCGTGGGCTCGCAGCCTCACACACAGACTGCACATCCAGTGTCTACTGAGCCCGTTTCCTGATCGATGCCGCGTGAGTGGGGAGCACGTTCGGACAATCCCAGCCGGCGGAGTCTGCGTTTTCAGATTCTGATTGCAAAGCAGAGCCAAGTCCATTGCAACACTCTCTGCAGAGTCCGCTGAAAGTCCAAGTTGTCTGCAACGTGAGGATTACACACGCGAGACTGTGGCCGCCCGTGAGTGTCGTCTGGGTGAAGACCCTTCTCTCTCATGAAGACGCGTGCATCAGGCAGAGTGGCCTTCCTGGGCAGCACGACTTTCCAGGGAAGGCTACCCTTTGCCAACATTCTCCTGGGCACTGGCTTGGCTGCCGTCCTCAGAGCTGGCCTGTGACGGTGATTCTGCACCCCGAGAAACGGAAACAAAGAACTGCTGCCCATTCCTCCCACACGCCGTCCCCCTGGGAAGACTCAGAACACAGCCACGGTCGGTGCAAACGGGCAGAGGTGAAGACCAGATGACCCCCCACAGCGCTCGGGGTGGAGGGCGAGTTATGGAGGAAACGCGGCCAGAGTTTCCAAGGGAGTGCAGGGCTGGGCAAAGTGTTAGCGAGTCTTTTGTTCTCGCAGCTGGCCTTTGGAACTGCACAGCGCCAGCGCAGTAAATAATACCGCTATTGTCTGCCTGTGTCAGAGACAGACAGAAGGTATATTTGGCCTGCGTCCAAACACCACAAGGGCTACTCATAGTCACAGTGTCCAATTACTGCTGGCTGCACTATAAAATGCGCTTCTTTTTGGCCGAGCTAATTTAAGAATGGGCAGTCTTAATGGCCCCCACACAAAGAGGGTTTTTGCTGCTTCCTTCAATGGGGGAAAATAAAGTTATGTTCAGAACAGAAACTACACTGGCATGGAGTAGAGGCTGTCCAAACAGCCGCCCATTGATGGAAGGGAGCGCCGTGTTTGGGTTTCCCTTGAAGAAGAAGTAGGGAAAAATAAAATCGGCTCAGTTCTCGGTTTTCTTGCAGGGCCACACACATCAGATTGTCCAAGAAGAACTGCCCAGGAGCAAGAGGAAGCAGACTTGGGAGGGCCAGCCGTGTGCACGGAGAGCACAGGCCGCAGGGAGACAGGATCCCGGTCCTGGCACAGGTGGTGACGAGGATCAGGCAGCGTCCAGTGCGTTCTGACCATCTGCCCGGCACTAGGGTCAGCGCTGTGTCTCCTTCAACGTTCTCGGCCGCTGGATGAGGGTTGACGACTGCTTTACAGATGAGGAGAAGCTGAGGTTTATGCAGTTCAAACGACCCGCTCAGAAGACTCGTTTGCTGAGCAGCTGCCCAGACTGGAGGGCTTAGTGCCCTCAGGGACGTCAGGGACGTCCGAGGAGGACACTTTTTACATCAGCCCTGGTTGGAGCCCTGGAATATTCATCGGCCACCTGTGGCATCTGCAACCAGCCATGTTCCTTCGAATGCAGCTGCGGAGAATACAGGTGACGCCTCCCAGTGTCGCAGCTCTCCCAGTCAGTAAGATTCTACCCCGGGGGTGGGCACTGTGGCACAGGGGTTAACCTGCCACATTCCAAATGGGGTACCCGGATTCAAGTCCTGGCTTCTCCACTTCCAATCCAGCTCCCTGCTGATGTACCCTGGAGGATAGCAGGTGATGATACAAGGGCTTAGGACCCCAGCTACCCATGTGGCAGACCCAGATGAGGCTCTGGGCTTCTGTCTTCAGCTTCACCGAGCCCTGGCTGCTGCAGGTGTTTGGAGAATGAACAAGCAGATCTCTCTACCCCTCCCTTCCTTCTCTCTCAATAGATGAAAATAAATAAGTGCACATCTTTAAAGATTTTTTTTATCTATTTGAAAGTCAGTTACGCAGAGACAGAGAGAGAGAGAGAGAGAGAGAGAGAGAGAGAGGTATTTCATCCTCTGGTTTACTCCGCAAATGGCCTGAACAGCCCAAGCTGGACTGATCTGAAGCCAGGAGCCAGGAGCTTTATCCAGGTGAGTGCAGGGGCCCAAGTATCTAGGCCATCTTCTGCTGCTTTCTCAGGCGCATTAGATTAGCAGGGAGCTGGATTGGAAGTGGAGCAGCCGGGACTTGAACCGCTGCCCGTATGGGATGCCGGGTCTGCAGGTGACAGCTTCACTTGCTGTACCACAGTGCCAGCCCCAAACAAATACACATTCAAAAAAAACTTCATGCCAGCGTCCGTGGGTCCTGCTCCTCTGAGGCCGCCGCCTCTGCCTGGATTTCCGTCATTGTCCCTGGACAGTCCCAGGTCCGGTGTCATCCACTGGCAAGGCTTCCAAGGTCAGCCGTTTCCACGAATCTCCCTTTGCCACCCGCTTCTCCAACAAGGAAGCATGAATTTGTGCTTTGGATAAAGAAAGGCTGGGGGCAAGGGTGCTAAAGAAAAAACAAAGGAGCGCTTCAAAACCCCCTTTCTCCAGCGCCAAACCCGCCACCTGCACACCGAAATGTCGGAGAAACAGACCCCAGGTTTCCATCCGGGGGCGGTCGCCAGCAGTGCCTGACCTTGCTGGCGCTTCCCTCGCAGGAGGAAAGTCAGACGCACCTTGCAGATATATTCGCTCCAAATTTCAGAGGGTTTTTAAATGCACACGTCCCTGACACAGCAGAGTTATCAATCAAAATGTTAAATCCTTGATAGGCTCCGTGACAGCGAGTTCGACCACCGTCCCTTTCATCCTGCAATGTCTCACCGAGGGCTTCGTCGGGAGAAAGACCAAAAAGCCACATCGGGGTAACGAGGAGGGATAAAAAGCAGAGCCCGTCTGTTCCCATTTGCCGATCAGCAACCTGGAGAACACAGCACGCCGTCTGTCAAGGAAAATGAGGACATTTTTTCAGGCCTCTTTGAATCCTGAAAAGATACACTTTCTTTGGGAAGAGGGGAGTGATGTCTCAATCCTTAAGGCAAACTTTTCAAAGAAATGAAAGTTGGATGGAGCCGGCGCTGATCCTTGTGAATTATCAGCTTGGGGGCTCTTTGATATCTGGGAGCCTGGAGGAAACCTGAAGACGCCAATCTTACCAGTGGTGGCCGTGGCTGCTGGGTCTCCACGGAGTGGAGCTGCAGGGCTGGGTGTCAGGCAGAGCCACTGGGAAGCTGGCCCGGCTCACAGGTGTGCCTGCCTGTCCCCATTTCCTTGGAAAACACCAGCAGCCCTCGTCACCTCATTCTAACCGCAGAGGCTTCCCCACGGGCCCCCGACAGGCTGCCTGGGAACTAAATGCATTCGTTTGAATGAATGCTGTTGGTTGTGCACTGGGGCAGGCAGGTTGCCCTGTGTGCACAAGGGCATCAGGGACCCAAACACCGCTAGGTTTATCCGTTAGTTCACCCCTTGATGCAAGCACTGGACACCCAGCCTGTGCTGGGTGCTGAGGGGGACCAGATGGCAGAGAGAGGCATTGTCCCTCTCCCCTGGAAATGATACTCAGGGAACGGGTGCTCTTCTGAGGCAGTGATGGAAGGGGCTGAGCCAGGACCAAGGTGGGGCACCCAAGGCACGCCACAGGAGGAGCAGACACTGGACAGCAACCGGAAGTCACCCTGGAAAAGGGGACGTGCATGTGTGAGAGGCTGTGCGTGCACACGGGGCCGGGGGCACAGAAAGGCGTCTTATAAAATCCTGTACTGAGCTTTCATAAACACCGCTCTGCTAATGTCACGGTTCCACAGTCCTACACCAGGTCAGACCCTGCTCAGACCGCTCGAGGCCCAGCCTTGGTCCCCCCACCCAGCCGTGAGCTCCAGGGCATGCTCTCGTCGGCTATAGAGCCCTCCAGCCGCCAGCTGCAACTAAACATCTCAACAGTTGCCCTGGTCTGGAGTGTTCTCCACACTCAGCTGCCCTGGCCGCACACGTCTCCTCCCGTCACGTAAGACAGCCCTCCTCCCTGGCCTTCCTCAAGCCCTGCTAACGGGATCAACCCCCTGCTCATGTAGGGGGTGTGTGCATGTGTGTACATGGACACACATGTGTGTGTACACACGTGCACATGGAATCACTGAAAAGTTGTAAAATTCTTCCTCTAGTTTCTCCATCCTCCTTCTTTCTCCTTCCATCATCACCATGTTTGTCGCAACTAAGACACCAACCAGGCCACATGGCTCTTCATTAACTGCCATGCCATATGCAGACTCCATTACTGTTTTCACCAATATATTTCTCTGTTACAGGATCCGACACAGCTCACAGGATCCCATCAGCTACACCCGCTTCCTCTGAACACTGCCTGTGTCCCTGTTTGAGCCCTGGTCTCTGCTTCCTGTTGAGGAGTGAGAGTCCGTGACTGTCCATTGTGGACTCTGGCACTTAGGGACTTGCGGGTGGCCTGTGAGGAGGTGTATCTCCACCTACAGAAAGCACCAGGGGATCTTTCTGGAAAGCACACCTTGGAGTCGCCCGCTGGTCCTGTGAGCAAGGCTTTTGGAGCAAGTGAGAGTGACCGTTGCCACCCACCGTGTGAGCCACTCCCCTGGGCGGGGAGCATAGCACCAGCTGTTGGAGAGCAAGAGTGGGCATGCTTGGCTGTCACCACGGAAGGCACCTGCGATCTTCGAGTGACAAGCAACACGGATATATGTACAAAAAGCCAGAAGCAAGTCAACGGAAAAGATTCACAAGCGCCTGAAGCCGTGACCCTGTTTCACCAACATAATTATAGCTCAGCCAGAGAGAGCCCCTCCACCTCAGGAAGGAACAGCCTAGGACGGAAGTCTTCAAGACAGCATCATGGAGGCCAAAGCTGCCCAAGGCTAACAGAAATACCTGAAGTGTGGAGATTCTCCAGGCTTCCAGCAAGCATGTCAGCACAGCGATGGGGAAGGTGTTGGCCTCTGCGTGTGCAGAGCAGAGCTTCCCAGCATGTTCCAAGGGCTTTGTAGGCGCACTGGGAGGAATTCAGACAGACAGCAGCCTGCTCCAGCCTCTCACACCCACACCCTAATGGTCACTCACTTCCTGTGTTGGTTACTTCTCCATGCAAAACTCTGACTTCAGTGGCTTAAAGCAACCAGTATTTGTTATCTCACACTTTCTGTGGGTCAAGAATTTCGGAGCGGCTTAGCTAAGAGATTGGGACTCAGGTTGCTCCTGAGACTGCCAGGAAGCGGTCAGGTGGAGCTGCCGGCATCTCAAGGTCTCAGGAAGCTCTTCAGGTTGACCTCCTCTACGACACATGGTTTCCCCTAGAGTGACAAGGGTGGGAAAGAGGGAGAGGATGAGAGAGAGTGGGGGAGAGAGGGAGAGGGGGAGATAGAGAGAGAGGGAGAAAGTGAGAGAGGGAGATAGGGAGAGGGGGAGAGAGGGGGGAGAGAGAGAGAGAGAGGGAGAGAGGGAGATAGGGAGAGGGGGAGAGAGAGAGGGAGAGAGAGGGAGAGAGGGAGAGAGGGAGAGAGAGATAGGGAGAGGGGGAGAGAGATAGGGAGAGGGAGAGAGAGAGTGAGAGAGGGAGAGATAGGGAGAGGGGGAGAGGGAGAGAGAGAGAGGGAGAGGGAGGGAGAGAGGGGGGGGAGAGGGAGAGAGAGGGAGAGGGAGAGATAGAGAGGAAGAGAGAGGGAGGGAGAGAGAGAGGGAGAGGGAGAGAGGGAGAGGGGGAGATAAAGAGAGGAAGAGGGAGAGGCAGAGAGGGAGATAGGGAGAGGGAGAGAGAAAGAGAGGGAGAGGGAGAGGCAGAGAGGGAGATAGAGAGAGGGAGAGGGGGATAGGGAGAGGGGGATAGGGAGAGGGGGATAGGGAGAGGGGGATAGGGAGAGGAAGAGGGGGAGAGGGAGAGAGAGAGAGGGGACCCAAGATGGAAGCTATAGTCTTTTTTTTTTAAGATTTATTTATTTATTTATTTCAAAGTCAGAGTTGCAAAGAGAGAGGAGAGGCAGAGAGAAAGAGAGAGAGAGAGAGAGAGAGAGATCCTCCATCCACTGGTTCACTCCCCAGTTGGCCGCTATGGCAGGAGCTGTGCCAATCCGAAGCCAGGAGCCAGTAGCTTCTTCTAGGTCTCCCACGCGGGTGCGGGGGCCCAAGGACTTGGGCCATCTTCCACTGCTTTCCCAGGCCAGAAGTTATAGTCTTCTTATAACTCAGTCTGGGAAGAGTCACTTTCACATCTGAGGCATTCTGTTTGATGGCAGTTACAGCCTAGCTTCTACACAAGGAGAGGGAGAAGGGCTGGCCTCCTTAGGTGAGGAGTGCCAAAGAATTTGGGAACATATTGTTAAAACCACCGTACTCTCCTTCATGGTGTAGACAAATGGGACTCGTTTCTCATAAACATTAATTAAGCATCTTCTGTCTGTACCCTAGGATTATATCAAGGGAGTATCTCAAGGCTTGGTATGGAAACAGTGCTGAGTAAAATTCTAAAGAATAAGCTACAAATCCCATTCACATTAAAATAAAATAAATAGAAAATGGTGAGAAATTAAGGATGCTCTGTGCTTTACACCAAAGCTGTATAAACTGAAGACATAAACTCGTGCATACTTGGGGCTTAGTGAAGTAGCCCTAAGATTTTTGGAACTGTAGCCCAGGCGCTGACAAAGTTTAAATATTAGATAATAAAAATTGTCAGCTACGTGGTCTGCCTGGTCTGTCGCTACAGTGCAAGAGCAGCCACAGACAGACATGAATGAGTGAGTGTGGCCTTGTTCCAATAAAACTTTATTACAAAAGCCTGCAGCTGCCTTGTAGTCCCAAGTTTTCCAACTATTGTTCTTGGCTGGACGCTTCCTAAAACCTTAACAACTCTTTGAGGACAGGATCTGTGTGTCTTATTTCACATGTATATCTTTATACCCGACATGGCTGAGTAGGAAGACACAAATCTTAACAAACGAACGAATGAGCCAGCCCCCAAGGTATCATTAAAAGAGATTCAGTGTGGCAGAAAGTTTTATTTGTAACTTCTAAACGGGGCGGTCGCTGTGTAAGTCACCTTTGAACAACTCCGGTTTGCTACGGGACTCGGTGGTTCTTACTGCCAGCCCACAAGGCTGCCCTGGTTACCAGAGCCTACTTCCAAGGAAGACCTGTCATGTCTACATTATTGACACAATAGACCATTGTGACTCCCCTGGACTCATTAGCCTTAATTATGTCAAGGTCTCATTGAGGACTCTTTAAATCTGAAGATTCGTGAGATAATAAAGTATAATCGCTGCTTCGGAGTCATAAAGGCTTCTTTATGTCATGGGCTGTTTGGAGATTCAATATTCCGTAAGATTAATATCACGATATTGGAGAAATGACAATTACCACACCCTCAACGTCTCTGCCGCGCAAGTTAATAATCAGGGTTTAGATAAGCCCACCTCTCATTCGCTGCTGGGATCCTTGTCAAGGAGGGAAGGTGAAGGAGGAAGTGTGTTGGCTGTCGGCAGCTCTCTCTTTCTCTCTTGAACTGGCGAGCGACTCCTGGGCGTCCTGTCGGGGGAAAGCACGGGGGCAGACCGCTCCCCTCCCTCCCTGTCTCTGTGGGTGGGGCACCAGGCAGGCAGTGGGTCCTAAGTGACCGACAAGCACGGAAGAGAAGTAAACAGTGGTCATTTTCCAAGGTGCGCTCACAAACTGCTGAAGGTGAACTGTGGCTGTGAAAACGTGCTTTCTCAAGAAAAGAGAACAACAGCGGACGCGTTAGGGGACATAATGGGAAAATAATGAAGTTCAGGGGTAAATGGTTGTTTTCCAAGAAATAATTGCATCCTGGAGATAAGCTACATTTGCTCACAGGTAAATTAGAGCGTCGATGGCTCACCGTGGCATTAGGACCTTAGAATATATTAAATCATAAAAGGCATAGTAACCTTAAAATAAATATTCACAAGTAGAGACTGGAAACTCACGAGAGGCACACCTACCCCAGCCAGATTACAGGCACTCAGGAGCACACACAGACTTGAAGGGAGCTCCCGGGACCCCGCCTCGGGTTCCTGCACCTGTGTGGCTCCTCCGCTCGGGGCTCGGGGTGTGGGCAGGGCCACTGACTTGCTTCTAGCTCAGAGACCGTGGCAGAGGGGAAGCGACGTCACCCCACGACTATGCGGCATTCCGAAGACCCTGTGCTGTTGGCAGCGCATGCTGGAGTCTTGCTCTCCATGCCGGCTTTGGAAATGTAAGCAGCTCAAAAATGAATTCTGAACTCTGCCAACAACTGGAGTGAGCGTGGAAGCACGCATTCCCCAGCGGGAGCCCTGGACGAGTGGCCAGCCGCTGACGGGCTCTCTCCAGTCTTGCTGAGAGCAACCCGGAGCTGTGTGTGGAGTCCTGACCCACACACCCCACAAGATAATAAATGGATGTGATGTTTTAAGCCATCACATTTGCTATAATATGTTATACAGCACAAAACTAAGACACCTGAGTACGTTGGTTCCATCATGTTTGTATGTGAAAACTGGAACCGTAGCTCCAGAATCTATCTTAGGATTGTTTTGGATCTTATGCACTGGATTTTTTTTTTTTGCCTTAGAATATAAATCAGAGTTTCGTCTGTCTTGTGTGCTACTATGGCCATGGCAGTTTGCACAATGCCTGGCGCTTACCAACTGATAAGTAACCATCTATTTCATTAACAAATGAATAAATAAAATTATTTTAGAGTATGCATGATATTACAAACGTGGATGTAGTGTAGTTCACCTAGCTAATAAACAGTTGATTTGTTTCTAATTAACGTGATAGTTACAGGCGACATGGTGAGTACCTTCACTCACAGAATTTGAACCACTTAGGTATTAATTCCATAGGCTATATACCAAGAGTGAGAAAGATCCATGAGATCAGAATTTTTTTTTCCAAGAAGAATAGTATCTCCATCATTTTGCACAGTGGCACCAGTGTAACAGATACAAAAAAAAAAAAAAAAAAAAAAAGGTGGCTGGAAGTTCATGGTGATTGGTGTTTAAGGTCAGCAAGATGTGAAACTATCAGGCTAGCCATGGGGAGAAGCGCTGGGGGCTAAGTGGGGATGGTACAGGATCCTGATGTCGGATGACGGTGCTGCACACAGGCACCACTGCGATGGAGAGGTATGGTGCTGCTGGGACCTGCTGAATAAAGGCAGGGTCTCCCTGAAACCCCTGTGGGTCCGTCCTGCCTTCCAAAGTACACAGCTGTCCATCAGAGCATCGGTGTCCTGGATTTCAAAGTGTTCGGATTGTATCTCAGCATCCGTGTTATACTCGCCCATTATTAATGCTGTGTTATCCAGTAGAAAATACCAATTGTTAAGTCTTCTCTGTATCCTTATTTTTCTGAATGTCTAAAAGACTAAGACTGCACACTAGAAGTTTCTGGTGATAGATGGATGAATATATAGATAGATAGGCAGATAGGAGGAAGGAACGCTTCCTCGTAAAGATAATTCTACCCCGGGTGAGATGATCACCCGTATTATCATAAGCTCTCCCACTTGATGCATTAGGTTCTCATTGATTTTTCATGCACACTTTTCCTGGGGCCGCTTGCAAATGTAGAAATAATACAATAGTCCTTAAAATATGTAAAATTATGTTCAGGTGCCACGCTCCTGCTCCCCCTCCCGGCACTGGCGCACTTGAATCAATTATCTGTTATTCTTTTATGTTCGTCTCTCCAACAGGGGACCGTCCCAATCACTGACTGGTTGACCCATTTTCTGATCAAATTTGTCTTACTTAGGGCACCATTAAGTAGAGGGGGAAAAACGCAGCACCAAGGGTTTCACCTCCGCACAAGCCCCCACTCACGTATCACAGGGCATTTATGCCACGCGTCAGCAATGGCCTGGCCCAGATGGACCGATTCTTTAATGCACACGGGAATTTGCAGAACGACATGATGGCCTGGCTTTCAGCATCGCTTTAAAGTGTTTCACTCCCAGTGTCGAACACGGGAGGAGTACGCGTGTGAGACCACCCCAGCCTCGCCGTGCACTGCTTGTCTTCAGTTAACCATGGAAGACTCCCCATGTCGTCTTTAAAAATGTGCTGTTTCTCCCACCCGTGTGCCTGTGCAGAAATCCTAGATGCCAAAATGGGAAAACCCCATTTGTCTATAAATAAACCTGAACCGTCTTCGTGTGTAGAGCTCAGCTTCCAGTTCACGTGTGCACTAATTCTCCCTTCCTTAGGAGACACCGCGAGTCTCTACTATGTTTCCAGAAAGCATCTGGTGCCGTTGGCTTTCCAGGTAACAAACATGACAGTTACCAGGAAGCTGGTCCTGAGCTCAGGTTCAAGGCCAGACTGCAGTGAGGGTCTGCATTAGCACGAGGCTGGCATCAGGAGACACTGGACACTGACCCCGGGGATTCCAATGTTTCCCAGGCATTCTCTGCTTCCCTGCAGCTGGCAGCGGGCACCGGCTCCTGACGGAAACTGAAATAGTCAGAGTTTAATAATTGGTGCTGGTATCTGGTGTTTACCAAATGTAACCAAAAAGCTCCCCTGCCTCTTGTCCACCTCTAGCCTGGAAGACCTTGAAGTGCAGGAGACAATTTAAGCATTTCTGGAGATGGACACATAATTGGTGCTTATTAAAAGATGGAGAGATTGTTTTTTTAAAGATTTATGTATTAATTTATTTGAAAGGCAGAGTTACAGAGAGAGGGAGAGAGAGAGAGAGAAAGAGAGAGAGGAGAGAGAGGGAGAATTCTTCCATCCACTGGTTGACTCCCCAAACGGCTGCGACACCCAGGTCTGGGCCAGGCCAAAGCCAGGAGCCTGGAGCTCCATCCGGGTCTCCCCTGTGCTGGCAAAGGCCCCAGCACTTGGGACATCGTCTGCTGCCTTCCCAGGCACATTAAATGGGAAGCTGCAGCAGAAGTAGAGCTGCTGGGACTCTAACTCGCCCTCAAATAGGAGACCAGCAACACAGGCCACGGCTTAACCCGCTGTGCCACAACTCCAGCCCCAGAGAAGAGAATTTCTAAAAATAAAAGACTGCTTCATCATGTCCTAGAATCACTGCTATCTGCCCCAAATCGAGGAGACATGTTAGGCCTGGAGGTTAAGATGCCAATAAGGATGCTGGTGTTTTGGCGTAGTGGGTTAACCTGCCACCTGCCACTCTGGCATCCCACATGGGCACTGGTTTGAGTCCTGGCTGCTCCACTTCCAATCCAGCTCTCTGCCAATGCACCTGGGAAAGCAGAAGAAAATGGTCCAAGTGCTTGGGCCCCTGCACTCACGGAGGAAACCCGGATGAAGCTCCTGGCTTCTAGCTTCAGCCTGGTCCAGCCTTGGCTGTTGTGGCCATTTGGGGAGTGAACCAGCACATGGAAGATCTCTCTCTCTCACTCTCCCTCTCTCTCTGTCTCTCTCTCATACACACACACACACACACAGACACAGACACACACACACACACACACACAAGTAGCTCTCTTTCTCTGCCTCTCAAATAAATAATTTTTTAAAAAAATCTTACTATTACAATTTTTTTTAAAAAAAATCCACACTTTCAGCCTGGAGCTTACGTCTCTCCTGCTGCACTGGGAGCCACGTGGCCATCACCTGAGTGCACCAGGCCAGCCTGCTGGAGGACAAGAGGCCACATTGGTGCCACCAACCTCGGCAACAGCCGCCAGCCACCCGGCTGCAGGGGAGGCTGGCCCAGGTCCCCTCCCATTACCAGGGACGCCTGAGAAACAGGAGCAGGCTGTGCTGGTGGCTCACAGAACGGGGAGCAGCGAGAGTGGGTGTGGAGTTCAGCACTTTTGAATCCGCTTGCTACACAGCAAACACCAACACATTCAGGTGTGAACCCTTTGTTCTCACTCAGATCCCCCGCCACGGAACGGCATCGGGCACAGGAAGTGTTCCATAAAGGTTTGCATCGGCCGGCGCCGCGGCTCACTAGGCTAATCCTCCGCCTGTGGCGCCGGCACACCGGGTTCTAGTCCCAGTCGGGGCGCCGGATGCTGTCCCGGTTGCCCCTCTTCCAGGCCAGCTCTCTGCTGTGGCCAGGGAGTGCAGTGGAGGATGGCCCAAGTGATTGAGCCCTGCACCCCATGGGAGACCAGGAGAAGCACCTGGCTCCTGCCATCGGATCAGCGCAATGCGCCGCCCATGGCGGCCAGTGGAGGGTGAACCAACGGCAAAGGAAGACCTTTCTCTCTGTCTCTCTCTCACTGTCCACTCTGCCTGTCCGAAAAAAGGGGGTTTGCATCAAGGGCAGGATAACTTAGTGCTTGGGGGAGCTTTTGTGAGAGCGTGAGCCTTGTGCCTCAGTCTCCCAGCAGCCAGGAACGTCGCCACAGGGGCTTGTTTCGAGAACTTAAATGAGCTAACGCACAGGTGATTTTAAAAGTTCACGGAAAAACGGAATTAAAAGACAAGCTTATTTCAGCACAGAATGAGTTTGAGATTGTCCTAGCTCTTGCATAATGCCTACTTTCTGCAAACTTTGTGAAGCGCCCTGGTGTATTGGAGGACCAGGAACAGGGCCTGGCGCAGAGCAAGTTCTCACTCTCCGTCTGCTGTGATGCTCCCTGAACTCCAAACTTCCCCTCCTCTGAAGCCGGCAGTGAAGACAAAGCACAGCCAAGAGCCTGAAGAGCGTTGATGTAGCATCGCTTATGCGCCAGCTTCGACCCAAACGTTTTCTTTCTGTCCCGCACGTCTTTATTTTTCCTCTCGCGAGACTCCTCTGGGCTACACTGGCTTCCCTCTTCTGCAGTTTGTAGCAGCTGGGGAAGCCTGAACTGAATGGACCTCACGGATAGTCAGGACCGAGCAGCTCCCATCTCGTTCATGAGGCCTGCGTGTTCGCTCTGTGCAGGCCACGGAAACACACCTCATCCCTGCTTGCCAACCTGGAAGGTTCAATTGTTTCTACATTAAATGATCCTAGTGATGGATCTACGCTATTGTTCCCGTAGCATTGTTTTAATTCCAGTTGTGGCACAACACACATCTTTTTTTTTTTTTTTTATTTTCATCAAGGCATGTTGAGTTGTTTTCTGATTAAAAATAAAATTCTAAGTTCATTTGTGTGCAAAACGAATAGAAAATGTGTGAGATCTGGTCACCAAACTACCAAAATTATCTGAGTTTTTTCCTCCAAGCGGCATTGGGCATTTCATTTTCATACTCCAGTTCTCAGTGTGTGAATGTGCCGCTCGTATTCAGAACACAGAATCTGAACAACAGGTCAGTCCCTGACCTGACGATTTGGGGCTATGCCCAGGGAGGTGAGCTGGGAACTGGGAGCGGTGTTTTTTCATGTGTACCATGTAAAGCTGAGATCTAAGTAACTTAGCAATCATGAAATTACAGGCATTACTCTCCCTATGCAAATGTATTCAGATTTATGTAAATTTACAGTGTCCCCTAGGCCGTGGCCTCAAAGCATTGAGTCTGTGGGCAGGCAGAGCTTTGAATAATAATGGGATAGAACAGGGACTTGCATCCTGTCGCCCTTTCTCCAAACCACCCTCTCCCTAGCACTCAGAGCCTGCACAGTCCTGTTGGATGCACCTGCCGCTCCGAGCACGCCTCTGGGGGAGTCGCCCGCTTCTCTTTGTGCCTGCAGAAGTTAAGTGACTGAATCACCACTTTCCGACCAGGAAGCAACCCAGGTACCAGGTCTCCCTGCCTGCGCCTTTCCCCAGGCAGGTTTGACCTTGGCTCTCCATCTGCAACCACAGTACCTGGTGAAATGCTTTTACCGTAATAGAAATTTGTTAATTTATTCAATCAATAAATATTTATTGCACACTCACCACGAGCCAGGTAAATCACAGTTTACGAGGGGATCAAACCTGCAATCTAGAGCTCTCGTTCCGATTTAATTTACAAGGAGGAAAAAGGAAAATGTACCACAGCAGCGACTCAGTTCGATGAATTAGGACGCGTGCGCAGCCTGCAGTGTCCTGGAGCCGGGTCGGAGGCGGCCCTGATGGCAGAGCGCAGGGGCCAGCCCCGGCAGCCTTGCTGTTCCCGGCCTGAATAAAGTTTTATTGGTGCAGAGCCATGCTCTGTCACTCACGGCAGCTCTCCACGGCAGGAGCGTGGCACTGGGATGCAGACTGGACAGCCTGCATGGCCCAAGGCATTGACTTCCAGAAGCTTCGTGGGGAAAGCTTGAGAGCCTGTGGGGTAGACGTGTGTCAGACGAAGGCGAGAACACACAGATAACGCACTTACAGACCTCAATGCGGCAACCTCAGGATGAGCGGTCAGCCTGCCCTTGTCCTGGGCTCCGGCCCGGAGCACCAGGGCGTCACTGCGGCCCGCCGCCACGAGGTGCAGTCTGGGCATGGCTGGCACAGGGGACTGAGAGTGGGAAAGTGGGACGTACTTACAGCAAGTCCCTAAAAGAGAAAAGAACAGAAACCAGAAAATCACAAAGAGCACCTGCTGCCATAAAGATCTATAAAAATGAATTCTGATGACAGCATTATAAGGAGAAATTATGAAAATCAAATTAGAGAAGAATATGTTATAGCCCTCGATCAGAAAATAATAACCAGGAGGATAAATTACAGAGAACAAACTGATTAGGACACAACGTGGTGTGTTCAAATGTGTGTCCAAATGAGTGGGTTTGTGCATAGGGTGTGCACATCCACAAATAAATAACTCTTTATGCAGAATGAGAGAACATTCATTCCTTTCCGAATTCTGGGAACCCTACGATGGACTGAGCTACCCAAGGGATGACAACACATTTCAGAGTCATCATAGCACCGGCTCATAGCCTCTGCCTACAACGCTGCTCAAAATGTAAGACTCACCTGTAGAAGTGTTGTCAACAGCCCTTCCCCCTAAAGCTTGGAAATCTAGCAGGCTCAAAGTAGAATCACAAGGAAAATCCTAGGAGCCTGTGGGTATTCAGAATGAATTACCCACGGATGCACTGTACACGAGCGGTCTTCAAAAAGTTCACAGAACACACGTGTTAGGAAAGAGTTACCACTGGATCTCAAATTTTATCTTTTAATTTCTCTTTCCATGACGTTTTTGAAGTATGCTCTTTTATGTGCATACGAATATATAACATACACTGATAGAAACAGAATACTTACCATACTGAAGCGAGCAGGCTGGGGCTGGCGTGGGGCTTAGCGGGCAAAGCCACTATCTGCGACGCTGGCATCTGCTCCATTTCTGATCCAGCTCCCTGCCAATACACCTGGGAAAGCAGTAGAAGAGGCCCAAATGCTGGGGCCCCTGCACCCACATGGGAGACCCAGAAGAAGCTCCTGGCTCCTGGCTTTGGATAGGCCCAGCTCTGGCCCTTGTGACCATCTGAGGAGTGAACCAGCAGATGGAAAACCTCTCTCTCTCTCCCTTCCTATCTGTCTGTAACTGTGCCTCCCTAATAAATCAGTAAATCTTTATAGTAAATAAATGCAGTTAACATACATCATATTATTATAACAACTTGTATGGACAATACAGATACCAATATTGAAAAGGAGATCTGAAGCAGGAAACAGGGAGAGTGATATAAAAGAGATTCAAACGGTTTCTCCAGCGCTCAATTTCCTAAGGTCCATTAGCATGTGCTGCACAGAGGCCTATGTGGATTAACGCAAAACTCACAACCCTTTGTCTGGAACCCTCAGGCAGAGGGTTTCCCAGTCCAGAATGTTCTTAACGATTTAGAGAAGCAACCCGAGTCGTGTGCTGAATGTGTCTCCGCAGCCGCAGCGGGATCTGAAGCAAGTGCCTGTGATTAAATCCATGCACATTTGTGTTGCAGAAGACACGCAGGTCACACACACAGAGAGGGGCCCGGCCGGGGACCCCTATCAACACCCCGTCTTGTCACAGACTTTTTCAACAGATTTATTTGTTTGCTGATTTGAAAGGCAGAGTGTCAGAGAGAGAGAGAGAGAGAGCAAGGGAGAGAGAGAGAGCGAGCAAGAGAGAGAGGAAGAAGAGGAAGAGAGAGCTAGAGATGACAGAGATAAAGATGAGAGAGAGAGAGAGAGATCTTCCATCTTAACTCCTGTGCCACAAAGCCAGCCCCACAAACCTTTCAAAAACACAGTTTTCAGAACTTCTCGGATTTCGGTGGTGGTAGCAGGACGGTGTGGGTCTACACTACTTTGGGGCAGGATTCACGGGTTAAAAACACCTGCGAGAAGCGGGCAGCCCTCAGGACTGCACACTGGTTTAGCCATCAGGGCCCTCGGGTTGAGCTTGGCCGTCACCGTCCCTGCTGTCTCCCCCAGCGGCGGCAGAGAACCCTCGGCTGGCACACCTCTGATTGTATCTCCTCCGCTGGGCTCAGGTTCAGGTTCAAGAGAGCCCTCTGCACCCCGCACCCCCACCCTGCCGCCGTTCTCGCCCCAGACTTAGGGCTCCAGCCCACTCTTTGGAGCTCTTAGCCTTTATATCTGCAAAAGCTCAAAGCTGTATTTAAATCTAGCTTGTTCTGTTTCCTTCCAATATGCTCGGCAAGATACGGTCTGCCTGTTCAACTCTTTAACTTAAAAGCGGCTTTTATCTGACGCCTGATCTGGCCAAGCTCCCTGCACCCTGCCCGTGTGGCTCTGCGCATGGTCTCTGCTGTCGTCAACACGCTCTGGCTCCTGGCTGATAGAGGGGGCATTGAAAACCCCTCTGAGCAGGAACCTGTCCCCTCCCCCACTGCCAGGATTCACACGCCATTGTCCCACGGCTGATGCTTCCTGAGGGGCTGGAGACGAAGGCGGGTGACCCGGTCTCTGCCTGTACCAGGCGGCTCAGTTGCTCTCACATCTGGGACCCTCCAGGCCTGCAGAGTTTCACGAGAGTCTTCGAGGGGTTGATGGTGTTCCTCTTGACCTAGCTAGACACTGGCAATGCACCATCTAGCACTACCCAGCGTCACTGTTCCCAAAGGAGAATGCATTCAGCTCCTGGGACCACGCACAGCCTTAGCCCGGGCTGCTCCTTTCTTCATGGCCGACGAAGCGTTTTCACAATGGGTCCTGGTGGCTGTGCCCGTGCACCAGTGGACGGTGCCCTGCCGGGGTGGACGTCTGCTGCCCCCAGGCTCGTGGTTTTGCCGTGCACCTGCCGCTCTGTTCCCGCTGCCAGTCAGCAGTTGGTTGACAAGCTAGAAAGCACATAGCTGGAGACCAGCATTTATAGAACATTCAACACCTTTTCCCGAGGTGGAAAGAAGGAACAGCACTCACACCCATGATCCAGGTTTTTAAATAGCTATGACTGCATCCTCTAAGCCTCCCTTCAGTCACTTGAAGTCACCCTTAAGTAACAGGAAACAAATGTCAAGACCCATGCACAGCTTTTCATAATACACATTTTTCATGAAGGTTTGAAGACCTCTCACATCGAAAACATCTTTTAAATTCATTTGCTCCATGAGCTTTTTCAAGTGCCTTCGTATAAAATTTGGAACGCAGAACACATAATGTGTGTACACACACATATGACATGTATTTTACATTTAGTATAGATTAATATTAACACAGAGATGCAATATTTTAAATATATAGAAACGATAGCCATTAGGTCAACACACATACTGGTGACAGTGTTTCTCCGTAAACGCCAACTACCACTTACATACACATCTGTACTTCCTCCAAATCTTCAAACATGTGTTTGTACTATTTCAAGAGCACAATGATAGATTAGCCCTCATTTAAGCGGAGAGTGTCATAACTGGAAGCCCTCTTAGCTGCTGTCCCTGAATCCAGCTCTGTCCGCTACACCTTTCCACCTGTTACAACAATCTCACGTTTCATAGATAACATCTGTGGTGTTATTTCTAAGTCATGGAGCTTATTAAGAGTCAAAGATGCAAGGACAAATCAGCTAAAATTTGCTGGGTTTGAAGTCATCTGCTAAAGATTTAAAAGAATTCATAGCTATTTTTAAAAGCTTTATTCATTTATTTACAAGTCAGTTACACAGAGAGAAGGAGAATCAGATAGAGACAGAGGTCCTCCATCTGCTGGTTCACTCCCCAATTGGCCACAATGGCCAGAACTGGGCCGATCAGAAGCCAGGAGCCAGGAGCTCCTTCAGGGTCTCCCATGCAGGTGCAGGGGCCCGAGGACCTGGGCCATCCTCCACTGATTTCCCAGGCCACAGCAGAGAGCTGGATCGGAAGTGAAACAGCTGGGACTTGAACTGGTGCCCATATGGGATGCGGGCACTGCAGGAGGCAGCTTCGCCCGCTACCCCACAGCGCCGGCCCTAAGAATTCATAGCTATTTGTGTCATCTTTTCTCTGCATAAGGGTTCCTAAGCAAATTAGCGGTGGGAGAATCAGTAAGACGTTTTACTCAAGTCCTGGAGGGAAATCCTGGAGCACTCAGCAGGATCTGAACTGCAGGCGGCTCTTCTGTGTCTGTCACCCAGGTCCCCCATGCCGCCCGCAGGACCGGCGCTTCCTTAGCCAGTTAAGAAGAAACCAAACAACGTAGTGGCAGCCAGGACCTCAGAGGCCAGCCCGCTCGGACCTGAGTGTGAGCTCCACGTCTCCATGGCACATTTTCTGAACATCTCAGATCTCATCTTTAAAATGGGCGTGCAACCAAAGCCCTCTCGGGTCGGGTTGCCTTAAGGCCGTATTACACTCAGCTACTCACCAACTGGAGCACGAGTGTCGTGGACACGGGGACGGTCACTCCAGGTAGGACAGAGACCGGCAGAGACAAGCCCCTGCCTCCGTGGAACTCGGATCCCTTGGGAGGGAAAGGCACTGGAACAGTAGGCCTGCGGTCTGCAGCGCTCAGAAGCTTCCAGGAACAGCAAAGCAGGGGAGGGAGTGGAGAGGCCTGGGGCTGCGCGCACTGGCTAGACAAGGTGGCTCAGAAGCATCGCCAAGCAGGAGCTAAGAAAAGAACATTCCAGAACAGTCCATAAAGGGTTTCCTGTAAGAAACCATATAGGCTTCATGGGGAGAATTCGTTGAGACAAAGCGTGGCAAGCATTGAGCGCAATGCCGGAATGTGTTAAGTGTGCAAAATTATTACAATATGGTAGCGCAAAAACCTGGCAGAGTGCTCGTCACTGCGAGAGGAACACGGCCCCTGTGGTCTCTCCCGCCTCCACTGGGGTCAACGCACCTGCTCTGTCCTTCCCTCCCTCCCTGTCTCCTTCCTCCTCCCCTTTCCCTCTTCTCCCCCACCCCTTCACGTTGGCCCCGGGCACAGAACTGGACTACATGGAAACTTAGATCCATAAGGCACTTCCGTGAACTTAGCATCGGAGTTCTTTCTGGGCACAGGCAGCCATGCAACCCCCCCTTTTTAGTTTCTGGGATTTTGTTTTGTTTTCTGTTCTTTTGAGAGACCCCCATCTACCGGGTCACTCCCCGGACGCCCTGGCTGGCCGGGGCAGGAGCGGAGGGGAGTCAGGCGCTCCCCGTAGGTCTCCCACGTGGGCAGCAGGGACCAGCCCGTGGCGGCACACTGCTGCCCCAGGTCCTGCAGCGGTGGCTAGCTGGGGCCAGGAGCTGCAGCTCAGACTCAAACTAGGTGCTCCGGTGCGGGACGGCGGATGCCTGCGCCCCTAGAGCCACTTCTGAGTGAGACCCAAGGCCAGGGCCGGCCCCCACACGCCATCCCGGCCCCTGCCCGGCCCTCAGGCCCCCGCTGAGGTGCTGTCTTACAGCGCTTCTGCGCATGCTTCCAGGTGCGTTCCCTTGCTGCTGTGGGACTTCAGGAAAAGCGTGTCGTGCTGCTCCGTGAATTTCGGACGCGCTTTGTGTGTGACTGTTCTGCGGCTGCGAGCACAGCGGTCAGCTGGTTCTGACTGGCGTCTCATTCTCTGCGGCGAATATGCCGCAGCTTCCTAATCCTCTCACTCCACTCGGAGGTGACGTTTGGTTCTTCGACTGTGCGCGGTGCAGTAAGGACGAGCCTGTGCGTCTCTGCCCTTGGGTATGTGTGAGAACTTCTTTTAAGACTGTGTCTAGGCCAGCACCATGGCTCACTAGGCTAATCCTCCTCCTTGCGGCGCCGGCACACCGGGTTCTAGTCCTGGTCGGGGCGCCGAATTCTGTCCCAGCTGCCCCTCTTCCAGGCCAGCTCTCTGCTGTGGCCAGGGAGGGCAGTGGAGGATGGCCCAAGTGCTTGGGCCCTGCACCCCATGGGAAACCAGGAGAAGCACCTGGCTCCTGCCTTCGGATCAGTGCGGTGTCCCGGCCACAGCACGCCAGCTGCAGAGGCCATTGGAGGGTGAACCAATGGCAAAGGAAGACCTTTCTCTCTGTCTCTCTCTCTCACGGTCCACTCCTGCCTGTCAAAAAAAAAAAAAAAAAAAAAAAAAAGACTGTGTCTAGGCCAGCACCATGGCTCACTAGGCTAATCCTCCGCCTTGCGGCGTCGGCATACGGGGTTCTAGTCCCGATCGGGGCACCGGATTCTGTCCCGGTTGCTCCTCTTCCAGGCCAGCTCTCTGCTGTGGCCAGGGAGTGCAGTGGAGGATGGCCCAAGTGCTTGGGCCCTGCACCCCATGGGAGACCAGGAGAAGCACCTGGCTCCTGCCTTCAGATCAGCACGGTGGCCATTGGAGGGTGAACCAACGGCAAAAGGAAGACCTTTCTCTCTCTCTCTCTCTCTCTCTCTCTCTCACTGTCCACTCTGTCTGTCAAAAAAAAATTTAAAAAAAAAGAAAGATTCTATTTACTTATTTGAAAGGCAGAGTTACAGAGAACCACAGGCTGGGGGGGGGGGGGGGGGTGAGAGAGAGAGAGAGAGAGAGAGACTTCCATCCACTGGTTCACTACCCAAATGGCTGCGCCAATCTGAAGCCAGGAGCTGGGAGCATCTTCTAGGTCTCTCATGCAGGTGCAGAGTCCCAAGGACTTGGGCCGTCCTCCACTACTTTCCCAATCCACAGCAGAGAGGTGGATGGGAAGTGGAGCAGCTGGTACTTGAACCGGCGCCCATATGGAACACCAGCACCGCAGTTGGCAGCTTCACCCACTACGCCACAGCACCAGTCCCCCCGTCTGTTTTTTACAAAGATTTTAACGTCTTGTTTTATGTGTGAGAGCTTACTTCAAAGTAGACTTAGCTTCGTATGTGGCGTGAGGGGGGAGTTGAACTTTCTAATTTTACAGAGGAAAGCAGTTTTCCTCATTGATGTCCAGTCCACTGTCTCGGTCACAGCCTCGCGGGCTGCTCTGACGCACACCACGTCCCCCGCAGGTGCACACGGCCTCCTCCTCACACCAGGCTGTGTGTCTCTGCTCCACTTCCAGCCCTGCGACGTCCTTGCTCTCCCAGTAGATGCTGCTACCGATGCTGTCTCTGCACCTCCCCTCTTCAGAAACGTCCTGGCTAACCTGCCCGTTTAATCTCCACCCTGTCCTAGATGCCTTAGGGTCCCGCAACACTTCCTAGGTGTAACCACGTCCAGCAGAGAGACCAGTGCGGGGCGAAGCGGCACCTTCATCCTGTGTTTCCACCTGTCTCTGCCTGCGCCCAGGCGCTCTTCGCTGTCTCCCACTCAACTCTGGGGTGTTTCTCACAGCTCCCTCTCGCTGCACCTGTAGTTCCTGGCAGAATGTCCCTTTAGAGTCTTGGCCAAAATTCCTCCCTCTCCCACTCTGCCATTTTGCCTGGAATAAGGACACTTGTCAATGCCAGCGCAAAACCCCCAGCCTGGGTGAGTTTCCCGTGGTTCCTGGTGTTTGCGTCTCACACCAGTCTTTCAAAATTCAATTGAACTCATCTGTCCATGTGTTTGTCTCACCCATTAGGCTCTGAGTGTCTAAAAGGATTTTATTTGTCTTTGGTTTTCTGGCACCGAAAATAGAGTCTTTCATATACACAATGTCCCTTAAATGTTTGTTCAATTAAGCTGCAAAGTTACCCTAATAATCCAGAGGTCACAGGGCTGGGGCTAGGCTAAGTCAACATCATTAAGTGAAAACCTATTTGAGGGGAAGCGCCAAGGGACGAATGCCAGGCCTGCTTCTCTCCTAACACAACAGGAGCGCCTGACCCGCATTTCTCTCGAGGCACTGGGCTTGCTGGAGACGGTTCGGGCATAATCTCTGGCTTAATCTAGCTGCAAGCTTGTTTTTAACTTTTTTAAAGATTTAGTGATGTATTTGAAAGTCGGAGATGCAGAGAGAGAGAGAGAGAGAGAGACAGGTCCTCCATCTGTTGGTTCACTCTGTAAATGGCCTCAGCAGCCCAGTTCTAGGGTTTTCTTCCCAGTCTCCCACGTGGGTGCAGGGACCCACACACTTGGACCATCTTCTGCTGCTTTCCCAGGAGCATTAGCAAAGAGCTGGATGGGAAGTGGAGCAGCCAGGACTCGAACTGGCACACGTATGGGGTGCCCGACTCACAGGTGGCAGCTTTCCCCGCTGAGCCACAATGCCAGCCCGTTTTTAAGTTTTTAAAAAGGGGCAAATGTAGAAAGTTTTGAGTATTGTAAAAAATAAAATGATATCACCAAAGAGGACTTTGCATTCCCTCGTCCCACCACACCACCGTCCCAGCCTTTGCAGAAATCATCAAATGACTTCTTTTTTTTTTTTTTTTTTTTTTTTTTGGACAGTCAGAGTTAGATAGTGAGAGAGAGAGACAGAGAGAAAGGTCTTCCTTTACCGTTGGTTCACCCCCTAAATGGCTGCCACAGCCAGAGCTACACTGATCCAAAACCAGGAGCCAGGTGCTTCTCTTGGTCTCCCATGGGGTGCAGGGCCCAAGCGCTTGGCCCATCCTCCACTGCACTCCCGGGCCACAGCAGAGAGCTGGCCTGGAAGAGGGGCAACCAGGACAGAATCCGGCGCCCCAACCAGGACTAGAACCTGGGGTGCCGACGCCGCAGGCGGAGGATTAGCCTAGTGAGCCGCGGCGCGCGGCTTCAGTTGACTTTTGTTGCATGAATTCTCTCACAGGAAGGTTAATATCTACATAGCACAGTGAGACAAACGGTGCATTCACATAGATGGTAGATAGATAACAAATAGAGAGCTGATAGACAGACATAGGATTGATAGATACACCTAAATTGAAAGATAGTCTTTCCTAAGGAATCATTTAAAAATAAAATATAGAGGTGGTCCCTTTTTATTTGAAGAATGTAACAACTATTTAAACAGTAAATTAAAGATTTGTAGCAGTCTATTAATAACATTTATAAGGATATCTTTATATTGCTTAAACAAAGCAGTGGGTAAAATATACACCAATGATTCAATTCTACTTACCGTGTGCTTCTTCCCACTTGGGGGCTAGATTTCCTGTCACTAAAGATGCTTGAACATCTTCACAGAAAGCTTGGTTACTCTATGAAGGCAGCGGTTGGCGGCTGCTTTAACCACCATCTCCCGGGTCCTAGAGGGGAAGAGTGCCCTTCACTGAGCCAGGTCCGGACTCGGCAGCCCTGGGGTTTCACCATGGGCCACGGCCACGCTCAGAATCATGGCAGGGAGTGAGGGAGCCCCGGCAAGCATGAGCGTGCTCTTCTCCCAATTAGGAAAGCTTTGAAATAAGCAGATGCATATAAGGTAGTAAGCGACAGGTGCTAGAATCCATACTCAGTACAAGGATGAGGGCTACAACAGTGTATCTCTTTCTGATTTCCTAAGCACACCTGAGACCCAGTGGAACAAGCCCCACCCTGGGGCATCTCCCAGCCTCCTCTCTTGCTTCCTCGAGGTCATTAGCATCTTGAAGCTGTGCGTCCCTCCCAGCTGTATGTCTAACTCTGTATCACACACCCGTTTGTCTGCAGATAACAGCGGTCATTTCTGCGTGGTTAAAAGTGCATGCAAACGCATCACACTGCTACCTTTCTGTGACTCGGTTCCGTCCACCTAAGATCGTTTTCCGGATCCATCCATGTCCAGGACTGCAGATTCGCTTCACTCCTTTCAGCAGCTGGGCCTGTGTAATTGTCAGGGGTCTCAGTTGCAAACAACAGAACTGACTCTCATTCAATTAAGCAGAAAAGAATTTAATTAGCAGTGTGCTAGGGATTGAGTGGAGACACAGACAGAAATCCTGGAGAAACAGGCTCAAGAACCGGGCAGGACGGGAAGGGGAGGCAGCGGAATTGCACAGCCAATCTCTCCAAAGCAGGTGGGATCGGCTGCCCCTGTGGCCACCTCAGGGCTGTGCCTGCCACCAGAGTGGCCACTGCCCGCTGCCCCACAGGACCACGTGTGTCCCTCGTCATGCCGCTTTCTGTACTGCCCGATGCTGCACCTCCACCTACGTTCCAGTACCCCAGTGAGTCCATTGGAACATCGGATTCCAAGTGTCCGCCCTTCCAGGGCTTACGCTCCGCAAGCGAAGGCAGGTCATGAAAGCTCTGTGCTTGCTCGTTGGTGGCCCTGCTCTCAGCTTCGGTAGATTGTGCGATTGTTCAAGTTCAGATCCTCACTGCGCTGTAGCTGCCATGAGGCCGCAAGTATCAGCTCTCTGCCTGCAGCCACGAGTAACTAAACACAGTCCCCCTTCAAGTGCATGGCTTCCGCGTCTACTAACTCAACCAATCAGGAATTGAACATATTTTGGGGCCTTTGGGGCCGGCGCTGTGGTGCAGCAGGTTAACGCCCTGGCCTGAAGCGCCGGCATCCCCTATGGGCGCCGGTTCTAGTCCCGGCTGCTCCACTTCCGATCCAGCTCTCTGCTATGACCTGGGAAAGCAGAAGATGGCCCAAGTCCTTGGGGCCCTGCAGCCACGTGGGAGACCCAAAAGAAGCTCCTGGCTCCTGGCTTTGGATCAGCGTAGCCATGGCCATTGCAGCCATCTGGGGAGTGAACCAGCGGATGGAGGACCTCTCTCTCTGCCTCTACTTCTCTCTGTAACTCTTTCAAATAAATGAAATAAATTAAAAAAAAAACATATTTTGGAAAAAAATTGCATCAGTGCTAAACTTGCACAGACTGTTTTTTCCTTGTCATTATTTCTTTTTTTTTTTAAAAAAAAGATGTATTTGTTATTTATTGGAAAGTTGGAGTTATACGGAGAGAGAAAGAGAGGCAGAGAGAGAGAGAGAGAGAGGTCTTCCATCCACTGGTTCACTCCCCAAATGGTCACTACTGCCGGGGCTATGCCAATCCGAAGCCAGGAGCCAGGAGCTTCTTCCTGGTCTCCCACATTGGTGCAGGGGCCCAAGGACTTGCGCCATCTTTGGCTGATTTTCCCAGGCCACAGCATAGAGCTGGATCATAAGTGGAGCAGCCAAGACTTGACCAGAGCCCAGATGGGTTGTGCACTGCAGGCGGCAGCTTTACTGTGGGGAGCAGCTCGGACTATACTGTTACTGGAATTAAGACTTATTCTATGCATCTGCTCTCCCACAATATGGCGCTGGGAGAGGAGGAAACAGCTTCTACACAGCTGCCTCCAGTTCAGCCAATAAACTGTAGGACTTGCTCCTGATTGGAGGAGAGCAGCGTACTCGGCGTGTGGGCAGCCGAGTTGGGATTGGCGGAGGAGGACTATAAAGGAGGAGAGAGAGAACATGCACCAGGAACATCTAAGGGGAACATCTAAGGGGAACACCTGTGCAGCCCCCAGAGAGCCGGCCGGCGGTGTGCCGCTCCCCTGCGGAAGTGGGGAATGTGGCCAGGGGGAACTGCCCTTCCACGGAGGTGGAAGGGATAGTAGCCAACCCGGGAAGAACCAGCAGCAAACCCGGGGAGGGCCGAGCAGACCAAAGAACAGCGCAGGGTCCTGTGTCGTTCCTCCACGAAGAGGGGGAGCGACACTTTACCTGCTACGCCACAGTGCCGCCCCCCTTGCCATTACTTCTTAAACAATACTGTATAACCATTTCCATAGCATCCACATTGGATGAGGAATTACAAGCAATCTACAGACGACTGAAGGCACACAGGAGCTTATATGCAAATACTGCATCATCTTCCCTGAGGTACGTGAGCACTGGGCGTCTGCCAGGGGTCCTGGAAGCTGTCCCCTGCAGACACCAGGGGACCACCGTGCTTGCCGCTAGAAGGAGCCAGCGGTCTCAGCGCTGCCGGACCCTTAATGTCCCTTGCGCCAGCGGGCGGTCAGGGTGTTTGGTGTGTTCATTTGCATTTCGCTGCCCCAGAGTGAGAATGCGCTCCGTGTCCTGCCCTAGGACACGCTGGCCGGGACCTCTCGGGCTGCCCCACGCACTGCTTGTCTGCCTCACTGCACGGTAGAGGGAAGGGCTATTCTGCTTCCAAGGTTCGGATCCCAGTTAGGTCAGGAGGTCACAATTACATTCCCCCAAGCTTGGCTTGTCTTTCAGCAGTGCTGGAGCCGTCTTTTGTCCTTTACTGAGATATAACTTACATAAAATAAAACTCAGTTTTCAGCGTATGGTTTTATGCATTTTGGCAAATGCCAAGTCACAATCGTATAATAGAACATTCTCATCAGAAAGTTCCCTCGTGCTCATGTATAGATAATCCTTCAATCCTCAACTCCATGATAATCACTGATAGTCTTGTCCTTACAATTTCTTCAAATTTTCATATACTGGAACCATACAGGATGCAGTTTTGCTGTGTGAATTTCTTCACAGCGTAAAGGTGTTGAGGTTCATCAATGCTTTTGCCTCTATCAGAAGCAGGATCCTTCTTATGGCTGAGTAGTATTCTTCCATGTGACTGTGCCATGGCGTGTTTATCCATCCATCAGGGGGTGGATGTGTGCATCGTGTCTAATTTTTGGCCATTGTGAATAAAGCTATTAGGGCTGTTCAGGTACAAGCTGTAGGGGAGATACAACTCTACTTCCATCCTTGATGGAGTCCCAGGTGAACCAGAGAATTAAATAGACACAAGAAAAATGGACAGAATAAATGCACACAAAGTTATTTAGCACAAGGCTTTATGTGGTGCAAGAACCCCCAAGAAGCAGTAAGCCAATGGCTTATATGCTACGTTGGACAAAAAATGCTATGCTTTGAAGAAACAGCTAAACTACATGGGAAGATGAGAGTTACCTTCACAGAACCTGTAGAGAATCTCTAATCTCAATCTCTCTCTTCCTTTCCCATGGGAATTTCAAGTTTTGCTTTTAAGAAACATCAGGAAGTGACGTTCTTTGCACCTGCTGTTTTTCAAGTGCATTTAGTTTAAATGGATGATATGCCAGAGTCGTATGTTTTTGTGTCCTTCAAATTCTTTGTGTGGACATAAGTTTTCATTTATTTGGAGTCACTGAGTATTGATGGGTAGTGCAGTAAGTGTGTGTGTATACACACACATATGTATGTATGTATGTTACATACACACACACACACACACACACACCCCTCTCAAATGGCTGCACCATTTGGCATTCCAACAACTGTGCGTTGCTGCATCTCCATATCTTCAAACAACACTTGGTATTGTGAGTCATTTTAAATGTAGCCATTCTAGTGAGTATGCAATTTTTTTAACTATGGTTTCAATTTGTCTGTCCCTTAGGACAAATTATTTTGAGTGCCTTTTTATGTATGTGTTTGCCTTTTTCTGTACTTTCTGTGGTGAAATATTTGCTCAACTCTTCTAGCCACAATGTAAAAGAGAAGCTGTGTGTCTTCTTATTGAATTGTGGGGTTTTTTATATATTCTGAACACGAGCTCTTTGTCAGATAGCTGCTTTGCAGATGTTTTTGCCTAGTTCTTTCATTTCCATGACACTACTTGTGAACAGCAAATGTTCTTAATTTTTACAAAGTTCCATTTGTGATTTCTCCCTTTTACTGTTTATTTTGTGTGTTCTTAGACCTCTTTGCCTAGCTCAAGGTCACCATCATTTTCCTTTCCTCTGCTTTGAGCTGGAAGCCTTGCACTCCTACCTGCTCTTGCATGGAGGTGCACGCTCCACGCCAGACCCATTGTGTACAAAGTGCACGGTCGCTCGGGCTGCGCCTCCCTGTTTTCACTCTGGACATCCAATTGTTCAGTTCCATTTGTGGGAAGGACTATTATTTCCCTTTTGAATTACATTGGCAGCTTTGTTGAAATTCAATTGACCACATACACGAGGGCCTATTTTCCACTTTCTATTCTCTTCCATTGATCCATTATGTCTGTCTTTAAGCCAATAACACAATGGTTTGATTACTGTAGCATTGTAGTAAGCTTCAATTCAGATACTGTAATTCCCTGAAAATTGTTTTCTAAGGACTTTGTATGTTTTACCATAAATTTTAGAATCAGCCTGACAATTAAAAGAAATTCTGCTGGGATTTTTGTTGGGATTTGATTCCATCTACAGTCCAACAATATTGAACCTCTTCTAATCCCAATTGCATTTTCGCTCTCCATTTAGGTTTCTTGAACTTGGATCATCAGGGTTCTGTAAGTTTGATACAGATGCTGAAGATACTCTATTAAATTGGTCCCTATTTAGCTCATATTTTTGACATTCTGGTCAGTGATATTATTTATTTAGATTTCAACTTTTTAAACTACTCATTGCCAGTAGGAGAAACACAACTGATTTTTGTATGCTTATTTTGTATCTGTGGCTTTGCTCCATCCATTTATTGGTTACAGAATTTAAAAATTCTTGGGGGCCAGCACTGTGGCGTAGCAGATAAAGCCGTCACCTGCAGCGCCGGCATCCCAGATGGACGCTGCTTCGAGTCCCGGCTGCTCCACTTCCAATCCAGCTCCTGCTGTGGCCTGGGAAAGCAGTGGAAGATGGACAAGTCCTTGGGACCTGCACCTGTGTCAGAGACCCGGAAGAAACTCCTGGCTCCTGGCTCCTGGCTCCTGGCTCCTGGCTTCGGATTGGCGCAGCTCCAGCCAATGTGGCCACCTGGGGAGTGAACCAGCAGATGGAAGACCTCTCTCTCTCTCTCTCTCTCTCTCTCTCTCTCTCTGCCTCTCCTTCTTTCTCTGTGTAACTCTGACTTTCAAGTAAATAAATATATCTTAAAAAAAAATTCTTGGCGTTCTCAACATACAGAATGATGCTACGGGCAATGAAGAGAGTTTACTTTTTCCTTTCCAACCTGGCTGCCTTCCATGTCTCTTTCTTGCCTGACCGTGAAGCCAGAGCCCCCAGGGTGGCACTGAACACAAACAGGGAGCCTGGGTGTCCATGCCTGGATTCCCCTCTTCTGGGAAAGCGGTCAGCCTCTCGACATTTAGCACAAGCTTAGCTCCAAGTTTTTGCTGGATTCCTAGAGCAGGTTGGAGACATTCCCTTCCACTCCTAGTCTGCTGAAAGCTTTCATTTTGAATAGGTGTTGGACTTAGCAAACACATCTCTGCGTCTGTGGAGAAGTTGTTTGCTTTTCAGCCTGCTATTATAATGAGTTTAAAGCAAACTTGCATAGCTGGCACAGACCCCTTGTGGTTATGATGCATACAATACTGTGTATGCTGTGGGATCTGATTTGCAAAAACAAAAATCCTTAAGGAGTTTGGCATCTATGTTCTTGAGAAATACTGTCCTGTAGTTTTTTTAGTGTAAAATTATGGAAACGTAACCTGACACAATAGTGCAAGACTCACAAAGAGAGACGTGTAGCCCGTTCTCATGCACTACACAGAACACACGTAGATTTGGTTGAACGTGTTCTTTAACTGTTTGGTGGAATTCACCAGTGAAGTATCGGGCTGACAGGTTGGATGTGGCAGGAGCTGGGGGGGGGGGGGGGATGCTGGGGTCGGGAGGAGGAAAGTTTTGATTTTGATCCTTTAACCTAGATTTTACTTATTTATTTACTTATTTGCAAGAATGTCCCGGTGAGCCGCTTGTGTTGGACACCTTGTAGGTTTCAACAGCTTTGACAGTTTCTTCTCAGTTGCTGATTTGTTTGCCCTGAATCTGTTCATCCTTCGCCTTCACTGTCCTTTTGCTGCGCTGGGCATCATTGAAGACGTCATCTCTCTCACGTCTGAAGTGAATTTGTCTTCTTTCTTTTTATCTTGCTCATCCGATCTAGAGATTTATTAGTTGTATTAAACCAGATTTGGGTGGCATTGATTTTTTTTCCTGTTTCCCTACTGGTGTCCACCTCCTTAATTCTATTCTTATACTTTATTGTTTCCTTCTTCTGATTGCTGTGGGTTTATTTGGTGCTTTTTCTTCTGTGAGGAGTTCTAGGAAAATTGGTTCATTGATCTGAGACACTCCCTTCCCACCGTAAGTTTTAAAGCCACACACTGCCCTGTGAGCGCCGCTTCAGCTGCGTCCCATACAGCTGGAGGTGTCCTCATGTCATTTGCCTCCAATTCATGGTATTTTCTAGTTTTTACTGCAACTTCTGGTTTGACCCAAGGGTGTTGTTTCATTTCTCAGTATTTGAAAATTTGCTGGATTTCAAAAATTGATTTTTAATTTAATCTCGGTGTGTTAGGCAACACGTTTGTATTATTTAAATCCTCTTAAATGTGTGGAGCTCTTTTTATGCTCTATTTTGATAATAGATGACATTTTCTTAATTTTTCATACTAGTTTATAAACAGATTTTATCATAAAGCTATTGAATTTTATCAAGTTGCTTTTCTGCATCAGCTGAAATGACTATATTTTTCTCCTTTAACTTATTGATACCTTATGATGCAAACAAATAGACTTTACAGCATTAATCAAATTTTGCATTATTGGGATAAATCTAGCATGAAATGTTGTACTGCACAACTGAATTTGATTTACTGATATTTTAGTTATGGATTTTCCTGTGATCTGCAATTTTTTTCCTCTTCCTCTTTCCTTCTCTAGTTTTGAAATCAAACTAATACTAGCATCATCAAAAAGTCAGGAAGCTTCTTTCTTTTTCTTTAACCAGAAACCAATTGTAAAAGACATGCTTCTCTTGTGTGGTAAAGTTCATTTATAGGCCGGCGCCGTGGCTCACTATGCTAATCCTCCGCCTTATGGCACCGGCATACCGGGTTCTAGTCCCAGTTGCCCCTCTTCCAGGCCAGCTCTCTGCTGTGGCCAGGGAGGGCAGTGGAGGATGGCCCAAGTGCTTGGGCCCTGCACCCCATGGGAGACCAGGAGAAGTACCTGGCTCCTGCCTTCGGATCAGCGTGGTGTGCCGGCCACAGCTGCCGACCACGGCGGCCATTGGAGGACAAACCAACGGCAAAGGAAGACCTTTCTCTCTGTCTTTTTTTCAAAAAAAAAAAAAAAAGTTCATTTATAAAACACCCAAATCCTGGTGTCTTGCCGGAGTAGACACAACAGGTGCAAACTTTATCTTGATAAACTTTTTAATTTTAACAGGTTTTTCAGACATTTTGTTTTTTCACCTAAATTCTAGTCATTCATTTTTCATTAATCCATTTCATCTAAACTGCCACATTTACCACAATAAGATTGTTTGTAAAAATATCCACGTATCTTTTATGAAATTTTTTTTTGCCTTTCCTCTCATTTCTCAATTAACCCTAGTAGAGTTTTTCGATTTCAAGCATTTGAAGTAGCCGGCATTGGTTCCATCCTCTCGCTCCCTCTCTCCCTCTCTCTCCCCCTCTCTCCCTCTCTCCCTCTCTCCCTCTCTCCCTCTCTCCCTCTCTCCCTCTCTCCTCTCTCCCTCTCTCTCCCCCTCTCTCTCTCCCTCTCTCCCTCTCTCCCTCTCTCTCCCCCTCTCTCTCTCCCTCTCTCCCTCTCTCTCCCTCTCTCCCTCTCTCTCCCTCTCTCCCTCTCTCCCTCTCTCTATCCCTCTTTCCCTCTCTCCCTCTCTCCCTCTCTCCCTCTCTCCCTCTCTCTCCCTCTCTCCCTCTCTCCCTCTCTCTCCCTCTCTCCCTCTCTCTCCCTTTCTCCCTCTCTCTCTCTCCCTCTCTCCCTCTCTCTCTCCCTCTCTCTCTCTCCCTCTCTTCCCCTCCCTCTCTCTCTCCCTCTCTCTCCCTCCCTCTCCCTCTCCCCCCCTCTCCTTCTCTCTCTCTCTCTCTCTCTCTCTCTCTGCGTTTTCTTTTATCTTTATTCTACTTCAATATATATTTGACTTCCTTTTGGGGAGTTTATTCACCTTTAGTAAGTTCTTATTTCATGAATTTTTAAATTTTAATATTTCCTCATTTGTACCTTCAAAGTTCCAAATTCCATTTGAATGACACTAACTTTACCAATAGATTTTTACAGTAGTGGCTCTCTTTCTTAGTTTTAAATAAGTTGTTACTTTAATTATGCTTTCTTGTTTTATGAATTATTAAATGTTGTTTTTTTCTTCCTTGATGTGTAAACATATGGTGAGACTGGAAGATACCATTATTTAACTGATCTATTATTTTCCTGCTATGATTTAGAGATCATGGTCCATTTGACATAAATTTTATTTTGTTGAGTGAAACTTTAATTCACAGTGTTACGTGGTCAGTGTTTGTAAGCAGCTCAAGGATATTCTGAAAGAATCGGAATTCTCTGTATTTTTAAAGATTTTATATACAGTTTATATATGCCTGTCCATATATAAAACTCTCTCAGTTTAGAATGCCTCTCCAAGGCATTGTTCCAAGTCCTCATATGTTTACTAAATTTTAATATTCCTTTTATAACAGTTTCCAAAAGACTGCTAAAATATCTTAGTCTGATTACAGTTTGGCTAATTTTCCACGATAATCCTGCAAACTTTCACTTTATATGTTTTGTAGTTAGGTTGTTGTTTGCATTCAGATTCATGATTTTGGTATATTCTCATGAAATTATCCTCTGTCTTCCAGTTGTTTCCTAGTAATCATTTCCACTTGAAATATATCTTCCTGCTATGAATTTAGAACATTTATTTTCAATTAGCATTTGTCTGATATATCATTCGCCGTTCTTTTGGTTCCAAAGATGCGGCCTCATTTATGTCTGGGTGTGGCTCCGGAAACAGGGCACAGCTAGATTTGTTTCTGGGAAGCTGTCAGTCCCTGATGTTCACCAATTTCTGGTCAGTAAAGTCACTAAGTGCAACAGGCTTTTTGGCCTGCGACAGGCCCTGAGTCCCGCGTGTTTGATAGCAACATGCCAGCACCCACGGTCACACGCAAGGTGGAGGCGGGCTTGACCCCGGCCCCAGGCCCCCCATATTGCACTCCTGGGGGCTGTTTTGTTTGCAGGTAGAGGAGGGGAATGTTTCCCCGTGGAGAAAACACACAAAGGACGCAGAGCTGCCTGATGAGGCCGCAGCACCCCGGAGGCCACCTGGACTGTGCAGCTGCCCGCCCAGTGAACTCGGCCAACTCCCCACCTCTCCGGTCCAGCCCCGGCCACCGCGCTGAGCCAGCCGAAGCATCCACACCTCCTTGTAGCGCCCCTGATTCTGCTTTAACATTGAAGAAATCCATGTTCTGTGAGGGGAACTGGGTTTCCCAGGCGGAAGATCCAGGCAGTGCAAACTGAACACGCCGTGCTGCCTGGCCTCTAAGGAACCACGCGGTCAGCGTGTCCAAGCCCTAAGGATGTGACCTCCAACACGCTGGTACAGGGAAGCCCTCACCCACCCTGACCTGTGCCCGATGAGACGGGGGAGGTTAGAGACACAGCCAGAGTACGCCGGGGGAAAGTGGGAGCCGTGTCCACAGGGCAAGAGCTGGCAAAGACGACGCGCAGGCTTCCGGAAGCCAGGGAGACTTGTAAGTGACGTCCACACTTCCGGAAGCCCAGGGAGAGGCACGCAGCGAGTCTTCTGCACGGCCCCGGATTCAGTCCTGTGGCCTCCAGGACAAACATCTGGCGTTGAGGCCACTCCATGAGTGGCACCTGGTTACCTAGGAAACAAACAGCCCCTCGGTGTTGGGGCCACGCGGCCTGTTGCCGAGGGCCCGGGGTTGTCTTCTGTACAACCAAATGCACCTATGAGGGTACTTCCAGAAACAGAATTAGAAGAATTTGCGGGCAGGCCTTGGGTGCAGGGGTAAGGGGCCATGTGGCTTGCCCACGTCCCACATCACGGTCCCTGGGTTCCAGTCCCAGCTCTGTTCCCTGTTCCAGCTGCAGCTACTCTACTCCCTGACAGGCAGCAGGTGGTGGCTCGAGCAGTTGGGTCCTTGTTACCCACATGGAAAACCTGGGCTGATTTCCCGAACTGGAGAGTGAACTAATGGATAGGATCTCTCCCTCTCTCCCTCTCTCTCTCTCTCCCTCTCTCCCTCTCTCCCTCTCTCTCTCCCTCTTTCTTTCAAATAAAGTAAAATGAATACAAAAGTAAACTTATGAAAGAAGAAATCCATGGATACAGAGCTCTTCAAAAAGTTCATGGAAATGCATTTTATAAAAAAGCTATGCATGGATTTCAAAAATTTTCCCACTAAAATCATCTCAGCTTGCAACTCCAGTTTCCCTGACCATTTTAAAGTGCCCTTGCACACGCGCAGCGTCTCACATACATACTAAGATGAAAGGTGCTGACACGGAAATACAAGGGTTTGGCCTCTCCTTGGAAGACTGCCCGGGCGGAGGGGCGGGCAGAGCAGGGCCCAGGCGGGAACTCGGGTTCGGATGCTAATGCCTTCCTGCTGCCGCTCCGTGTCCTCGTCCACACACTGGACAGGTTATCCCTCGAATCGGGTCCTGGCTGGCGGGCTTGTCACGTTCCGACCATTTTGCCATCTAATCTGTATGGTGCTCACAGAATTAATTGGATTGCCCAGTGTCTGCTAATCAAAGAGGTCTATAACGGGATATGCAGCAACAGTGCTTCGTCGAAATTCCTATGATGTCACCGGCAGCCAGTCGAAGCTGAAAGGGACATTCCTGTGGATTAGTTCCACAGCTCACGCACAGCTGGGCCAGATGAGCAGGGGCCCCGCAGGGTGGGCCAGCGTGGCCTGGGGCCAACATCTGTCCCGAGACACCGCCAGTGGCCTCCTGCATCCTCCCTCATCCGCCCTGAGGGGCCAGCGCTCCCCAGAAAGCAGCAGCAGAGAACGGAGCCCTGGCTCCTCGCTGCTCCAGCCTGGGAGCACGTTCTCACCAGGCCCTGGGCTGGGGGAACTGCATGGGCAGGGGCCGGTCCAGAGAGAGCCGCCATTGGCTTGGCCGCAAGCTGGCATGAAATCCAAAGCCCCCCAAGGGCTGCTGGCAAGGAGGAGGGGCAGAGCGCGGCTGGGGTCGGGGTTGGGTTGTCGTAACCTTTTGCAAAGATGCCCACAGCCCGATGCACCGTCTCTGCACGGGCAATGGGCCCCAGCTGCCAGATCGCTGGCCTTCGGGTCCGGCAGTAACTCGCTCAACTTCTCTCCCGGGCGGTACTTCCCTTTGTTAAACGGACGGGAGAAGTCCCCACCCTCGCTGCCTCGCCGGGCTTGCGGACGGGAGAAGTTTGGTTAGTGCGCTGTGCCTCAGCAAACACGCTCTGGGCACTCCTCGTGGCTGTTCATTTGTTCAATCAGCAAAGGCATACCGAGGGCCCACAGTGTGCCACGGCGCAAACTGGTGCCAAAACAGGGAGGCAAGCGAGTCGGGTGCCTGACGGGGAGCAGAAACGGCTGCCCTGCTCTTAGAGTGGGCCACAGGCTCCCCCCAGCACGGCCCTAGCACAGAGGAAGCCGGAGTTCACCCCCATGGCGCGGGGAGGCCCCCAGCCGCGGCTTCCAGCGCTGCCGTGAGCAGGAAGCGACGCCCACTCCAGGCTGGCCACCTGGCTTCCCTCAAACCTCAGCTCTGCCTCTGCTGAGAGCGTCTTGGCCGGGGACAAAGTGACACAGAGTGCTGCACGCTGCCGTCCCTGGTAGGTGGAGAACACCGTGACCATCCGCCTGAGCTCTGTGGAAGACAAAACCCCAAAACCCTACACTGAAACTCCATTGCCGTTTCTGTTCATTTCCCTGGGAGACTGGTTTGGCTTGCAACTCTTGGGGTGTTTCTAGAAAGACCGGGGGGGTGAGCACTGCCTGCTCCCCCAGACTTCACGAATTCATTCTCCCTTCTCCCTCCCACTGCTGTCTCATACTTCCGAGGCCCCCAACCTGTGTCTCAGCTCTCCTCAATCTCCTGGGTGTGCATCCATACAGCCTGACTCACTCCCGGGCTGGGGCTGGCACTGGGATATTTTTAACCCACTGAGAATTAGATTTTGAGGCACTCAAGCTAAGTCGGGGGGCCGGCATTGTGGCATAGCAGGTTAAGCCACCACCTGCAACACTGGCATCCCATGTGGATGCTGGCTTCCAGTCCCGGCTGCTCCACTTCTGATCCGGCTCCCTGCCAATGCGCCTGGGAAAGCAGCAGAAGATAACCTAAGTACTTGGGCCCCTGCACCCACACGGGAGACCCAGAAGAAGCTCCTGGCTCCTGGCTTTTGCTTAACCTCGCCCTGGCCATTGCAAACATCTGAAGATAAGCCAGCAGGTGGAAGACTCAATCAATCTCTCTCTCTCTCTCTCTCTCCTCTCTCCATAACTGCCTTTCAAATAAATAAGTAAGTCTTAAAAAAGCTAAGTAGGCGTCCTGCTCATGGAGCCCCTACAGAACGAGGCTGCAACCAGCAACGTGACTGACACATTCTCTGTGTTCTCCCCCGGCAGCTGAAGGGCACACAGGTCCCAAGGAGAAGAGGCCCAGGCCACCTGCTACCACAGGCTGATGCTGCACATGGTCCCTCCAGGTTCCGGAACCATCAGCTTTCTCTCATCCGCGGTCTCCATTCCTGTACCTGCTCTGGGCGCGGCCATCTGGCTTAGCCCCACTGAGCAGATGAGGACGGCAAGGCTGCAGGTCAAGCAAACGGAGCCCCCGCTAGGCCGGCCTGGGACTGCCTGGCAGAGCTCTGCCTTGGAACTCAGGCACTGCTCTCCATGCCGGCGACCGGCTCCCCTCCCAGGGGGTGGGAGGGCTTGGCAGGGAGGCGGCCAACTGCTCAGTTGGCTGCAGAGATAATAACACTCAGAGCTGTTTATCAGCCATCTTTGAATGGCAGGCTCCGGATTCCTAATTAACGAACACCCGTGGTCTGGTAGCTCTTCTAAGAGTCCAATCGTATCAGATCAGGAGCATTCGGCATGGGTCTATCTCGCCCCAAAACCTGCGCCCGGGGCCTGATAACTAGAAGTTCCTCACGACAGTAATTAATGAACGCAAGGCTTTGTCAACAGCCCCAGAGCCCCAGAGCGCCCAGGAATGAAAGTTGATTTTTCGGCCAGAGGGAGGCCGGCGAGGACAGCGTTCCTGAAGGAAAGGCCGGGGTGCTCAGCTGTTCTGAATTTTCCCAGGAACGCAGGGGCCCGCAGTCCTGGCCACCTGGCACCCAGCTGTTCACAGCATCATGGCCCTAGAATGCTGCCCACAGGGACCACTCACATAACCCTTCACTGCCCAGAGCTCAGAGCGTCTGCCCCGGTCCTCTGCTCTCAGTCTCTTGTTCCTTCAGCTCCAGCTGCAGCGGACACTGTGGACACCACCCTTTGGTTCAGGTCATTGTCCCTGCACACGCTGTCCCTCCTGCCCACACACCCTCCTCCCCGTCCCTGTCCTCGGGGAGAACCTCAAGTCATCGGTCACGTTGGGCCCAAAGGGGAAGCCTCCCTGTGCTGTGGTCCCCTTCCTCCGGGCAGCCCGCCTGGCTTCAGCACCGCACTGCAGGTTTCCCCAGACGTGTGCAAGCCATTCCCTAGACCGTGATCTTGTCAGAGGCACGGCCAGAGTGCTGACCACCTCTGTAGCCCCAGGGCCCAGCACAAGGCCTAGCAGGAAAGAACTAGATAACCCCTGGTGAGCGAAAAAATGAGCAAATAAGCAAATTACTAGATGGTCCTCTTAAAGATACGCATTCCGTTTTTGTTCGAAAGGCAGAGAGAGACAAAGACAGAGACAGTGATCTTCCACCACAGCGGCCAGCGCTGGGTGGAGACAAAGCCAGGAGCAGAAGTGCTCTTTGGGTCTCCCCCATGGACCCAACTGCTTGAGCCATCACCTGCTGCCTCCCAGGGTCACATAGGAGGAAGTTACAGTACATATAGGAATATATATACAGGGAGAGAGGAACATCTATAATAGGAAGTACAGCCGAGACCTGAACCCAGAGTTGGACCTCCACTCACGTATCTTAATTGCTTATGCAGGCTGCCTGCTTGCCCCCGGGCAGGTAAGGAGCCTGGCCAGTGATGTCTCAGGCCCGGCTGTTGCTCGTCTTAGACCCCTCAGGTCCACTGGAAGCCACCGTTCATCCTTCCACGGGTGACTCACTCTGTCCGCACGCTCGACCTGCCCACACTCAGTCCCCGTGGAGCCCTGCTGGCGGCCTCTGCCCTGCACCCGTGCGTCCTATGTCGCCATTGTCACTACAACACCCGCTGCACCAAAGTAGCTTTGCAAGACTCCTCCCCACCCCCACGCACCCCTGCCACGGCCAGAGGGCTGCATCCTCACTCCTGTCCGTGTCCTCACCCCAGCCTCTCTCCTCTTGGCACCTGCGCCTCCCATCATCTCTGCTCTGCCCGGGAACCGCCTGTCAATTTGTGGGGCTCTGGTGCCACGGTGATCTCTGTCTCCCAGCCACAGGGAGCTGGGAGAGTCAAAAGTTCAATGCTTCTGCGACAGCTGTATCGGAAGATGAGCCCTTGGGTTGGTCACTCGTCCAGTCTGGGAGCATCCCTGGAGACCCTGCTACGTGCAGCTGGTGTTCTAGGGGCGGAGCCCTTCTGTGAGCAGGACAGAGGAGAGTACTGATCCCACAGAGGGTCAAGCAGGACGGGCAATCGGCAAAACCAAGTCGCTGTGCAACAAAGCTGGGCAACGAACACGGCCCAGAGACTGAAAGCAGTGACCAGGGGTGGAGCGCAGCTGCTGCCAGGCTGGGAGGCCTCCTCAGGCAGCGCCCATACGAGAAGCGGCTGACAGGTGCAGAGGGAGCCGGGCGAAGGCCCAGGGGTGGGTCCGTGACTGGCACAGTTGCAGAGCAAGGGATCCAGGCCATGAGTGGGTGCTGAAAAGCGTTTGGGAGTTTGCCAGAGACGCTGCATGGGGACGTGGGTGTCAGAACCTCAGGGAGCACAGGGGAGCACTCTGGGCTTGCGACGCGCGGGAGGGGCAGATGTCCCAGCCTCACGGCGGCTCGGCTGCCTCTGCAAGATGGGTCTTTAAGAGCCGGTGTGAGGACGCCCTGAGACATCCCAAGAGTTAAATCTCCCTGGCCCCTGGCCCTCACTCAGTAAAAACCCAGCCTGGAGGCCACTCGGCCCTCAGTCTTCTCCCTGCGGGGGAGAAAATGCAGACGACCCCTGCTTTTTGCAGCTCCTTGGTAGCTAAGTGTTGCTTAGGGCAGACTCGGGGACTCTGGGGTGGAGTCCATCCCACTAGAATGTCTCTGCGAGTCCAACCGAGCAGGGAAGGGGCTGTTCTAAAAGAAGACAGAGGCAGGCGGGCACTCGTCCTGGGGTTCCCTTCCGGGGCCCCCCTGCTCCTGGAGGGGCGCCCGGCCTGAGGTGGGGGTGCTTCCATCTGCGTCCTCAGAGTCACATGCCCTTGGTCCCAACCGCAGACTTTGGTGCGAAATGTGCTGACCTCCACAGACGACTCTCCAGCTTGGGACGACACA
Organism: Oryctolagus cuniculus; assembly: GCF_964237555.1. NCBI lineage: Eukaryota > Metazoa > Chordata > Mammalia > Lagomorpha > Leporidae > Oryctolagus > Oryctolagus cuniculus. The sequence goes on from NC_091451.1 coordinate 42,723,232, forward strand.
GCCTCACTTCCGCTTCTCAAAGAAAGGGCACAGAGGTCTCACGTCCTCCTCCACCCCCTTGCCAGAGACACCACGGAGACCACTGCCAGCAAGACCGGCCGAATTCTCCTGGGAGGTCCGGGTCAAGCCTCACCAAGCTCAGAGCCCTTCCGAGCGGCGTTAGTAGCGGCCGGTTCTACCGCACTAACCCCCTTGTGTCAAGGGTCTTTGACTTGCCGATTTGGCAAGGAAGTCGGGATCTAAACTCCAACATCTTCTGCCCATCTCTGTAGCTGCTGGCCACTGAGTGCTGCCATGAATTTTGTCCGAGCCCAGAATTAACCTCACAAAGATCCTATCCCCATGAGTAAGCTGAGGCTCCCAGGACACAGCCAACTTGCCCTGATCACAGCCAAGACTGGAGCCCAGAGCCCCCGGGACCTCTCTGCTTCCGTCTTCCTGCCTGATGGAAGAGGCACCTGCCAGGCACCTCTTATTGGCCAGCATGGTGCCAACCACCTGACCCTCAGGCTGGCTCTGAGTTCCCACAGGCAGGGAACTTGAGTCGAGGGCTGGTGTTTGGGGAGCTAACTTGGGAGCTCATTCCAGATAGTACGAGTGAGGGAGCGGGGACATGAAACAGTGGAGAGTTAGCACCACCGGGAGCACCCTCCCCAAGCAAGGGGCCCTTGGAGGACAGCTGGGTTCAGTCTCCCTGGGGACCTCCAGGAGATGATGTTGACTACGGCTGGAAATGACCCTCCTCCAAACCAGTGTTGACGGAGCTGGTCTCCCGAGCCACAGGCACGCAACCAACACTTTTTTCATAATATATGTTTTCTAGTATTTTTGGAAACCCCTGATATGCATGGATTTTGACACATTTTTACACCAAAATAAGCTTATACGTTGCTTTTACTTTTTTTCAACCTTAAGAGACAGAGAGAGGAACAAACAGAAAGACAGGGAGTTCCCATCTCCTGGTTCACTCGCTAAATGCCCAAAATGACTGGGACTGGGCCAGGCCAAAGCCAGGAGCCAAGAACTCCTTCCAGGTCTTCCATGTGGGTTGCAGGAACTTAACCGCCTGTGTGCAGCAGCAGGAAGCTGGAGTCAGGAACTGGGGCCTGGACTTGAAGCCGCGGACCCCAATGTGGGGCGTGGGTGTTCTCACCAGCAATGTCAACTCTAAACCTAGCACCTACCCTCAAGCTTACTGTGTAAGTCCGTTCTCCGTGGAATTTTCGAAGAATCCTCATATGTTGCCTATGTGCAAATTAATACATGCACACACCCCTGTTTGTACTGTTTGGAATTACTCACCATCACCGGAGAAACCGACCCTCGATGCGACTCCTGCTAAGCGTGGGGTTGCCCATAAAAGGAGAATCTGGATTACCAGGCAGGATCTGAAGTTCAAAGTACCCTCGCGACATTCAATTTGCAGGTCATCCGTGGAGCCACCATCCATCCTCTAAGCGCGCTGTCTTCACACCGTGGTCTGTCTTTCTGATAATTTGGCAGATGCATCGCTCCTCAAACCTCAAGGTCAGCTGAGCTGTTGCCTCTCTTGGGGAAATATCATCAGGGTCCCCAACACGGAGGAATTACATTAAGCCCCAGAGCCTGGGTTGTATGCCTGGACCCCTGAAATCCAGGGTGCAGACATCTTTCTGCCTTGTCTGTTTGATGTGGTGGCCAGCGGAGAAATGGTAAAAGGCTTCCATGGTTTTGTTTGCACCTCCATGTATTCTACAAAGTACCACAGGTGGGACAGGAAGAGGGAGAGGTAGATGGCAAACACATCACATCATCTCCATTTCAAGGGGCTTCTTACTTCACTCCATTTGAAACTGAACATGATCATTATGCAAATAACAAACTGTGATAGGCAATTTCTTTGAAGAATAATTGGTAACTTATCTGGGATCATTGTCATATTGATTAAATCAGTAGAATGAGGGCTTGCCTTCCCACAAACCTCATATGTAGAAAATATATCTTAAAATGCAGGCCAGCGTCCAGCAAAAGGTTAGATGTGGAGTAGTGGGCAACAGTTCCCCGACCTCAGCCTTGATTCCCAACTGAGGTGAGGCTGACAATGGGCCGCCTACCTCAGAGCCTATTCTTTGCCAGTGTCTACCGTTCCTTCTCCTCGGTGCAATTCCCCGTGAAACCCCCTCTACCATGACAGTGACATGCACCAAGTATTAAGTAGATATAATTCTATTCTATTCTCCAGTCGCATTTCATATTTACATCTTGCCCCTTTCTTTTTATTAGAATTTCTATTTCCAAGCATGGCTAAAGTACGCTTAGGCACATTCGCTGTAGATTTTTTTTATTGTTCATGTGTGTGTAAAGAATCTTCGTCTGAGGAGGGGCTATGCTGTGGCTCACTTGGTTAGTCCTCCACCTGCAGCGCTGGCACCCATGTGGGCACCGGGTTCTAGTCCCGGTCGGGGTGCCGGATTCTGACCCGGTTGCCCCTCTTCCAGGCCAGCTCTCTGCTGTGGCCAGGGAGGGCAGTGGAGGATGGCCCAAGTGCTTGGGCCCTGCACCCACATGGGAGACCAGGAGAAGCACCAGGCTCCTGGCTTTGGATTGGCGTAGCTCTGGCCGTGGCAGCCATTTGGGGGTGAACCAAAGGAAGGAAGACCATTCTCTCTCTCTCTCTCTCTCTCACTGTCTAACTCTATCTGTCAAAAAAAAAAAAGGAAGAAAGAAAGAAAGAAGGAATCTTCATCTAGCGATGGTCTCCATCTCGTCCTCAGTCAGCAGTTGACTCAATGTCTTATCTGCCTCCAGCTTCACTCACTTCCTCTGAGTCAACTGACTCACAGCCGTTTCACCAGAGAAGCCAACGATGACACCATCGGCCCCCGCTGTTTTCTCAGAAAGTCTTTCTAAATATCAGAGAAGAAAGTGAACTGGCCAAGGTCACACAGCAAGGTCAAGGCGGAGCTGAGAGTAGACCTGGGTGATCTGAGAGGGGGATCGTCCCTCACGCCACTGTTCTCCCTCGCTCGGACTCAGAAGCAGCACCGTTTGTGAAGGCGCCTCTGTGAGAGGCAGCCTCAGACGTGTCCGCCTGTCTGTCTGTGGCCACGGTCCACACTGCGCAGGCGCTGGGCTACACTGTTCTCCCTCCAGAGCGTCGCCGGGGTGCGCTCCGCCAGCTTGCCATGGAAGCGGCTGCTCAGATGGCCATTGCCATCACTGCCCACAACGTGCACATGTTTTTTTTTTTTTTTTTTTTTTGACAGGCAGAGTGGACAGTGAGAGAGAGAGACAGAGCAAAAGGTCTTCCTTTTGCCGTTGGTTCACCCTCCAAGGGCCGCCGCGGCCAGCACACTGCGGCCAGCGCACCGTGCTGATCCGAAGGCAGGAGCCAGGTGCTTCTCCTGGTCTCCCATGGGGTGCAGGGCCCAAGCACTTGGGCCATCCTCCACTGCACTCCCAGGCCACAGCAGAGAGCTGGCCTGGAAGAGGGGCAACCGGGACAGAATCCGGCGCCCCGACCGGGACTAGAACCCGGTGTGCCGGCGCCGCAGGCGGAGGGTTAGCCTAGTGAGCCGCGGTGCCGGCCTGTGCACACCTTCAAAGGGTCACTGAACTTAGGTCTCACCTTAGGGAGAGCTGAGTCAGCGCATTTTGTCAAGGATGAGGCAACCCTGGGTGAGACGCGAGAGGAGAGGCTGTCACAATTACAAAGCGAAGCTTGGGTCTTACTGAGCTCCGTCTCCAGGTTTCTGGAGAGGAGACTGCAGTGGCTCAGAATGGTCTCCATTCACGTGGGTAGGGCCGTTTGTAAACTAATGGAAGACACTTCAGTCAATTACAGCCTGCCAAAACGCGGGTGTTGTGAAGAAAGGGTCGACCGGTCCACGTGGAAGCCCCTCACTGTGGCAGTCAAGGCAGGTCTGGGTCCTTGTGCTAGTCCAGCCTAGAAACCACGAGTGAGAGGCGGCAGACACATGGCTACTACTTAAGACCCTCACAATCCCGCATTGGAACGCCCAGGGTCCAAGCCCTGGCTCCGGTCCCTGCTTCCACCCTCTTGTTGATGCCAACTCCAGCTTCCTGTTAATGGATACTCAAACAGTGAGGTCTCTTGCACCTCCCTGGGAGACCTGCATTGAGTTGCTTGTCCCCAGCTCAGTCCTGGCTGCTGTGGGAGTGAGTCAGCAGATGGGAGAGCAGTTCTCCTTTCTGCCTCTCTCTAGCTCCTTCTCGTTTCTCTGCTTCTCAAAAGGAAATCAGCAAGAAATCCTTGCATTGTGTGGGAATCGGCAGAGTCTGTGGCTAAAACGGTTTCTATTTCCCTGTGCTTCTGAGGCCCCTGAGGAGCTAAGCCACGGTGCTTTGGAGTCAGAGCAGAGGCAGGTCCATCAGGGGTATGAACTGCACCATCTTAGTCACATTATTTATGTTCTTTGAGCCTTTTCGTTTTAAACCCTGGAGTGTGGTGATAAAATATCTATCATGCAAAGCAGTGGACAGAATTAATATTTTTTAATTTTGTAAAGTACCTTGTCACAATTCCAGGCATATGAGAGTCACCCAAAGAATATTAATCCACCTTTGATGAACAATGAAAGGAAGTGGATGGTGTTGGCCCCGAGTGCTGATGGCCAGGAAGAAAAATGCCTGGGTTGACATTTGTCAAGGACTTTTCTTTCCATCCAGGGTATGTTCAGCAGCTGTCCAGTACCTTTAGAAAGAAAACAAAAATGCATGTTTCTAAGTTGTCCTGGGAGGGTGACAGGTGGGTTAGGCCCACCACCCCTCTCACTGTGCCTTGATTTCAACCGCGTTTGTGCCTTTTTGGATTGTTGTCCAATTTTCTCCGAAGTTGAAATCCAACCAGGTTTCACAGTCATTCATTCAACAAACCTTATGAATCACTTAGCATGAGCAGAGCTCTGTTAAGGTGGAAGATGTGTGCTTGGGGAGGACAAGGCCTGGGCTGGCTGGAGAAACAGACTGCTCGAGAGAGACGCACGAGCGCAGGCTGCAAGAACTGAGTGCGCTAAGAGCTGAAAAAGGCGTGGGCACGGGACGCCCAGGGCGCAGCCGGCGGCGTCCTGTCTGGGACAGCAGGTCGGGTGCTGCCGTCCTGGAGAGCCCAAGGATGTGATGGCAAACTTGAAAACTGTGCCCAGTGTGGCACTGACAGCAAGTCCTCGTGCTGGTGGGAACTGAATTTTCTAAGCAGACCGTCTCTGGGACAAGACCGGGCACCCCTACCCAAAGGAGCAGCCCGTGCACCATCTGACACTGGAAGAGTTCCAAGCGTGCCGTGACTCCCTCTTTTTTCCTTGCGCGTAAAAATATAGGACCCTGTGGAGACAGACTAAACATCTAAACCTCCATGTGGAACTTCGAGGTCATGGGGACAATGCCCAGAGACTTCCCGTTAGAGGGAGAAAGCACAAGTTCAACAAACAACGGCACAAAGCTCTCTCTCATGCCCCAGTGCCATGGCCATGAGAACACACAGCCTGTGGCAAACTCCCAGGTGAGGGACACGTGCGTATGGTCACTCTCAATGCTGACCCTTCCACTCCCAATGAGAACAACCAGGTCATAACTCACACTCACGTGTGCTTCCTGCGTGCCCACCCTGGACCAGATGCTTGGGCAATATGAGCAGGAAGGCTGGTCCCCATTTCCCCATTGGATAGAAGCAACCAGAGGGCCAAAGAGGTGGGTGATTTCTTCTTAGTCACCCGGGCTCGAAAGGCCAACGACAGGAGCCTTTTACTCTCTCATGTCCTTCCTGGGTGTTAGCGGAGGTCAGCTGACAGGGAACTGCCATAGGCGGGTTAGAAGCCCCCGGCCCTGTCTTCTGCAGTGACTGACCCCTCTAGTGCCGTGCACCAGGGTGGGATTTCCCTTTCCATGCGTTTGCTTCTCCCAACAGGCTTAGCTTTGTCGTGGTAAGGAAATAACAAACCGCTGCTTCTATCTCCATTCGCTTCGGGGGCGTGGCATGGGGTTCTCTACTGTGGGTGCCATAGACTATGACACGGAGCTCGCCCGAGACTGGTCGTATCTCCGTCTTCCGCACCATCTTCCCTTGCCCCGACCAGTCTTCTACCTGTAGATGGCCAGCCCCCATCCCGTGGTCACTAACAAGTAAGTGGCAAAGGCAAGATTCAAATTCTGTCCATTCCAGCTTTGCCCTGCCACTGCCCACTTCCTGCAGGCTGATATGATGGTCAAAGCCAACCAATGTGCACTGATTATACACTTACTGTTTGTCCCAGTGCAGTAGGCTTACCATGTGTGTATGTTCTTAACCCAGCACCTTAATTCTGCGTGGATGTTAATGACGGCTCATCAGCTGAACTGCTCCACGGGAATCCGGCTTCTGAACAGGAAACACCACTAATCCAGCACAGTTTGCTGACAACCCAGAGTCCCCCGGCCAGCCCCGGCCACCCAGCGTCCTCAGATGGGAGACAAGGACGTGCTAAAGTAGGGCCGTGCAAGGAAGGCCGCCAGGGGCGAGTCACCTGCTGCCCTCGATCCCTGCCCTCTGCAGTGTAAGTGCCTGGAAGTTCCTCTTTGCTGTGTCTGTTTTCAATGAGGGAATGTCTGCTCGGCTCGCAGACATCCGCCGACTCCCAGATGCCCTGGGGCGGGTCCCAGATTGCCCTTGGCTCCCAGGACCTCTCAGCACCCGCTTAGCTCCGCCTCCTGCTCTTACGTATGCGTCTGCCCTTCTACCTTAATCCTGCCCTGCCATTGAACAGGGAGGCAGGGGAGGGCTGGGCAGGTTGGCACATTTCTCCTCCGCATCTCCCCCAGGTTCACAGAGGTCTTGGGCTTGGAGAGGGATCAGCAGCATTTGCTGGGCCCACACCTGTTTCCCCGGAACAAGTCTTACCCTTGCCCGTGCAGTGACCACCGCGCCTCACCTGGCAGCCCTCCCCCAGTCTCGCGTGGCACACTCCAGTTTCTTGGTGATTGATTTTCCTCTCCGAAGACGGAGACTTGAACCGAGCGAGAGGAGGAGACCCCTCTGTGCGTTCTTGAACCATCTCAGCTCCTGCCTTGGCGCTCCCTCTGCGCCCTGCCCTGGTGGCACACCTGCTCTCCCTCTCACCCAGCAGCTCCAGACTGGGGCTCTCATCCCCTGGGACGTCTGAGCCCCATGGTCTCCGTCTCCCAGGGGGCACCCATGTAACCAGTGGCTCAGGGTTGGAAGTTGGACTATTCTGTCTCTTGCATTCCTAGCGCCCTAAAGCTTCCACAGCCAGATGTTTCCTGGCTCTGCCCCCTATGCATCCCTGTGATTATTTCCTCTCTCGGTGGCTCCTTGGCAAGTGTTTCCTTTGCCTGTAGAGCGCCGTCCAAACTCACTGCCCCAGTGCATCCCCAAGGCAAACGTGGCCCTGCCACCCCCCTCCCTGACGCCCCAAAGGTCTGCTGAGGGGTTCCTGCACCTGGAAGCCCAGTCCTCCCCAGTCTCGGACGTGCCTTTGTCTGCGTCCTGCTCTCCTCCAATGCCGCCCGCGTAGACTGCACACAGGAAGCTCCAGCTGTCTGCCTCCTTCCCTGGAGCCTGTCTGGAAGACCTAGTTCAGGCCCGAGTGCCTCCGGAGATGCTGCAGAAACCCCCATCGCCGGGTCGGGCCGGTTCCTGCTCCCCCACGGCCGCAGCTCCCTGGCCCCGTGCGCTGCACTTGGCGCTCACCCAGCCACCAGAAGCACCCACTGTTTCTGCGTGACCCACAGGACCATGAGCTCCCCGGGCTCAGTCTGTGTCACATCCCCAGCTTCAGTTCGTGCGGCTGCTGGTCATGATGACGTGCCCAACACACGCATAACTCATTCCATCTCACGACAGAGCTGCACTCGTAGCTCCGGAATGTTCCCCACCCGCACTTCATGGACGTGTAAACGGGGCCTGGACAGGGCCTTGTCCTGAGCCTGGACCAGTCTGGGATCGCACTGGTCCAGAACAGCTCCCCCCAGCGGCAGCGGCGGCAGCAGCACCGCTCTGTCCTCTCCACAGAGCTGAACCCCGGGCCGACTGGAGGCCCCTCACAAACCCCAGCTTACTCGGAACCAGCTTCACGGGGCTCAGAATCGGCCTCTGATAGGACAGAGCCTGGTGAGTGGGCCTGAGACGGGTCAGAGGGCTCACCCATGGCATCAGGACCTTGCTTCTGGGACTTTGCAGAGCCGAGGCCAATCCGGAGCCTGGCTCCACGCAGACCTTCCATGCTGCCTGCTCTTACCCATTTCTGCTTCTGTTACCATGGGGACCCGTCCTCGACCCACCCACTAAGCCACAGGATCCCGATGGGTGGCCTGGGGGGTGCGGGAAGAGTATCCTGTCCACCTGCCAATTCCCTTCACCTGAGCCAATGTTGAGCACACAGTAGGTGCTCAGGAAATAGTGGCGGGAAGAGCTCGGCTCCGGCTCTCAGACGGGGCGCTCCCTCCCACCCAGACAGAGGAGCACCTGCGCCTCCGGGGCAGGAAGCACCAGCAACAGCGCTGCTGGGCTCTGCCTCCTGGTTCTTGTCTCGTTGAGGCCTCGCCACCTCTCAGGACGGAGTCGCTGGGACCGCTCCTGTTTGAGAGGCGACGAAACGGACGTGGAGGAGGTTAGGTAGCCTGCCTGAGCTCCCTCAGCCGTGAGCAGCAGAGCAAGGATTTGAGTACAGAGCTACTTCCCTCCCTGCAGGGCTGGCGTGCTGATCAGTCCGGCGGAGCTCACACGGCCAGCTCTGCCGTTTTCCAAGTGTGTGCGGAGGAGGGGAGCCACGTCGGCAGCACCTTCGGGGGCTTCTCTCTCTCCGTCTGTGATAAAAACCAGCAGAGCAAGCAAGAGACATAGCTGCAGCCAACCTGAGTCACCTAAGAGAGCGAGAGGGCCAGCGGCTCAGGGCAGGGTCCCAAGACCCATTCGGATTTCGCTTAATTAAGACAAATTCCTTTCCTCTTATTCGCTCTTTCCCTCTTGTCATGGCTGCACTATTGCCTTGTGCCGTCTAAAGAGAAAGTAGTTAATTGGTTTATTTAGCCAACTATAGATGTATTCAGTATTATTCTTCATCGTGTGAATTAAATTAAATAGTTTATTTACCCCCATCCAATTCATTCAGTTCATTTAATTTAATCTCATAGTTATAATATGGGGAACAAGCTAACTAGATTTCTCCCTTTGGGATGGAAATGGGCAAATATTTTGGTTTTGAATTAACAAGCAGCAAAGCTGATATTTATAATAAATCATCCATTGTTAGCCATCCTGATAATTATTCTGTGAATGGTCTAAAACAGACATGGGCGTGCAATAGGCACATTGTTGGCTTTGACTGCAGGGTAGCTCTTTGTGTTGAAGAACCGATCTAAACGGCAAACTCAGGGATTCCAGAATGCACAGGTCTGCTTCTCCGACATGAGCTGAACGCCGACTGCGTGCCTGGCACTGGGAAACAGCTCCAAATTCATGATATCTTCAGTTCTTCCTTATTTTTTTTTTAAAGATTTATTTACCTATTTGAAAGGCAGAGTTACAGAGAGAGAGAGAAGAGACAGAGAGAGACATCTTCCAACCACTGGTTCACTCCCCAGATGGCCACAATGGCTGGAGGTTGGCCGACCCGAAGCCAGGAGCTGGGAGCCTCCTCCAGGTCTCCCACATGGGTGTGAGGGACCAGGTATTTGGGCCATGCTCTGCCGCTTTCCCAGGCCATTAGCAGGGAGCTGGATGGGAAGTGGAGAAGCCGGGACTCAAACCGGCGCCTGTATGGGATGCCGGCGTCGCAGGTGGCAGTTTACCCACTACACCACAGCGCTGGCCCCATCCCCTTCTTAAAACATGTCTGGGTCTCTCAGCTCCTACGAGATGCCCAAGCCCCTGAAAAGGCTTGCAGTACCCCCACGACCTGGTCACCCCGGCGTCCCACACTGAACACCTGCCCCTTGCTCCGCACACCCCGCCTGCCCCAAGCATCAGCAATGCTGAAGTCCTGGCCGTTGTGAGTGTGGGCCCACTGCGTCACGATGTGGGCTTTGCTCCCTCTGTCCTTTCTCCCGCCTGCTTGGTCCTCCTCTCCCCGGTGAACTCTGAATGTGGTTTGCAGCCCGGCAGGCAGTGTGGATGGCACGCTCCTTCGTGGGGTGACTGTATCATCAGGATCCAGCAAACGTGGTGTCGCCTCTTCATGCAAATGGCCCTACTGCCCTCCGAAGGAGTGGCGCCCCGGCCGCCCTGGCCAGGGATCGGCCTCGCCTCTTCCCTCCTCCTCTCTCTCACCTGAACACCCACAGCCCTGAAATGAGGCTCACGACAGCACCATCCTCACGGAGTTGTTTGTTTCAAGGATTAACCGAGGTTACGGCATTTAAAGGATTAAAATAACCATGTATCTAATAATAAGCCTCCAATAAATATTAATTACCACTCTCTGGGTATAAATCACACCTTCTCCTGGACCATGAGTTCCCCGAGAACCGAGACTTGGTCTTATTTTGTTTCAAGATTTCCTGTGAATTGCCCTGTGTTTTGAGCAGAAGTTTGTTTTTTTTTTTTCCCTCCATAAAAGCATATTTCTGGGCTGACACTGTGGCACAATAGGTTAATCCTCTGCCTGTGGCACCGGCATCCCATATGGGTGCTGGTTCGAGTCCCGGCTGCTCCTCTTCTGCTCCAGCTCTCTGTTGTGGTCTGGGAAAGCAATGGAGGATGGCCCAAGTCCTTGGGCCTCTGCATCCATGTGGGAGACCTGGAAGAAGCTCCTGGCTCTTGGCTTTGGATTGGCTCAGCACCGGCCCCTGAGGCCATTTGGGGAGTGAACCAGTGGATGGAAGACCTCTGCCCACCCCCCCCCCCCCGTCTGTAACTCTGTCTCTCAAATAAATAAAATCTTTTAAAAAATAAAAAAGTGTACTCCATGATTTATGGAGATGGTTCGACAACTTCAGGCGGTGATTAAGGTGCATCTGAGAGCCGGAAAGGGAGAGGGGGGAGAGCACGGGCACTGTTGTTCTAGGAGCAGCAAAACCGCACACAAAAGCTCTCTGCCCTGGACAGCTTCTGGAACCTCCCGTGGAGGGGCTGGCCGGGGATTAGGAAAAGGCATGGATCTGGGGAGAAGAACAAAGCCCCCGGAACATGTACATCCTGGGGTTCCCTGGCCTTTTCCCCTCATCACCTAGGGAGGGCTTGCTCCTGAGCAGCCCTGAGGAAGATCCGAATCCACAACAGGGAGAAAACTTGTCTCCGAGTGAGGAGAGAGAGCCAGCGAGAGAGGGAACGCACAGGCGGACGTTTGCTCCTGGGACCTCGGCTGTGATCCGAGGGCGTCAGCTCCCCGGCCTCAACATCCCTCCATGGAGAAGGAGCCTGGAGGTAAGGCTGAGCTCAGCTGCAGAGAGGGTCCAGGGAAGTCAGAGAGAAGGTGCAAGGGTACAGCTGCCAGCATCCCATGTGGGCACCGGTTCAGGTCCCAGCTGCTCCTCTTCAGATCCACGTCCTTGCTAGTGCACCTGGGAAAGTAGCAGAAAATGAACCAAGCGCTTGGACCCCTGCCACCCAAGTAGGAGACATTTGGGTGGAGCTCCAGGCTCCTGCCTTTGGCCTGGCCCAGCCCTGCCTATTGTAGTCATTTGGGGAGTGAACCAGCAGATGGGAAATCTCTATCTATCTCTCTATCTCTATCTCTCTCTCTATCGCTCTCTGACTCTGCCTTTCAAATAACCTTTAGAAAGAGAAAGAAAGAAAGAAAGAAAGAAAGAAAGAAAGAAAGAGAGAGAGAGAGAGAGAGAGAGAGAGAGAGAGAGAAGAAAGAAAGAGGAGAGGAGAGGAGAGGAGAGGAGAGGAGAGGAGAGGAGAGGAGAGGAGAGGAGAGGAGAGGAGAGGAGAGAAGAACCTTGGCTCCTCCTTCCATGTCTTGATGGCAGGGCCGTGCCTTCTGTGAGCTGAGCTGAGACCATGTCCTCCGAAGCATCCCAAAGCCTTGCCTGAACGCTGGGAAAGGCTGAGTGTCCACGCCCCCATGCTCCACCTGCTTCCTCTCCTTGCTTTCCTCGGAAGGCAGGGTCGACGCGGAAGCTGCCTTCACCTCTCACCCCTGAAGGAACCAGGGCAGGAGCTGCCCACACCCGACGGCTGGACTGGGAGCTCCAACAGTTCCTGCATTTCTGTAGGCGCTCGAGGCCACAACCCCTAGTGGGTCCCTTATGGGCAGGCAGCCTCCTCTCCGCTCCGCTCGGCCCTGGTGACCGCCTCTCCGATGCTGGCTTTCTCCAGGCGAGAGTGCTGCGTGATGGCTCTTCCCTCCCCTTCCAGTCTCTGCAGCCATTTGGTGACTGCCTCTTGCAAACAGCACTTGTCTGTGTTTTACCAGAACCGCTGTTGGTGAGTTTAACTTGCTTTATCTTGTGATCATGAAAATTTTGCATTTATTTCTGCTTTCTTATTTAATGTTTTCTACTTAACTGTGTTTTTTCTGTTTTATTATTTTTTCCTCTTTCCTTCTGTTGGATAATTGAGGCTTCATTGAAACTTTCGTTTTAACCTCTGCTGATCTGAGAATTATACGTATCCTTTTTCAAAGTGTCTATCAAAAACTTAACACACATAATAACAACTTTTTATTTTTTTGACAAGCAGAGTGGACAGTGAGAGAGAGAGACAGAGAGAAAGGTCTTCCTTCGCCGTTGGTTCACCCCCTAATGGCTGCTGCGGCCAGCGCACCGCGCTGATCCGAAGGCAGGAGCCAGGTGCTTCTCCTGGTCTCCCATGGGGTGCAGGGCCCAAGCACTTGGGCCATCCTCCACTGCACTCCCTGGCCACAGCAGAGAGCTGGCCTGGAAGAGGGGCAACCGGGACAGAATCCGGCGCCCCAACAGGGACTAGAAGCCGGTGTGCCGGCACCGCGAGGCCGAGGATTAGCCTATTGAGCCGCGGCGCCCACCGAATAACTACTTTTGTTCTAAAAACGATATACATCATCCGTATCTCCATCGTGCTGGGTGAAACAATTGGCAGAGGTAACTTTGCTCCGAAGAATCCAGTACTCCCTTGCTTTTCCTGCTGGCTTTTACACATTTTAATTTTATTAAATAATTATTAGAACATGACTGTTAGTTAACAGTACTAATTTAGATTCTTCAGATCATTGACTGCACTGTGGGTTTTTTTGTGCTCAATTCCTTCCTCCCAAATTCACGTTTCTCTTGACTAAGGTACAGGAAGCAGTGTCAGCTTTGCAGGCCGCGTGGTCTCCGTCACCGCTGCTGAGCCAGACCCTTGCGGCGGGAAAGCCGGAGAGACAACACGTAAGCGAGTGGCCAGGTCTTGAGTTCCAATAAAGCTTTATGGACACTAAAGTTAGAATTTCTCATCATCTGCATGCGTTCTGTGACATCACGCTTCCTGTCGCTTCTTTCCATTCATGCAAAATGTCATCTCCATTCCGAGCAGGGCAGTGGGGGCTGGACGTGGCCCACATCACGTCTGTGATTTACGGGCCACACCTTAGACTGTCGCATGCTTCCAGAGCGAGGCTGTGGCCACCATGCTGTTCGCATGCGTCTTTCCGTTTCTTTATTTTACAGCATCCCCACTCCCGCAGGCCATTCGGGTTGAGTAAGGAATTCACGATAGGAAGACGCTGTTTTCTCTTTAATCTATTACTTCATTATCCTTCTAGCATCAGTAGTGCTGATGAGAAAGCTGATGTCAATGTGATTTTCATTCCTTTGCAGGGTAATCCATTGTTTTTTCAATTTCCTCCAATAGCTGGAGGACCTCTCTCTTTTCCTTCATGCTTGGAGGTTTTGCTGGGTGGCACAGCACGGGCGCGTAGCGCACTTGCAGTACTCCTCCCCCTCCGAGGAACGTGACTGTCACGGCTCCCGGCCCGCGTTCCCAGGCTGCTCTCCTGACTGCTATGGTCTCACAGGCTTCCTCAGTCCAGTACATCTTTCAGGGCACTTGTCTTGATTTTCAAAAGTGTGTTTTATACCTGTGTTTGATCATCGCTTTCCTCAGCTCCCTGCTCCGATTCCAAAACTTCTGTCCTCCAGCACCTTCTGTCCTCTGCTGGAGTTTGTGCTCCTTCTTTTATTCCTTTCAGGATGTTAAAAATAAAATTTCACGAGGCTGACACTGTGGCACAGAGGGTTAACGCTCTGGCCTGAAATGCCGGCATCCCATATGGGTGCCGGTTCAAATCCCTGCTGCTCTCTGCTGTGGCCTGGGAAAGCAGTGGAAGATGGCCCAAGTGCTTGGGCCCCTGCACCCATGTGGGAGACCTGGAAGAAGCACCTGGCTCCTGCCTTCGGATCAACTCAGTGCGCTGGCCATAGTGCACCAGCCACGGCGGCCATTGGAGGATGAACCAACAGCAAAGGAAGACCTTTCTCTGTCTCTCTCACTGTCCACTCTGCCTGTCAAAAAAAAAAAAAAAAGGTCTAAAATCTACCAAACAGCTAATGTTTATTTCTTCATTATAGAAAAAAATCCCAGATTTTGTGCCAATGAGAGAAACTAAGATTCATTGGGGGAAAACACAGATTTCTGTGGATTCCAGGGCCATGAGATACTCCGTGATAGAGGGGTTCTAGGGGAAAGTAACTCTGGGAGAAGCAAAATCCTTTAGCACTCTGGAGGTCCCAACCACAGCTCTCCACATCACGGGCTGTGAGGGCCCTGCTGCGAAGACACAGATCTCGCACTTGCTTCATTCTCACTGATCGTGAGAGACTTTTTAATGTAGTGACGAATAATGTACAAGAATGAGACATCAGGCACGCACTGAGGAATCTTGATTTTCTGAAAAGACCGAATCACAGAAGAGCACCAAATAGCTCTTTGGTAACTCAAGCCCAGCGCAAGCATTAGCAGGCCAGGCCACAAACATCCTAGGGCCCGATGTAGTGAAACAAAGGTGTTCAAAAATGGGCTCGCCTTACTTCCTCGCTACCATACGTAAGCACTCCATTCACAGCTGGGAATTATTTGGAGGCCTCCCGAGGACGCTGAGCCCGCGTCCTTTGGAGTAAAGGGGCTCCTATGACCAACAGGAATGTTAATTGCAACTTCACTTAGCCTCAGAGTGGTAAAACGGACACTTCTGCAAAACAGGCACGGACCACAGTTAGGCTACAAACGGCCACTGAACACAGAATTGGCCAGGGCTGTAGCCCCAGCACCCATCCTGGGATGAGAATCTCATTCACCATCCTGAAGAGCTGTGACTGCCAGTGAAAGAAATCCGGTTCTCTAGACTCGTACTTTAACTGCCAGTAATTCCACCTGGGGGCTCCCAGAATTTTTAGAGCTCTGGGGGGAGTCTAATAGGTCATTTAATTAAAAGATCACAATGCCTGGATAAAGAGACCGAGGTTCAGAGACGACCCGTGATGTGTTAGAAGTCAGTGGCAGGTGGCAATTAGAATTTTTTCCCACCAGTTCCTCACCCAACGATTCCGCAGGAGGAACCTTGACGACTCTATGGAGGGGAAAGAAATGCCCAGGCAAGGGAACTGGGGCTTAAAAGAGGCAAGAGTTTAAAAACTTATGTCTTTCATCAGATCTTAAAACACAAAAGAAGGTGCATCACATTCTACCTTCCCACGAGGCACAGGGCTCCCTCCACTCGGCAAATAATTCAGAGCTGTGCAGGCTTTCAAACGGCCAGCAAACGGGGTGAACATTCGCCCCGCAGCAAACACTACTCAGGCTGCTGCTGAGTTGGTTCCTTGCCTGGAAGGCTGGGCCTGGCGCGGCCCAAGCTGGTGGCCAGGAGAGGCTGATGCTTGGAGCTTGTTTGCGTCGCCTGGAAGGCAATCGTCCAAGTCCATAGTATGCGTGTGTGTGTGAGATGTCTCTGAGAATTTGCAGAAAAGCTAAAATGTTTCTACTGTACACCAGGCGCTGTTTCATGCTGGCTTGTTGGGAAGAAAAAGAAAAGAAAGGGAAGCGAAGACTTAAAGCATGTTCTCCGGTTAACACACTTAAAGGTTAATATCTTCTTGGGCCTGGAGAATGCACGTGATCTGAGGAGGTTCTGTCAGCTCCAGGTTCCAAGATCCCCACAACTGAGGCACTCACCATGCACCGGGCGTGAACCCTGAAGACCAGATAGGGCTCAAAGGAGAGGAGAGGGAGTCGTGTGGGGCGGGAGGTCAACGGAGAACCCCAAGGTAGGAGATTGGAAAAGACATCGGGGCCATCTTGCAAAGCAGGCTCTTGGGGGTGTGGGTGCTGCCCCACGGGGCACAAAGACTTTCCTGCTTTGAGTAGCTTGTGACGGTTCAGAATGCGTCACCTCCGGCACCCCAGTAACTCCAAGGGCCGGCATTACTATTGTTCTCTCCACCGTGCAGAAGGGAAGGCAAGTGTGACAGTGCCCCACACATCAATCACGGCGCTGGGATTGGGACGCACACCTTCCTGGACCACCTCCAAGTTGCCTCCCTTAGGAGCAGGGTGTTTTAATGATGTTTGAGCAAAGTAAAGAGATGATGTGGGACTCTGGGTGGGGGTAGGGGGGCTTGGGCCTGGATGTGAAGGTCAAGGGAAGACTGGTCTAGAGGTGGCCTCAGCCAATGGGTCATCTAGGCTCTGTGGCCTGCGTTCTAGTCTCCCTTCTCCTCCGTGTTTGTTTAGTTTTACAAATATGGAAACAGTCTCAACTCAAGGCTGTGAAAACCAGATGAGGGGATGGATTCGACCACTGCCTGAGGTTTCCCGATCCCTGGTCCAGAGGTCCAGAGGTCTTGTTTGTAGGAAGCTCTTTGGACGCTGCCAGATGATCCCAGGTGAGGAACTACCATGAGCCCACGAGGTGTAGGAACTGGGTGGGGATTTGCAACAGGGGATGGGGTGCCTGGCTCCCGCCACTGCCTGCAGCACCATGGTGTTCCAGGCTCGGCCTCTACCCAGGGCCTGGCTCCCGCTACCGTGTCTGCAGCACCACGGTGTTCCAGGCTCGGCCTCTACCCAGGGCCTGGCTCCCGCCACTGCCTGCAGCACCACCATGTTCCAGGCTCGGCCTCTACCCAGGGCCTGGCTCCCACCACTGCCTGCAGCACCACGGTGTTCCAGGCTCGGTCTCTAACCAGGGCCTGGCTCCCGCCACTGCCTGCCGCACCACCATGTTCCAGGCTCAGCCCCTAACCAGGGCCTGGCTCCCGCCACTGCCTGCCGCACCACCATGTTCCAGGCTCGGCCTCTACCCGGGGCCTGGGCCCCGCCACTGCCTGCAGCACCACGGTGTTCCAGGCTCGGCCTCTACCCGGGGCCTGGCCCCCGCCACTGCCTGCAGCACCACAGTGTTCCAGGCTCGGCCTCTACCCAGGGCCTGGCCCCCGCCACTGCCTGCAGCACCACGGTGTTCCAGGCTCGGCCCCTAACCAGGCATCCCTTCCCGGTGTCCCTGTTCAGTGGGGAGAAGAGGCAGAGCCGCAGGACATGAACACCCACGTGAGGTGGGGCAGAATTACTTCCAGCAGGGCTGGTGCTCTGGCCCGGAGCAAGGCTGGAGGGCAGAAGCGGAGTTGGTGAGACCACACAGGAGGGGCGGGGTGGTGATGGGACACGCCCGGCTCTGTGCACTGCAGGACACGGGGCCTGACCAGGAGCACGTCCTGACACTCCTCACTCCCAGGCTCAGTGCTGGATGTGCGCCACACCTCGCCTTGTTTAGTTCTCCACAAAATGCCACGTGGGACTACTCAAACCACCCTTGCCCCTGGCCACGTAACAGTGGCTCAGAAAATGGGAAGTGACAGTGGCACGGCAGCTCTGCTGCCCCACGGCCATTTCTCAGCAGCGAGTCCTTGGAAAACCTCCCCCAGCCTCAGTCCCCCCCCCCCCCGTAAACTAAAGACCACAGCCGTAAGTGAAGGGAAAGGGAGGAGCCAGCCCCTCCCGGGGTGCCTGGCACCAGGCACTGCGCTGCCGTGTGCAGCCGCGCTGCTGGGCGGCTGCTCAGCCTGCGTCCGGACCCTGATCACGAGTTGTTCACTAAGAAGAAACGGTAACCGTGAG
Organism: Oryctolagus cuniculus; assembly: GCF_964237555.1. Taxonomy (NCBI): domain Eukaryota; kingdom Metazoa; phylum Chordata; class Mammalia; order Lagomorpha; family Leporidae; genus Oryctolagus; species Oryctolagus cuniculus. Next base: position 42,741,239 of record NC_091451.1, read on the forward strand.
TTTCCAGGGCTCCTTCTACGATCCCTGGAGCTGTAGGTTCTGTGTGTCTTTGTCCGAGGATGAAACGAGATCACAGATTCTTGGAGCCCTACCCCCAAGCACGGGGGGCTCCTGCCTGGGTCAAAGAACACAAGTGAGGGAGGGGCATTGGCCCAGGGCTTCATTACCTCCCGGGGTGAACTGGACAACCACAGGTGCGCAGCGAGCCCCTGGGAGAGAGCCTGGGTTGGGGGGGCAGTGCAGGACACGGGCAGGGCAGCTCTGGAAGGAGGGGGCCTTTCAGCTGCGCCCTGAGTCAGAGCCCTCGGGCGGAGATGGGAGGCCGGGAATCACGAGTCCAGTTCAGACTGGGCTGCAGGGAGGAGCCGGAGACACCAGGATGTGGCCAGGAGTCCAGGCAGGCGGGGCCTGGTCGGCCGTATAAAGTCGCAGGATTCTATGCAAGGTCAGTGGGAAGCCACGGAAGGGTTTGAAGCAGGGATTTCCACGTCACATGGCCGAAATTCTTGCCACTTTATGGGACACGCTTGGGGGGAAACAGGGTTTCAGTGCAAAGCTTCCCGCCACAGCCACTCAGGGAACAGCTGACAACAGCTGTAATAGGATGGGCCGTAGAGAGGGACGAAGCAAGCGTGATGTGTGGGAAGCAGAGCCCACCGGACACGGCGACGCTGGCCCATAGAACAGGAAGGTGTCAGAGCTGACTCTCGGACGTCTGACCCGGCAGCTGGTACGCGGTCGGTGTCAACAGCGAAATGAAGAACAGAGCAGGTGTGAGCTCCCCAGAGGCCGGGTCGGGACCTTGTCTGGCTCTCACTGCCACCCCCTCCACATCCGACACGAGTCCCGCGCATGGCTGCATTTGAGGTCCCTGTGTGATGCCATGGCGGCTCAGGCAGGTGCAAAATCGACCAAGACGTGGGCACCTGGGACTCAGAGGAGAGGCCGGCAGACAGCTCTGCGTCCCTGGAGCCACAGGTTGGGCAGCGCAGGTGGTAGCTAAAGCCATGGAAGCCTCTGGGATCATCAATAGGGCGTGTAGGCTGATAGAAGGCAAGAAGAGATGGAAGAAAAGAGAGGGGAGGGAGACGGAAGGCGGGAAGCCACGGGAGGGCAGGGGAGAGCACAGAACCGTGGCTGAGTGTCTCAGGGATGGGGGAGCAGCCTGGGGAGCCTTGGGGTGAGCGGCAGGACAGAGCAGTAGCACAGGCCTGAAGAGCAAGGCGAGGCTGGGCCTAAGGGGACCCAGTCATCAGCGCTGGACTCCAGGTCGAAGAGAACGACGCGGACGCTGTCGTCAGGCGGTGCCCTGGGAGGAGCTCTCGCCCCCACAGCGGCTCCTCATGGAGGGGAGGTCCTCCCTTAAGTCAGAAACCTACCAGGGTTGATCTGCACCCAGAGGAAACCCTACGCATTGCTTCCCGTTGGAGAGGGGCTGCAGGAAGCCTTGCACATCGACTGTCTTCTTCCGCTCTGACTCCGTCCTGTGCAGTGGGCCTAAAGTCTCGCTTTTCCCACTGGGACACGAGACTTGCCCAAGCTCACAAGGCCAGGCGGCTGAGCCGTGACACAAACCCGGCTCTGCCGCGCCGTCAGGACTGTCAGTCGTGGCAGACATCTAGGAGTGACGGGAGAGGGCACATTTCTGGTGAGGCCTGATGGAGACGCGGAAAAGCAAATGTTCAAAGGCAAATGCTCATTCCCCTGTGGCTGAACAAAAGGAACCTTTGATGCCCCGTCCCTTCCTGTTGCAGGTTGGGCTGGGCCTGGTCCCACCAAGACCCCACAAGCATCCCGGGCCCCTGCTCAGATCTGCCTGGTGCCCCCAGGTGCCTGAGCACTCGCCCCCGACCTGATTTATGGGTGTGTTTGCTGTGCTTACGAATAAATCTCCACCCCCAGGACATTTCAGTTCTGGTATTTATTGACCAAAGACAACTTGTGTTAAAAAAAAAAAAAAATGTCTTGAGATCTTGCCAGATAATCGCAATGGGATATCTGAGAAGCCACGGTGTCCTTGGGTAAATGAAATTCTGCAAATAGTTGATTTCGCTACTGGGGAAAATCCCTTCCCTGTCTACTATTTTATTGCCTCTTTGTTTTGTTTTAATGGAAAAGGCAGATTCTTCATCTGCGTCTCTTTGCCGCCTCACAGGTTCATCAAGGGGGAGCTGAGAAGAACTGTCAGAGACATTTCCCTCGGGGTGTAGAGAAGTTTTGATTCCTTTGAACCAGAACTTCTGGCCAAGTGTGTGTCTGAAGCGCTCAGGTGGCAAAACACCTGGAGGAGAGCTGTGAGATGTAGATGCCTTCAGTGCACAGACGGAAGACAGAGACGTGAGCGCAATCCCATACTGACACCAGGTTCCAGCACAGACAAGCTTTGGGCTTTAAAGAACAATCTTGGAGAAAAGGCAAGAAAGCTCCCATTAATTAGTTTCGCTTGGCTGCAGCCCCCTTGAGCCATTGTGTGTGGATGGCTCTGTGTCTCTGGAAGCCACTGTGGGTGACCGACAGGAGCGGTGGGCCACCGCATCGGCTCTCACGCTCTCTGCAGCAATCAAGTTGGACATCACTGCTTTGGATCAAGATTCCAAAACTCAAGTCGATGGGCTCAGGAATGTAAGAGCAAGGAAATACGGAAACACAAAGAATCACCCGAGATTCCATCTCTCTTAAACGGGATGGCTGCCCCTGAGGTCCAGGCACCTGCCTCTGCTGGATGGGAACCCAAGGTTTGTCAGCTCTTCTGGCCACACAATAGAAGCCAGAAGTTCTGAACTCAGTGTGGTGGATCCAAGCCTTAAATGTTTATTGCTAATCTGAAAATAAATAAAACAATGAAGGGGCCAAAGAAAACACATCTGCAAGGCAGACCAGACAAGGCTGCTGGCAGGGGCTGGGGTTAGACCATCACTGTGGATTTGGAACCGGGAGGCGTTTCCACCGCTGCTCCACGCAGTAAGACACGGGCGCTCCACTTTCCAGTGTCGCTCAGGTTAATGCGTGTGTCTGGGCTCAGGAAGCCAAGGCTTTCCGATAGAGAATGAGCGCTGCAGTAGCTCAGCCCCAGCCCCAGCTCCTGGGCCTGTCCAGCCTGTCCCCAGCCTTACCCTAATATGGCTTGGCCCCGGACCCTTCCACGATTGTAGGCCCCAATTCCTGCTCCGCTTGGTCTTATGTTTACTCCACTGATGATGGTGATGCTGTGACAACTCCAGCATCGTGCTGATGTGACAATGATGACCGCAGCCGTTGTGTTGAGCGCCTGTCACCTCTAAGCTCCCGTGGTCAGTCCCTGGCCCCTCTTGTCGTCCTGTCTTCCCAGAGAGGCTGAGATGCACACCCACGCCATTTACCTGCCAGACAGCCAATCTGGGATTCAGACCTTGCTTTGTCTCTCTGCAGAGCCGACGCTCACGTCTGGCCACTGATCCCTTACCCAGCCGTGCACCTGCCTGGGCTTGGTCATGCTCCTGCCACCCAGCTGGCCTCTGTGTGCTGCTGGTCTCAAACCTCAAGGCCTGGATCTTATTCTCAGCCTGAACTTCTGGCTCCAGCATTGTTAGATCAGCCCTGCCCTTGATGGGCCTGAAGTGTCCCCCATCTCCAACTTGAAGGCAGAGGGCACATGCTCGAATCCCAGAGTTCCACAGAGGGAGGCCACCTGTGCCATTATATGATGTTTTCTACCAATCACCTCAATGACTGCACCACCACTCACCCAGCGGTAGAAGCCTGGGAGCCAGGAATGGAGACCTCTCTGTCTCTCACACCAGTCCAGCCACTCCCAAGTCCTGGGGACTGTAAGCCTCAGGTCTCCCCTCCAGCCCACCTCCTCTATCCGACTCTGCTCCTGGGCTCTTGACCACTTCTGATGCTTTCTCCACTCTGCAGCCACCGTGGTCATTGAAGTTTGATCACAACGTGACTGACAACGGAGGCTGGCCGGTGAGGATTCATTCAGAGAAATGCATTTTAGCAAACTCGGCCCTCGCTTAAGTCCCACAAAGACTGGGCCCACCTAGGCCTGGAGGGAAGGAGTCAACCACTTGACGTGGACCCTTGATGCAATCAAGGCAGGCGCATGGGGCATAGCCCAGCATGCTCTTTGATGATACATTTGTTCCTGTAAGTAGGAGGGCACTCCAAAACATTGATAGAATATAGCAAATACATAAATCTCAGCTGGCGCTGTGACATAGAGGGTAAAGCCACTGCCTGCGACACCAGCATCCATATGAGCACCAGTTTGTGTCCCAGCTGCTCCACTTCTGATCCAGCTCCCTGCTAATGGCCTGGGAAAAGCAGCAGAAGGAGGCCCAAGTCCTTGGCTCCCTGCCACCCACATGGAAGACCCTGATGAAGCTCCTGGCTCCTGGCTTGAGCCTGACTCAGCCCTGGCTGTTGTAGCCACTTGGGCAGTGAACCAGCAGATGGAAGATCTCTCTGTCTCTCCCTCTCTCTCTATAAGTCTGCCTTCAAATAAATAAACCAATCTTTAAAAAACAATAGTTTATCATCACTGGGTAGTATGTACTGCACAGAACTACACTTGTGTGCACACGTGTACTCGTGTCTCTGCCCTACTTTCCTATGTGTGGCTGCACGGCTCCACCACGGTCCCAGCAAACTGATGTGTTGTACCGTGACATTGGGATGGCTATGCCATCACTAAATCTTGGGAGGTTTTCAGCTCATTCTGATCTCACGGGACCACTGTTGTATATGTGGGCTGTTGTTAATTGCAACACTTTGGGTTGGCTATGACATCACTAAACAATAAGAAGTTTCCGATTCATTCCAATCTCACGGGAGTACTGCCAGATATTTGGTCTGCTGCCATGGGGCACATGACTGGGCTCCCGTGGCTTCTGTTCTTAGGAAAGGACTCCCTGCGGGTGCTGAGCCCTGCCTACCTCTCCCAGTGTGTTTGGATGTCAGGGCAGAGGCCACTTCTGCCACACCCAGACTGGCCCAGGTCCTCTTTGTCATATACCAGGCACCTTCCTGGAGTTTTCCTTTGCAGCATCTGTCGCCACCACTACTTGCATAGCTGGGATAATGTGTATCCCTGCTTGGGAAAGATGTGGCTGTCACGGGGAGATGGGGTTGGCTGCTCTGTATTCTCGGTACTGAGAAAGAAGGCAAGGCGGGAATGTGAGCCGCAGGGTCCTTCTCCAAGGTGCAGCGGGAGGGAAAGTCCTCCGATGGCCGAGTGACTTGCTCTGGCTGCATTGACTCTCCGAGGTACCCACTTGTATCGGGCTTGGTGGGGAGGGTGCCGAGGCTGGGATGCCCATAAATCCCGTGTCCAGGACCATCTCTCCTCCAGGCAAATACCGCGAGTGGCCCTTGGAAATTAGAATCTTGGTTGAGATTCACCTGCTTCATCATCGATTCCATTTTCCCTGAAGGTGGGACAGAGCCCATTGTGCACGACGTGCCCGCTCTGCCCAGAACACAAGCACCCAGCGCACAGATTGGCACGTGCTTCTTGCATCATGCTGGTCTCCAATGAATACATGTCTCTGAATACCTGGCCTACCTTCTGTCCTCAGAGAAAGACGGCACCTGTACACCCGGAACTCAACACGGCCATGACAGAAACACGACTCGCGTGAGGATCACAGAGGAGGAGACCAGACTTGCTCGGAGCGCGTGCCTGTGGCTTATGGGATAAACAGCGTCCTCCTCTTCAACGTTACAGCTGCCCCAGCTCTGAGCCGGCCACGAGGGAGAGGCATTGGGAAAGAGGCTCCCGCAGCGCGAAGGGGAGCCGGTGCACAGAGAAAGAACGCGGAGGGAGAGACAGAAGTGCGCATCACCCAGAAAGTTCTCACGTCCCGGCTCTGCCATTACCGGGACGCGTGTGCTTATCAAGCAGCTCTGGAGAGGTCTCCACAAATAAAGCCCCGCCGTTCCTGGCGAGGCCGCCACGACCCCGTTCCGGAGAAAACAATGCGTTTGGGTAACCTTTCAAGGCATCTCTCTTTCTCTCGCTGATACACGGGATAATTATTTATTTTGTTGTCTAATTAGCTAACTAGGCTGGCGTTGTGTTTTATGTCGAAAATCCTGTTGTTTAGGTACCAGAAAATGGCTTTTTGTTTTGGGGGGTTTTGCAGGATAATGGGGGCTTATTAATTGAGTGGCTAGCTCTGGGTGATGCTGAGCAGGGCGGTGTGGCTTTTCTGGGAGTAAATTGATGCATTAGCAGCGGAAGGCTGTGTTCAAAATAGAAGCACCTGGGTGCAGGCGGAGCCTTGGCGGACGGTTTTCATTGTCTTTTCATTTGCTCTCGTTTGTGTGGCAATTTATGGCTTGCAAAGCACATCCACTTAACACAGCTCCTTTAGTCCTAACTGAAGAGCCTTGGGGATGCGTTTGGTGATGGCCAATTTGCAGACAGGGCAGCTGAGGGCCAGTCAGTGGGGGGGCTTGGCCCCTGCCGGCCTGTTCTAGGAGCCCCACCCCTAACTGGAGGGAGTTGGGGGTGGGGGAGAAGGGGATAGGCTCTAGAGAAGATTCTAGCTGCAAACCCGAGGAACTTGGCTCTTTTTTTTTTAAAGATTTATTTATTTATAAGACAGAGTTACTGATAGGTCTAAGAGTCACAGGGATCACACAAACAAGACTAGTGTCTGCTAATACTAACTGATAGAATCAAAAAGGGAGAGAACGATCCATCATGGGATGTGAGATACACAGCAGACTCATAGAATGGCAGATGTCCTAAATAGCACTCTGGCCTCAGAATCAGCCCTTAAGGCATTCGGATATGGCTGAAGAGCCCATGAGAGTATTTTAGGCATGGAAAGCCAAGACACTCTGGAAAAAAAAAAAAAAGAAGAAGAAGAAGACCTAAATGAAAGATCTCCGCGAGTGAGATCCCAGTGGAAAGAACGGGGCCATCAAAGAAGGAGGTACCTTTCTCTGAAGGGAGGAGAGAACTTCCACTTTGACTGTGACCCTGTCAGAATAAGATCAAAGTCAGTGAACTCAAAAGGTTTCCATAGCCTTGGCAACTCATGACTAGAGCCTAGGGAGATTACTGACACCATAAACAAGAGTATCAAATTGTGAAGTCAACAACAGGAGTCACTGTGTACTTATTTCTCATGTGGGATCTGTCCTTAGTGTGTTGTCCAATGTGAAGTAATGCTATAACTAGTACTGAAACAGTATTTTACACTTTGTGTTTCTGTGTGGGTGCAAACTGATGAAATCTTTACTTAATATATACTAAATCGATCTTCTGTATATAAAGATAATTAAAAATGAATCTTGATGTGAATGGAAGGGGAGAGGAAGCGGGAGATGGGAGGGGTGCGAGTGGGAGGGAAATTATGGGGGGGGGGGAGCCATTGTAATCCATAAACTGTACTTTGGAAATTTATATTTACTAAATAAAATTAAAAAAAGAATCACAAAAAAGTTATACATATTATGATTCCACTTATATGAAGTCTCAAGAGGAGAAACTACAGTGACAGAGAACAGATCAGCAGTTCTAAATAGCAGGAAAAAGGAGCGACTAGCATGAGGAATATTCTTAGAGTGACAAAATGGTTTTGCATGCTAGTTTTAGTGGTGGTTAGAAAATCTTTACCAGAGGTGTTCCAAAAGTTCATGTAAAATGTTATCATGAAAAAGCTATGTGTGGATTTCAAAATTTTTTCACAAAAAATATACTGATTTTTAAATTCTACTTCCACTAACTTTTTGAAGCACTGTTATACATGTGTTAAAATTCACAGACCTCAATACCAAAAGAAAGCCAATATTACTTTATGTTAATTTACAAAATGTATTTTTTAAAATCATGGTCTTTATCTCAAAAATCTTATTGGCAGGACGTTTTGACCTGTACCTCATATACTGGAAGAATGTTTTCTACCAAGTTTGTAAGGGGAATTACATTATACATACAATTAGCTCAATAAAGTCATTCATTAATACTCTGCTAAGAAAGAATAAAAAAAAAAAAAGACAGAGTTACACAGAGAAAAAAGGAGAGGGAGAGAGAGAGAGGTCTTCCATCCACTGGTTCACTCCCCACTCAGCTGCAATGGCCAGAACTGTGCCAATCCGAAGCTGGGAGCCAGGAGCTTCTTCCAGGTCTCTCACGTGGGTGCAGGGGCCCAAGGACTTCAGCCATCTTCCACTGCTCTGCCAGGCCATAGAAGAGCGCTGGATCGGAAGAGGAGCCGCTGGGTCTTGAAGCAGCACCTATATGGGATGCTGGCGCTTTGAGCAAGGCCATCAACCCACTGAGCCACAGCGCCGGCCCCGGGACTTGACTCTTAAAAATGTCATCCAACCAGCAGCAAGTGCTGGGCAAATCCCCCTGTCTGGTCCTGGAGACCGAGGAAGGTGCAGGGAGCCCGAATGTGCAGAACGCAGGGCTCCCTGCTGCGCTGGAATGGCTGATGGCTGCCATCCACAGGACCCCAGCAAGGCCCTCTGGGAAACACTGGCACTGCTGTAGGCCCTGCAAGGGCAGCCTGCTGCCTGGCTGTGAGGTCCCTGGTGTCAAGTGCCAAGTGCCGCGCCCGGAAGCTGGGCGGTGCCTGAGTGCCTCATTCGGGCCCCAGGTCCATTGCGCACTTCACGGAGTCCCCAGGCACAGGCCTGCTTCGTTTAGGGGGCGGGAGGGCAGGGGGCGGGAGCCCAGGCGGGAGCCCACCCACAGCCTTTCCGATCCCCTCTCACTCTGGCTCGCTGTGCATTGTCTCTGCCTCCTCCCCTTCCTCTCCTCTTGGGCCCCAGAGACTCCCATCTTCTCCCTTCCAGAACCATCATCTTCCTTCTTCCCACCCGGCTTGGTCTTGGGTGCAGGTGCTACAGCAGGTGCTAAGTGGTTCCCCTGCTGGCTCTCAGAGTCCCCACCCTCTGTCCACACGGTTCCGTAAAGCGGCTGTATTCACTTCCTAGAACTGCAGGACCGAAGCAACAGAGACCCGAGGCTTAAGCCACAGACGTGCGTTCCTTCCCGGGTCTGGAGGGCAGGAGCCCGAGCTCGGTGGGTCGGCAGGTGGGGTCCTCCTGAGCCGGGGATGGCGAGCCCGCCCGGGCACGCTCCTGGCTTCCGTGGCTGCTGTGGTCCTTGCCTTCCCTCACCAGCAGACACGACGCCCTGGTCTACACGTCCATCAGCACGTGGCACCCTCCCTGGAGACAGGGATCTGCGGACGAGTTTCCCCTTCTGATAAGGACATGAGTCACACACCCCCACCCAGTGCGACCTCACCCCAGCTAACTACACCTGCAAGCACCCCATTCCCAAACAGGGTCCTATTTTAAGTCCTGGGGGGTTAGGGCTTCCACATACGGATTTCGAGGCCAAACAATTAGACCATAATGGTGAGTATTCTCCTTTGCACTTTCCAGGGTTAGAAGCGGCCCGTGGAGAAGCTGGTGCCGGGCCTCAGAGTTTGTTTCCAGCACAGACTCGCTCACCCACGTGCTCCCAGCAGTTGCAGGAGTGGGAGGCAGGAGTGGGAGGCAGGAGTGGGAGGCAGGAGTGGGAGGCAGGAGTGGGAGGCAGGCTCCAGGCCCGAGCTGAAGGGGACGCGTGGCTGACATTGCCGTGCGTGCCAGAGGCCGTCCCCACGACAGCTCCGTGTCTGCTTCAGGAAGGCGCGGGTGATGTCGCCGGAGTGGCCAGGAGGCCACTAACTCTTCTCCCGCTGGCATCAGACTCTGCTGGACAAGGACACTGGGCGTCTCGCTGGAGGCCAGGGCCTCTCACAGGGGCTGGCTCGCTTGGCGTCCGAGCCTCCAGGCCTGAACCAGGCCTCCCCTTGCTCTTCCTGGAATAAGTGCCCACAGACACACCCCGAGCCTGCAGACGGCTCGCTCTGGCTCCCGGCCGGCCGCCTGCCTGCCTGCAGAATCCAGGCTTCCTGCCGCTTTCGCTGTTGCTGGAACGCTCACTTTCATCACCATCTCCAAGTGCTGCCTGGGGCCGTTTCGGCTCCGCTCCTGGCGTCTACCCTTACACTGGGCCCTGATCACAGACACCCGTCGGCTCGGAGGCACAGCGCTCAACCCTTCCAACAGGTGCATCTTTGCACTGCCAGCGTGAGGCATGGGTAGACCTGGTGTCACCTGAGAATCATTCATGTCCACATCTGGGTCCCACCCTCAAAAGGAGATACGTAGGGGGCCAGTGCTGTGGCATAGTAGCTAAGCCTCCACCTACGGCCCCAGCATCCCCTTATAGGCGCTGGTTAGAGTCCTGGCTGCTCCTCTTCCGATCCAGCTCTCTGCTACGGCCTGGGAACGCAGTAGAAGACAGCCCAAGTGCTTGGGCCCTGCACACCCCTGGGAGACCAGAGGAGGCTCCTGCCCCCTGGCTTCTGCCTGGCCCAGCTCTGGTCATTGTGGCCATCCCTCTATCTCTCCCTCTTTCTTTCTGTAACAATGCCTCTCAAATATAAAAATAAAATCTTAAAATAAAGAAAGAAATGAGATACTTAGAATGAAAGGATCTAATTGACAGAGACGTCGCCAAAACCATAAGGGAGAGGATTCAAGTTTGAGCCATTTAGGAAGGATGGGGAAAGAGGGGTCAAAGTTCAGCTTAGGGAAGAAGGGATGCCAAGGGCCTCAGGTCGCAGGTTTCAACTCAGAAGGGTTGGGGTCTCAGAGTGGGTGCGACACACCTGTCCCAGGGGTGACCCCAGGATGCTGACACAGAACCCACTACGGGGAATCAGAGTTTAGGTCAACACGTGAAGGAATCCCCTGATGGAGCTGTCAAAAATAAGGTAATAAAATAAAATGCACCCACCCTGAGACATTCATCAAACCAAAGGCTGTGCATCTCCGGTCCAGAACGACTTCTCTGAGTCTAGGGCATTGGCTCTCCACCAGGGGACATCTGGCAGTGCTTGGGGACATTTTTGGTTGTCACACGGGGCGGTGGGGTATGCTCCAGGTAGATGCTGAACTGCTGGTGGACACCCACAGTGCACCGGACAAGCCCACCCCTGGGGCCCCCAGTAACAAGAGCGCTGGGACTGAGCACCCTGCTCCGGACATGACCAACCCCAAGCCAGACCGTGTCCTCGGGCACAAGGCCCAAGACTGCCCAGCCAAGCTCATCCAGGAGGCCTTCAAAAAATTCATGGAAAATGTATACTGTGGGGGAAAAAAACTATGCATGGATTTCACATATTTCTCTGCACTAAATAAACTCATTTTTAAACCCATTTCCATGAACTTTTTGAAGTCTCCCCATAGGCTCGGGTTCCAGCCTCCGGAGACACTAATTCCCCGGGTGGTGGGGTGGCGCTGGGAACTCTTGTCTTGTTAACAAGCAGCCCTGCTAACCCCAAGTGGGAATTTGGGGGCCCCCACTCGGAGAAAATCAAGCCAGGTGACCTTTGGGATCCGTCAGACTCTGCTGCCACCCGAATCCGAGAAGCAGTGGCAGGAAGGTAAAAGGCATTTACCTCATTACCCACCTTCGGAAAGGGCTGGCTGAAGGACCCAATTAATTAGTATTTTTAAAGAACTCGGAGATTTAGTTTTTTTTTTTAAATAAGAAAATGAACATAAGTGCAAAGCATCACGACTACTCATTATTTAATTTAATGATTTGTGAAGATTCTGTTACCATAGCGACTGAGCACTATTTATAAAAATTAAGAACATAAATTATAAATAATAATATTATTACAAGCAGAAGGGACTCGAACCTCTCAATCAGAAAGGAATGATTTCCAGATGGAAAAAAAAAAAAAAAAAAAAAAACGTTGTTTGCATCACATACGGGGAAGGGTGCTGGCTAATTTGCATGTGCACCCTGTTCTGGAGGGAGAAATCACGCCACGACGCTGATTCTATGTCATTGGCATGACAGTCTGTGTCTTTGTATTCCACCAGGCATGTCCGATTGGCTTTGTGACTCGGAGTGAGGGGTGGGGCTGATGATGGTGTTGGAGAAAGGAGAGAGGCAGAGGTGGCTGTCACTCTGAAACAGAGTCACCCCTCCACCTCCCCATCACCATGGTGACACAAGTCTGCTTCCCCCTGGTTCCAAGACTCTGGGAGAGTCAAAGCCAGATGCCCCATGGGCTGACGGGGAGGCAGTTGGAGCTCCATCCAAGCACTCAATTCAGTCAGCACCGGGGGCACCGTGCCCACCAGGCTTGGCAGGGTTCTGTGCCCTCCTGAATTCCTGGGGGAGCAGTGTGGGGAGGGGCCTAATGAGTCCTCATGGGGTCAGGTGCCCTTCCAAGGGGGCCTGTGCCCTCCCCGTGCCTGCGTGTGAGCACACGGCGCTGGGGGCACCGTGTCGGAAGCAGAAGCAGCCCCGGGGTCCTAGACTTCCCCACCCCCAGGCCGTGACAAGCGAACGTCCGCTCTCTGCAGATGACCTGCTCTTGCTGCCCCTGTGGCAGCAGCGCAGAGAGACTCAGAGGGGCCCCGTAGCCTTGGAGGCCGGGGAGGCAGGGCAGCCGGCCGGGGGTGCGGGCGTAAGTCAGTGGGAATGACTCTCGGGGTTCCACGCTCCATGCCCTGGGACTGAGGGTCCACTGGTCACGTTTCCAGGCGTGGGGCGCCCAGGGTGAGGGCAGTCAGTTCCACCAAGGAGATCCAGGGAGGAAGAGAGGCCAAGTATTCACCCAAGGTCACACCCACACTCACATACACACCCACACACACCCATACACACCAATACACACCCATCCACACACACACCCACATACTCTCATCCACACCCACACACACCCATCCACACACTCACACACCCATCCACACCCACACACACCCATCCACACCCATCCACACACGCATCTGCCCCCACACACACCCACACACTCACACCCACACGCACCCATCCACACTCATCTACACAAGCATCTGCCCCACACACACCTATCCACCCCACACACACCCATCCACACACTCACACACCCACACGCACCCATCCACACTCATCTACACACCAATCCACCACACTCACCCATACACACACTCACACACATCCACATCCACACACACCCATACACCCCCACACATTCACACACATATGCTCTCATATATACACACACACCCATGTACCTCCATCCCCACACACACATACACACACACACTCACATACACACACATCCATGTACCTCCATCCCCACACACACATCCACACACACACTCACATACACTCACACACATTCACACAAAACACACACTCACATACACACACACCCATGTACCTCCATCCCCACACACACATCCACACACACACTCACATACACACACAGCCACATGCTCACCTATACACCAACATACCCATCCACACCCACACGCAGAGCCATCCACCCTCCCACCCCCTGCACACACACACATACACATGCACACATATACAGAGTCATCCACCCCTCCCCCCCCCAGCCACACATACACCCATACTCACACACTCATACATATACGCACCCATACACACACACACACACCCACATACTCACACACACACACACACACACACACACAGCCATCCACCCTCCCACCCCCACACCCACCCAGAGACACACACACAAGCTGGTGGTGGAACCGACATGAAAACTCCCACTCTAAGAATTTCCTCTCTCGTCGGTTCTCCCCCTGGGTCCTGAGCAGAGCGGCTTCTGCTGCCAGTTGCTAACTGGCACTCCTGTCACCCTCCTGGTGCTGTGGGACCATCACCTACGTGCTCTGGCTAGAACCAGCCCAGCTCACTCCAAGAGGCCGTGCAACACCAAACCCAGGCACTCTCCTGGCTTCCTAAGGACCTGAGCGGTGACAGCTGTGTTACACTGGGGGTCTCCACGTAAGCGCTGTCCTCCTCATCCATCGTCTGTCCAGACCCTGCCCTTCCCACAAGGGCTACAACAAGTCACCACCGACTCCGTTAACCCCACACAACACCTATGTACTTTAAAGCGTTGTGCTGGAAACCAGAGAGCAGCAGCGCCTTGCTGGCCGCAGAGCCCCTGTCCAGGAGGGAGGCACTGGCCTCTGCGCCTGTGTTCCCGTGGGTTCTAGAGCAGCCTCGGCACATGGGTCTGTATCTGAGCAGAGATGTGGGGGACAAGCTCCAAGCCCTCCCAGAGTGAACCCGTGCACCCCGTTCACCCACGGGCTTATTTCAGGTTGAAGTGCTTTTCACGATGCAGAGTTAACTAAAACATCTCGTAGGTACAGGAAACAGTTGGATAGAATAATTCCTTTCCTTGTCAGGAAAATGGAATGGGGTCTTTCGGAACACGGTGGGCGGCACACGGCGAGGCCCCCCAAAGTGAGTCCCTGCTGAGGGGCGGCACGGGGAAGCTCAAGCAACTGAGCTGCTGCCCTGTGTGTGTCTTCAGGCTGAGTTCGTCAGGCAGGGAAACCGTGACATAGACTGTCCAATTAAAAAGCTGGCCAACGTGTCCAGGCATATGGATGGAGCTGTTCACACCACAGTTGGACTCAACGGAAGAGAAGAAGACGGGAAGGAAGCCTCCAGAATTGGTGGGATGAGCTTTGCTTCCGAAGGTCATCAGATGCAACGGTGTGGGTGCCCGGAATGGGAGAGCGCTCCGGGGCGTGCATCCGCCAGCTGTCTTCCCTCTCGGTGCTCCGGCTGTTAAGGTCAGAAGCAACACCACGGAGGAGCCAGAGAGTCCCAAGACTTGCGTGATTATTCCCTCTCACGCTTCATTCTAACACTTTTGTTTTTGGAGAGAAAAAGGGGCTCCCCCCTGCCATCTTGTAGGTGGAGAACTCGGGGTCGCACAGGCCCGGACCACAGAGAAAGCTGCAACCCTGATCGTGCCCACCAAACCCGAACGCCTGCAACCAGCGTTTCTGTTCTTAGCATTAGCCCTTCCCCCACCCCAGTCAGGGAGGACGCGGCACACCCAACACCACTGTCACTCTCCTCCCCCGCCTGCGCCAGTCCTCGCTCCCCGCAGTCGCCCAGCGATGTCCTCCCACCCCTTGGGACCTATGAGACGTGCAGCCCTCCTGCCTGCACAGATCCTGGGCCCCCGGGGGCTGCCATCTGTCGTCTCTCTTGAGAACCCGTCTCTACTTTTCCTCTGCAGAGAATCCCCAGCCAAGTCCTGCTACCAGCATCCCAGCCAGATCCGACCCAGAGACGCAGCCTCCCAATGGCTTCTTCCAGGTCGGCTTAGCCCTGCAGGAGGACCCCGGCTTCCGAAGGAACTTCGTATCAGCCTGAGCCCTGGGGACACAGGTCTACCCTGGGAAACTCACGCAAAACGCTAGCTCGCCGGCATTTTAAAACTAAGTCCCTCCTTCCTGGGCCTTCAAAGATCTGCGTTCTCTCTGCTTAACCATCACACATTTTATTATGCGGATTCGTTCTTTCAAATAAGAAGAGGAAGTGGAGATTAAACAAACAGAAACGACATTTGACATTTGACTAGTTGTAGGGATAAATTGTATTCCAGGGAGGGACATCTTGCTCCAAGGACAGCCCACAGAGCCCCGGCTCCACAAAGCAGCCCCGCAGCCTGGGCTGCGAGGGCAGGCAGCAGGACCTGGTGGCTGTGTCCCCAGCTTGGCCCAAGGCCATTTCCTGCACCGCGTGGTCACCAAAGCTGCCACAATTTGAACTCAGCTTTGTTAGGCTCTGGCTTGGGTGGGCGGGGGGACATTTGTTTTTATTTTTTTCCTCAAAGGGAGAAGGAGGCAGAGGGAGGGGGTGGGTAGAGGAAGGTGCATTTGTTGGCTTGTGTGAGTCCTATAAATAATAATTCATCAAAGGGTAGAAAATGATTCGCTTTCCGTGGAGATCCCGCAGGCTCCATGCCCGGCGTTCAGACAAACATTTATTTAGGCAAATAGTTTATGAATTATACAGTGGGGGAGCGGGGAGGAAAGGAGAGATCTTGGAGCCAGATGAGGATTCCTGGCAGAGAGGCACCGCCCGAGGTGGCAGTGCCCCACCCCCGGCCACCCTTGACCTCCACAAGCACAGCGCCGGCCAAGGGCTCCTGGACACGCCGAGAGCAGGGGCTGAAACGGGCTGTCTCACGCCTGTGCAGAGCTGCAGGAAGATGGCTGTGTGTGCCCAACACACAGCAATAAACAATGACATCCGGTCATTTGCAACAAGATGGAGGAATCTGGAACACATCACGCTGAGTGAAATAAGCCAGTCCCAAAGGGACAAATATCATATGTTCTCCCTGATCGGTGACAACTGACTGAGCACCTAAAAGGAAACCTGTAGAAGTGAAACGGACACTATGAGACACAATGACTTGATCAGCCCTTGTCCTGACTGTCAAGGAACAACTTACTATTTTATTCCTTTTAGTATTTTTTTGTTCTACTTAATACATTGGTTGAACTCTTTACCACACAATTATTCTTAGGTGTTGAAATTTAAATGAAAAGTGATCCCCGTTAAATACAAGAGGGGATAAGAGAGGGAGAAGATGTACAGTTTGGCACATGCTCACTCAGATTTATCCCTAATGGTAAAGCTAGAAATGTGCCAGGGGATTCCAATTCAATCCCATCAAGGTGGCATGTACCAATGCCATCTCACTTGTCAAAGTGAACAGTTTCAGTTCATAATTGATCATAATGATAGGATTAAGAGTCAAGGGATCACATAAACAAGACTAGTGTCTGCTAATACTAACTTATAGAATTAAAAAGGAGAGAACAATCCAACATGGGAAGCAGGGCACACAGCAGACTCATAGAATGTCAGATGCTCTAAACAGCACTCTGGCCTCAGAATCAGCCCTTAAGGCATTTGGTTCTGGCTACAAAGCCCATGAAAGTTTTGCAGGCATGAAAAGCCAAGACACTGTGGCACAATGACCTAAATGAAAGGTCTCTGTGAGATCCCAGTGGAAAGAATGGGCCATCAAAGAAGGAGGTACCTTTCTCTGAAGGGAGGAGAGAACTTCCACTTTGATTATGGCCTGGTCTAAATAAGTTCATAGTCTGTGAACTCAAGAGGCTTCCATAGCCTTGGCAGCTCATGATAAGAGCCTCAGGTGATTACTGACATCATAAATAAGAGTGTCAATTGTTAAATCAACAACAGGAGTCATTGTGCACTTGCTCCCCATGTAGGATCTCTGTCCTTCATGTGTTGTACTATGTGAATTAACAGTAAAACCAGTCTTCAAACAGTACTTTATACTTTGTGTATCTGTGTGGGGAAAAACTGTTGAAATCTTTACTTAGTATATACTAAGTTGATCTTCTGTATATAAAGAAAATTGAAAATGAATCTTGATGAAGAATGGGATGGGAAAGGGAGTGGGAGATGGGATGGTTGCAGGTGGGAGGGAGGTTATGGGGGGAAAGCCACTATAATCCAACAGTTGTACTTTCAAAATTTATATTTATTAAATAAAAGTTAAAAAAAAAAAAACAAATTCCCACACCCGCATGCTACTTGAAGCCCACCAAAGACACCTGCAGTGTCCCGGTCCCAGGTAACAAGCCCTGCTTCAGCTCGAATGCCTTGTAGTACAGATGTGGAAATCAGCAGAGAGCCCGGAAGGGGCAGAGCCAACGGTGAATCTGTGTCCAGCCCCCTTCTGGTTCCTGACCCTGCTCCACAGAGAAAACGAGAGAAGGCCCAGCTCAAGAGGCAGGGGCGTAGCTGGGGGGCGGCGAGGGCTGGCGGAGATGAGGCCCTCACAGCTCCCGACTGGTGCTCGGGGCCCCGAGGCTGACCTCAGCCTGGAGTAGCTTTGCCTCGTCTGTGGTCCACGGCATCTTGCAGTTATTAACCGGCAGCATCAAACTAGAAAATACATGTAGCAGGGAAGTAACTCGGTAAAATGAGCTCATTTCTACTGCCCCCTAAGTTCCGGATGTGGTGGGAGATGGCTAAGACACAGACTGCCAGTGAGGCGGGAGCGAGAAGCGAGGGCTGGCAGGTGCGCGAGGGTGGGCCGTGGAGCAGAGCCGGCCGGAAAGCAGACAGAACAGTCACCTCTGCTGGGGACGCCAAGGAAAGCCTCACTTGGGAAATAAGACAGGACAGGCGGCTCAGAAAGGCCGGCGCGTTGATGAGGCTCCGAGGCGCACTGAAGCCGTGGTCCTAGGAGGGCTGGAAAGCAGCGAGGGAGAGCAGGATCTCCCAACACAGAGGCAAACTTTACTCCACACGCCTCAGCAGGCGGGCACCTGCCCCACAGACCGGCCACAGGGTCGCAGAGCTGCTGAGGGGCTGGGGGGCGGAAGGTGAGGGACCCCGGGCATCGGACACCACCAGCAGCCACCATCGCAAGGAAGGGGCGGTGTTACCAGAACCTCAGGGGGCCTTCCCAGCGGGGATCAGGACATAAATAAGTACAGGGGACACGATATTGGAGGGAGACGCAGACACGTGGCGACCTCCTCCCGCCCCACCCCCACCCCGTCTTCCCGGAGCGCCCCTGTCAATCAGCAGAGTCTGCAGAAGGCCTGGGCCTTGGGGACCCTCCCCGCTTTGCTGATGAAGACACTGGGACTCGGAGCCGCGTGGGCACTGGTGGACGCCACTACCCAGGAAGGCGCGCACCGGGAAACACAGGTCTCTCGGGCATTTCCAGAAAAAATCTCAGCGTTGAGCCCTGCTCCCATCTCCCAGCATTTCCCAATGTTTTCACATAGTTCCTGCTTTTTTATTTTCCGAATTGGATTTGTCTCTCCAACAAAACATACCAGGGCCTTTGTTCTCAGCCTAGATCCTATCAACCAGCAATTGCTTTTTTTCAGGAGGTAGGGCAGAATTTAATCTTTTTGTAAAACATGAAAAAATAGCTAGTACTTGTGAAACCTTTGTCAGATAATTGAGTGAAAATAATTTGTATCTTAAGTAACGGTTTTTAGCTTGTGATGAGAAACATACGTCTAACACCAAAAGCAGAGGGCTGATTAGATCCCAGGACTTGAACTTGGGGGGCACAAAAGGACCTTGAGCTCAGGTGGCGAATGCAGGCCCTCATGCTAACCTCAGACACTTGCCACCGACAAGAATTCAGCCGTTGCCAGCACCCCAAATCCAGATTATTCCAAGCCCCTTTGGCAAAAAATGTGCCTCTGTTACAGGCAATTTGAACTTCAAGTTTTCATCTTGGGCATTACTGCTGCGGCAGCTGATTTAAATATTTTAATGAATGATGTTATTGTCTCTGTGCCCGGGGGTCTTTGCAGCAGAGGTCGCAATTTGAAGGTGGAAAAAAATACAGAAAAAATAGCTCTAAATAACTCAGTGACGATGGGTGACTCACTTGGGGGGTGCAGCGGCGCCGCACCAGGCGACCCTTGTCTTGGAGAAGAGGCAGGGGGCCTCAGGGCCAGGTCGTCCTCCAAGGGTGTCCTCAGGTTGGGCGTGGACGGAGATGAAGTGTGCACAGTGGCACAGCTTCAGAAAGCCCCTGAGAAATGCCGGGAAACAACGATGCCTGGCTCTCCATTTTTTTTTTTTTGGAAGGGGGCAACACAATAAGATCTTTCGTATTTTGTCTTCCCACGAATTTTTGAAGTCCCCTCCTACAAGTCACTATAAGCACGGAGACAAGGCCAGAGGAAATGAGGCACTAGCGAGCAGGACCCGATCAGGGCGAGGTTGGAGAGCTGACTTGTGAGCTCCGGTTCGCTAGAGCCCCGTCCCACCTGTGTGAGCATCTCACGCAGAGAGTGCGATCCTGGTCCTCACCGGCGGACATTTCTCATGCAACATGCGTCCAAAACCCAAGCCTAGTTCTGTTTGATTCCAGACAAAGTCGAGTGTCCCTCCACCAGAAGAAAAAAAAAAAAAACAGCCCAGAGGTAATGGGCCTTTGAGAGCTGATCCGTGAGTTTTACCATGACGGTCTCAACCCGGATTTCAAGACGTCACGGCCTTGTGCGATGTCCATTTTCCATGATGTCATTGGAGCCCAGCCCTGAGGGTGGTGTGCGTGTGGTCAACACGTCCAGGGGCCTGTCCAGGCCCCATGCCCGTTCATGTGACCACGCATTTAGAGGTGTTTGCTGAGCACAGAGATCTGGGGATGCTGGGTCACTGACATTCTGGAGGCTGAGACACTGCTGAGGGCGATAGGCAATTAGCAAGGAACACAAACCAATCAACAGCATCCATGCAGGTTTCTGGAAACAGGAAGCACACTAAGGTGAGTGTGTAGGGCTGTGATCATGGGTGGAGGGCACGGGGGTCAAGAAGGCAAGGAGGCACCCAGAGGATGTGAGAGGGTCCTACATGGGTTTCTGGAGAGAGAATTCCAGAGACAGGGTTCTCCCCCTGCGACTCCCTCCATAAGATTGTCCCCCAGGAATACTGCGCAGTCGCCAGGCACATCCAACCCACTCCCTTCTGCAGATCGGGACCCTGGGATTCGTGAAGTCCCTGCCCAGGGTGTGGCCAAGCTCAGCAGAGGAGGAAGGTGTACATGGGACCAGGGAAGGCATTTCTGGGTGGAGTCCAAGGACAGGACTAAGGAGAAACGAGACTGAAGGGAGGTCCGGAGGCAGACCCCGTGGCGCGCCAAGGCTCAGACCCGAGCAGGCACACAGTTGCTGAGGCCCTGGGGCGGAGGCCACTTGTCAGGAACTGGTCAGCACCACGCAGTCTGTGTGGCAATGCAGGTTCTGAGGCCAAGAACTGGTCAAAGCCCCAGGAAAGCAGCGAACGCTTTGTCAAGAGCCTTGTAGAGCCCCGCCTGCTGAGATTTTGATCTTCCCTCTTCTAAATCTATGTGCAACAGCCTGTGATGTTTGGATGCACATGGGATGGAACTGTTAATATAATGCTAACAATACTAATAATCTGGCCGGCGCCGCGGCTCACTAGGCTAATCCTCCACCTAGCGGCGCTGGCACACCGGGTTCTAGTCCCGGTCAGGGCACCGGATTCTGTCCCGGTTGCCCTTCTTCCAGGCCAGCTCTCTGCTGTGGCCAGGGAGTGCAGTGGAGGATGGCCCAAGTGCTTGGGCCCTGCACCCGCATGGGAGACCAGGACGAAGCACCTGGCTCCTGCCTTCGGATTGGCACAGCACACCGGCCGTAGCGGCTATTTGGGGGGTGAACCAACAGAGAAAGGAAGACCTTTCTCTCTGCCTCTAAAACTAATAATCCGATCCACCTGGAAGGAGGAGAAAGCTAAGCCCACCGTGGCTCTTGGATGAGGCTGGTTGCTCCGGATGGGTCCTGGGTGAATGTCCCCTCGCTGGCAGCCAAGGCCACGGTTATATTGTGGAATTGCTGGATGAGAGAAAACAAGGACCTTCACCGGGAGGTAAGTGTCAGCTTTTTGCCATCAATACTTAGGTCAACTTCTAGCGGGAAGCTGGGCTGTATCCGTGTGCACTCGTCGACTTCCAGCCAGTTCTGAAGTCCGAACTTCCGGTTCCAGAGTGTGGGTAGGACAGGACGCCGAGCAGCTTCCGAGCCCCACCTGTGGCAGAATGCTGTCTCTTTTTTGACTTTCCGTTGTCCCCCAAAGGATTCCCGGAGCGCAGCCAGCCAGGACGGCAACTCCCCATTGCCCTGGAGCCCTTGGGCTTGCTGTGGCCAGTACAGACTTGGAGAGCTCGGGAGCCGATGACAGGTGTCGCCCAGTGCCCACACCCTCGATCTTGCCGGAGAGATTCCGTGCCTTGAGGATCTGGTCTGGAACAGAGCAAACTGTGAGAGCCCTGCGCAGCCACGGTTTTCAAGATTTCTGCTTCAGTTGTTGTATTCAAAAGGCTTAATCTCTGGTAAGTAACAGTGATGAAACCAGTAGTTACACAGACAAATGGCTCCAGTGCCTGGGCCTCGGAGGGGTGGACGTGGGAGGGAGCCGCGGGAAACCCAGGACAGGACAGGCGATGCTTTCTGATGGGGGGGTCCTGGCAGGCAGCCCGCTGCGGCTCCCAGCGGCTTGGGCAGACTCATTCCGCCACCCTCCGCCCCAGCCACCGCGCCGCCATGATCCCTTCCGGGCTAATCCGGGACGTGCCCCAGTGAAAAGGGCTGGAAATCCTCCCCGTTCTCAGGCATCATAGCTGCTCAAGGATTTCTGTTCTCACCAGGAATGTGTGTGTTGACACTCAGCCATTCGCCTCATGCCTGGGTTGAGCCTGTTGTCTTCGGGATCCAGGGCCAGGAGTGTGTCCTCATCGGAAGAGAGGGTGTGGTGGGGGGAAAGGCACACGCCGGCCAGGCCCTGGCGACTAGCTGGAGGGCTGCTCACACTCAGCAGTGCCGCCGTGGCACAAGCACTGATTGGATTCAGTTCCTTCCCGGGAAGAGCTCTCTAACAAGAACGGTGCCGAACTCCAGTTCTAACAGCCGACAGCGTAGAAGGCACCCTTTAACAAGCCCATCTTGATCACTGTCTCATTTATCTGTTCCACAAGACTGGGAGGTTCTAATGATCAATGTCCCGGGACAGTGAGACTCGGGCACATCCAGGAACCTTCTCGGGAGCCACACGGTTCTGAAAGCCGTAGAGACTGGGCTTGAGTCCAGAGTGTCCCTTCCTGTCGGATGGGCAGCTGGTGTGAATATAGAAACCACAGCGCTGGGAGATCAATGCTTGATTTAGATAAGGTAGCCAGAGTTGTTACTGATGAAGGGCCAGCACTGTGGCATGACAGGTTAAACCGCCACCTGCGATGCCAGCATCCTATATGGGTGTTGGTTCGAGTCTCGGCTGCTCCACTTTTGATCTAGCTCTCTGCTAACCAGCCTGGGAAAGCAGTGGAAGAAGGCCCAAGTGTGTGGGCCCCTGCACCCACATGAGACCCAGATGAAGCTCCTGGCTCCTGGCTTCAGTCCAGCCAAGCCCCACAGTTGTTGCGCCATTTGGGGAGTGAACCAGCAGATGGAAGATCTGTGTGTGTGTGTGTGTCCTTCTCTCTGTGTGTGTAACTCCGCCTTTCAAATAAATGAATGGATCTTGATTTTTTTTTAAAAAAAAAGAATTGTTACTGATTCAGCCCTGTGTCGCACAGCGTGCTGGCCACCAGGGTGGTTTGCTGAGCACTGGCCAACGGGATGATCAGCACTTGTTGGTGCAGCCACATGTGCACACACAGGCTCTCAGAATAAAACACTTTACCCTCATCACCTCTCCAACCAGTGCACAATCCTAGGAGGTAAACGTGGCTATCACGTCCTCTCTACAGTGACTCGAGTCACGTGACTTAGAAGCACCCAAGAACTTGAACACGGATCAACTCTACCTGCAGAGCTGCGGCCACAGGGCTGCTCGTCTCTGTGAGTTTCTCCAGCGCTGCCATCACCAGGTCCCGCAAACCAAGTGGCTTAAAGCAACGGAAGTTTGAGCTCATGCCCCGGAGACTGGAAGTCAGAGGTCAGGCATTGGCATGGCTGTGCTCCCCCCAGGGGCTCTGCGGGGGGACCCCTTTGCCCCTTCCAGCTCCTGTAGCCTCAGCCATCCCATGGCTTACGGCTGCATCTCTCCAGTCTCTGCCTCTGTCTCCACGCAGCTGCCTTCTCTCTGTCTGTGTCTGTTTTTACGAGGACACCTGTCGTCCTGGCTGTGGGCCCACCCTAACTCAGCGTGACCTCCTCCTAACCGGATTACATCTGCAAAGACCCGGATTCCAAATAAGGTCGCGTTCGCAGGCTCCAGGGGTTACAAGGCTAAGGCGTTTGCGTGGAATATACAACAGCCATTGTCTTCCTCCCTAACCCGCTCTCCTGTCCGCCCCTTCTCTCTCCTTTACGAGAAAAGTCACCGGCCGGCTGAGAGGTGTCCCATGTTCTGAGGTGACAGGGGGGAAACAGAACCTTGCGGGAAGACACGATCCCAGAATACGAGGGCTCCAATCCCAACCGGTTCTCTCCCTCCAATTCACTTTTTTTTTTTTTCAAAACTTACTGAACTTCACCTTACAAATCAGGAAGTGTTGATGAGAAAAAGAATTGAGCATGGCTGAGTCTAGACTAAACGTGGCTTCCAGAGCTTCCATCTTAAAAAAAATCAACAGAATATTTATGCTGTGAGCTGGTAAGAAGAGAAAAATACTCCCACATATAAGTTCCAGCGTCCTAAAAATGAGTAAGTCTTGTATCCAACACCTTTTGTGATGAACAGCGATACCTCCCGTTGTAGACGTTGCTGCTTTTATGTCTAGATCATGTTAGTTAAAGTCATCGGTGATATAAATGTTGGGCAAAGTGCTGACTTCATCCCCTCGTGGCTGTGCGAGCACCCACCGGTGATAAGCCTGCAGGAAATCTCCAAAGAGTCCGCGACCCCAACGACCCTCACATTCAGAAATAAGTTTGAGCATCAAGTTACTCAGAATCTACACTGCCCAGGCCAAAGCCCCATTTCCAAAATAAACCACTTGTAAGATGCAATGTCTCGCTGAAATAGTCCAGTTTAAACCCATTTGGTCTTCCCGGTTTTCAATGCAGACCCAAACTTGAGCTGCAGCTTCCCCGGCCGCATCTGAAGTGAGCAGGCACATTGAATCAACCACCTGCGGTTGGCGGAGAAAAAAGTAACCCCCCCCCCCCCGTCAAAGTCAACTGCAGAAACCTGTAAATAAAACCAGAGCTTCAGGCACTCTCAGCCGCACAGGACAGTCTGCACAAGCGCATTGAACAACTTCACTTTCTGCCTCCACCAACGTGGACATTTAAGGGTCCTCTTTTAATGGGCAAATAGGTATGAAGTTGACGTCCACCCACACAACCTGCCTACAGTTGCACCCAATTTTCTGTAGTTTCCCCCCAGAGTTGAACGTGGGAGCAGAAAATCATTTGCAAAGCAACAGAGACGGAATTAAAAACTCCTGTGGAATCAGTACCAGTGCGCGTCTGAGAAGAAAGGAGAGAGTGTGTTTCCATCAGTCCGCCGCCCCCTCTCCCAGAAGCCCGCCATCGTGCTGCGCCTCCGGTAGGGAGAAAACCTTTAGAAAACAGGGGAGACCCACACGGCAGAAGCCACCTGCGAGTTTGGTGACCCTAAGCATCCCCTGGTGATCTATTCTGCGATCGGGGCAATGGGAGGCAAGAGTCTTGCCCAAGACCCTGCGGGCTGTCAGAGCTCCACCAAGCCATCGTCTGGTCCCTTTTCTTCCGGAAGATTCCATCTCTTTGGCTCTGAACAACTCACTTCCACAGGAATCCCGTGGTTTCATCCCGTGTGACTCCGTGCACGGAAGCGGTGCACTGCTGCGCCCTCTGATTGTTCGACGTCAACTCCGCCACCCCCAGCGGGACGAAGGCTCTCGTCCTCCCCAGCTGAGGCTGGGTTTTCTCTAAAATGGGAGAGCCACTTCTGAGCACCGGCCCTGCCCCCACCACGAAGCCATATGCAAATATAAACAATGATTTTTACAGATTGCACTAATTAGGATCCCTCTCCGGCAGCCCAAACAAGTGCACACTCTGCTGATCTGTTAATCAGCGCCAGCAGCAATGGCTTCCCCGCAGCCTAGACAGCGTAGCCCGCCCTGGGCCTCCTGGTTTTCTCTTCCTCATTCCCCCTTCCCGTTCATCTCATCTTCCTGCTTTTACGTTGGGCTGAGCGAGCTCCTCATTTCCAGCTCAAATCTAGAAACACTGGGTCCCTACCCACTGCCATTCTGAGCCATGAGGCTGCTGAGGGAGGAGGGTCCTGGCCAGAAGAGGTAGCTCAGGCCCGGCAAGCCGGGGGTGTCCCAGGGAAGGCAGAGGGGAGACAAGAGCGGGAGGGGAAGAGGTCGAGCCAGCCAGGTGCCTCATCACCGCCCCCCGCCCCGCCAACCCCCTCTCCAGACACCCCAGTGCAAGTCCAAGGGCACGGGATCTTTCTGGAGTGTTGCTAAGGACCGCATCCAGGCCAATCCAGGCCAAGGGGACGCCTTCCAGTCAGACATGTCCCATTCCACCAAGCCCACTCTCACCACCACCAGGAGCGCCCACCCTCTTCTTAGTGCCATTTGCACTTTTTGTTTTCAACCAAGACCGTTTTGCTGGCAAGAGGATCACAAGGGGAATACCAAAGGAAACTTCAGCCCCGGGGGGAGAGGAGGCGAGGAGTCGCGGGCAGAGCAGGGCACACGTGCTGTCCAGCACACGATGATTCCAGCTAGGGAGCCGACCGGGCCCCAGCTGGCATGAGACCGCCCACGGTGCCCCCGGCCCAGCCCGAGGCTGCTGGACCCCAGGCTTCTCCAGCGGTGCCCTGGCTGCTCAGGGTCCTCCCGGGCGGAGACGCCCCTGCGCGAGGAGCGTCCTGGTCTCCAGCTCCTGTTAAAGTTCTTCGTCAGCTGTCAGCGGAAATGCCTGGAAAACCACCTTGCTTGATTGCATGCTCGCTCTCTCTCCCTCCCCCTCCCCCTCCCCCTCCCTTTCTCCCTCACCCTCTCCCCCTCTCCTATTTATAGATCAGAAATCAGACGAGTTAACAATTACACATATGCCTGTGTATGTGTGTCTGAGGGGTGAAGACAGCAAGAAATCTCAATGGTTTATCTTGGACTTGATCCCCAGGAACAGCCATGTCTATTTTTAACACCTCAGACGTCCTAGCACCTCCATAAATTTGGGGAGCTCAGTGGAGATTGATGGATTGAATGAATGCCTTGACGTGACCAGCCCCCGCTGGGTAAGATGCCTCTCGTGAGTTCCCGTAGTTCCTCTTCTCCCCTCCACTCTGCAGTCACCAGCTCGGCCCAGCTCTCCACTCCCACCTGCGTTCCCCCTTGCGATGAGCACCTGCCGCACAGGCCACTGCTTGCCTCTGTCCCCAGCATCCAGCCCCAAACCAGGCAGAGCGCGGAAGCTCAGGATCCAGAAGGCCTCCCCACCCGCACAGGACACCGTGCAGGACTCCCAGCAGGTGCCGGAGACCACGCCCAGAACCCAGTGGACGCTGCACTTGTCCCCACGGGGTAGCAGAGTCCATCTGTCCCCCCATGCACTGAGCTCTCGTGCCTTCTTGGCTCCCTACTCACAGACTTTGGGGGTATTGGTAAGTAAAATAACCGTACCTGGAGACAAGCACTCTGATACAGAGACAGCCAGGAAGTCCCTCAGGGTGGGTAGTGCACACAGCATGGACAGACTGGACAAAGGGAGGCGTCACTTCCTGTGCAGGACGGAGCAGGCTGGCTTGAGATTTCATCCCACTGCTCAGAACACCGCGCGGTTGGACGCTCACACATCGCTTGCTTCTAGAAGTTTCCACGCATCTTTCTGGAGCATGGCTGACTGCAACTCGTTGAAACTGCAGAAGGCATAACCATGGCTAAGAGGGACGACGGGACTTATCCATGAGCACGCACAAACATGTGCAAGGCCCCTCGATGGCCTCAGGAGCTCATAAAATCCTGCTCCTCTCACTACCTCGGCCGAGCCTGCCACAGGATCTGCAGTCTTGCTGGACCCTGCTCACTGCTTCCCCGATCTGGAAATGGTCTCCATCGGCTGGGGCCGGGCAGACAGGATGCAATCGGCAGGAATGAGAGACCACAGCGCACCTGGGAGGGCACCTGGGAGGGAGGGAGGAGGTGCAGCGCATCCCGCTGCTGCCCTGGGCGGGAGAGTTCTATCTCCCAGCCCAACGTGAGGAGACGTGGTAATACGCACACCACGCGGGAAACCAATCACTTCTCCCCGCTGCGGTCTTGCTCTCACTGGCCAGGAAGGCATGAAATAAATGTAACCTTGTCAGCCGAACCACATTTTTTAAAGCTACATAGATACTTTTTTAAAATGCAAAATGAGGCTACTGGAAAAATATTAGCATTTTTCTCGAAATAGCCAACAGCAGCTGCTGAATCTGCTTCAGGTACTTTTCAAAAAAGAAAGAAAAAATGAAAACAGGAGAGCAGGGAAAACCGGCCGCTTTCACAGAGGCCCGGAACGTCCACTCTGCCGGCTTCTCTGGGTTGGAACCGGAGGACTTTGCCTGCAGTTTTACGACTTTTTCTTTTTGAGAACTCAGACTAGTTTTCTCTTCCTTTCTTTCTGAATGTCCTAAGTGTGTTTTAGGCCAAGCACACAGAATAATGGTCATAACCATCTTTGCAAACACCGTCCAATTAACACCAAAGGGTGGGAAAATAAATCAAAAGTTAGAAGGAAAGGAAAACAAACAGCCACGCGACGGTGTGGGCGTTGTTTATCCAACCAGAACACCCCACGGAGGGCAGGCCCTCTCTCAAAGACTTTCTAATGAGCCAGAATCCAATTTCGTTGGGCAAATTTCATCAAAGAGTGCTGTCTCCTTTAGCCTTCCACCAACCAACAGGGAAACACAACAAGTCCTGTCACTCATTGTCCCCATCTGAAAGGGAACAAAGGAGGCAGCCGGTCCAGATTCTGAGAAGAGAGCAGGCTCTGGGGACCTTGGTGGGTACCACTCAAAGCCAAGGTCTTGCCGCCTAGGACTTTACCCACCCCACTCCAGCTTCTGCTGCTGTCAAGGTTGTTGGAGTTGTTTGTTTGTTTAGTTGGTTGGTTGGTTGGTTTTGGTTGTTGCTGTTGTTATTTTTGAAGAACTTAAGCTCTGGGGTGGCATAGCCTGGTGGTTAATACAATGCTTGGTCTACTCACGTTCCATACAGGGGAATCTGGGTTTGGCTCTCAGCTCCACTCCCAGTTCCAGCCTGCTGGTAATGTGTACCCTGGGAGGCAGTGGTGATGGCTCGAGCACGTGGTCCCTGCCTGCCAGCCACTCGGGAGGTCCAGGTCAAGGTCCTGGCTCTTGCCTGGCCCAGTCCTGACCCTTGTGGGCAATTGGGGAATGAAGCAGTGGGTGGGAATTCTATCTCTGTCTGTCTCCCTCTTTGCTTCTTAGCATCTCTAAAAAAAGGAAATGAAGCCCCCCAGTTACCCTTGAGTACCAATTTGATACCAAGACTGTGGGCCCTGGGACCACCGAGACTTTTCCCTCCCGCAGATGCAGCCAGTACCCCCGCCGAGAGGGGCCCATGGGCCGCCACCTTCCTGTGCCCACCAAAGGCAGCACAGTCTTTATCCCCCACACACTCCCCGCCCTTCCTGTGAGAGCCAGGCATGGAGAGCATGGTTTCCATCTTCGGGTTGGGTCCAGGGCCCATCAGCTGTAGACCTGATGGACACAGCCACAGAGCTGCTCAGGAATAAGCAAACAACTCGTGCTCTGGAGTGACCGCTCCAGGCAGGTCACCCAATGTCATCCTAACTACACAACGGACAGTGGATTCTGCAGGCTGTGAGCAAGTGCCCAGTCCTTCGTCCTGGGGAACGTGTAAGCAGAGCTCCTCCGTCGGAGTTCCAGGTGCTGCAGCTCTCTGCAGGGGCGCTCAGCATTCTCGCCGCCAGCCCCTGCACGGTGTGCACCGCCAGGCTCCAAGCCTGCGGCCAGCGTGCGCCACCTGCTCTGCTCGGCCTCTGGGATCGTTTGTGCCCACAGATGTTGAACACGCCCTGCCACTGCTGTCTCCAGCAGTGTTTCTCGGGAAGAGTCTCCCTCCATCTCCGTCTGCTGAAGTCTGATTGATGGCAGATCCTTGACCGATGGCTGCCCTTGGTCTGCCCAGCACCTTTCTCCTTGGCTTGCTCTATGAAGGGAGGACTTCCTCCATTGCTTTTTGTGCAGAAAACGTTAGGGGTCCAATCCTGATGGTAAAGGAGATTACGTCTTGCCTTATCCCTCCTTCCAAACCACGCAGAATCCAGCCTGGGCTGCCACAGAACCTCCACGACGCCCTTGCCTGCCTGCCTGCCTGCCGGGTGAGCACCGCCCTCAAGGAACGGGGTCAGCAGGACGTGCAAAGGGAGATTGAGCTACGGACTTGGGAGGAAAATGAACGCAAGTGCAATGCCCAATTCCGCAAGCTCATGACAAAAACCCACATTGGGGAAACTCACACAGCGTCCTTCAGCCTTGAGCTCCTGACAATCTGAGTGGTTGTGCCCACTCTTTAGGGTTATCATGAGATTTAACGTGAAAAATGCTTATAAAGTAGCTGGTATGCAGAGCGATCAATAGATGGAAATGCATTGATCATCAAGCCATTGCCTTAAGCAGTCGTATAAAAATATTTTGGAAATAGTAAGGATTGCCTCTCAACATATGTGTATGTGTTTCATATCATAAATTACACATATGTGTAAATATCAGTCAATATGTATATTGAGTGTTAATACAGCATAATTGTTCTTGTATCTTAGATAAAAACTACTATAGCTGTACTTTCTCATACTAGAATGAATCATTTTTGGTGCCATTATGAGCTAGCATCCAACTTGGGAGATTATTGGTAGAGAATGTGGGTTTCAAGATAATTTATTAATGTAATTTCACAATAAAAATATCTTCCCAAATCCTACGCTATCACTCTCGTAAGAGCGTCGTGTTAATAGAGGCATTGTCCAGTCCGCTGAAGAGAAACTGATATAGAGGACAGACGTCTGAAGCCAAGTCAACCCCACGGGAGTCAAGGGGTGCAAGGTGAAGCCATGCACAGATCAGACTGGCAAACGGGCACACACCAGGCAGCGGCAAAGGTGAAGGAAGTGGGATGTCCAGCTGCCTTCCCGGCGTCCGTCACGCGAAGGGGAGCTTTTTCTAGAGCAATGGTCAACGCCCGCTAAAGCCCAAACCGTGAACGTTGTGTCCCTGCTATTATTCCGAAACCCCACCTTAGAGAAGGGCTTCTCGGGTTTCCGTCGTGGCCCCCGTGATCCTTATAAACACGTGCATCAGTTCTTGAGAAAATGCAGCTACAAGATAAATTTTGGTGCCCAAAATTTTAAAACTCATACATAGTTTTTTCATATTATTCCTTTTCCATGAACATTTTTAAAAACATTTGTATGTGTTAATGTATGGATCTGTATGCACGGATGTATGTGCATATTATATATATAATACATACAATAAAATACACAGAATTGCCAGAGTCAATTATATTGAATGTTTAAGACACATCTCTTCGATATTGCAATATGTGTGTCTATCTTGATGCATTAAGGAGAAATTCCGCAGCGTTCTCAGAATTACCTCCGTTTGAAGTGCACGTGCTCCTGGGTGATAATTTGAGATGCCTTCAACACCTGCGCTGTGATGAGAGGCTCTGCTTCCTGCTGCTCTCCTCCTGATGCTACCAGGGACGGCTGGCTCCATCGGTAGTCAGAGAAATTTCAGGTGAAAGTTAGTCAAAATAAAGACTAACGGTTTTCTCTCTCAAGTTCTGAACCCCAAATTATTTAATCCAGTTCTACAGAAATTATCCCTCCTTGTCTGTAAAAAGACAAAGCTGCTTATGACAGCAAAAAAAATGGAAAACAGCCAATGACAAGAATGGGTAGATGGCCTGGCCTCGGTAAAATGGGGTCACCACACAGGAAAAAGTTACTACACCGCACCCACGGCACTCGCAGTATTGCTGCTGAGAGCATAAAGCAAGGACCGAGGGAAACAGAACCACACTGTCTGTCCCCACGTTGCCTGTATTGCAAAACATGGCGCCAACCAATGTTGTTTACCACTCCCTGGAACCCAGCCCATTGCCTGTGGACGAGCACGTAATGATAAATTAAAGTATAGGCTGAAAGAATTTCCAGAAAATGCCTGGGAAGTGTGACCTTTGGGGAAGGAGAGTGCAAGACCAGCACTATCCAGGATAAAAAGGTGACCCCAACACCTACACTTGTACATGTTCCAGACTGGTAACAGACTGACAATTAGATAGGTGGCCATCATAGATAGATAGCTAGATAGACAGACAGACAAATAGAAAGAAATAATTCTAATTATTGAGTGTATTTTACATTTTCTAAATTTGAATATGTGTCTGTTTATATGGTGTGTATACATATGTATAAATGTATAGATATAAATATGTGGATATATATAGCTCTATTTATCTAGAGTTCCAAAAGGATCATTCCTATGATAATATTTTCTCAATTTTAAAGCTGTTCTTAAACCATTACCCAGAATGTTTTAAGCTCCAAACCATGAAGGAAGAAAAGAAAATGAAAATAAATGTGCCAAGTCGATTGCTTTGCCATCAGTTTGTCAATAATCCTAACATATTTTTGGAAGAAAGTTGAAAGCAAGAATTATGAGCAGCAGTATTTAGCAAGGTTCACTTTTATAACTCCATGCTATGTTCGTTGTGCCTTTAATAAACACTGGGGCTACATGGCAGGACGTAAAAACACATGTACAAGTTGGGAAGACAATAGAAGACCTTGGTGTATAGCGACGCATCAGAAAAGGGCAGGTTTGGGTTTTCCTGAGGATACCGTTGTACGTTTGTGGATGTCATCAGCCTTGGGAAATGGCGTGGGGCGTCCCCCGGCCGTGGAGCCAGGCTGTGCCTCTCTTTGAATTGGTCTCATTACTTTGCTGCAAAACAGCGTTTGGCACCTGCTGTTGCAAAGGTTGATCACGAATGTCTCAGAAAGCACACAAGGTAACACAGGTGAGTGATAAGTCTTTGTTATAAAACAATATGGGAGATTATGTAAAAGCTATTTCTGGTCACTAAATAGAGAGCTGGCTCTGGGTGCCACGCTGCTGGTGCGGAGACGTCCCCACGGGTTTTAAATCTGTGATGTTTCCCGGCTGTGTCGGGTTTTTGTAACGCACAGTTTACAAAATCTGGATGTCGGAGACGGGCTTGAATGTCGCGTGGTCCGCTTACCCCAGACGCTGCTTAAGCCGATGATACTGATGTCCACTGAAGTTTGTAATGCGGCAGGCACTACTTACGTGCTTTCCATTCGCTGGCAGAAAACCCGACATCTTCTGACGAAATCTGTTTCATCATTGGAGAGCTTGCGCTGGACATCTTAGGTAGAGTTGAGCACAAGGGGCGTCGCCTGACCCCAACAACTGAAGTTCCTCTCGTGGCTCCTCCTCATCTATTTGAAGGCAGCTCTCACACCTTCCCCAGGACTTCTGTCCACACCCACCCCACTGTCCCCACTGAGCCTTGACGTCCACACCAACTTTCCACCGAGCCCAATCCCTAACTCCATGACCTGCAGGGCACTGCACAGCACCGGGATCATCAATGCACACACTGAGGGCACTAATCGGGGAGCGTGCAGCAGGACGGCCGACTGCGTTGTAGATGCTCTGCAGGCACACGCGCACCTTCGCCTCAGCTTCGTATTCTTGGAAATGCCACGTGTTGCATCCGTAACTGAAGGGCACATAGAAGAAAAAGACGGGAAGTGACAGCGGAAATTGCTGTTAGACCTCCCAAGACACCACAGAAAGCTCTCCAGAGATCACCTCCGAAACACAGAGTTCCACTGCTGCTGGTCATAGAAGCGTAACAACAAGATCGAAGTGCGGAAAGAGCGCAGAGAGGACTGGAGAAGGCAGGGCAAGAACAAGAAAGCCAGGCGACGCCGTTAGGACCATAACATGAGATACAAGGGGCTCGCGGGCCACGCTCACGAGGAGGGAAGGAGCTAACTTGCCCTGAGGGCTGCAGCACAGTAACCTTGGCCATGTGCCCCAAACGCTGAAGGCCCCAGATCTCCAGGTGGGCAAGGGAGTCCCAGCTGACCCTAGAGATAGAGGAGGACTTCACAGATAAGAAGAGACAGGGCTGATTAAGGCAGACGGAGCTTACGGAGGAACGAGGACACGCAGCGCTGCAAACAGGAGAGGGGAGCTTGCTAATGTCCACTGAATGTCCCTCTCCTGAAGTGCTTTAGACCAGCAGGGTTATGAACCGTGATTTTTAAAGTTTGGGATATTTGCACTGTGCGTAATGAGATGATAATGATGAGTCTCAAGTCTAAATGCGAAATTCATCTCTGCTTCCTATACATCTTACACACATGGCCTGAAGGTAATTCCGTGCCATATTTTTTGTGCACCTGCATTTTGACCACAACACATCAGACCAAGTCACGTAAGGCACTTGCCACTCCTGGTGTCATCTCGTCAAGGCTCCTTATGTTGTTGATATTGGAGCGTTCTGCATTTCAGATTCTCAGACTAGGGATGCTCAACCTGGATGAACCCCAAGCAGACACAGGAGGACGGACAGGACTGAGGAGAAAAAAGATTATTTTTCTTTGATCATGCTGAGTTTGCAAGGTCTATGGGCCTCCTCAGTGGAGATGCCCAGCAGACACTCAAAACAAAGCAGGTTCAGCTAGCTGAGAGCTCTATTCTGTGTGAATTTCTTTCAAATCTATAAAATCCAGTTACTATTTGGCCTGGGTATGCTTCAATTCAAAATTATGCCTCTGAATATTGAAATTCAAATTGTAGATTGGGATTGTTTTTTAAAGCAGCTGTTTATGTCAGATGGTAAAAGCACTTAGATAAACTCATTTTTTATTTTAAACTTTTAAATAACTTTCTGTTTTTTTTAAAAAAAATGCCTTCAAGGAGCCCAAGTGCACACACACACACCAGGCAGCCGATGATAGTGGGTATTGAAATATCAATGTGGTTTTCACAGGTGCTGAAAGATAAATACAAGTCATGGAAAAGGTAATGAATCAACTTGAAAACCCAGTGGGATGTTAACCTCCTGGAGTAATAATAGCATGGTCTCCGTCAGGCCAGCCCGCACGCCGGCAAGGTATTTGCACCCAACTTTGTTCCGTGAAAAGCCTCGAAGTCCTCAATAATAAGAGCTGCTGGCAGGATCCTGACAATCTTTAAAAATATCTACCCTCTGAAAGAGCTTGTCACGCCAGAGTCGCTCTTACACAGACAGCTGTTAAAAGCGCCGGTGGCGCAGGCTCTGGGAGAAGAAAATCCCGGAGTCGAAGAACGTGGCATCAGGAGAAGGCCTTCAGCTCAGCCCAGGCAGACCCCGGCCGCAAGAGGCCAGCGAGCCTATTGCCATGATTTCTGTGGTCTAGAGACTGGAGCACTTTGGACTTCTGTTGTTATTTGCTTTGAAGACAGGTGGGAGGTGACCCTGTCAGGTGGGACAAGAGGTAGTGTCGTCCATCTTGGAGTTCGTCACCCCCTCTTTCCAGGAAGCACCTCAGTGGACTCAGGGGTCCCGAGAACTGTTCTGTCCTGCTGGCTGCATGAGGGCCATGGGATCACGTGGACCACGTGGTGGACGCCTGCTTCGTTCCTCTGTGAACTCAGCACAGCCTGCACACCGTCAGTCCTCAGAGGTGTCTGACCAACGAATGAATGACGTGGCTGCCTTGGAATGTTCAGATCCAAAGGGTTGAGGCTGGCTAAAGCAAAATCTGCCTTCCCCGAGTAAAGACGGTGGAAGGTCCAGGAGAGTTGCAAAGCAGGTGCTGGGAGCCACAGCAGACAAAGGCCTTGAAGTTGCCGGTGACTGTGGTCTGGACCCCTGTCTGATTCTCCTTGGCAACACGCTTTAACCTGCCATTAATATGAACACGCATTTCTGTGCATTCTTTAGCTTTGAAAAATATATTTGTATGCATGAAAAGCACAGAGAAGAAGAAGACAGAGAGAGACAGAACGAGACAGAGAGGCCTCCCGTGTGCTGGTTCACTCAAGTGCCCACAACAGCCAGGGCTGGGCCAGGCTGAAGCCAGAGCTCTGGACTCCCACAAGGGAGCCAGGAACCCAAGGACTTGAGCAGTGGCTAAGATACCCACATTCCACATGGGAGTGATGGGTTCCAGCCCTAACTCTGCTTCTAACTGCAGCTTCCTGCTAGCACACCCAAGGGAGACTTGGATGGAGCTGCCAGCTCTTGTCTTCAACCTGACCCATCCCCAAGTGTTGTGGACATTTGGGGGATGAACCAACACATGGGAGGTTCTCTCTCTTTCTCTCTCTCTCTCTTTCTCTCTCTCCCTCTGCCTCTGTACTCTCTGCCTTTCAAATAAATAAATAAATCTTTAAAAATAAAAATATACAAGTGTATAGATAGACAGCTTAAGAAGGAATAAAACTCAGGATAGATCTTACCTATTCTGAAATTAAATAACAAATAGTCATAAAGTGACCTGTATAGAGGTTTGGATGCAAGACTTGAGGCCCAAGGGTTTTATACCCAACACACTTGACTTTCAAGTATGAGTGACAAAGGAGGTCATTTGTTCTCAGGTAGACAAGACAGCAGGACTAAATGAATTCAAGCTTGCCTCTGAATATGTACACAAAAAATGTGGTGATCAGTCAAAATTAGTCACTGAATGATGGCATATAACAGCTGGCAATGGGCATTAAGGCCAGTAAAACCTAGAGTTAGGTCCAAACTGCATTTGACTTTTGGTCACAGACCCACTAAGGTTCTGTAAGCTGAATGGCCTCAGTGCTTACAATTGAACACGTGAGACAATTTTTCAAAATATAGCTTGGTAATTTATATCATGAGGCTAAAAATATCTATACAAATTAACTCAATGAATCTAATCTTAAACTTCATTCTAAGCAAGCAACCAAAGTTCCTTCAAAGATTTAGGCTGCAAAATATTTATTTCCTCTTTGTCAATGATACTAATAAGTAAATAACACCTTCCCATTTCCAACAAAATAGGATGATTTAATGAATCATAAAGCCATACAATGAAACTTTAAGTTAAAAAAATGGTTAAAATATATAATCCTAAGTATAAAATAAAAAATAAAAACCATATAAACATTATTATTTCAATGTTTTAATATACTGTTATATTATTGATTGGTAAGTCACTATTCAGATAAGCATATAGGAAATTTTTGAAAAAATAACAAAATATTAACTGTTTACAATCCCGTGTCTGATAAAATAAAGGTAACATTTTTCTATACATATCTGTCTTTATAAAAATCCCCATGGTGAATTAGCATGTGTAGACATTTTTTAAATTTCCTATAATGAAATTCTAAGCTAGGTAGGGAACATAAATTTTCTAATTTCTACAATAAAATCCTACGCCAGGCATGGGGAACACAGAGGTGAAAATGTCTGCGATTGAATTTAGAAACCACGGGAAGTAAAAGAAAATAAATAAAGAAGAAAATGCTTACTAATGGCAAGAGAACACAACGGTTTCGCCTTGCAAATCTACGGGGCCGAGAACTAGAGCTAAGGAGAATCTGCACCACTTCCTCTGTGCGTGCGTCCGTGTGTTGGTCAGACTTTCACTACTGCAACAAAATGCCGGAGGCAACTGACCTATAGAGACACAAGGTCTACTTAGCTCACTCTTGGAGATCCAAGTCCAAGATCGGTGCCTGCCTTCGTTGGACGTCTGTGCATAGTGGGGAGTCAAGAAGGACCACCCACGTGGAGAGCCAGGAAGCAGAGAGCGCTGTGGGGCTCAGCTCAGGCCTTTACAGCAGCCCCCTTGTGAGACCCACCTTCCCCGGGGCACACCCAGTGACTGAGGGTCCCGCGGGGCCTGCTCCTCAACGTCGTCGTTCTGTGGTCTTCTCCCCCTCAGTATCATTAACTTCTGATGCGGAGGCTTAAATGTTTGCTGGAGTTCAAGGACCAAATCACTTTCACACCGTAGCAAGCCAGGCAACCACTCTCCCATCATGCATTCATCTAAGCTCCCCGGGCACTGGGATCCCTAACTCCCACCAGGTTCTAAGCTAGAGCCGGGGAACATAGATGTGAAGATTCCAGATACAACCAGGTCTGTCACTATAGGAACAGAGTTAGGAAGGAAAAG
Source organism: Oryctolagus cuniculus (assembly GCF_964237555.1). Taxonomy (NCBI): domain Eukaryota; kingdom Metazoa; phylum Chordata; class Mammalia; order Lagomorpha; family Leporidae; genus Oryctolagus; species Oryctolagus cuniculus. The sequence goes on from NC_091451.1 coordinate 42,778,778, forward strand.
AAAGACAGCTGAGGTTCAGGGACACGTTGGGAGGACTGTAGGTTTGTGGAGGTCCAGGTCTGGATGTGTGGAAATACCCCGGGGCCCAGGAGTAGCAGTCCCAGCCACTTCCTCACCAGGGGACCCTTTCCGAAGCATCGTGGAGTCTAACACAGCACCGCTGCGTCTCTAATACAGGGTTCGAGATGCGGATTGGGAGTTTGCAGAAGGTGAGACACAGGTCTGCTCATTGCAGCTGGAGAAAGCAGTGGCAGAGGTTAGGTGTCTCCCCCTGCCCATTCAACACAGTCCGCAGTGCACATGCAGCTGGAAACCAGGTGTCCCCCGCTGTGTGGTCCTGCACACTGCTCACCTCACACCCTCCTCCAAGACCAACCAGAAAGTCGTTTCTACTGTGGAACCTCCCCAACCTCCTATTCTCCAACTTCCTGAGTTTCTTTACCCCTCTGGGCTCTCAGAGCACTGACTTTTCTAATTGTAGGAATGTTCTTCAAAAATAGCGGAGAAATAGAATTTAAAGATTGTGCCCATTTTCCAAAACCCTCCACACATTCTTGACCGTCACCTGTGTTATCGTATTAGCCAATTTTCATTACTATAAAGAAATACCCAAGTCCACTTACAAAAAAAAGATGTTCATTTTGGCTCACAGTTTTGGAGGTTCACAGTCCAAGATTGGGCAGCAGCCACCGGTTTGTCCTCTGGGGATGGCGTTGTTGCTAACAGCGCCAGGGTGGCACAGAGCACACATGCCTGTCAGTGTCTGTGTGGTCTCTCCCTCTCCTTATAAACCCACCACGTGACTATTCCAGCTTCCTGAGGTTCTGCTTCTAAACACCATAATTGGATTAAGTTTCCACCCTCTCGGCACCATTAACCTAAGACTCTGGTGATTTATCTCTGAGTGTGGACAGCGGGGAAGGATATTCCAACCACAGCGGCTATTTTTCATTCCACAAATACTCAGGGAGGAAGTGGGCACGGCTGCCCCCAGCTGTGGTGGGGGATCGCTAGGTCGGGCATGGGAGGTTCTGTCCTGCTTGTCTTATTTTGCTGATTCTCACCGGTGTGTATCTGGACCACAGGTACAGACCTGGTAAGCAGGCCTGAGATAGGTTGGATTGGCAGGAGTTAGTGAAGAGAAAGGCACCCATATAACTGGGGAGTCCGTGCCTAAGTGACTTTAGTGCGGACAACACGGTCCGGGTGTCTTCACCCTGAAAGCAACAGCGGGACTGAGGCACAGGTCATGCTTCGGGGCAGCTAGCAGGAGAGACAGCATACCTCAAGCAGACATGCAGTAGACACAGGCTTTGCCTCGTGAGACCAATCACAAGTCTCTCTTTCCCTCTCTCTCTCTCTCTCTCCCTCTCTTGCTCTCTCTCTGTCACTCTGCCTTTCAAATACAAATGGACGGAGCCCGGCTGGGAGGCTTCCAGCTCCCCTCTGTCCCATGACAGATGCAGCTCCGCGCCCTCCTGATTTCCCCCCATCTGTCTGATTTCTCCTGCCAGGCCCCTCCCTGAGAGTGGGTGGGTGCAGGTGCTGAGAGAGGCAGGGTATGGAGCCACCAGGCCCACCCGCGGGTGTCCCTCCTTCCACACACCTGCAGCCCCACAGCCTCCTTGGTGACAGTGCCGCAGACCTTCCGGGCTCACACAGCTGCTTTTTGTTGAACTTGCATCGAACAAAGGCCTGGAAACACGGGTCAGCACTCGGCAAACATTCACTCCTTCGCGGAGTTGTCTGGGGAGGCTCCAGCCCCTCTGCTAAAACAACAGTAGCATCGGCACCACAGCTCACTAGGCTAATCCTCCGCCTGCAGCGCTGGCACACCGGGTTCTAGTCCCAGTTGGGGCGTCAGATTCTGTCCCGGTTGCCCCTCTTCCAGGCCAGCTCTCTGCTGTGGCCCAGGAGGGCAGTGGAGGATGGCCCAAGTGCTTGGGCCCTGCACCCCATGGGAGACCAGAAGAAGCACCCGGCTCCTGGCTTCGGATCAGCACAGCGCCGGCCATTGCAGCCATCTGGGGAGTGAACCAACAGAAAAAGGAAGACGTTTCTCTCTCTCTCTCTCTCTCTCACTGTCTAACTCTGCCTGTCAAAAATAAATAAATAAATAAATAAATAATATTAAAAAAGCAGTAGCAGGCACCTGCCAACGTCGGCACGTCTCCCTTGGGACACAAGTCAGCAGCGATACCCCTTGACCTCACACGGGGTTGCAACAGCTCTGCCGGACCTGCCGGGCCCTGCACAAGCTCGCCTCTGGTTTCCACCTCATTGCCTTCCCCTCCACTCAGCCTGTGCTTTGGGTCCCTCCCCCGGCCTCCTCCTCCCCTCCGTCGTTTGTACTCTTCCTCCCTCCCCCTGGCTTCCCTTCCTCTCCTCTTTCCTTCTGTCCCAGCAAACATCCAGCCCCTCGTCACGCCCGGTGCCCAGGATCCACAGATCCTTCTTCTCCGTCCCACATCCTCACACCCGAGATCCCCTCCACACCGGCTGTCCACTCCTATCCCGCCTGGCTGGGGTTTGGTGGTCCCCACTGTCCTCGTTCCTTGTCCTCTCCCCACGTGCTCTGCCTTGGGTGTCGTCGTCTGCCGCTTGCCTGCTGTAACTGTTCCCAAGCAAGGAGCAGCGCGCCATCTGCACCTGCTGTGCGGACAGCTCCCCCGCACCTCAGTCTCCCCAGATGCCGGCGCCCAAGTCCAGAGAACGGAGAAATGACGAGACGGGAGCCCCTCAACTGCTACACACCTGGATGTGCCTGGATGTGTCCTCACTGTACCCCCTGAGCCCCAGACCAGCAACCCGACCGCCTGCCGGGAAACCCCGGGGCAGGGGGGCGGGGAGAGGGAGCATCCTGCAGGCAACCCAACACAGACTCCCCGAGACAGACCCCTCACGGTCACTCTCTACCCACCTTCCCCTGACCTCCGCGGCTCCTGCGAAACCGATGCCTACAAGGCATCCTCTCCTGCACGTCCAAACAGCCAGGGGACAGTGCAGCCTCCCCACAGAGACACAGGCATCCGCGGTGCTGCCTCCCCACGGCCACCAGGCCCTCCACATCCCTGTCATTGGTCTCCGGGGTATCGGGAGCAGCCTCCCAACCTCCTCCCCGCCTCAGCCCTGTCTTCGGCCCATCCACTGCTAACAGAAGCCAGAATCACCCTTAAAACAGAAAGCAGGTGAAGTCATTTGCCGGCCTCAAACTCAAGCCTTCCCACGGGCCCCAAGGTCGAAACTCCCTCTCAGGACCCCAGGGGCCGCTGGCTCCCTCTCTCCGCCTCAGTCACTGCCACATGGCACCTTCCACAGCTGCGCCGAGTCTCCCATTAACGAGGCCCGCTCCTCCCCATGGCCTCCACGCTGCCGCGGAAGCCCTGTTCTGTGCCTGGCTCCTGCTTCCCCTCCTCCCTCCTCGTCGCCTGGCTGGGTGTGCCCCGCACCTCATTATCACACACCAGTCAAACTTGCCAGGCGCCGCAGTGACAGGGACACCTCCTCACATCCCTGCAGCCCCGCGGAAGCCTCGAATGCCATGGAGTGGCCTCCCCGGGCCCAGCGCAGCCCAGATGTTCCCAGGACCCCCAGCGGGAGTTCCTGCTGCACCTCATTACGACTGTCCCACGAAATAACAGCAGCACTGACACCAGTCTGCAAAACCAACACATGCATATTTGATCTGTATAAACAGTGCATATAATATGACATTGCCTTTCAAAATTCCCTTCCCACTCGGAAATTCAAATGAGAGCCTGTTCTACCCTTGGACTGGAGACTAATGAGGGCATCATAAATATTTGATTAAAGCCAGGCCAAATTCTTGAGTTTTTGCCTCGCAAAAAATTTCAGAAGCAACTGCTCAAAGATGTCTCGAATAGCATAAGTACTTGCACGTAAAAGGTGGCTTCCTTCTCAGGGAATTTTCCAGAGGCTCCTGCTATTGGGCGGACTGGCGGCTGCTGTTTCCGGTGAATACTGAGGAGCACTGGGATCCTGCTTAGCTTGGAAACCTCCTCCCGCTGTGGGCTCCTGGTCTGTGAACTTGCTCGCCACCAAGAGACAGGGCCGCAGGGACGGACTCCTGGGCCACACAGCAGAGACCGCCAGTCTCAACCCGGCTGATCTAAGTCTTGCTCTGTTGTCTTGGGAAGAGATGGCCGAGCCTCCCTCGACCCCAGCGTTTTCCCCTGCGCAGGACAAGAGAGTAAGTGGCCGCCGAAATGAAGCTGACTGCTGCACACCAGAAATTGTTCCAGAAAACCAAATGGCTTGGGATTACCAGTGAGCACGCCAGGTTAATCAGTGGTCACTTCAGCCACCGATCCCACCACCAAATAGGAGAACCCGTTTAGCAAGTCATCAGTGTCCAAAGATTTAACTGGGCTCATCACTGGCTCTACAGGTGGTGCTTTCTATAGGATAAATTAATGCAAACTGTGGAGCAAACACCTAAAAAGGATGCTGTTTTTCACTGCAGTGTATCTTCCCTAAAATAGGCAAAATCCCACAGGCAGTCCCCAGCCAGCACAGGGTCCACTGAACCATGATAAACCCCCAGCAGAGGGCCACGGAGAAAACTGACCACGTGGCAGTGCTGCTAGTAACAAGGTTACACACTCACACAACGCTCCATCAGGTGGGGGCAACAGTTCATGTGAAATAAAGAGTTAAAATTTTAAAACTAATCTCTCAGTGGAGAAGGGATTCTTGAGATTAAAAACAAAGGAGAAATCACTAAAAATTTTAAAAATCTACTTCGCTACCCAAGCATCTTTAAATTCAGAAGTAAAATATGCCATAAAGAAAATTAAGTCAAAAGAAATGGCATTGTGTGAACAACTGTGACAAACACACCAGCTTTCTTATTTAAAAAAGCTCAAACAAATTGATAAGAATCCAATCATCCAGCAGGTAACTGCAGAAGCGTATGGGTAGATAATTCAAACACACAGAAGAAAAGGGCATGCTTTGAGAAATCAGATTCACGTGGAAATATTAATTTTTTAAATGATCGAGAGGTGTCTGTTTCTATTTCACGTTGCTTGCAGCTGGTCAATGATGGGGAAGTTGTAGAGAAAGAGCATTGTGATGTCTTCATGAGAAATGTAGGGGGAATGTACAGATTCCACTGTAAATATGCAAGCGCTCTTCAAAAAGTCCATGGAGACTGGAATTAAAAGATAAATTTATTTTGGTACAAAATGGTTTGAAATCCATCCCTAGCTTGTCCATAGAACTCATGCTGCATGTGTGTTTGGAGGTCTCTTCATTAGTCAAAAGCCTTAAGAATGTTCAAGTCCTCTGCCCAAGAGCTTCATGTGTGGACATGTGCCTCCAGTGAAATAGGGGCACATGGACGGGCGCCGTGGCTCGCTTGGTTAATCCTCCGCCTGCTGCACCGGCATCCCATATGGGCGCTGGGTTCCAGTCCCGGCTGTTCCTCTTCCAGTCCAGCTCTCTGCTGTGGCCTGGGAGGGCAGTGAAGGATGGCCCAAGTGCTTGGGCCCCTGTACCCGCATGGGAGACCAGGAGGAGGCACCTGGCTCCTGGTGTTCCTAGGGGAACACATATATAGACAAAACTTTGTGCCTAAAATTCATCAGAGCTTGGGTTTTTTGTTTTTTGTTTGTTTGGTTTTTTATTTGACAGGTAGAGTTACAGACAGTGAGAGAGACAGAGAGGAAGGTCTTCCTTCCGTTGGTTCATTCCCCAAATGGCCGCAATGGCCGGCGCTATACCAATCCGAAGCCAGGAGCCAGGTGCCTCCTCCTGGTCTCCCATGCAGGTGCAGGGCCCAAGCACTTGGGCCATCCTCCACTGCACTCCTGGGCCACAGCAGAGAGCTTGCCTGGAAGAGGAGCAACCAGACTAGAACCCAGCGCCCATATGGGATGCCGGTGCCGCAAGTGGAGGATTAACCAAGTGAGCCACGGTGCTGGCCCCCAGAGCACTGTTTAAAGTGGAAAACTGGAAACTGATCAAGAGGGACAAGCATGATTAATTCGGTGGTGTGGAGTGGTTCATTCTAAAGGAATGAAGTAGATGTGCTTAGGTCGGCTTTATTTCTGAAACAAAGAGAATTGTCAAGAAAATAAAATGAATTCTGTCTTCATGACACCAGGGAGACACTTTGAGGTGGGCGCTGGACGTGCACACCTGAAGCTTTGGAGGCAGGAAAGCAACCATGGCAAAGCCAGGAGACCACATGGTCTTCAAAAAACAAGGGGGCATGGCCGAGTCTCCATGGCCACAGAGCCACATTCAGGTTTCCCCATGCACCTGCTCTGACCAGCATCCCTCCCCCAGCTTTCTCTCCCGTAGGCCAGCAGCCACAGCCATCCCAGAAGGGCCCCCCTTCAAAGGCGAAAGCAGCCAAAGCTGAAGAACCATCCGGGAGCGCCTCCAAAGCCCAGCTGAGAGTAGGACAAGTTGGCAATGCAGATAACTCAGAAAAATGTGATACTCGGTAAAGCGATGGTGGATGCTAAAATTGCCTCATTAAAGGAATAATGACTGTGAAATAAAACATCAGAAAGAAAGAAGAAGGACCCAATAGGGGTAGGGAGGACAATAGAATGAGATTTTCAAAGAAGTTGGTAAAGATCAAGACAAGGTAAGAGAGAAAAATAAAAGCATCCAGTGAGGGGGCCGGTGCCGTGGCTCACTAGGCTAATCCTCCGCCTTGCGGCACCGGCACACCGGGTTCTAGTCCTGGTCGGGGCGCCAGGTTCTGTCCCGGTTGCCCCTTTCCAGGCCAGCTCTCTGCTGTGGCCCGGGAGTGAAGTGGAGGATGGCCCAGGTGCTTGGGCCCTGCACCCCATGGGAGACCAGGAGAAGCACCTGGCTCCTGGCTTCGGATCAGCGTGGTGCGCCGGCCGCAGCAGCCATTGGAGGGCGAACCAATGGCAAAGGAAGACCTTTCTCTCTGTCTCTCTCTCTCTCACTATCCACTCTGCCTGTCAAAAAAAAAAAAAAAAAAAAAAAAAAGCATCCAGTAAGGGACGAGGAAATAGATTCTCACGGTCAGGGACATGGAGGTTTGAGAAAACTGAGGACAATTAAATGGGAAAAATAGAAAAAGCCTGGAAAGTATGAGAGAAAGTGACGAGTCTGAGGGACAAAGGAGATACAACACACGCGAAATTGGAAACCAAAATTAGCGTGCAAAGCAGCTAGAGGACTAAAGCTGTTGGAATACGTCAGATAAGGAAACTATCTCTGAAATAAAGGTTCAAATCTACACAATGAAAGGACCAGTAACCCCCAGACAAGATAAGACAAACCATTGTGCAGACAGGCAAGCTTTGATAGTTATTTAACCTCAAACTTCAAGAAAAAATCCTGTGGCTGGAGGAAAGTTCAACTCATCTACAAGGGAAAACCAACCTGCTTCAAGACTCTCCCTGTTACCTCCCGTGACAGACAACGGGGGAAACTTGTCTTCAGAGTCCTGGGATCAACGGGGGAAACTTGTCTTCAGAGTCCTCGGACCAAGGATAAATCAGCAATCCTACACCAAGACAAAATGTCATTTTAGCATAAAGCAACAGTCACTCTGAAACGTGAATAACTCAAGGAGTGGGCTTTGGCCCAGCAGTTAAAATACCACTGGGGATGTCCACATCTCTTATCAGGGTGCCCGGGTTCCAGCTTCGGCTCTGCACCTGGGTTCAGCTTCCTGCTAAACGCACACTTGGGAAACCAAAGGATAGAAGTGCTCACTCGCTCTCTCTGTGTCTTCCCCCACTTCTCAAATAAACAAATAAGTAAATAATTTTAAAAATGTTAATAACTCAGGAAAGAGAGTTTCCGTGACTTTTTCTTGAAAGAACTACATAGAGGCCGGCACCACGGCTCACTGGGCTAATCCTCCGCCTGCGGTGCCGGCACCCCAGACTCTAGTCCCAGCTGGGGCGCTGGGTTCTAGTCCTGGTTGTCCCTCTTCCAGTCCAGCTCTCTGCTGTGGCCTGGGAGGGCAGTGGAGGATGGCCCAAGTGCTTGGGCCCTGCATCTGCATGCGAGACCAGGAGAAGCACCTGGCTCCTGGCTTTGGATTGGCGTAGTGCCAGCCATGGCAGCCATTTGAGGGGTGAACCAACGGAAGGAAGACCTTTCTCTCTGTCTCTCTCTCTCACTGTCTGAAAAAAAGAAAGAAAGAAAGAAAGAAAGAAAGAAAGAAAGAAAGAAAGAACGAACTACTTAGAAAGTCATACTGTCATCAACACAGGAATAAAGAAAGAAGTCACTGTGAAATAATTGATGATCACTATTATGCTAATTTAAACAAATACTGCACAACTGTAGGGAAATTTTGCTACCAAATAAAATATATATGCTCTCAATCACAACTTTAAAAATGTTAAAAATTAGAGGAGGAAGAATAAGGGGAGAGAGGTTATACAAATGCCCATCTCATCTTTCATTGTAGGAGTTGGAAAACAAGACTATGAGGCTACTTAAAAAGCTGATGGAAAATTGAATTAAAAGATCAGCTTAGGGGTGGCACTGTGGACTAGTGGGCTAAGCCTCTGCCTGAGACACCAAGCACCACATACCACATATGGGCGCCGGTTTGAGACCCAGCTGCTCCACTTCTGATCCAGCTCTCTGCTGTGGCCTGGGAAAGCAGCAGAAGATGGCCCAAGTCCTTGGGTCCCTGCACCCACGTGGGAGACCTGGAAGAAGCTCCTGGCTCCTGGCTTGGGATCAGCCCAGCTCAGGCTGTTGAGGCCATTTGGGGAGTGAACCAGCGGATGGAAGACCTTTCGTTCTGTCTTTCCCTCTCTCTGTTTGTAACTCTACTTCTCAAATAAATAAATAATTTTAAGAAAAGATCAGCTTATTTTGGTATAAACATTTTGAAATGTATTGCATACATGGGGTTTTTAAAAAGCTCGTGGAAAATGCGTGTCAGGACAACAGCACGGTGGCTTTACCGCTTGTCGTTGTGTTACAGTCACCCGGGTCTCAGCTCTGTGCCGTGGGTGCACCTTGGCCTGCCGACTCAGGTCTGCTTTGGAGTGTGTGTCGGGCCCTTTTCTACTGAGCACTTGGAGGCTCTGTTGTCACTTCTAGAAGCGGCATTTGTCGCTGGACGCCTACGGAACAGGTGCAACCAGTACTCCTTGAGGATTCCACCCTGACCCGCACACACGGAGCTGCCCTGACCTCCCTCACCCGCCCCACCCGCCCCCACGCTACCAGGCCAACTTCACTACATTACTATTTTTATTTCTTCAAATGTGCGCTTCGCACCTGTCCTGCAATTTGAATCTTTTGTCTAATAAGCATTAAAAATTAAATCTATAAGAAGAAATAAGAACAAGAGGAAAATAGTGTCGGGAGGTTTCAATGTGCCTCTCTCAGCCCCAAGAGGACCAACATCAAAATGAAATCAAGATACAGTGAAGGGAAATCTAAAAGCATCTCAAAATTTTAAAAAAGGCTTAAAAACGTTTTTAAAACCCAAGCTAGAGACAGCCTAAATGACGTAAAACACTAGTTGGTGGATATTTATTTGCTATTGTTGATATTGAAAGCAGCATAAGACACACACTTGATGTGTATGCTTCTGTAAGAGTCAGGTTCAAAGTCAGAACAGACGTCGTGGCCCCTGGCGGATGAAGCCCAGTGGGGGTTCACTGCAGAGTCCACGGTGCTGCCCACCGGTCTGGGGGACAGCCTCGGCCGATGGCCTTGCACGAAAACTCCTCAGAGTGGCCCGATGGCCACAAGCAGCAAACTCCACAAGCAGCAACGCCCCTGCTGCGCCAGAACCCGGCCCTGCCCCAGCTGCCAGGCCCAAATCCCCCCCCTCCCCCCCCCCGCCGTGCGGAAATTCTGCATCTTTCTCCCAATGCCTGGGTTTGAGGAGTGACCCTTCCCAGGCTGTGAACTTGAGGGTGAACCTGACCGAGGAGCCTGGCCCAGCTCCTGAGATGTTGCTGGACAGTGCACAGCATGTCCCACTGTGAAATCCCCTCCGCTCAGACCCTGAGCCCCTCCCTAGCCAGCGCTCTCTCGGCAAAGTCAGTTTGGAAGGAGATGTCCACGATGATGCTGCAGCCCCGCGATAATGGAGCAGAACTCCAGGTGGAGGAGGGGGCGGCGAAGGCAGGAGGCCTCAGGGACCCTCCGACACACGCGAGGAAGACAGAAAGCGGCGAACCGGAGAACAGAAAACAGTGGAAAGAATAAATACATCCAAGACTTGTTTAACAACAGCAAAGAATGTTTTTTTAAAAAAAGACTTAGTTAAGTTAAACAAACACAGACATCTTTGAAAGTATGAATACCTACATAAAAATATGAGCATCAAAAATAACCCGAAAAACAACGGAAAATGAAAGAAGAGTAAGAAAAAAATCTGCTCACTGTTATGCAAATGAACCCGAGATTCTTGACAAGATGGACGATCATAAAGAACAAATGGATCTCAGGTGGATAAACCTCCGAATGGAACCAGTGCCTTGGAAGAAATCTAGAACTGTTTTTTAGAAGCTGTTTCCCTCCCCCCCAAGTCCGGGTGGCAATGGCGGCACAGGTGAAGCCTGCCCGGTCTGTAAGGACCGGTGACTTCCGCGGGCTTTGCCTCTTTTGGGAACACAGGGAAGAAAAAAAGCGCCTCGGTTCCTGTTGGGAAGGGAGCCTAATGTCGATCTGAAAACCCGACAGAGTAAAGCCACAGGCCAGTCTCATATGAATATTGATGAAGAATCCTAAATAAAATATTAGCAAATAGAATCCAGTGGCACATTAAACCAGTTCCAGGATGGCAATCGAAGCACCGACAGGCCTCTCAGCCCCACACCCAATCCATAGACGTGCTAGTAAAGCCATTCTAAAAACAAACAAACAAAGTCCTGTGCTCAGAACTCCAATGAGGGAGCTCAGAATGCCGGAGCCGGGAGAGACAGCCAACAGGGAGGCATGCCGCTCGCCCCACGGCGGCCTGGACGTGTTCCTTCCTGAAGCTCCCGGGACAGTGAGGTCATGTTTTGAGGGCATCAGCCCACAAGGACAAAGAAAGCAGGCATTAGCTTAGAGCTGCACAGCTAAGCCTGCAGGTCTCAGTGACTCAACACAAAAGAAGGTGGTTTCTCAACCACCGAAAGTGCCGACCGTGAACTTGGGGGACTCAGCTCCCACACCTGCAGGGACCCATCTTCAATGTGTGGTGCCCAGGCTGCCCCAGCCACAGACAACCAGCGAGCAGGCGAGGGAAGAGATAGAGGAAGACCTCAAGTAGGAAGCTCCATGAGCCGGCTGTGGCGGTGCTGGCCCTGCCCCCTTCCCAACCTCAGGGCTCCAGGTACCTGTAAGGAATTCTGGGTACCAGGCTGGGGCAGAGTGTGCTGAACACTCCCTGGTCTCAGCACCACCACCTCCCCGCCCCCGCACCCCAAAAGCACCCACGCCACTCTCCTTGTGTCCAACCATGCCCCCAGGTGAGCAGCTCCGAGCCAGTACGCTCAAGGTGGCCCACGCGCTCAGCCTGGGGTGCAGGACCCCTGGCAGAGACTTCGTCTTCCCCACGCTCGGCTTCAGACCGCGGACGCCGTGGAGAGCCAGGCAGCACGCTGGCGCCCAGAAAGGAGGGGCGGCCGACTCTGGACAGACTCAGAGAGGGATCTGCGCAGAGGTTTAAAGTCTCCGCTCAACCGCGTGTGCAGGTCAGTTCTGCAAGGCGCGTGAGGGCCGCCAACATCGTGCAGCTCATCCAAATACAGCTCCTGGAGCAGGAGTTTTCCTAGCGAGACAGAAATAACCACGCAGTCGGGGGAAGACTCCACCTACAAGAATAAAGCTCTCGAAGTGATGTAAGGATGCATAGCACAGAGCCCGACAGAGGACTGCTTTCAAATACTATGGGCAAGTGTCAGTCACCGACAGACATCAAACAATGAGAAACCCTGTAACAGTGAAATACCCAATTGTGGTGTTTAAACTGTACGTGGGGCACAAAGACTGAGGGGTTAACCAGCATGTTGTACAGAGACAGGAAAAGATGGAAAATGCAAGTGCAACTAAAATCCTTAAAGGAAAACATGAGAGACTCCAACATACACTCACTAGGAATGAGCGAGTGGAGGAGCATTTGCAAGGACAAGAGCCAGGCTGGGGGCAAGGTGCAGCGGTCAGCACGCTGTCTGGGACCGCCGCTCCCATGGTGGAGGCCTGTGCTCCAGTGCTGGCTCTGCCTGTGCTCCCGGCTTCCTACCAGGTGCACCCTGGGAAGCTGCAGTGAGGCTCTGGGCTCCCAGCTTCGGCCTGGCCCAGCCCCGGCTGTTGCAGACATTTAGAGAGTGAACCAGAAAATGAAAGATATCTCTCTTCCTCACCCCCTCCCCTCCCCCTCTCCCCTCCTCCCCCTCCCTCCTCCTCCTCCTCCTCCTCCTCCTCCTCCTTCTTCTTCTTCTTCTTCTTCTTCTTCTTCTCTCTCTCTCTCTCTCTTTCTCTCCTGTCTACCTTCCAAATAAATTAAAAAAAAAAGTAGAGGTGTTACTGGGGTCGGCACTGTGGCACAGCAGATTAAAGCCCTGACCTGAAGTGCCAGCATCCCATATGGGCGCTGGTTTGAGTCCCGGCTGCTCCTCTTGCGAACCAGCTCTCTGCTGTTGCCTGGAAAAGCAGTGGAAGATGGCCCAAGTGCTTGAGGCCCTGCACCCATGTGGGAGACCCCAGAAGAAACTCCTGGCTCCTTCAGATCGGCGCAGCTCTGGCCATTGCAACCATCTGGAGAGTGAATCAGCGGATGGAAGACCTTTTTTTCTCTCTCTCTCTCTCTCTCTCCCTCTCCTTCTCTCTCTGTGTAACTCTTTCAAGTAAATAAATAAATCTTTTTTTTTTTTTAAAAAGTAGAGGTGTTACATGTGCTAGGCAATCAGGTGACTGAACAAAAACTAACTAAATAAAAGGACAGTAGCTGGAAGAAATGCTTCAGACATAAGGAAACACTGGCACCTGGTCCCAGGATAACAGCTGTAGACCCAGTGCAAAGCAATTCAACTAAAACTCCACGTCTGAATACATCACAGAGGACGGGCAGAGCTCCACGGACTACAGAGGAGACACGGACGACCCCTCAGAGATGGCACTGGTCACAACAGTGGACAGCTCTGTAGACACAGCAGGTGGCGGAGAGTGGAGGTCATTTGCTATCGCGGCCATTCCCTGAGAGAGGACTGTTGCTTCGTGATAGGCATAGCCACCGGAAAGAGGTAGACACACCTGAATGCCTATGCAGAAGGATTTCCGGCGCTGAGGAGGGAGGAAGCGAGGTAGCAGGAGACAGGCACAGGGGCAGGCACATACAGACAGCAAGCAAGCGACAGAGAGAGGATTCCTGGGTGGTGCAGGGTGCCGGAGAGCAAAGGCTACTGCTGGAGGTGAACGGGTCGAAGTCTATAGAGAGACCCATTTAAAAAGTGTTTACACAATGCCTGTTCATAACTACTTCTGAGAGCATTGCGAACGTGCATGATAGACAAACAATCAGCGAAACAGAAGGACGTACTGTTGTGGGACTGTGGACGAGACTGCGTTCTCCTTGCACTTTGCATTCTGAATTTTCTGCAGAGATTAGATAATGACTTCATAATCAGGGAAAATAAACTAAAATAGAAACAACTTTCATGTAAGTGGAAGTGCAATTTTCAGATAAGCACCCTTTCATGTAAATACAGGAAACTAGAAACTTCAGCCCCGGGAAGCATAAAATCATCGTGGATCTTGACCCAGCGCAGCCACACGGGGAGCTGCTTGCGATGCCACAGTAAGTGGGAAGGAGGAGAGCGTTCCATTTTCTAGGATGGTTTAGCCAGTCTCCACTCTGGGCAAGAAGGGGTTGTTGACGTGACAGCAAAGTAGGGGGTCAATGAGAGAGGAAAAAATGCATCCAAACCATTATTGGACATAAAACACGAGAAAGAAAATGAGAATTGTTGTCTTAGTTTCTCTTCTTTATAGATACACAGGGACGTTTGCAGGGAAGCGCATATATTTTAACACAAAGAACATCTTGGAAAGTCTTGGCCATGCATGCCGAGGCGGGGGAGGGGCTGATGGTGGGAAGAACATTCCAGAATGTTCAGGACTGTTCAGATGTCTGAACAGCTCCCAGCAGGTGCTAAGTCTTCAAAGTCCGTGTGCCGGGGCAGTGCTATGGCATAGTGGGCTAAGCCTCTGCCTGCACTGCCGGCATTCCATATGGACACCGGTTCATATCCAGCTACTCCTCTTCTGATCCAGCTCTCTCCTATGGCCTGGGAAGGCCAGTTAGGGGCAGTGCTGTGGCATAGTGGGCTGAGCCTCTGCCTGAGACACCAGCATCCCATATGGGCGGAGTTCAAGTCCCAGCTGCTCCTCATCCAATCCAGCTCCCTGTATGGGACAGCAGTGGAGAATGACCTGGGTGTTCCCTGCACCCACGTGGGAAACCTGGAAGAAGCTCCTGGCTACATGTCCTTTGTTTGGAAATTTCTTAGATGACAGTACTTTCAGAAGTTTGTGGAAGTTTATTTGGGTGCAAAAAATTGTTGAAATCCGTGAAACTTTTTTCCATAATCCGCATTGCCCTTGAACTTCCCGAACGCCCCTCACACAGTGCGATGGCAGAAGCCGGGCCACCCCGGGAGAGCGTTGCTTTACCCCTGCATTCACTCCTAAGACTTTCGGGACACCTGAGCCCACCTGGGTGCCCCTCGGGTAGGAAGAACGTGCTGACCGGCTGCTCCACCGCAGTGAGCCGGGTCCCCAGCCTGTCCCGGCTCCTCTTGCCTCTTATGCAGTCCGACACAATCCTCTTCTCTTTCCTTAGATAGCCTCCTACTTCTTGACCAGCTAAAACCCATTTCCAAAGTAACACCACTCTGCCTGCACTTAGGTCCCGAGTGTGCGTGTGAAGCCTGATCCAAGCAGCCCGCCATCCGTTCCCATCCTGCCCTTCCTGACCTCACCGTGTCAGGGCCGGGGCGCCAGACGTCCCAGCCCAAACCGCAGGTGCTGTTGTCCACGTCTCTCTCTGTCGCTCACTACTCACTTCCGGTCTGTAATCAAGCGCTGCTGACTCTCACTCCAAGTACACCTGGGATACATTCACTCACTTCCTACCTGCACGCCAACCCCTAGGCCTGGGCCACCGCCCCACCTGCTGTACCGTGGACAGCCTACCTCTCATCTGCCCGGACACCGTCCTGTGATTTGTCCTGGCATCGTCCTCACCTGTCTGATTTCCCCACGTGACTCCTGGCTGCCTGGAGAAGACTTCATGGGCTCTGTGGTCTCCGTCCCCTTGCCCTTTCACACGTCGTGGGGAACAGGTACCTCCTCTGGGTTGGCTGTCTGTTGTTGCCGTGAGAATAGAAGCCCAGTGAGGGCAGAGTCCTTGGCCATCTTGTTCACCGCTACATTCCCCGAGGCGAAAACAGGGCTGGCACACAGTAGGTCTTCCGTAAGCTCTTGATAAATACACGAGCAGGCTGAAATGTATTAGCATCCTCAAGCTCTCTGCTGGACTGTGACCACCTGGAGACCAAAGCAGCCGCGTGTGCACCTGTGTTTCTGCTACCTCCCACACCCCCGGGGCCTCAGTAAAGCATGTAGGTTGGTTAGAACTATGTCTGGAGATTTAAATCCACATGGACAAAGAGCTGATAAGTAGCCCACCTCTGAGCCTCTCGCCTCCATAAACACCAGAATCAGGATGGCACTTGGGGAGGGTTTACTGTGCACCAGGCACTAAGACACCACGCCCGTAGTGTTATCTCAGTTAATTACTGAAACAACCCAGAATGACAAGAGCTACTGGCATCCACACTTCAGGGATGAGAACACCCAGGCACGGAGGTCAAACACACGACCGCAGGAAGTGGACGAGAGCTGACATTGAACGCAGACTCCTCACCATCAGGGCTGCCAGGAATTCACCCCTTCCGCCCAGCCAGCCGGCCACTGCAGTGGGTCTTTTTTGAAGTCCTGCTGTCGTTTGCATCGTCGTGTGCAATGCCACTGGGCTCATGGGCTGTGTACATGTGAACCCACTACAGCGAAACACAGGGGTAAACCCAGCACCGGGGTCTCACTAGCCACATCCCTTCTCCACAACCCCACGTGGCTACCACAACACGGAGCACAGAGAAACTTGCCGCCATCGAACGCTCTCCTGCATGGCGGTGCCCGGGAGCACGGACCCTGGGAGGGCAAGCACCATACCCACAGCCGCCTGGGTTCTTTCTGTTTTGTTTCGCTATGCGAGGCGAAAGGGGCGGCTCCAACTATTAGCTCGGCAGAAACCCTTAATGAAGATGAGCCTTCCGCTCCTAAGGACGTCTTTGCCTTCCGATGGGGAACGGGGATGTCTGATTGCGGATGAGTGAGCACTGACACACATCAGCTCTCCACCGCTCACTGAGCGGGAGCGGCTGGAGCGCCCGTGTCCCCAGTGCCGCTGCTGTGTCACACACGAGAGCCAGCTTCCGCCACTCGCTTCTTCTACTCCTAATTAGGGACATTTATTGTATTCTTTGTCCATATGGACTTTTTCTCAACAGATATATTTGACTACTTAGCAGTTCAGAACTTTTAATACCCTGGGGAGAAAGCTTGAAGTCAGAATCTATTAAGAACGTTTGCAACACTCAAAGCCAAGTTTTCTTTTATTGTCTTTAATTTCTGCCTTTTTTTTTTTTTTTTTCAGGAACAGTTTTCAAATCCCATCACATCCTGGTGGATTTCCAGGAGCAAGTTAATCAACGCCTCCCGCTTCATTGCCAAGAGCCAGAGACCTTGTTGGCACGGAGCGCTGTGAGTTACGGCACCAGCATCCCACCTGAGCGCCGGTTCGTGTCCAGGCTGCGCCATTCCCAGTCCAGCTCTCTGCTCACGTACCTGGGAAAGCACAGAAGATGGCCCGAATGCTTGGGTCCCTGCCACATCTATGGTAGACCAAAATGGAGTTCCTGGCCCCTGGCTTCAGACTGGCCAGCCCTGCGACTCAAAGCAGTGCCTATATGGGATGCCAGTGTTGCAGGTGGCAGCTTAAGCCATTATGCCACAACACAAGCCCCCAAATCATTCGCTGTTTATCTGAAAGTCAAGCTGAGCAGGCTCTGTGCTGTGTTGTGTCTACAACCCGACCAACCTAAAGCATCAGGCAGAGACGGCCTGCTGCTCACAGCTAGGGCAGGGCAAGCAGGACTTGATGTGGGAGTAAGAGCAAAAGGTGGTGGGCAAAGGGAATGACACCTGTGCCTTCTGGAAACTTCTGTGAGACTCAGAAGGGCAGGACTCAGACTCCTGGGGGAGATGGGTGGCTACACACAGCACTGCCCACTTCCTGTGACTCCAGACCAGCGGCTGAAATTTGGGGGAGGTGGCTTTTAGCTTAGCTCTGGGTATTTCCTCCCACAACCGGCAGTGCGTAAGTTTCACACGCATTTCCCACCCCTGAGAGGCCAAGGTGTCCATCACCATTTCTCTGCATTCTTGCAGCACTGCATCTGCCTTGGATCATGAACACATGGGGCTTAGAGATCCATGACCACTCCTAACCATTCACACACAAACACCCAGTGAGGGTCGATCGCGTTTCCAGGGTCATGCTAAATATCTGGCTCAAGCCACTTGGAGGGACAAATAGAAGGAAGACTGGGGACCACTCCCAGGCCTGCCCCACTCAGACCCGCCTGGCTTTGTCTGTACTCCTGACCCCCACCCCACTACGCCCAAACATGGCTCCAACAGGGGCAGGAGGCTAGAGCTGGATGCACAGGCCAAATTCCTCACACAGAGACAGAGAATTCGAAACACCTATCGTGGTCCAGGGGCTAATGAGGAAATCAGAGAGATTCGAAGGGGGCTCCGGGCAGAGCTGAAGCTCCGAGCACGCACTGCAGGCCAGCCTCCCACATGTCCACTGTGCTGGAAGGTTTGGAAGGCCTTGGAGATGGAGAGGAACGGGGAACCGCAGGGGAAGGAGGGGAGAGGCCATGCTCTGCAGAGCCTCTGGCAGAGGGAGCGAGGGTGGGAATGAGAAAACACCCAGCCTCGCAGGACTGTTTATTGAGCAGCAGAGTAAGACGTTAAGTGAGAGCTTACGGGGCCGCGCATCCTCGCAGGGTAGCAAGCGATGATTCCGGAGCGCCGTATTATTGCTCGGTGTTTGCTTATCTTTTTCTCTCCTTACCTGATAATCATCTGTAGCTCTATCTGTCTTTTTAAGGACGTGTGAGAAAATAGAAAAGGTTAGGGAGGACAGCCAAGGAATCGCATATTATTACCTGCTTTCCAAGGCTCACTGCGCAGTTGTTTGTTTTTGATGAGATAACGGTGAAGATAGAATTGTTCAAGGCAAACACTGTTCAAATTTCATCCAGCCGCACTCCCCTCCCCCATTCGCATGGACCCCCGCCCACCACTGGGGGCCCAGGGCCTCCGCCCGAGGAAGGATGGGTGCGAGGTCAAATGCTTGCCCACTGCAGCCAGTGGACTGTATGGTGGGGACAGCGTGCGTTCCTGGTGAGCTGCCAGGTTCTGCCACCGGGAGCCCCAGATGAGCCTGACTGTTGCACCCTTTGTGCGCTGGCTTTTCTCAACGCAGTGCCCTCTTGCCGTTCCCTGCCCACCTGCACCCCTTAAAGACTCCTTTTACTCTGTGCCGCCTTCCACCGTCACCCCACATGGCCCATCCCTTTCCCTCTAGGACTCTCAAGCCCCCAGAGTGTAGGGATCCCCAAGAAGGTGACTTGTGTTTTACTCTTGACCGAATGTCACCCTCAGCACATTAAAGCCTCCAAGGCCTCAGCTGGGGGCAGGCATTTGGTCCAGCAGTTAAGCCAACTTGGGATCCCCACATCCCATACGGGAGTGCCTGGTTCTAATCCAGCTCCACTTCCGATGCTGGCTGCCCACCAGCTCACACCACGGGAGGCAGCAGGTGGTGGTTCAAGTACCTGGGTCCCTGCCACCCATGCGAAGAGCTGGATTACGTTCCTGGCTCCTGACTTCAGCCTGGCCCAACCCAAGCTGTTATGATCACATGGGGGTGAACCAGTGTCTCTCCTTCTCTCTCTCTGTAACTCTGACTTTCAAATAAATAAATAAATAAATAGGTCTTTAGTAAAAGGCGAAAGATTTATACGACCTGAAGAGAAACGAGAGTATAATAAACAGGTATTTAAAAAAAGAATTTGGGGGCAGCACTGTGGCATAGCAGGTTAAGCCACTGTCTACAGTGCCCACATCCCAAGTGGGCACCAGTTAGAGCCCCAGATGCTTCTCTTCTGATGTAGCTTTGTGCTAATGCTCCTGGGAAAATAGCAGAAGATGGCCCAAGTGCTTGGGCCCCTCACCCACGTGGGAGACCCGGAAGAACTCCTGGCTCCTGCTCCTGGCTTCTGGCTTCAGATCATCCAGCTCTGACTGCTGCAGCCATCTGGGAAGTGAACCAACAGATGGAAGACCTCTCTCTCTCTTTCTCTTTCTCTCTCTCTCTCTCTATCTCTCTCTCTGTGTAACTCTGCCTTTCAAATAAATAAAAATAATTCCTCTTTAAAAAATGTTAGTTCATCAGTTTAAAAAAATGAAAAAAAGAATTTAGGATACACATACAGAACAGAGAGGATATATGTAACATTACATAATTTTACATACTACATAATATTATGAGAATAGCTCTTACAGTCTACAGAAGTCTTACATGAAGAGTGATAATTCGATTAGAGAGAAAAGTCCTAATTTGGATTATTTGGACACTGGCTGAGCTCCAGTCCTGATTGTCAGTCCACAGATCTGTCGACAACCAAATTTGTACATCAGATTATGTGGAGTCGTTCCAGAAACCAGCCCTGCACTATTCAAGGGATCTAGAAAGAATAGGCAATGGAATTATGCTGATTTTTAAATATAATTTTCCAGTAGTTTAAAAAGAATAAGTTTTTCATTTGAAAAGTCAGCAGGATCAGCAGGCAACTACATTCTGTTTTAGTTGGAAACCAGTGGGTGGGATTATAAAGCCACATTTTTTTTCCTAAATAGAATGAGAGAAGCAGCAGATCTAACATGCGGTAATCAGCCAAATTTCTTTTTTATAAACACAGGAGTGAAGAGGTGGGATTTTTGTTATACGGCGACTTTTGTAATCTCACAGGACAGAGGCGAGTCCCTGTGCTGATCTCAGTTCCCTTTTGTTGTTTAGAGACTTTCCCCTGGGGGCCACCGTAGCGGTGCAGTGAGTTAAGCCACAGCCTGGACCACACTCAGGAGCGCTGGTCCTCGTCCACGCAGCTCCGCTTCCCATCCAGCCCGCTGCTGCTGCGTCCGGGATAGCAGGAGCAGATGCCCCGAGGACCTGGGCCCTGCCACCGAGGTGGGAGACGTACGTGGAGCTCTGGGCTCCTGGCTTCAGCCCGGCCAGCCACAACGATTGTGGTCATTTAGGGAGTGAACCCGCTGCTGTAAGATCTCTCTCTTTCTTTCTCTCTCCTTCCCTCTCTTCTTCTCTCTGCCACTTTGTCTTTCAAAGAAATATAATAAATCTTTAAAAAAAAACTTTGGAGGAAGGTCAAAAGAAAATCCCCTGAAATCCCGGGAATCTGAGAAATCAAGGATTATGATGCCGAAGTGGCTCATGGCTGTTTTTATACCAAAGTCAGAGGGGCAACTATCTTACCAGGTCTCAAGTGTCCCCATGGCCAGGGGTCCCACAGCCAGGGGGCAGCTCAGAGCCAGCGGTTCCCTGGACTGAGGGGGAGGGAGCTGTTGGGGCAGGCACAGGAGGCATCGCCACTGAGAGTGGATTCAACCGGGCTCACACACAACCCGGGACCTGATGAGGGGAGCCGGGCCCAGAGCGGAGAAACAGGGTCACCCAGTGGCAGTGGGCGGGGATGGAGCTGGTCCTATCAGCCCACGTCCTTCCTTAGCCTCGAATTTCAGTCCGACAATTAACTTCCCTGGACAAGGGTCTTTGGCAGAGTGGGGCCTGCAAGGTCCACACTTTCATGGTTTGAAGACTGAGTAGCAAAAATCACACAAAGATTCGTTCGAAATCTTGACACGTTGCCCACAGGGCAATGCAAATATACACGGTCTATGCGCAAATCGCTCAAGATCCAGGCAGGGGCCGGCACGGTGGCGCAGTAGATTAATCCTCCGCCTGCAATGCAGGCATCCCCTATGGGCGCCGGTTCTAGTCCCAGCTGCTTCACTTCCGATCCAGCTCTCTGCTATGGCCTGGGAAAGCAGTAGAGGATGGCCCGAGTCCTTGGGACCCTGTACCCCTGTGAAAGACCCGGAGGAGGCTCCTGGCTCCTGGCTTTGGATCGGCACAGCTCCAGCCATTGCAGCCATTTGGGGAGTGAACCAGCAGATGGAAGACATCTCTCTTTCTCTCTCTCTCCCTCTCGCTGTCTGTAACTCTACCTCTTAAATAAATAAATAAAATCTTAAAACATAAAAAAAGTTCCAGGCAGGGCAGGACGTACACAGCAGACCGGGGACGTGTTAAATGGTCCCCAACTTTGTCTGGGTGTCCCAAACCCAGCTGTCAGGTAGGCGTGGCTGGGCCGCCTGCCCCTGGAGAAGCCCGTGAGCCAACGCTGTGGTCCCATCACTGCTTGTTTGCAGCCCTGAGGTGAGTCCTTCGGTGCAGGAGCGAATCCTCTGGTCACCAAGTGCCTCCCAGTGACGCTTCTCTTGTGTCTGTCTGCCTGAGGGGTCTGGCTAGCCACAGGGCACTTGTGGTGGACTAGCAGGCAGAAAATCCCCGCTCTTCAGCTCTCTCCGGCAAGGGACTTCAGCACGCCATGCCTCCCCTTCCTCGTCTTCAAACGGGGAGGATCCGGCTCCTACCTCGCCATGTTAGGGTTAAGTGAGCTCCTGCACGCAGAGCACCCGACTTGATACCTGGCGCACAGCTGGGTTCACAGAGCGGCAGCCAGCTCCGTCCTTCACCTCTTTGCTCAAACACCACCATCGTCCGTTCCTGGGCCTAGAAATCCTGTAGGCAACCTTGGCCTTGGCCTTTCAACGAAGTCCCATAGCCTCCACAGTCAGGATGTGTGAAAGACACATTTCTCCTCCCCTTCTCTCACTGCCATGTCCTGGTGCAGGTCGCTAAGGTGTGCCGAATGTCCAGACAGCCCCCCACGGCGCTCCACAGACCATCGGGAGGCAAACTCCAAAGGGCACCTGGAGCCTGCGCATGGTCCTGCCACAGCTCCCCAAGGCCAACCCCAGCCTGGCCCCGTGCTGCCAGACGGCGTCCCTCCCAGGGCCCCTAGACACAGCACCCCCGGGCTTCTCCCCATCCGGAGAGCCATGCCCCTTCTGGCCCATGGCACAACTGGCCTTGCATTTTGAAAGACGAGTTATTTGCATCTATCGTAGGGACACACTGAGCCCGCCAGCGGCTGCGTCTTCTAGTTCTGTATTTCACTGCGTGGAGCTGAGCTTTGCATTTAGTGGGTGTTTAACCAATTTGGGTTAAGCGGAAAAGGAAGAAACCCGGGGCCATCTGTAAAGGTGTGAATTCCAAAGAGCATTCCCTCAGTCGAAAGTTGCTCACCCCGGAGTCTCCCAGGGAGAAGCGGGCAGGGCCGTCTCCTTGAGTGGTCTATAATTAGACTATGACAAATAGGTTCAGAGCACGTCACGAAGAGTAATCTTCTTGTTAGCAGAAGCTCGCTTGTCCTTGAAGAACTTTCCATGTCACTCTAATCTGTTATTTTAAAATCTTAGATAGATGGCTGTCACATGGAGACAGCTCTCGGCCTCCCTCGCCGCGGCTGGACAACAGCGACCCGAGCGGCCCCGCACGTCACACCAGAGGGGCTCAGGTGGATGGGGACGCCCCCGCTGTTTCCCCAGGATGAGTTCACTCTCCCTGGGCACCTCCTATGCACGCAGCACAAGACTGTAAACAAGGGCCGGCTGTGGGCAGATACAAATGTGTTACGCATCCAGCTTAACCAGACTCTGCAGGGCCAGCGGGTGCGTGTGGAACACAAGTTCACTGAAAAGGGAAATTGAAGCGAGAACACAGGAAGGATCGAGTGCAAACTGAGGAGGGGACAAACCCGGAGAGGCCTGAGCCCGTCTCAGTAGGCGGATGCAGACACCTTGCGCTCACTAGGCGGCCTCTGCATCGCTACTCCGATGCGTCTCACGGCTTCCAAGAAATGCAGCGATGCGATTCAGGTCCCCACTTTCCTTCTGTCCCGAAATGGGAGGTTCACAAGTCGGGGTTTCTCCCGAGCTCTTCCACAGTCTGCAGAACATTCTAGAAGCACAGAGAATGGGCCTCGAGGAAACAGCTGCTCCCCTTAGAAGGTGCCTGGTATAGCGTCCCAACAAGCACAGGGTACAGTACAAAGAGATTCAATTTGCAGCAAAAGACATGGGTTCAAATCGTGGCTGTCGCTGATTTGTCTCGTGGCGTTGGGTACATCACTAACTTCCTGCACTCAAATCATTTATCTGAAAAAAACAGGAGGAAAAAACACACAGCCCTAGTCCCCAATGGTCAATTACTTAAAAATTTTATAAGAAGTTGACTGGGGATGCAGGGGACAGCAGTCCCCAGGTCTAGTGGTGTCCAGGCCCACAGCAACTGGGCATTAGGATGGCAACTAGTTGCCTGGCCCCTTCCTTGTAGAACAAATTGGCAGTGCATATAGGGCCGCTGTCGAAGGTTTCTGTGGCTTCAAATGCAAGCACAGGACTGATGTATGCACAGTTGTTCTGAACTCCACAGACCCTTCATCACGCCATCATCATCCTCATCATCATCTTCATCTTCATCTTCATCCTCAGCCCCGTGGGGAGCACACAGCTGTGACCTCTTGTCCAGGGCTCTCTTTGATGTATGGACCCCCAGCCTACCTACGGCTGCCGAGGGCGCAAGGTAGTGATAGCGGACACAGCGACGGCATGGAGGGAAGCCTCTGATTCGGGGCGTGAGACGTGGAGGAAGCCGCCCTCTGTGGTGTCAGGGTTCGTGTAGTTTCTGGCCCCTAAGCTCCCAGCAGCCAACGTCGGAGTGGGAGAAGCCGGTCAGCTCCTCAGGAGAGGGGACCCGCGACGCTGAGCTCCGATGGGGTGGTTCTAAGGGTTCCATGGGCAGAGGTGCCCTCCAGGAGCCCGCAGCAGTGGCTGACCCTGGCTGGGTTGGGGTTCAGGCGCAGGAAGGGAGAGCCCAGGTGAGTCAAGAAGATGGCCAGAAGTGATGGGCAGGAGCCAGCAGGTGCAGCGCCAGCCCTGAGCTGAGCAAACGCGGGAAGGAGCCTCCCTGGGGTCTCCACGGCTGCCCACTGCATTCACTGGCACACGTGGGTGCCCCATGAATATCTGTCCAGTGGAAAAGACAGGGGGAATATGAACAAATCAGTCAAGACTATGAAACCGAAGAGGCTCGACGGAACCGAACATCTCCGTGGCTTCGATGAGTCCACGTGGCCTCTGACAGCGAGGGAGTCGCGGGGTTTTTTTTGTTTTTTGTTTTTTGACAGGCAGAGTGGACAGTGAAAGAGAGAGAGAGACAGAGAGAAAGGTCTTCCTTTGCCATTGGTTCACCCTCCAATGGCCGCTGCAGATGGCACATCGCGCTGATCTGAAGGCAGGAGCCAGGTACTTCTCCTGGTCTCCCATGGGGTGCAGGGCCCAAGCACTTGGGCCATCCTCCACTGCACTCCCGGGCCACAGCAGAGAGCTGGCCTGGAAGAGGGGCAACCGGGACAGAATCCGGCACCCTGACCGGGACTAGAACTTGGTGTGCTGGCGCCGCAAGGTGGAGGATTAGCCTAGTGAGCCGCGGCGCCAGCCAAGTCGCAGGTTTAAGCAGGGGCCTTCGCTGTCTTCCCCTGCCATCATCCTTGTCCAAAGGCTACCAAGAAATATGGCTCTTTCTGGAATATTCTCGCATCTTAGACACTTCTCCGGGAGCGACTGATAGGGAGGAAATCTGGCAAGGGAGGCAGCAACTCCAGGCGGAGTTTTCAAACAATGGATACGGAAAACCACCCAATGTGCCTGCTGAGAGCTGACACCGACTCCCGTTGACAGTTTGCTCCACATGCTTCCTGACAGTTTGCTCCACGTGCTTCCTGCGACCTGGTCATGTAGCAGGTGGATCACGGGGCAGCGGGGCTGAGCAAGGGACAGCAGCTAACAGCCAAGGACCAGGCACTGCTTACCTGAGTGCCAGGTGGACGTACGGATCTGGAGATAACAACCCTGTGCCCTTTGTTCTTCCTAAGACTCCGCCCTTCTATGTCCATCACGCCATCACCTCATCTAAATGCTCTACTGCCTTGTTCTCTCCCGTTCCATTCTCGTTAATTGCTCGCTCTCTCTCTCTCTCTCGCTCTCGCTCTCTCTTCATTTAGGATCTATGCTTTATCCTCCTCACTGTCACATCGGCTTGCCTAAGCAGGAGGCGTTTTTGCCTGTTCCACTCCCTGCTAGGACGCACACTCAGACCAATTGCTCACACATCCTTCCAGCCCTGGGGAACCTGTTAGGTCTCTGCTCATGTCTTCCCCGTGTATGCTTTGCTTCTCTGTCCATAAGTTGTAGAGTGGTGATGAGAGACACGGGAATGCACTCCCAGCAAAGGATGTTCGTGATCGAATGCCGAGAGCCGGTGGGGTGGGGGATTAGGCTGCAGGGGAAGGGGGAACCAAGGCTGGCTGTCCACTGTCCTTAATATAGGAAGACGACCCTGGATTACCTGTGGGAGCCCCGTGTCATCACAGGGGTCCTAGAAAGCGGAAGAGGGAGGCAGAGGCGGAGGTCACAGTCATGAAATTGGAGAAGGACCAGACGGCTGTAGCTGACCTTGAAGGTGGAGGAAGGGGCTCCACGCTGGGGGAGTGGGGGCTGCCCCCAGGAGCAGGGAACGCTGACAGAAGGGATGCTCCTGGAGGACTTGCAGAAGGAGCCCAGCCCTGCCAATGCCTTGCTGCCCGCGGTGAACTCTGTGGAATCCACAGAGCCGTGGGAGGCTGCCTCGAGCCCCCACCGAGCGTGGGCGACTGGGTACAGAGGCAGCCACGGCCGCTCCCATTCGGCCTCCAGGATGGCTTCTAGACAATCCCGTTTTCTTTTTATTTTTCTTCTGCTCAGGTGTTGCCTCTGGCTTTTCTTCCACCACTTCTATTCAGCGAATTCGTGTTACCAACTTGCGCTTGAATGTCCGAGAGTTTCCTGGTTTCCTTTCCTGTGCCATCCTTCTCTCGTCTCGTTGCCGCGATGTCATGTCAAAGAACCGCAGGCCTAGCGGTGGCCGCCCCTGGGTTCTCTCGGGGTTGGCTCCAGGCTCTCTGCCTTGACCCTGCACTCTCTGTTTGGAAGCTGGTTGACTTCAGGTGGTCAAGAGAAGCTGTGTGTTTCTCTCTGCATTTCTGCGTGAACCCTCCCAGCAAGAGGAAAACCCTAGAAGGAGACGTGCAGGTCCTCCGGTCACCGGCCCGCTGCTGTGACCTGAATGCTTGTGTGCAGAGACTAATCCCCACAGCATGGGAGGCCCCTTCGAAAAGCAAGGCCCACGGAAAATGGAGTTAAAGATAAGTTCATTCTGGTGCAAAGAAAACTCTGAAATCCATGCAGTTTTTTCATAATATCCATTTTCATGAACTTTACAGAGGCGCCTCCTATGTGTAGATTTCAAACAATTTTGGAACCAAAATTAATTTAGCTTTAAATTCCATTTTCCAGGAACTTTTGCAAGGACAACGAGTGCCATCTGTCACGGGGGCCCCACACGGGACACACAGAGGGTCCATGACCTTGAGGGGGGAGAAGGAAGACCTGGTAGAGGTCATTCAGTAGCATTCTACATATAAATATATGTAATTACATATTATCTTTCTTGTGATTTAAAGAGATACACACACAGGGTCAGCACTGTGGCACAGTTGGTTAATGCCCTTGCCTGAAGCACCGGCATCCCACATGGACGCCAGTTCGAGTCCCGGCTGCTCCACTTCCCATCCATCTCTCTGCTGTGGCCTGGGAAAGCAACAGAAGATGGCCCAAGTCCTTGGGCCCCTGCACCCACATGGGAGACCTGGAAGAAACTCCTAGCTCCTGGCTTTGGATTGGCGCAGCTCCAGCTGTTGTGGCCATCTGGGGAGTGAACCAGTGGATGGAAGACCTCTCTCTCTCTCTCTCTCTCTCTGCCTCTTCTCTCTCTGTGTACCTTTCAAATAAATAAATAAATCTCATAGAAATTTTTAAAAATAAATAAATAAAGAGATACACACACACAAAAGGAAATGCTAGCTGTGTGACCTTAGGCAAGTTACTTGCCTTCTCTGAGTTTCAAGATTATGTTGGCAACAACAATTTCCCTGCAGGACTGTTGTGAGGGTAAATGGAGTACGAAGCCTCCGAATAACTCCACGTCTGACTTGAGCGTTGGTGCTCAGCCGTGGCGGCAAGCGCCCATGTTTGTGAATTTCCAAGGAAGGACTCTACAGCTCCAAACAGGCGTCGAGGTCCAGTAGGGACCCCCAGTGCAGGTTCCTGGGAAAAGCAAAGCCAGGACCACATCCCCCAAAGAGCATTCCCAGGCGCGGTCCACTTCTGTCACTTCCATGTGAGTGTGCTTTCAGCTTACGGCGCCCGGGCTGGTCCCGGGCCCTGAAGAGCGGGTGCTGCCGAGCGAGTCCGTCCTGGCCCCTCATCTGCCCCACGCGGCCCTACTGGGGCGCCGCCACCATCCCAGGAGGAAGGGTGCTCGGCCCTCAGCCCACGCAGCTTTACAGGGACGTCCTCAAGAGAAGGAAGCTGGGTGGGAGGCGGATTTCTTGAGCAACTACTACCCGTCAGCAGCCTGTTCCGCCTGCGTCCTGTGCCTGCAGCACATGGCGACAGATTGTTCAACCTGCAGGAGCCAGAACGCTGAATTTCATTTAGCATTTAATTAACTGGAATAGACCAAGAGCTCCATGGCAGCCCCCTGATTGCAATCTGTGGATGGATGGGCATTTTTATCTGAAAATGATGACCGGCTTATCTCCTGTCCTGCAGCTATCACAATGATATGTATCTCTCGTTATCCCAGCCAATCAAACACAGAAAGTTTATTAAGATTCTATCATTCGAAGTTATCGCCGGCGATAGGGTTTTCATCTGAATGTGCTTGTGTGTAATACCGTATTCTGTCTAAGAGACCCTCAGAGAGAACGAGAGAGAAGGTTATCATGTACAAGCACGCCGTGAATCTACAGCCAACAGCTAAGGATTTTAATGAGGTTGCCCAGCCAGGCCACCTAAGAAGAAGTTGATAACTCCCCATTTCTTTTTTTTTAAAAATTGATATGGTTACAGTGTAACATACAGGAAGACATCAGCGACCCTATAGTATAGTAGGAAGGTAGAAACAGTGCTAATTTGAAGTGTGCAGCCCGAAATGCAAGCCGTGACCCTCCATTGTGCTACAGGTGGACTCTGAGCTTCCTGGAGGCCATAGCAAGAGAGGAATGGGTCAGCTCTGAGAGTTACGGGGTGACGGATGATTCCTACCTAGCGTTGCCGAGAAAGCCGCTTTCATTTAGGCGGACTACGGAGCAGACACTTGGAGAAAGAGAATCCACGCGCTTAAGCCTCGGGCGTTAGTTTTCACGATCAGTAACCATTTCTTGAATTCTCATTATGCTGACTGTCATTTGGGTTTGGGGTTGCCAGTGAGAAATCAGACTTATACGTGGGCGATGAGACCCCTGCCCTGCCCCCGGGCGTGGGGACGCTTCCACACAGGGGTGTGCAGGACCCCCCAGGACCTGGGGTGAGGCTGAGCTCCCTGACTGTGTGCAATCGCGATCATTTTCATGGCCAAGACAGAGCTCTGAGAGAGAGAGGCTCATGGAGGAAATGAGGAAGGTAATGTAAGGAAAGGCTCAGCGATGAGGTTGCCCCTTGGGGACCGACGTCCGGCTCAGGGGTCACGGATGACCCCGGGCTCCCTTCCCAGCCTGGATGGTCCCTGTTGCTGCATCCGGGACCTGGCGGGGGTGGGTGTGGTCGCCGTGGGAGAATGCGGGAAACAGGAGAGGTAGTCCCAGCACTTTGGGGTCTCGAGGGACGTCCTTGGTCCTCAGACGACTCCGTGGCCTCAAGACCATGCAGATAGGGTGGGCAGCACTGCCTCTCTCTCCGAGAGCTCCATGGAGTTTACTAACCGTTTCCCACCCCCAGTCTGAGTCGCTGTCCCCAAGCGCCCAGGACAGGTGCTATCGGGCTGGTGGGAGGCGAGGCTGGCGGCTGCCTCCTCGCCTTATGCTGTGAGCTCTCGGAACTCAGGGCTCCATCTGAATGCTCATGGAAGATTCCAGACGCCTTGGGTGGAATCAGAGTAGCACCACCCACAAGCCGTGGGAGCCCAGGGCGGGTCACTAAGCCCCTCTGAGTTGAAAGCCTCTCCTCTGCTTCAGGCGGAGATGAGAATGGATTCACTCAGCGGCTGGACCCCTCCCATCCCCACACCCCTCGTGCCACCTGGCCGGCCTCCGCCCTCCATCTCCAAAACGGCTCATTCGGGAGCTGCCTCAAAGACGCCACTCGGCCCACTTACACTCCCAGACCCTACCAGGGCCAGGGTCTGTGGGCGTCCCGGGTCTTCACCTTCAGGTCTGTCCAGGGCACCAGGACTGCCGTCTTCCCTCTGCCTCTCCCTTGTCTTCCCGACTCCTGAGCGGATGGAGGCTTAGCCCCAGCCTTGCTCCCAGCTCCCTCTCTCCAGCCACGGGGGGCCACGGTGGACACCCTGGTGCTGCCTCCTGACTCCTCACCGTCCGCCACCACCCCCCTCCTCAGGACGCATTGACTCGGCTTCCCCGCTAATTCGTTAATTCCTGAGGGCTCGTGAGCGTGGACGACAATCTTTTCTGCCCTGATAAGACTTCCTCTCGAGGTCTCTCCCCGGCGCTCATTGTGACATCACCTGGGAAGTTCTCCCTCGCCGGGAAAAGCAGTCAAAAAATAACTACCTATCATTTTAAAGTGCTCTGGTTGGTAACTCCATTCTAAGAGTATCGAGGAAAAGAGTATCTAATGACAGGCTACAAGTGGATGGAGAGCATCAACAGATGGTCCCAGCCTCCAGTTAGCTGCTTCCCGGGCATGTCTGAAGCAGCGGGTGTCAGGTCAGTAATTAGGCTTGCACGGACAAGTGGGAAGTGCCGCCTGATCTCTCTGAGCCCACGCATGCCAGGTTCGATGAGAAACACGCCGTCACCATCCTTCCCCCAGGCCGGCTGCCCCTGCCTCCCTCACGAGTTAATGAAGTCGGTGCTTCCCCACATGTCAAGGATCCGGCTCCCAGGATGGCAGGACACGGTGCCCGCCGACAACGCCCAACAGCAGCCTCAACACCGCTCTCTGCTTCCTCCTTCTGACACACGCACACCGTGGTAATTCCTCCGCTTGATCTCCCAAGGTGGTTGACGCCCCGGCATAGAGCAAAGGGCCTGCAGAGAGGCTGTCCGTGCACAGTTCAGAGCTGTGGGTCACGAGGGCACGGCAACAGCAGGTGATGGCCTAGGGCAACCGCCTCTGTGGGAGGGAGGACCGTGAACCCCAGGCTGAAGGAGCTGATCTACGGAAAGTTTTGCCAGCAGTCATCTTTGAAGAGGCCCGTCGGCAGGCTTCGGGGCTGGCCTCAAGGTCAAGGGCAGCCAAGGACAGGACAACAGGCCAGCATGAGAGAAGGAAGGCAGGGCGCCCGCTAGGGTTCCCCGTCCAACTACATTTCCCCTTGAACTGACCTTGAACAGCCTGCTATTAAGGAAGCTCACTCTCCCGCTCTCAGCCTCTGTGGTTTAGGTGAGATTAATGCCCGACTCCCACACTGGGCGCTGGTGTGAGAACCCTCGGGAGTGATCAAGGGGCACGTGCTTTCTGGTGACACTGCTGGGCTAGTTGGCCATGAGCTAGGGGTGGTGTAGGGAGCCGCCGTAAAGCCAGATGTCCTAAAAGTGCAGCCAACACGGGAGAGATATGGACAGATCCCAAGCCTGAGTGGCGTCACTCAGGGAAGCCCCCAGGAAGTGCTGTCCAGCTTCCCGGCTGTGAGATGCCATGCGTCTCCTTGCCTTTGGGGTTCATTCTCTGGCAATAGAAGTAGGTAGCCCTCTGCTCCACAGCGAGGGCTCCCAGAACCTTCGATCAGAGCTAGAGAATGGGTGTGGGCACCAGAGGAAACAAAGAGGAAACAAGAGCTCCCAAGCCAGCCCATCAGATGGACAGTTGGGGGAGTTGATCCTCCAAGTGGCCGGGTCTTGCCACCCAGGCCACGGCAGGGCAGGCCTGCTGGTGGGGGCTGTGCGTGTGTGGGGGGATCGAGGCTGGCCTCCGTAATTACCCTGAGCCAGTCTCACCTAGAGCCGGAGCCAATTTCTCACCTCAGGCCCTGGTTTGCTGTCTGTAAGACGAAGAGGTTAGACTGTTTGTCCTTTGACACCGGTGGCCCCTGGGAACCAGAGCCGCCTCCTCTCGCCCAGCCCATGGCACTTCCGTGGTAAAGCCAGAGCTCGGGAGAGCCTCAGAACAGAGCTGCCCGGGACCAGAACCAGAGGCGCTGGGGAGCGAGGAGTCTGACTTCTACTCCCAGCCGAGGAGTCTTCTCTCTTCCTCTCGCCTCTTGACTGATCGCCCGCCCAGCTGTCACACAGAGGCCCCTAGAGCGCCGGGGAGATCGGATTTCTCTGGCGAGTTTTCAGCGCTGTAAAATACCTTCAGGCCTGTGGACGATCACACTCGGATGAAAACAGCTTCTGCGGGACCTGAAGTCGGAGCGTCCGATCAGCCGGGAGTCTGGGGTTTTATGCAACTCTCACTGTCGCGCCTTTGACATCCATTAAATAAAAATGACGGAGTCTCTATAAATGTTACAGGGTGTGACTTCATGTGGCATGAATTTTATTATCCTATTTCTATTTAATGTTTCTATAAAACCAGGAGAAAAGCAAAGTACATGGGAAGATGGGGTGTATATGCAACAAGATGTGGGTACAAATGCGTGGTGGACTCTCGCTGGTAGTGGAGTTTTGTTGCCTCAGTTCACCCCTGAACACAGGATGCTTGGAATATGTGGGCTCACTTATTTTTTTAATTTAAAGATTCTGATTATTTATTTGAAAGACAGAGTTATAGACAGAGAGAGGGAGAGACAGACAGAAAGTGAACCATCCGCTGGTTCACTCCCCAAATTGGCTTCAGTGCCTGGAACAGGGCCCATCGGAAACAGAAAGCCAAGAGCTTCCTCTGGGTCTCCCACCTGGGTGCAGGGGCCCAAGCACTCGGGCCATCTTGTACTGCTTTCCCAGGCCGCAGCAGAGAGCTGGATTGGAGGAGGAGCAGCCGGGACTAGAACAGGCGCCCCTATGGAATGCCGGAGCTGCAGGCGGAGGCTTAGCCCACTACGCAACAGCGCTGGCCCCTGGCCTCAAGTTTTTAACAATAATGAGAGAGGGAGAGTTTACTGGAAGTCTTGATCATGGGAAAGCAGCGTTTGGGATGTGGCAAACAACATCTTGATGTCAGTTACATCCTGAACTGGTCATGAACTTGACCGCCCAAGAATTGCTTCTTGGTTGGAGCTCTGCAAACCATGGTCAGAGCCGGCGTGGAGCAGCCTCAGCCAGACTCCGGGTTCACCAAGAAGACGGGTTCCCTCTCCCAACCCTCTTTAATCAAGAGGCCATTGTTCAAAGAGTGTTCTGTAAACATTAGCTTCTTCATGATTTAGCATAATTTCATGATTTAGTGTTCTATAAACATCAGCTTTTTTATGTTTTCTGCAGGAAACATTCTCTAGATAGCTAAAGGTATTTATTTTGTTTTATTTTCTTTTCTTTGCCAGTGTCTGAACCGGGTACTGAGACCACAAGGAGAAGCTTTACAGCGAAGATGG
Organism: Oryctolagus cuniculus; assembly: GCF_964237555.1. Taxonomy (NCBI): domain Eukaryota; kingdom Metazoa; phylum Chordata; class Mammalia; order Lagomorpha; family Leporidae; genus Oryctolagus; species Oryctolagus cuniculus. The sequence goes on from NC_091451.1 coordinate 42,811,695, forward strand.
AAACTCACAGCATCCGTTAGAGACAGAACCACGTGCACACTGATCGTGGTACCACAGAAGCCAGCGAGGTCGCAATTGCAGTTCCTGGAGAGTGGAGGAAGATTCTGGAGAGAAAACAAGAAAACCCGGTTTCTGACCACGGTCATAGGTTACTCACTATGTTGAATTCCAGCAGATTTTCTCAAAACAGAAAGAATAAAAGAAGTTGTAGTTTCCACACTCCAGGCTACTCGTCACTCAGTGAACACATCTGATGGTCACGTAGTTTCATTCTGAAAACATAAAAACCTTTTTCCAATCTGTCCGAGCAGACACGACAGCCCCTCCGGACTTTTATGCACACTTGCCCAGTGACCTCACGGAGGCAGTGGTCACGTTCGTATTAACGAGGTTTTTGTAGTCACTTCTCTTCCACCTGTCATGAAGCTTACTGACCGGGGACACACCCAGTTCCTGAGCCAGAGAACAGCAGCTGTAATTGGAGAGAGAGAGAGAGAGAGAGAGAGGAAGGGAGGGAGGGAGGGAGGGACCTTTCTTATCCAAGTACCTCTTAACAATCCCCATTAGAAACTGGTTAATGAAGCGGGCAGATAATGAATGAGCGTGCGGAAGGGACCTGATGTTCAGAGGGGGCCGTGAGATGTGAAAAAGCCACTGGGAGCTAAACACAGCGGAAGGGCAGGGGAATGAATGACTAGAGCCCACCGCAATTTCAGCCAAGGCAAATGCTTGTTTTATGCCTGTGCACTGCATTTAAAGAGATAAAAGAGGAAGGGTAGGGACGCGAAGTTAAACCCCCTTGACTAGGACCGCTCAGTGATTCAGTGTGTTCACCTCGTGTTCCCGATTCTCTTTCCTTGTCGCTAAGATGGGGTGAAGCAGCCTCACCTCCTAGGATTGCTGTCCGGGTTAGAATTGCCATGAGCCAAGCGTGGGCCACGTGCCTGGGCCATCAGACAGTCAGTCAGCTACCTCCAATATTACCATTGTCACGCGCGAGTTCATCTTGGAAAGACCTGGGCCATAAATAAATATTAACCCTCTAACGCCTTGGCTTTTAACCCTAATTCTGAAGATAAATTGTCTTTCGTTTCACCTGTGAAAATGTGGAGCTGCAGAGGCCCTGGATTGTCATCTCTCGATCTGAAAGCTACAGGAATTGTTCACTTGATGATGGCTTAGAGAAAAAGGCATTTTTGTTCTGCTCCAAAAGCCTGAAACTCCACCCAAACAGTAACATTCAGCAACAGACACAAGAGCAAGAGAGAAGACGGCACAAGGTGGGTACCGCCACCTCAAACCGCAAACCCAGGGGTGGAGACTAAGATCTCAAGAAGAGAAATTTGTCCCTAAAATGTCAACTTTTTGGACAGTGTAGCCTCTGGTTCTTTGGGCAAGGATCTAGAGCCGTGCGGGAAATGTGGACAAGGTGAGCACTGCCCTGTGGGAGCTCCCCTCCGGGACACGGATCACCTGAGGACGTGTGCCTGTCACCTTCTCCAAGCAGGTGAATGCTAGCCCAGGGGGTGGGGATAGGTACAAGCAGGTGAATTCTAGCCCTGGGGGGCGGGGACTGAAAACTCAAGACTGTCATACAGAGACTTTGTGGTTTTGCTGTTGGCCACAGCAAGGTCTCAAATTGTTGACAACTGAGGCAAGACACTCCCCAGGGTGCAACAAACAAGAGCTCATGGAAGGAGGAAGGATTCAGGTTGTCCAGAGTGGAGGCTGAAGCCCATCCCAGCTCACTTTTCCCTGTTCTCCACAACACCAAATAGGATAAGGAAGTTCCAAGCATGAAGAAAAATGTTGATCATGTGAGAGAAAGAGAGAGAGAGAGAGAGAGCTCCAGATAAGAGATATGTTTACATGCATATGCCATAGGAGGAAGTGTTCATGTTGATGGAGAAAGAGGCCTGAAACAATTATATGTCACTTTCAGGGGGATTCTGTGGCTGTAGCTGGAGTCAGTGAAGCCATTCAATGATTCAAAGAAGGGACAGACATGAAAAGAGCTGCCAATCTGGAAATACAGAGGAGAACTGATGCAGAGAAGAATCCACATTATAAGTAAGAAAAGCAGAAGAATGAAATTATGAACCAAAAACCTAGAGAATAAGCTCAAAGAAATCATGCAAAATAAAGTGGAAAAAACAGCAAGAGTGAGAGGGAATCCACCCAGAGGGCCAAGCAAGGGCCAACATACGTATAATCGATGCCCCGAGGAAAACCAGCTGTCCCTTGGCATCAGACATAGAATTTTCTGAGATGAAGACTAAAATCTACACAATGGATAGCCCGTTACATCTCAGGAAAAATCTTAGTTTTTAAAGTTTTCCACTTCCCTTAATTGTCTCTATTTTTTATAATTATCAGGAGTTTTAATTTAAAAAAAGTGTTTATCCTGATAACATAACACCACGCCCGTGGTCTCAGGGCTCCGGGGGCACAGGTCATATGAGAGCTCCATCTGGTCGCCGAGGGCTCCACTCCAACAGCTGCCCGCCCACGTCACTCTCCAGTGGACCACACTGCCAGCCCCAGGGAGGCGAGGCCAACCAAGGCCATCTTGGAGCAGAGCCAGCACTGCCCGGTGCCTCCCACGGTGCCTAGAGCCAACCCTGGAGTCCAGCATGTCCCTTGGGGCCCCGTGGGGTCCAGCCGCTCTGCCCATCCTGAAGCCCCAAGCTTGTTCCTGGTTCAGGGATAGTAACTCCCCACCCCCATGTCTGTGGGGTGTATAGCCCAAGACCCTCAGCGGCTGCCTGAAACTGACGACGGGGCCGAGCCCCGAATGTGCACCACAATTTTTCTTGCATGTGCACACATGGGATAAAGCTTAAGTTACAGACGATGACAGTAAGGGATTTTCACTGACAACCAGGGAAACGGAGATGAAGACACTGCTCGGGCCTTCACTTTCTGGATCAGAGGCCTCGATTTGAGTCCCAGCTCTGCTGCCCAACCCAGCTTCCTGCTACCGCAGGCCCGGGGAGGCAGTGGGGATGGCTCAAGGACTTGGGTCCCTGCCACCCCCATGGAACTGGACTGAGTTCTGTCTCCTGGCTTTGACCTGGCCCTACGCTAACTGTTATGTGTGTTTATGGTGTGAACCAGTGGATGGAAGATCTGTCTCTCTTTGGATCTCTTGATCTCTTTCTGTGTGTGCATGTATATCTCTCAAATAAACAAATAAATATTAAAAAAAAAATAGCACAGAGGCCAGCACTGTGGCATAGAAAGTTAAGCCTCTGCCTGCAGTGCCAGCATCCCATAGGGACATCGGTTTGAATCCCGGCTGCTCCACTTCTGATCCATCTCCCTGCTAATGCACCAGGGAAAGCAGTGGAAGATGGCCCAAGTGCTTGGACCTCTGTACCCACACAGGAGCTCTGGATGAAGCTCCTGGCTTCAGCCTGGCCCAGTCCCGGTCATCGTGGCCATTTAGGAAAGTGAACCAGCTGATGGAAGCTCTCTCTCTTGCTCTCTCTCTCTCTCTCTCTCGGGGCAGGTCCCATACAGCAAGGGTTCACCCTGGACGGGGAGGAGCAGGGCCTGTGGATTTCAGTCTGCTCTCCAGGACAGCACACAGCCAAGGTTGGTTGCAGGACACTGAAACCCTGGAAGGGGAGATGGCAGGTGGGTGGGAGGCTCTGCCCATGGCTCCCCTCTGCTGCAGTGCCGCCCCCCACAGTCACAGCCTCTGCCCGCAGACACCAGCTCAGCGGTGCCTCCCTGGTGGCTATGCCACGCCTCTGCTGGAGCCCTGTGCCTGCTTCCCAGCCCTCACCTGAGCCGGAGCCGTCTCACGTGGCTGCCGGCCTTCCTCTCCCCTCCCCTAGACTTCAGGAGTCCACTGCTGTGTCCCAGTGCCTAGCACGGCCGCTGGCATCCAGGAAGCACTCGGCAATGACCTGTGGGACAGGGCAGGCTCGCTGGGATGCGACCTGGGCCCCGGCCCTTAAATCAATGCTTTGCATCTCAAAAGGTTTAGCAATTTTTGGAGAACGAGGCCCCCGTTTCACTGTGCCCCGCTAATCATCTCACTCTTTCTGTGCACCATGAACAGCCGGATGAGTGACTGCTACCTAAGGGATCCCAGGCCGGCCACTGTGTCTCCAGCGTCTCCTGAGCAGCCGGTAGGACAGCTGTGTGTGCCTGGGTCACAGCGTCTGCTCGGGTCACAGCAGAGAAGGCAAGAAAAGCCCGGCCAAGGCTGCTCACCAACAGCCAGGCCCACGCAAAGCTGGAAGCACTGCACCAGCCCCGAGCTGGCTGCTTGGCCGCGGCGATGAGCCCGGCATCACGCGGCTTCCTCTGCCAGGGGAGCCGCTCTGCCCCACCTGGCCAGCTGTGAGGACAGGGAGCTGGGATGCCCTGCACAGCAATCTTTGTGCCCCCTTCCCCCCGGATGCTCTCCGGTCCAGTGTCGGCTCCTGCGCCCTCTTCGGCAGGGCCTGCCATCTCCGCACGTCACAGCCCTTGCTCTCCACTGCGCTCTAGGGCCCATGGCTGGAATCCAGAGGATCCTGAGGCCGCGTCTGGCCCCGCAGACACGTCTCTCCTCCTCTGAGCCCCATACGGCACCCCACGACCACGTGTGCAATGAAGAGATAGGGCTGGGATATGGAAGACCCCGTTTCTCATGGAGGTTTTTGCACCGCCTTGGACACATCAGTGGCCTTCTCAGATGCACGTTCCACTCCTGCTGGAGGCCACCACTGTGTGCAGGGAGTTAAGCTGCCACTTGCAACGGTAGCATCCAACGTCGGAGCGCAGGCTTGAATCCCCTGCTGCCTGGCTTCCAATCCAGCTCCCTGCTAATGCACCCGGGGAAGGCAGCAGAGGACGACCCAAGTGTCTGGGCCTCTGCACCCACATGGAGCTTGGGATGGAGCTCCAGGCTCCCGGATTCAGCCTGGTCCAGCTCTGGCCACTGTAGCCATTTGGGGAATATACCAGTGGATGGAAGCTCGCTCGCTCTCTCTCGCTCTCTCTCTCCCCCCCACCCCATCACTCTGTATTTAAAATAAATAAAATAAATCTTTGAAAAAGTGGGAGGAGTGAAGGGCCAAAGTAGGTGACGTCTGCTTTGTCCGCCTGTCTGGGTGCACGAGTCTATAATTAGCAGTGGAGCCGGCATCCCGGAGGCACACGCCAGGTGCCGGGTGCTGTGGGGAGCATGTGGGGAGCAGCTCTCCTCCCGCAGTGACCTGGGAAGCAGGAGGACACCCGGATGTGCCAGAGGAGGAGGCACAGCCCAGGGCAGGTGAACTCGGTGAGCGCACAGGCAAGCAGATTGCACCAGGACCACAACTTCCTAGCTGCCCCTAACATCTGTGCTTCAAGCCACTCTGCCACGCTGTCCACGCCCCCAAGCACATCTGTCTTCAGTCCTCAGGCACCCCCCGGGGGTGGGGCGTGTCCATAAACAAAAGGCTGATTGAGCTAAGACCAGGGGTGTCACAACTCCACACATGCACCTGGCGGGCATTCCCCACTTCTGATGGAGCCACCCTCGGGTCTAGGAAGAACAGCTCGCTTGTCCATCAGGCCCACCAGCCAGAAAACCCGCCACTCACACCTGTCCTGGCCAAATAGAAGACACCAACCCCCGGGATGCTCGGGCTGGTGACGCGGGAGTTGCCGGCACGGCTGCAGCGACGCCAGTGGTGCTGCGGCTCCTCCGCCAGCCCCAGCTCTCCAGGAGCCTCGCCCTCCGACAGTTATTACTGCAGCAATAAATTCTTCAGTAAAACAAGCAGGCGTGCTGTAAATTTATTAGTCTGGGCACTCTGTGTTACTTAACGTAACGGCGAGTCTTAAACAGGTAACTGCTGCAGTAAATAGGGCCGCTTGCTTAGGCGCTGGCAGCCCTAAGTGCTCACGGGGGCCGGGAGAAACAGCAGCGGCCTTTCCAGGCGTGATCTACACCTGCCTCAATCACATTTGCCCAGCCAGCTATCGGATGACATCACGCCGCCCGGGGAGCCTGTGGGGAGCAGCCCGGACTAGACTGAGTTACTGGAATTAAGACTTATTCTATGCATCTGCTCTCCCACAATATGGCGCTGGGAGAGAAGTAAACAGCTTCCGCACAGCTGCCTCCAGTTCAACCAATAAACTGTAGGACTTGCTACTGATTGGAGGAGAGCAGCGTACTCGGCGTGTGGGCAGCCGAGTTAGGATTGGCGGAGGAGGACTATAAAGGAGGAGAGAGACGGCATGCACCAGGAACATCTATGGGGAACATCTAAGGGAACCCGTGCAGCCCCCGAGAAAGCCGGCCGGCGGTGTGCCGCTCCCCTGTGGAAGTGGGGAATGTGGCCAGGGGGAACTGCCCTTCCACGGAGGTGGAAGGGATAGTAGCCAACCCGGGAAGAACCAGCAGCAAAGCCGGGGAGGGCCGAGCAGACGAGAGAACAGCGCAGGGTCCTGTGTCGTTCCTCCACGAAGAGGGGGAGCGACATAATGGTGCCGTGACTCGGATATGAAGCCTAGGCAGGGTTCAGTGTTGCTCCTCCACGAAGAGGGGGAGCGACAGAGCCCGGCACACAGAGCGTCTCTTAAAACTCTCAGCATGAGGCCAGTGCGATGGCATAGCAGGTAAATCCGCTGCCTGCAGTGCCTGCATCCTATATGGGTGCCAGTTCGAGTCCCGGCTGCTCCACTTCTGATCCAGCTCTCTGCTATGGCCTGGGAAAGCAGTGGAAGATGGCCCAAGTGTTTGGGTCCTCTACACCTGCGTGGAAGACCCAGAGGAAGCTCCTGGCTCCTGGCTTCAGTAGCACAGCTCTGGCCGTTGCCACCAATTATGGAGTGAACCAGCAGATGGAAGACCTCTCTCTCTCTCTCTCTCTCTGCCTCTCCTTTCTCTCTCTGCATAACTCTGACTTTCAAATAAATAAATACATCTTTTTTTTAAAAAAAAAAAAAAAGACTCTCGGACTACAGATGCAAGTACACACAGGTAGAACTTGCAAGCGAGGGTCTTTCAAAATGTCCCCAAACGGCAGTGAGTGACAAGCTTAGTGGCAGACATTTGCTGCGGGGGCTAAGACGTCCCTGGGGAGCCCCCGTCCTGTACCAGGCTCTGCTGCTGGTTCATCCTCCTGCCAGTGTGTGCCCTGGGAGGCGGCAGCTGATGACTGAACTGCTTTAGTCCCTGCCACCCCTGTGGGAGACCTGCTCCAGGGCTCTCTCTCTCTGGGTCTCTCTCGGTCTCTCTCAGATAAAAACATAGAGACTTTTAAGCTTTGTTTATTTATGTATTTAAAAGGTGGAGTAACAGAGAGAGAGGGAAAGTCAGGGGAGGAGAGATCTTCCATCCTCTGGTTCACTCTCCAAATGCCCCAGCAGCTGGGGCTGGGGCTGTGCCAGGCCAAAGCCAGGACCCAGGGACTCAATCTGGGCCTCCCACGCGGGTGGCAGAAACCCCACAGCTGGGCCATCAGCTGTTGCCTCCCAGGTGCATTAGCTGCACGGGCGTGCAGGCGGGACTCCACCCCAGGCTCTCGGGTGACGGATGCCCAACCTGCGGCACCACCGCACTGCCTCTAAGTAACAGCCGTCCATATAAGACTGACTGACTTATTTTGAAAGGCAGAGCAGTGGAGAGAAAGGGGGTGGGGAGAGAGAGGTAGAGTGAGAGGGAGAAGGGGAGGGGGAGGGGAGGGGAGGGGGTGGAGAGAGAAAGGTAGAGGGAGAGGGAGAAGGGGAAGGGGAGGGGGAGAGGGGGAGGGAGAGGGGGAGGGAGGGGAGGGGGAGAGGGGGAGGGAGAGGGGGAGGGAGGGGGAGGGGAGGGAGAGGGGAGGGAAGGGGGAGGGAGAGGGGGAGGGAGGGGGAGGGGAGGGAGAGGGGAGGGAAGGGGGAGGGAGAGGGAGAGGGGGGAGGGAGGGGGACGGGGAGGGAGGGGGAGGGGAGGAGGAGGGAGATGGGGCGGGAGGGGGAGGGAGAGGGGGAGGGGGAGGGGGAGGGGGAGGGGGAGGGAGATCCTCCATCCGCTGGTTCACTCCCCACATGGCCCACAGTGTCAGGGGCTGGGTCACGCAGAAGCCAGGAGCCCAGGACTCCATCCGGGCCTCCCACCTGGGCGGCATCTGCTGTCTTCTCATGAACGTGAGTGCGGATTTGGACTGGACACAGAGCAACTCACACTGAAGCTCAGATATGGGCCACAGCCTCACACGCGGCAGCCCAGTGAGCTCTTTTACAAAGATAACTTGATCCTGGTGGGAAAAAAATACTCTGAAACCCAGGCATGGTTTTTTCCTAATATGAATTTTCTATGAACTGTTTGAAAATGTTTAGACTTCAAAAAAAATTTAGAACAAAATAAGCATCTCTTAAATCCAGGAGCCAGGAGCTTCTTCTGGGTCTCCCACGTGGTGCAGGGGCCCAAGCACTTGGGCCATCTTCTACTGCTTTCCCAGGCCACAGCAGAGAGCTGGATCGCACGTGGAGTTTCCGGGACTTAAACCAGTGCCCATATGGGATGTCAGCACTGCAGGCGGCAGCTTTACCTGCTACAGCGCCGGCCACAACTCCGGCCCTGGCTATTAAGTAAATTTAAAATGTTATCACAAAAATCAAAAGGAAGGATGGACGGACGTATCATTATATTCTCGATATATTCTTAGAACTGTAGCTATGAACTGTATGAAATCGTTTCTTTTTATATTAATAAAAATGTAAATAAAAAGTTTAAAAAAAAGAGCTATCTCTAAAAAAAGCACTTTGCATGTGTCTGTGTGTTTAATGGGGTTAAGTCACTGGAAAACAGTTCGAGTTATTTAAAAGCCGATTTTGAAAGCTAAAAGGACTCGGGCCCAGAGAAGAAGACGACATATAATGGAACCAAAGCTTTCTCCAGGCCATATTTGGATTCAATTGTCTGTTACCCAGAGCCCTGAAAATAAATGTACCAATAAATAATTATTTCCTGCCCCACATAACCAAATATGACTGTGCCTGGTCTGGTGGCCAACGAGACAACCCATTGTTCAAATGCCTGCCCCCACACCCCTCCTTGGCTACAAAAAAAAAAAAAATGTGGCTTCACTTTCCTGTGAATCCCAACTCGAAAAATAGCATGACAGACAGTCAGCAAATGCCTCGCACTGGCTCCCGCTGCCCAGCCCTGGGACCAATTAGATAAACAGAGGGCCAAGGGGCGTCCTCCAAATATGGTCAGGAGAACGGCCTTGCTGGGATCGGGTGGTTCTGGCAGCTTCTGCGTGAGAAAGGAGTCACCAGCACCCCACTCAGGTCACGGTTCTCCGATGGCGTGGTCTCTGGGGTGCTCCCTGTGGACCCCCCACCCCCGTTGCCTTTTGCCTCGGGGTAAACTCAGAATGGGAGTCAGGACAGCAGATACCAATTAGTGCCACCCACAGAGGCCACAGCGACAAAATACACGGGTTGCTTGGGACAGCAAACAGGTCTGGACATAAAGCCTGCCCCACTGGACACTGGCTCTGGGAGCTTGGGTGAGTCACTTCACCTCCCCGGTCTCTGGTCCCCGTGCAGTGAATCATAGCTGCCTATCTATGAGCCGATGCCACTCAAACTCCAAGCCCACAGGTGGACTTACACCCTGTGAGCTCCTCCGTAGCCTGCTCTTGGCTGGGGGGGGGGGGGGGGGGCCGCCACGGGGGATGCTGACCACTGCGATGCCGGGAGCGTCAACACCCAAACCCAGGTCTCTGTTGGCATCTGGGGTGTGGTACCCAGAGTGGAAGCAGCTGAGGACTCCCTGGGGCGTGACTGCTTTAAAAGAGGGGTTCTGCCCCAGTCTCTTCTCCACGGGGCTCTTAAGCCAAAACGCCAGACGTTTCTGTGTGTATATCCGTCTGCCCCTCTAGGCAGAGTTCCCGGAGAGCCCAGACCATGGCCACCCATCCCGGGAGGTGGCCTGGCACACTGCAGGCTGCGTGTGGGTTTTTACTGAGCACGTGAAGAGCACAGAGACCCCCAAGACGCTACACTTCCCCTACGGTGGTTCGTGCCATTGTTGGGGTGACTGCCTGCCTCCACTGCCTTCCTCCCCGGAAGCATGAGGGATCTATAGCAGCCACAGCTAAGCTGTTTCTACAACCCAGTGCAACGCCTGGCACACAGTAGGTGCTCAATCACTGGTTAGTGCAAACACGGAGCAGCGCACTGGAGGCAGGGCCGTGTGTTTCCTTTTATCGACACCTACCGTGTGCAGCTACGGCTCCTGGAGTTGTCCTCTCCATACATCATCACACACGTGCACACACACACACACGTGCACGCACACACACACACGCTCGCACGCTCATGAGACATCGGACATTGTCCTCACTCTTACAAAGAGTCGAACTAAGTTTGCAGAAGTGAGCCAACTTATCCAAGACCACACAGCGAGTGAGAGTCCCAGTCCGAAGGAAGCAGATTGCAAAATCCTCGCCACGCCGCGTGGCTCCTTCCAAGTTCTGAGGAGAGCAGGGGCTACTCTGCCCTGGCGCCTAGGGCCAGAGACCCCCACCAGGCCTGGGGCGAGGCATCTGGGAGCCAGCAGGCTGAAGGGTGGATGGGTTATGTGCTGGCCGCAGGCAGAGGTGGACGGCTGGGCTTTCTGACCAACACACACACACACACACACGCACTCACACACACATGCACACACATGTGCACACACACACAAATTCCCTCACACACTCACACAAGCATACACACACTCCCGCATGTGCACACAAACACACATGCACACACACACACAGCCATGTGACATTCCGGGACTTTGTGTTGCAAGAGCCTGGGCCCCTTGGACTTCATGGTCAGGGAGAGGCCAGAGCAGAGAGAGGGCCCTCCCTCCTCCCTGAGTCCTGCAGATGGGGATCCCTGTGCCAACACACGTTGAGCCGAGCGCATGTCCCCGTGGCCGGCTGCCACGAGCCAGGGGTGGAATGCCGCTTGTGGTGGCCTTGGTTTCACAAGCATGTGGGAGGCCACTGCACATAAAATGAAGCCTCCTCTGCCTGCCATTGCACACCCTTGAGCCTGGGGCAGCTGGGGGCCCGTCGGACAGCAGGACTGGGGGCTCCCGAAGGGGGAACTGTGCCTCCGGAAGGCACGGGCAGTTTCCTGGGGAAGAAAGAGGGCCGGCAGCTGGCTCTTACGTAGCCACAGGGCATATACCAGACCCTGGAGCAGCACCCTGCTAATAACCCCATCCAAACCACAAGCCAGTGCCTGCATGGCCATTCTGCAGATGAGAAACCTGAGGCTGGCCGACGTCTGGGGAAGAAAGACAACAGAGGAGGCTGGCACCATGGCTCACTAGGCTAATCCTCCGCCTGCAGCACCAGCACACTGGGTTCTAGTCCCGGTCGGGGCGCCGGATTCTGTCCCGGTTGCTCCTCTTCCAGGCCAGCTCTCTGCTGTGGCCCGGGAGGGCAGTGAAGGATGGCCCAGGTCCTTGGGCCCTGCACCCCATGGGAGACCAGGAGGAAGCACCTGGCTCCTGGCTTCAGATTGGCACAGTGCACCGGCTGCGGCGGCCATTGGAGGGTGAATCAACGGCAAAGGAAGATGTTTCTCTCTGTTTCTCTCTCTCACTGTCCACTCTGCCTGTCAAAAAATTAAAAAAAAAAAAAAAAGAAAGACAACAGAGGAGCAAGGTGCTTCTAGTCCACCCACCGTGTTCAGTCTGGCAGCGAGTGGCTACCAACTGGGCCTGGACATTTCTCAGCCAGAACCATCAGCAATCAGATCAGAACAACCTAAGTGTAACCCTGGAGGACAGAGAGCGGCGCTACCCCTCCCCTTCCTTAGAGGAGGCCCAGCGCGGTGCCAGGGCTCACAAACACACGTGCTCGTTGGGATTCCCATCACCGCCCATGGCGAAGGCAGCCGGTGACGTCAGTGTGACCCCTGGCACACACCAAATGGGGAGTTCTAAATTGTCCACGTGTGTCCACCTGCAGCTTTGTCCCAAGTTTGTGGACTGACACTGTGCGTTGTTCTTTGACATCCGCAAAGCGTGTGGCCGTCCTCGGCTCCCGTGTTGGCCAAGCAGAGCCACCCCCATCTGATGGTGAGGGGAGAGGGGCTCAGGGAACCTGGGACCTGCCCGCAGCCGGGGAGAGCTGGAGTGCAACCAGCTGCCGTCTCCAGGCCTCTTGGCTGCAGTGGAGTGGACTGCACGGTCCGTGGAAGGCCCTCAGACAACCGCTGGCTTCCTCTCCACCCGACACGGTCGCGCCTCTGGTTCTCGCCTGAGTCTGCTTCCAGATAACTCTACAGACATGGCCTGGGTAATCTGCCCTCCTCGCCCCCTCTCTGTGTCCCTCCTCCTCCTCCTCCTCCTTCCCCTCCTCCCCCTCCTCCTCCCCAGAATGCTGGACACATCAGCCTGACGTGTCTTTCCAATTAGGCCCAGCCTGAGCTGCAGACAAACAGGAAACCACTTGCAACCTCAGACCCGTCCAGACTCAGGAAACTGGGCAGAGACAGTGGCGGCCCAGCAGTGGCGTCAACCCCAAGGCCCGGCACAGCCCAGGCAGCCTCCTGCCAGCCACTGCCCACCCCTCCCACTGCAGGCCACGGGCCTGGCCCGAAGAATGGAGATGGGAGAGCCTGCCTTGAGATGGCCCAGAAACTACCTCCTCCCCTCCCCAAACAAGAGAGGGCTGCAGCCTGGGCCAGGGGAGTCCGAGCAGCCCAGCAGCCCAGCGTTGAGAGCACCCGGCCGGCAGTGGAGCAGACGCGGGTTCGCACCCAGGCCACCACCGAGCAGCTGTGATTGTCAGTGGGCTCCTTCTCGCCAAGGCTCCTGGGGGCTCCTGTAAAGTGATAGAATCCCGATCTCACAGGATCGGGGCGGAGACGACGCCCTGGGGGAACGCTTGCTCAACCCTAGCCCAGGGCCTGGTTCACGCTGAGTGCCCAGTGTGCCAGCGAATGGGCAAACCGTCCCATTGGCTCCTCACAGCCACTCTGGAGGTACCACTTTACTGCCAAGAAGACGGATTCTGGATCCACACGCGCGGCAGTGGAAGAAGCGTGCAGTTCAGGCTGAGCCGCACACACAGCTTCGCCATTGTTGGCCGGTTTGGGACCGACAGACTGGACTGCGAGTCCAGCTCCCTGCTGTTGGAGCTCATCACCTGTAATTCCTAATCTTCACTCCCGTCGTGCCCCACGGCCCTGGCCTGCTCTACGGTGGGAGCACTGGAAGCCTGGAGAGCTCACCCCGTGTGGGCAGGCGCCCGGGAGGGAAGGAGCTGGGCTTCGGGACCAGTCTCTGCAGCTCGCCAAACCTCGCCAAACCTCGCCAAACTTCGCCTCCGCCCACGGAGCAGCTCATGGTGTGGCCTCTGGCAAAGGACACAAGGACTCACGGCACCTGGTGCTCAGGGACACGCAGTCAGAACGAGATCAGAACGCTGAAGGCTGGGGCTGGCGCTGTGGCTGGGTCGGTAAAGCCGCTGCCTGCATGGGCCAGCATCCCACATGGCGCTGGTTCTAGTCCCGGCTGCTCCACTTCCGATCCTGCTCTCTGCTATGGCCCGGGGAAAGCAGTAGAGGATGGCCCAAGTCCTTGGGCCCCTGCACCTGCGTGGGAAACCTGGAAGAAGCTCCTGGCTCCTGGCTTCGGATCGGCGCAGCTCTGGCTGTTGCGGCTAATTGGGGAGTGAACCAGCGGATGGAAGACCTCTCTCTCTCTCTGTCTCTGCCTCTCCCCCTCTCTGTGTAACTCTGACTTTCAAATAAAAATAAATAAATCTTTAAAAAATAAAAAAATAATGCTGACGGAGCTGAGGGCCGCCCGCTATGGCGTAGTCAGCAGAGCTCAGGGACAGTGGCTTAACCCCCAAGGCCTCCTGCCCCTTGCCGGCCCCCACAGGGCTGGCTGTTGCTCTGAGATCCATGAACAGCCATCCGCGTGCGCTGGGCCAGCATTCAAGGTGGGATAACCAGAAGGCAGTTCCTCAGAAAACCAAACACAGGATGACCCTGCGTCCAGCACTCTCACATCCGGGCACAGGCAGCGTGGACAGTGAGAGAGAGACAGAGAGAAAGGTCTTCCTTTGGCTGAAAGCAGGAGCGGGGACACGTGTCTGCACCGCTGTGCCCACCACAGCCTTCCCCACAGGAACCAAACCAGAGCAGCAGCCAGGTGTGCGCACAGCGTGGGCCGTCCTGACCCGGCAGCCGGTGAGAGGGAGGAGCACCCCACCGCGCACCCCAGCGTGCAGAAGCCGAAGACAATCCCGCAGGAGGCCGCGTAGCCGAGGTGCCCCGGCAGTCACGCGCCCAGACACAGAAGGCAGAGGGGCAACAGGGCAGTGTTTTTAACAAGCACAGAGTTCGCGTGGGAGGATGAAGAAGTTCCGGAAGTGGCGTGTGAGGATAGGTGCACTGTGTTCTGCATTGTATACTAAAAAATGGCTAAAATGCTAGTTTTTTAAAAAAAAAAGATTTATTTTATTTGAAAGGCAGAGTTACAGAGAGGCAGAGGCAGAGAGAGGGAGAGAGAGAGAGAGAGAGAGAGAGAGAGGTCTTCCATCCCCTGGTTCACTCCCCAAGTGGCAACAACAGCCAGGGCTGAGCAGATCCAAAGCCAGGAGCCAGGAGCTTCTTCCAGGTCTCCCGCACAGGTGCAGGGGGTCCCAAGGACTTGGGCCATCTCCCACTGCTTTCCCAAGCCATAGTAGAGAGCTGGATCAGAAGCAGCGCAGGAGGGACACGAACCGGCGCCCACATGGGATGCCGGCACAGCACAAAGTGCTCTTACCCTCTATGTCACAGTGCTGGCCCCCACTAGGCTTTTTTTTTAAATGTATGTTTTATCAATTTTTTTTTAAAAAAGCTAAATGATTTCCTGGGTAACCTGCTCCCAAAAGTGCAGCTCGGTGTCTGAGCGATTTGGCAACCCAGGGGGGTGATGGGATGCAGGAACTGGTGTGTGTGCTGCCACCGAGCTCCCCACCTGGGAGACTTCGCTCCTGGGGACCCTTCAGGGAAGCCCCAAATCCTGTTCTTGCCCAGTTGCCAGGGCTCCAGCCTCCGTGGTCTCAGAGTGCTCTGTCCATGAGGATGGCTGGGGAGAACCACCTGGAGTCAGGGGTGAAGAGATGGTACTGGTGAGAGAGAGGAAGCTGGGATAAAGGGGGCCGGATGTGTCGGACTCCGGGAAGGGAGCGGAAGCGTGGAGGAGCACCGGAGGCAGCCATGTTCCCCCTGAACATTTGCAGTGTCCGGGGACAGCACCGTGGTGCAAGGGGTTAAACAACCGCTTGCAAGACCAGCATCCACGCAGGAGCACTGGTTTGAATCCCAGCTGCTGACCCAGCCCCCTTCTCACGCACCTGGAAAAGCACCCGAATGTGGCCCAGGTACTGGGGCTCCTGACACCCAAGTGGGAGACACAGGTGCATGCCCAGCCCTGGCTGCTACGTCCCTTTGGGGAATGAACAAGCAGTCGATGGAAGATCAATTTTCTCTCTCTGTCACTCCACCTTTCACATAAATAGATAAGTAAATCTTGGCAGGCACCGTGGCTCACTTGGCTAATCCTCTGCCTGCGGCACCGGCACCCCGGGTTCTAGTCCCGGTTGGGGCGCCAGATTCTGCCTCGGTTGCTCCTCTTCCAGTCCAGCTCTCTGCTGTGGCCCAGGAGTGCAGTGGAGGATGGCCCAAGTGGTTGGGCCCTGCACCCACATGGGAGACCAGGAGAAGCACCTGGCTCCTGGCTTCGGATCAGCACAGTGCACCGGCTGCAGTGTGCCGGCCATGGCGGCGATTTGGGGGGGTGAACCAACAGAAAGAAGACCTTTCTCTCTGTATCTCTCTCTCTCACTGTCTAACTCTGCTTGTCAAAAAATAAATAAATAGGCCGGCGCCGCGGCTCACTAGGCTAATCCTCCGCCTAGCGGCGCCGGCACACCGGGTTCTAGTCCCGGTCGGGGCGCCAGATTCTGTCCCGGTTGCCCCTCTTCCAGGCCAGCTCTCTGCTGTGGCCAGGGAGTGCAGTGGAGGATGGCCCAGGTGCTTGGGCCCTGCACCCCATGGGAGACCAGGAAAAGCACCTGGCTCCTGCCATCGGATCAGTGCGGTGCGCCGGCCGCGGTGCGCCGGCCGAGGCGGCCATTGGAGGGTGAACCAACGGCAAAGGAAGACCTTTCTCTCTGTCTCTCTCTCTCACTGTCCACTCTGCCTGTCAAAAAAAAATAAATAAATAAATAAATAAAAATTTTAAAAAGATAAGTCAATCTTTAAAAAAAAGTTTGCAGTTATCAATTTTAACGCCAAGGAGCAGCTGAGTGTGCGCCCTGGGCCTCTGGTGAAAGCCACCGGGCAGGTGAAACGGCTGCGCCAGGCGCCCCACCAGCACCACAGCTCCCTGCGAAAGGCCCTGCACACCTCGCTCAGAGGAGCGCCCGGGACAGCGGTGCTTCTCTGTGTCTTTATTTTCCCAAACGTGCTCGTCTTTCATTTAGCGGGGAAAATCTCTAAAATTAAGTCAAAAGCAGGAGACTACCACAGAGGCGAAGGCACCAGCCCCGGGGGTTCTTCCTAAAGAACGTGAACTTCGAAGCCAAGAACAGCGGCAGGAGCGCACGACTGCGAAGGAGGCCCTGCCCGGCAGCCCCGCTGTGCTGGGAGGTGCTCGCTCGCAAACTGCTGTGTGTCTGGGCTGTGTGCGCCTTGTCATCACGTTGGACAGTGGGACTCTGATGTCTTCAAATTGTTGGAAAACCAGCTAGTGAGATTTAAGTCTTCAGTATCAGATGGAGTGACCGTGTGTGTGTGTGTGAGTGTGTGTGCGTGTGTGTGTGTACGCACGTGCACCACCACGACCAGGACACACAAGCAGAGCGGGCACACTCACAGACCCACGCCTTCCTCAGCGCTCCAGTCCACGCTCCGCTCCCAGAGGGAAACCGAGCCCCCCGGAGTCCGTCCACTCGCCGCGGTCACTGGCAGAGCCTTCCTGGTTCAGCCGCTGCCCCGACTCCACCCCACTGCGCTCAAAGAACTGCTCAGACCTGGGAACTGGCCAGGGGGCTCGTGCTCGTCCACGACACTGCAGAGTGCACCGTGGGAACGAATCCGACTTCAGAGTGATGGGAGCCCTCGGACCCTGTCCCGTAGAAGTAAGTGGGACGCTGCTACGCCACCTGCAGCGGAGCCAGGGGCCGGCTGCCCCTGCACTCCCAGCTGTCTCGGAGACCCGCCACTCAAGGTCACGTTTCCTTCTGCGCTGCCAACCAGAGCCCTGGGCAGGTCCTCCACACCCCGCCTTCCCAGTGCAATTTCTCCACCAGTATTTCCTTTAAAAAATCGATAGACTGCTTGTGATTCTTCTAATTGCAAGCACATGGCTAATGTGTCCAAATTCAGCATGTACCTTCATCGGTAAATCTATTCTGCCAGACACCGTGATGCGGGAATTGTTACAAAAAGATAATGATATTGTTGGGGGCTGCGCACACACACACATGAACACACAGCAGCCACAAGGGAACTTTCAGAGAGAAGACACGAGGGTGTCGCAGGGTGTCGCAAGCAGATGAATGCTAAGTGGAGCTGTGTTAAGCGGTGCTCACTCCACACGGCTCCTTTCTCTGGATCTGATTGTCCATGTCGCTGCGCCATTGGCGTGATGAGAAAATGATTGGACTGGAACTCAGGAGACACAAGTTGTGGCCACACCATAGGAAAGTCATCAACAGGCCGGCGCTGTGGCTCACTAGGCTAATCCTCCACCTATGGCGCCGGCACCCCAGGTTCTAGTCCCGGTCGGGGCACGGGTTCTGTCCCAGTTGCCCCTCTTCCAGGCCAGCTCTCTGCTGTGGCCCGGGAGTGCAGTGGAGGATGGCCCAAGTGCTTGGGCCCTGCACCCACATGGGAGACCAGGAGAAGCACCTGGCTCCTGCCTTCAGATCAGCACAGCACCGGCCGTAGCAGCCATTTGAGTGGGAGGGGTGAACCAACGGAAGGAAGACCTTTCTCTCTGTCTGTCTCTCTCTCTGTCTAACTCTGGCTGTCAAATAAAAAAAGTCATCAACAGGACATGCTGGGTGGTCACTGCTTGTAGTTTTTTAAGATCTTTTTGTGTATTTAAAAGTCAGAGTTATGGAGGGTGAAAGGAGAGAGAAAGCAAGATCTTCCATTTGACGGCTGTCACGCCCAGCGCTGAGCCAGGCCAAAGCCAGGAGTCGGGAGCTCCATCCAGTCTCCCACGTGGGTGGCGGGGGCCCAGACACCTGGACATCTTGCACTGCTTTCCCAGACCATTAGCAGGGATGTGGATCAGGAATGGAGCAACCAGGACACGAGCCTGTGCCCCTGTGGTATGCCGGCGTCACAGGCGGCTTTGCCCGCTGCGCCAGAACCCAGACCCTGCTTGCATAGCTCCTAGAGCCCAGAAGGCCCCACGTGGGAGGGTAGGGAGGCCTAAGCTCTGGGGAGGCACCCAGCCTGTGCCAGCCTGCTCCAGTGCCCGCGCCTTTCCCGCCATGGCCCTGGACGGCACTTGGAATTAGGGAAAGCTGTTGGCCTCTTGCGTACTCCATTTTCTCATCTGTGCAAAGGGAGTGTTGGAGGAACGCTATTTAAAGGCTTTGTCTGCTCAGGACTGTGGCGCATGGCTCCGTACCACAGCGAGCCTGTCTGAAATGGCCACTGCTGACACCAGACTGGCCACTCCCGTTACAGCAGGATGGCGCCGTCCTGCAGGAGTGGAGGCTCGGAGTCACACCACGCTCCCATGCTTCCTCCCTGTGCGGGGCCGGGGCACCCTCCCATCCCCCCTCTGTGTTCTGGCCCCGAGACAGCAGTGGTGCCGCCAGTGCCCAGGGTGGTGCCCGGACCACAGGGCTTCAGATCAATGCAACACACCCTGGTCAGTTCCAGTACCGTCACAGAAAGCAAATTGCACTACAGGCCACGCTGCCTCGAAACTGCAACCGAAAGCGGCCTCTTAGAGCCCCATCAAACCCCTAGAACCCTCTGTCGCCCAGCATCCTGTCCTGCACGCACGCCGTGACACCACCATCTTCAACGGATTTCTTCAGAGCCCGGACTCCAAAAGGAAGGTTCTGAAGCCACCAGGACCCCATCGCATTCCCCGGGCCAGCGGCGGTCAAGGACGGTGGCTGAGGTTGCTTCCGTCTCCCTAATTTCACCGTCTCTGTGCCCATCTGTCCCTGTCCTGGCTGCGTAATTAAAAATCAAAGGAAACTACCCACAACTCCTCCCTCCCTCTAAGGCTGTCGCTTGGCTTTCTTCTCCTTCCATCCCTGGGGCATCTTCTACCTTCATACCCAGCTCCCCCACCAGCAACCTCAAGTAAACGTGACCCCCCCAGCACTCTGCCTCCCCCCCAGATAGCAACCTGCCACCCCCTGCGTGGCCGGCCTCTTTGCTGGCATGAGTTCAATTCCTGTTGTCCGGAAGATAGGGAGGTTTTGAAAGTTGCTTTGTTACTCAAATGCCTCCGTTTAAAAAGTTTGCTCAGCCGAGTATGTGTCAACTTCTGTTTAGATCCGTTGACGTGGGATGCTGAATTAATTATTCATTTTTGCAGAATGGAAATTAATTATTGTGCATGGGATTCTAAACACATATGGCACCAGTGCCGGCTGGACGGGCCCCCCTGCCAGGATTCCAGGATTCAGATTCAGAGGTAACATGTTGTTTTGCAAAGCCAAGACCTCCTAAGGGCTCCAAGATAGAAGAATTGAAAAGCTGACATGTTTCTGTACGTGGTCCAACTCCTGCGCCTCCCTGATCGCTCCCCCGACTTCTGCGTTGTCTTCTCCGGAATCCATGCGAGTCTTGGTGGGGGCGGGGACACCGGTGCCTATAAGAGGCACTGCTCCCCTCCGAAGCCGCCTTCCCGCAGCAGGTGGTACCCGGGCCCTCTTCTCCCGAATCCTTGCAAGGGACGCGTCCTGGAGGGAACAGTGGGGTCCGGGAGCCCCCGAGGC
Source organism: Oryctolagus cuniculus (assembly GCF_964237555.1). Taxonomy (NCBI): domain Eukaryota; kingdom Metazoa; phylum Chordata; class Mammalia; order Lagomorpha; family Leporidae; genus Oryctolagus; species Oryctolagus cuniculus. The sequence goes on from NC_091451.1 coordinate 42,831,659, forward strand.
AGGAGGCCTGACCTCTGTCCTTTTGCTCGCCGCACTGCAGGGGACTTGTCTCTGCCCAGTGATCACAGCCGCCCGCGGGTGCGTCCTCTGCCGGGCAAAATTCTGCCTCCTTCCTCTCATCTGCCCTCGGCCCACTGACGACAGGGAGCTTAGTGCTTGCTGTGTGGGGATAAGAAGCTCAGAGGAGTCCTCTCCCGCTGCGAGGAGAATGAGGGGGCAGAGAGAAGGCAAGGTGCGCCATCACAGCAGACAGGAGCTCCTGGGACTTGTGGGTTTTCCTGGAGACACACATCTAGACCTCTCGGCCCTGGCCAGAATGGGCGTGGCCTCCCAGCGCCTTTCTCCCTGTCCCCTCTGTCCATTCTCCTTGCACTTTGTAGCACAGCGATGGGGCAAAACAAGACAGGAAAGAACAACGTTTAAAAAACAGCCCCAAGGAGCTTAGGCTGCAAGGCGCACCTTGGTCCCTGGAAGGAGCGAAGTGACGTGCTGGTGTCCAGCTGAGATTGTCGCTGGGGACCAGATGATGTCACCGGACTGGCTTCTCCCACCCCCTCAGGTCCTCCCCCCAGGTCAGAGCTATGCCCAGGAGGAAAACAGCTCCGGCAGCTCCAAACGTGACGTCTTCCAAGTTCAAGAGTTGAAACAAAGGGAGCCAGAGCCGAGGCGCCACGCTCCACGGCTCCGTGGTTCGTGCACGAGCCCCTTCCTGAACAACCGCTGTTAGAACCAGCCACGCTGGAACCACGTGGGTTGTGAGTTAAACACCTCGCTCAGCCGCACCCATACACTAGCAGCCCAGCAAGGGCTAAGAGTCTGGGGCCTTTCTCCCCAAGCCCCATCTCCCCCAGCCCCATGTCTCCCCCACCCCTGGCGCCTCAGCACGTGAGGTCCCCCGTGGGATGGCCTGTGTATCCTGGCTGTCCAGGCCTTACGGGGATTTTCCCAAGCACACCTGATCTCAGCCCAGACCTCTGCACGCCTCTCAAGGGCCCACCTCATTTCTTGGTATTCTTGAAGTTCTCACGGTGACGTCACCTTGCTTCCTTGTATCCAGGATGACGGCCGTGTCCCCGAACCTCGGCCGAGTCTCCCTGAGTTCCGATGCAGGAAAACCGCTCTCTGGCTTCATAACCTGCAGGGGACTCCCTCCTGCCCCAGCCCCGAGGCCCCTGGTCTGCAACACAAGGGGCGCAGAACAGCTCAGAGCAGGTGAGGCGTGGGAAGGTCTCGCGGCTGGCCCAGCACTGGGTGTGAGTGTTCGCGAGGAGTCTGACCTCCCTTCTTTCCTCTCCAGATGAACTTGAGAGGTGAGGGCAGGGCAGGCTGGCCTCACAGGGGCGTGGCTTCCAGTCGCCATGGGTCCAGAAGTGGGCGGCGTGGATGGAATGGACTCCGAGTGTTTGACTGGTGTCTTCTAGGCCTCCACCCAGTCACTGACCGCCTGTCCACTGCTGGCCAATGTTGGTTTCTCTCTGAAGTCTCTTCCAGGTATAAATGCTAGACTTCGACCAGAGAGACAATAGTCGTACCTTACGTTAGAAATGCTTGCGGCTGGCGCCGCGGCTCACTAGGCTAATCCTCCGCTTTGCGGCACCAGCACACTGGGTTCTAGTCCCGGTCGGGGCGCTGGATTCTGTCCCAGTTGCCCCTCTTCCAGGCCAGCTCTCTGCTGTGGCCCTGGAGGGCCGTGGAGGATGGCCCAAGTGCTTGGGCCCTGCACCCCGTGGGAGACCAGGAGAAGCACCTGGCTCCTGCCATCAGATCAGCGCAGTGCGCCGGCCGCAGCGCGCCGGCCGCGGCAGCCATTGGAGGGTGAACCAACGGCAAAAAGGAAGACCTTTCTCTCTCTCTCTCTCTCACTGTCCACTCTGCCTGTCCAAAAAAAAGAAAGAAAGAAAGAAAGAAAGAAAAGAAATGCTTGCACAATCCTGACTCACCGGCCCACTCCCTGGACAGAGGGGTCACCTGCGGAGTACTTAGTTTCTAGCAGACACCGTCTAAGGCTTGGCAGTAGCCGCCCTGCTCATTACAGGGACTGCTGTGTGTGCTAAGCCCTGTGGCCTCTGTGTCAAGGGGAATCCGTTCTCCTTCACAGGTGACAAATGGGGGCATGGGGGCGGGGTGGGGGTCAGGCACCTCACCAGAGATCGCAAATCTGCAGGGGCTGTGAACCCTGGCCTCTTCAACTCACAAACCTATGCTCTTAGTTTACTTTTTCAAGATGTGCATATTTACTTATGTATTTGAAAGGCAGGATGACAGAGAGAAGATGAGAGAGAGAGACAAGGGGGAGGGGGAGAGAGATCTTCCATCCGCTGGTTCGCTTCCCAAAAGCCCACAGTGGCCAGGTCTAGTTCAGGCCAAAGCCACGCACTCCATTCAGGTCTCCCATATGAGTAATAGGAACCGAAACGCGTGGGCCACCATCCTGCTGGCTCCCAGGGGAGTTAGAAGGAAGCTGAATCAGAGGCAGAGGCGAGACTCCACCCTAGGCACTCCGGTACAGGAACAAGGTGTTCCAAGCAGTGGCTTGACTGTCCAGGCCGAAACGCCCACCCCACATGCACACGCCCTGAATTTCCTTCTATCCCACCGCTTGTGAATCACCAGATGATAGCACTCAGGGGACACACACAATCACGCACATACACACATGTCCATATACACACATGCATGCGCCTGCACACACATGTGCATATACCCACACACATGCGTACGTGTGCTCACACACGCATGTACAAATGCACACACATGCACACACACCCCTCCCTCCCGTCAGTGACCACCTGGAAGCTCCATGAAGAGCTGGGAGATCTCCAATTGGGGAGCCAGAGATCACCACCCGAGCCTGGTTCCCAGTGCTCGCGACCCGTGTGCCACAGCTTCCGAAGACAGAGAAAATAATAATTCTCATCTCCTGAGGTGGTTGTGAAGATCCAACAACCAAATACTTACAGAGTAGTTAGAACACCAGGACGGCGCTACGGCGAAGCCTCCACCTGTGGCGCTGGCATCCCATAGAGGCACCGGTTCGTGTCCCAGCAGCTCACCTTCCAATCCAGCTCTCTCCTACGGCCTGGGAAAGCAGTAGAAGATGCCCAAGTGCTTGGACCATGGCTCCCAGAGGGGAGACCCAGAAGAAGCTCCTGGTTCCTGGCTACAGATAGACCCAGCTCTGTCTGTTGTGGCCATTTGGGGAGTGAACCAGCAGATGGAAGACCTCTCTCTCTCTCTGTCTCTCCCTCTCTGCCTGTAACTCTATCTCTCAAATAAATAAATAAAATCTTTAAAAACTTAGAATACTGTGTGGCACTTAGACATGAATAAAGACAGTGAGTGGATGTTCACTGTCACTGCATTAGTGGGGTCAGTGGGAAAACTGATGCAATGAAAGGCCCGACTGCCTGCGGTCCTGATGCTGGCGACAGGGAGTGGCAGGAGATGGAGCTGGACAGGAGGGCCTGGGGCGGATTTCAGGCCGCAAATTTCAAGGCCGGAAGTAGGAACACACCGGGAAGCCTTTGGCAGGTGCATACGGGCTTCACCCATAAAGTCCCAAGCTTTCAATTCTGCAAATAAGTCAACAAAATGGACACAGCTGCATTAAAATAGGTTGGAAATCCTAATCCAGAGCTTAGACACCTTTATAATCATGAAGAATGAAAATGCAGATGGTCCCATAAAGAGGACATCGGGACAACGTAGTATCTATTTCATATTTATAAGCCATCCTATAAATACAACATTGGGCAGATGCGATGTCCCGTCACACACTACACAGCAGGCAAAGAGGTGACTTGCATGACCCGTTCAGCAATTATTTTTGTGGAAAGGAGCAAAGTGCTTCAAACACAGGGTTCCGTTGCGTTTTTGGCGATCTGTTGCTGGCTGCACACAGCACGGCTCATTTGACATCACCATAGTTCTTGCCATTTGCCTACCGTGGCTTCTCACGTCAAATCTGGAATCCTCTTGGGCAGTACTAGGACGGGGAGTATCACAGGTTCTTCCTCCGGATGGTTCCTTACTGCATTGCTTCATGTATGGTAAGCAAATCTCTCTCTCTCTCTCTCTTTTTTTTTTTTTTTTTTTTTTTTTTTTTTTTTGACAGGCAGAGTCAGACAGTGAGAGAGAGAGACAGAGAGAAAGGTCTTCCTTTGCCATTGGTTCACCCTCCAATGGCTGCTGCGGCCGGCGCACCGCGCTGATCCAAAGCCAGGAGCCAGGTGCTTCTCCTGGTCTCCCATGGGGTGCAGGGCCCAAGGACTTGGGCCATCCTCCACTGCACTCCCGGGCCACAGCAGAGAGCTGGCCTGGAAGAGGGGCAACCGGGACAGAATCTGGCGCCCCGACCGGGACTAGAACCCGGTGTGCCGGCGCCGCTAGGTGGTCTCCTCCTCATTTCTGAATCCACTGTGAACTTCGCCAGGTGGTTCCACTGCATTGGAGGCCGCTCCCACAGGGACACACACGTTCTCCAAGCGCTTCACAGTGAGAGCTCCGTCATTCACCTGCCGACCTCTGGCTTGCGCGGCCATCAGTGTCGCCGGTTTCAAGGGACACTCGTTTCCTTTATTCTGCTTCCCGCACATTGCCTGGACCCTGGGATCCAGTCCTTGGACGGTGCACCACAGCCAACAGAGAGTATACTGTCCCCGGGGTGGCTGTGGGCTCTCTACCATCTAAGCATTTGTGGAACTGCCCCACCAAGCACGGGTCACAACTGCCAACAAATAACCATGATTAGCCACGCGTGTGAGCTTGGATGGGGACTCTCTGTGCGTCGCCACGCCACACGCGTGTCCTGTTCATAGGGCAGCTATTCGGTTCCTGGATGATGGGAAATACACTCTGTTCCTTGAGGTAAAACGGCAACCTGGTCCTAAACAAGATCCTCGTGACCGCATTCTTGCGTCACGTACGCACTGACTTCTCTGCCCAGTTGAACGTGTAGGTGCCATCTTCCCGGTGAATTAAAAATGCTGCCAAACTCTTTGATCACTCGCTCATCTACTAGTTTGCTCAAAAGAAAAGAACTTTATGAGCACGTTTATTTCCAAGTTACCATAAGTGGTATAATTATTGCTCACTTTAAGTTTTTACAGGGGTCCCATGTATAGGATGATGAGACACAGTGGATTAAATGACCTTGGTCATGGCCGGCACTTCTGCATTGGTCAGCCAGGATATTCAGCTTCTCTCCAAGCCTGGTGTCCTCCCCAGATCACCCCCACTGTCATTCACATCGGTGATGCATTTGCTGAACTGAGGGCCACGTCCCAGGCTCGAAGACTGAGACCTCTGATCTTGGATTGGGACCAAGTGATGGCCGGAGTGTAACCCACACGGACGACCTCTGCTCTGCCTGCCGTCTTTCCTTTGGCTGCCAAAAATGGCATCAGCCAGGCCAAGCGGGGATGAGGGTTTGAGGCAGAACTGCCTAATTGTCAACACATGCCTGAAACTGCACTTCTCAGCGTCCATGTTTTAGTGAATTTGCATCTGAGTCTAGTTTTGAAGAATTCCATTCATCCCACAAACATTTACCTAATAATACTTTGGGTCAATTTGTCTTCCTTTTTGGAAAAAGAATTCTTTGTTCAGCTTATATTCAGAAACATCTTAAGCTGCAAAGAGAGAGCGAGAGAGCTCCAGCCGCACGTGGACGGGTGAAGGTGGGCCAGGGGGAGTCTGGGTGGGCCCCAGTGCTGTCTTCCCCTCACTCACAGAGAAACCTCCGGAACCCGTTTGCCGTCACTTGGCCTGATATCCTGTGGTTGTAAAACACACGAGGGCAGGGCCAGATGGTATCAAAAGTGTTTTGCAGCTCTGGCACTCTAAAGAGTTTGGGGAAGGGGAGAGAGAGAGACAGAGACACAGAGAGAGAGACAGAGAGAGAGAGCGAGAGAGCACAACAGTGCACGGTGTGGGGAGTCCGCAAAGTGCTCCCTGTGTTACCACTCCAAAGGCCGCATGAGTTAGGAACAGCCACCCCAATGCCAGAGGAGGAGACGGAGGCCCAGTGGTTACAAGGCGCACCGGGCTGGGTGCTTCTCCCGGCTTGGACAGGATGGAGTCTGATTGCAACAGAGGCTTGTGACTCCCGTGTTTACATTGCTCCTTATGCTACACAAGTATTTTTGTCTTGCTTATTGTAATCATCTCTCCCTCATCAGGTTCCATGTAGAGGAGAGTCATCAGCAGGAAGCCTTTGGAAAGCTCACTGTGTTAGGGAGCCACGGAAAAGGACGTCAGATCCACACTCTGCACGTCCGCTGCCCCCTGCTCGCTGCCTGCCTCCTTGGGAAGAGTAAGAAAGTTGGAGACAGGTGGACAGCTGTGCTGGGACAGCTCCAGAGGCATGGCTGTGCTCAGGGACTTAAGGATCACGGCCTGGGGCCTAGGTGGTGAGTTGGCCCCACCCACATGTCCTCCCAGGGGAGAAGAGAAGTTAGGGCTTTTGGCCGGGAAGCCTTGGGTGGTCTAGTTACTAAACAGGACGCTGAGAAGAGCAGCCCCGCGCTCCCCGCGCTGGGCCAGCCAGGATCCCTGCATTTGACTGCATAGAGGGGACAAATGCCCCAGAACTTCTTGGCCATGGCCCGCAAACCTCACAAGTTTAAACATGGAAGCACTGGGCAGGCGAGTCGGGGAGGGAACCTTATCGCACGCAGACATAGCATCTGGGTGATCCTTTTTGCAAAAACTCCTGGTGAACAGAGCTTTCTGCAACCAAAATGGCATCAGGTGGAGAAGATGAGTAGCGACTCTGGTGGATTTGTCTGGGTGTTGCGACTCGCTGGGATGGGGCTCGGCACTGTGGAGGCATTCGGTTGGCTCTCCATAAAAACCCTACGAGGAAGGCACAATTCTCCCCAGCGTAATGACACAGAGACAGAGGCTTAGAGAGACGACATTCTGCAGCCAAGTTTGCAAAATTAATAATTGCTGTTAAAATGACACCTTCCTGATACCAAGCCCGGGAAACTTCCACTGGTCCTTGCAAATGCCGTTTCACCCAAATGATTTGAAACTGCATCTGGCTGATAGCTCTGCACACACACGCCCCCCCCCACACACACACACAGACACGCACACACACATGCCTACATGCACACATATGCACATGCACACACACAAATTATTTGAACTTCCAAGATACTTAGATAAAAATTTAATAACATTGTCCAAGCTATTTCTTTAAAGGCAAGAGTTTACCAGCAGCTCACCAAAGGGAGGCATAAATTATCTACTTAATCAAGAAGGAAACGGATACAGCAGTGAGGAGCAGGGAACAAGACTGGAAAACACAGGAAAACAAAACTGGAGCAGGTGCAGGACGCCAGCGAGGCTGCCCGCACCCTGCGTCTCAGGGATCTGACTCCCGACCCAGAGTCCTGCCAATGCTGACCCTGGGAGGAAGTGCGGCTGCTCACGGAGTGGGGTCCCTGCCGCCCACGTGGGAGGCTGGACTCCGTCCCTGGCTCCCAGTTCCTGGCGTGGACTCAGTCTGACTCCCACCACTGTGGGCATTTGGAGAGTGAACCAATGGATGGGAACTCTGTCTGTCTGTCTGCGTGTGTCTCCAATCATTTTCTAAAAAGATTGAAAAACGCAAACGTAAACCCAAACAAACACTGATTGCGTTCAACAGCAATAATGAGGATAACGGCTACTACTGAGAACGTAAGCAGGGAGCCAGCCGGGCGCTGCAGCTGCTCCCGGTCTGAGGTCACCTTGCTGAAAAGCCTTAAAGGGAAACTCGGAGCTGAAGAGCTCAGATGTCACAGGGCCACACGAGGGAGTGGGTTCAAGAGCAAGCCGCGAGCTGTGGACAGCCCTGTGCTTGCTGACGTAACACGCGTTCTCCAACTGAAGAAGACAGCGTTGGAATACAGGAAGCAGCCGTGGCCCCTTCGGTACTTAAAGTAGTAATAAGTGACGCTCTATCAGCAAGTTCTCCGGAAACGAAAGCCCCTCTAGCCCCAGTCCTAGAAGAGAAGGTTGCAGAGTCAGCTCCCAGGGCCTCCGAGGGGCCGTCTTTGACATGACTCAGAGAGTCCACGCAGAGCGAAATGGAAAGGTGAGACCGTCCTGGTGCAGGACAGTCTGTCGTGATCACATTTCCGGAACCTTCTGGAGTCGCCGTGCGTGGATGATGTCTGTGAACCTCCAGTTCCCCCCTAGGGAGGAGCACACATCTCCTGAATTTTTCTCTCTGGAAATCTGCACTGTCCCAGTGCATTGGCACCAGCGCTGCACGCTAATTCCAATAAATTAATGTTTCCATTGAAGCTGATTCATCCGGCAAGAACGTTCGGGTGCCAAGACGAGAGCTGACTCAGGTGTCTCCACCGGAAGAGACGAGTTTTGTGTCTCCTGGTCGGGCTCGATGGAAGGGCCGGGAGCGTCTCTTCATCCTGTTCTGGTTTTTTTTCTGTTAATACTTATTGATTGCCTGTTGGTGATCAGTGCAGCGCCCAGAGGAGAGAGGCCAGCAGGGTGGTTACCGGAGCACTGGAACCTGTCCCGCGCGCCGCCTGCTGCTCCCAAGCACCCAAGGGGCCTTGCAACTGTGCCCAGGACTCTGCACGCCTTCTCTGTGGCTGGAGGCTTCCGTACGGGTTCAACATGGCAGCTGCACGGGGCCCTGTGCCTACAATGGCCTTGGACTTGATTCAAGGCTCAGACAGCACTCTCAAAATTCCTGAGTTTCAAACAAGGAGCCCAGTATCTCTATTTCGCATTGGGTCTCACAAATTATAGAGCAACTCCCCCGGCCCTGGCCCTGCCCTGAGCAGCCATTCCAAAGGGCAGAGCAAGCGCAGGGGCTTCGCTCAAAGACCCCACAGCCTATTCACAGTGCGGAGCTGGGGCCAGCTGTGCGGATGCCGCCACAGAGCCCTCCCTCCTGTGTCACTCTGCCCTGGTACTGAGGATGCCACGCCCTCCTCAATGTCCCTGCTGACCCCTGCAGCGGCCACCGGCCCAGATGAGACCCTCTTCCCGGTGGACGGAGTCGTCCCAGCCTGCTGTTCACAGTCACTCCCATCAAGCCTGTGTTCCCACCTTTCCCAGCCTCCTCCATGCTGTTCCCAGATGCCCGGATCAGCCCCCGTGCCTCTGCCCTGCGCATCCTCGTGTTCTCCCCTGTCGCTGCCCCTGCCACCTCTGTGGGCACTCAGGAGCTCATTCAGGGTCCACATCCCCCAGGACACGTTTCTGCCGGCGTCCCTGGTCCCCACCGTGCCCACTTCCTCTCGCTGTCTGTAGCACGGCTGTGCCCCACTCTCCCACGTGCCCTCCCCGCACAGGGCCTGCGAGTTCTCCACTTGGAACCCTCGGCCCCGGCAGGGGGACGGGCAGACGGCAGTGTCCTCGCCACTCGTGGAATGAGGCAGTGAGGACTGCCCAGCGGCCCCACGTGCTCCTGTCACAGGCTACGCAGGGGGCTCTGGCCATGGCTGACCTCACTGCAGGAAGGGAAGCCATCCTGGCCGATGTCCCTGGCTGTCCTGGCTCGGCAGCTCCCCTGGGCCCCCGTCCCCCGGCAGCGTCCCCTCCGAGCCCCACCCTCCCAGGCAGCTCGGCCACACACAGGTTCCTCGGCTTGTTTCCCTCCCAGACAGCCAACTCCTCAGGCGGGGATCTCCTCCGTCTTCTCCATCACGCCGTGTACACTTTGAAAGCTCTCAGAAATGCCATTAATTATAGTAATAGTGACACTTTGTACTTTTATAGCCTCTTTCATCAGAAGATCTCTGAGTACTTAGAAAATATTATCTCATTAATCCTCACAACACCCTCCTGAGACAGCTGGCAGGTAAACCCAGCCCGGTTTATCAGAAAGGGGAGCAGAGACGGAGGTGGTGCCCCACATCGGAGGGAGAAGGAAGCTCTCTGGGCCCGGCACCCTCGCCAGCGGCAGAGGAGCCAGCAGACTTCAGGGTGGCGGTGGGCGGTGGGCGGTTCCGACGTGGATGCGACACACAGGCAGTGAGGCCAGATGCCGGCATATTCGCTCCGCAAAGACTTCCAGGGCACCCACATGGGCCAGCTCCCGTGGCCGTGCAGACAGGACAGCGGATCGCGGCGTTCGTGAACCCTTCCGTCCAAATTCGCCGGAGAGTGGGTACAGCTTCCAGCAAGGAGGAAAGCACCCTAAGCCCCTTTCAACAACGGGCGCACAAAGCAAGCACCTGCGAAGAAATATTAATTATGCCTTTTAGCAAGGACTCAGGAGTCCGCCCGCTGAGCGCCCGTTTGCATTCCTCACGCTGAGCTGAGCGGGATTTGGGAGGTACCGGATCCAAACCTCTCATTTTGCAGACGGCCAAGAAGCAGCGGCAGCCGCGCCAGGGCCCCTCCCTGGGTCCCCTGTGAGTGAGGGACAGAGACCATAACCGCAGCCTTCCCACACCCATTTCCCGATTTCCCAACACAAACACCTAAATCCAGGGGACTTCCGCGCGTTTTTGGAAAATGAAATTGAAAGGCAAATCTCTGTGGGGCCAAAGCAATTTTTGAAATCCATGCATATTTTTTTCATAATTCGCATTTTCCCTGAACTTTCTGAAGATCCCTTTGGATGCACGGAGTTCAGAATCTTTTGCACCAAAATCAGCTTATCTTTTTAATTCCACCTGTCTGCAAACTTTCTGAAGTATCCTCACACAAGCTTGGGGGCATTAGAGAAAGTTCTGGTCAAGGCCACTCCTTCCAAAGAGAGCAGCGGGTGTTGAGTGGGGGAGGGGTGTGTCCTGGGGCTGGGGGGAGGGAGCAGGGAGGGAGGGCAGGCTGGGCCCAGGGGGAGGGGCTTCAGCCAGGGACCCAGGTGAGCCAGAATGAGTAAGCCCATCCCTGAGCGAACCAAGCCCAGGAGCCGCTAATGCATGCATGATGGATAATAGATACCTGTCTGATAGAATTAATTGTATTTTTCCTAAATTTAACATTGCCCGAAGGGGAAAATCGTTGTGCTTGGTAAAACCCCTCCTGCCACACAGCTCCTATGAGCCGGCCACATTTAATTGCCTCAATGCAAACCACAAGAAAGACCAGGTTCCTGCTCAATCTATAACCACATCTACCCAAGAATAGCTTTAATCACCTTTGAAAGGACGACCACAGGATAATTAAAGGGGAATGGTGCTCGCTGGGAATTATCCAGAAATATCAAATCTCCGATTATCGCGGGGTCTGCCTGGAAATTCTTAATGTGGCGTGGCTGCCACAGCCCCCTGGCCTTTTCCATTACCTAATGGTGCAGAGACGCCCTGCCCCAAAGCCAACGTCCATTCTGGGGCCGGGCGTGGAAGGAGCCGGCTGGCTGCACAGTGCCAGGAGCTGGAGTCCTGCTCCCTTATTTTTTGTTTGTTTGTTTGTTGTTTTTAAAGATGTATTATTTTATTTACTTGAAAGAGTTACAGAGAGAGAGAGAAGAGGGAGAGGCAGAGAGAGAGGTCTTCCATCCAGTGGTTCACTCCCCAAATGGCCTCAGCAATCAGAGCTGCCCGATCCAAAGCCAGGAGCCAGAGTTTCCTCCAGGTCTCCCGCACGGGTGCAGGGGCCCAGGGACGTGGCCCATCTTCCACTGCTTTCCCAGGCCATCAGCTGGGAGCTGGATCGGAAGTGGAGCAGCCAGGATGTGAGCCAGCGCCTATTGGGATGCCGGGACTGCAGGCGGCTTTACCCGTAATGCCACAGCGCTAGCCCCTCCTCCATCCTTTACATCCTGCCTGGATGACCTTGAACAAGTGGCCCAAAAACTCCGAGCCTCCTCCCAAAAGAGAGGGCCACAGACGCATCTGGATGAATGCTCCATCGATGGAGGTCTCTTTCCTTCTGCAGAATGTCGGCCCCTTTTCTAGAAACCAAACAAAAACGAGTCGAGGCCTGGATTCAGCGGGGCCATGGACTTGAGCGGCCACGAAGCAGTGGAGAAGCTGGAAGGGGCGCTGGCGGGATGGAGGTGACCCGGGTTGGCTTCCTGGGGCTTGATTTGCTCTCCCTCCACTGAGCGGGGCAGGGCGAGCAGAGGGCGGGGACCAGCGGAGTGACAATCCTGACAGCTGTCTGGGCTCCAGGCAGAGGCTTTGTCCCAGGCCTGGATCCCAGGCCTCTCACTGTCTGGGGAGGTCACCCAGGGTGTCTGCCTGCCCTGCACCGCCCTGCACCTCTCCTGGACTCCAAGTGCAAGCTCACTGTGCTTGTCCGGATTCCTGGGGCTGCGCCAGCCCTCACCAAGAGGCAGGGTGGAGCGCAGAGCTCCCTACCAGGAAGGAAGTACTGAAAGCCTGGTGGAAGTCAGCGCTCAGCCACTGCGCCCAGGGGTTACCCCCACCACCGAGCCTGGGTGCTAACTCGACCCACAGCACCGTTGCCTGGGTTTGAGAGCCACAGCCCGGGCCTGGGACTTCCTCTCTTTTCTGTGGCCCCTTCGTGTCCCCCACCTGCCTCGGAGCCCTTCCTGCTGCCCACTCGAAGCCGTCACGTCCACCCTGTGTTGGAAATCATCCCTGGTCGGCTCCTATCCCCCGCACTGAACAAGCCCCTCCCGCCTCCCCAGCACGTGCCGGTGTGGCTGCACCTGCACACAGCAGAGTGGACGTGAGCTGACGAACCTCCTGCCCGGAGGAGATGATGCCGAGCTGTCCAGGTGGACCCCGGGTAGCCCCAGGTCCTCATTGAGTGACACAAGGGGAGTCAGGGCCACACGGCCAGAGCCATGGTGCTAGGAGCAAGCCGTTGGAGGAAGAGGACCCAGGACAGTGCATGAGGCACCTCTAAGAGGTGCAAAGAAGAAGGTTCCGTGGAAGCCTCAGGAGCACCAGGCCCCGACCCCTCCGAACCGTAGGAGACCAGATCTGCGACGTGGAGCTGCTGAGGCCACGATAACCTGTTCCAGCAAGTCTCCAAGCTTCGGGAGTTCCACTGCAGTGTCGCATCGAAGAGCAGGTGGCCGTCCACAGGCAGCCCAGCCGCCCCCGACCACCCCCATCCCTGTGCCTCCCTGGACGACAGTGGGAAGTGCTTTCAACTGCACTTAACCCAGCCTCCCACCCCCGATACACACCAGCACCAGCTCAGGAGCCCGCTGCGTTGCTGTCCCCACATGGCCAGACTGTGGCAGGCAGCACGGGTGTCACAGCAGTTCTCACATCTCTTCGTGGTGCCAAGGAGGCTGCCACAGCTCCAATGACACTCAGCTCCATCCTAGAAGAAGGGGTTGGTGTGATGTGAGCTGGGTCCATCTCCTCCAGCCTCCAGCCTCCAGAGCTGTCCTACCTACAGATCTTGGTGGGCAGACCGGGGCTGCCTTGTCTTCCAGAGAGGCTGGGACAATGGACCAGGATCCTCCAATGTCTTGATCCATTGTCTTTTTTTTTTTTTTTTTTTTTTTTTGGACAGGCAGAGTTAGACAGTGAGAGAGAGAGACAGAGAGAAAGGTCTTCCTTCCATTGGTTCACCCCCCAGGTGGCCGCTATCGCCGGCACATTGCGCTGATCCGAAGCCAGGAGCCAGGTACTTATCCTGGTCTCCCATGGGGTGCAGGACCCAAGCACTTGGGCCATCCTCCACTGCACTCCCGGGCCACAGCACAGAGCTGGACTGGAAGAGGAGCAACCGAGACAGAATCCGGCGCCCCAACCAGGACTAGAACCCAGTGTGCCAGCACCGCAAGGTGGGGGATTAGCCCAGTGAGCCGTAGCACAGGCCCCATTGTCTTGACACACTCATGTCGCAAACAAAATCCTTAAATCCAGCACAAGGACAGGGGCAGCAGTGGCTGCCTGGGGTGACGCCTCGCCAGCACTGCCTTCTGGCCGGAGCGGGAGGACACAAGCCCAGGACCCTTTCCGCTGATGGATGGGAGATGGGCGAACACGTTGGGATGCCTCCGCCTTCCCCCTCAGGTGGGAATTCTGTGACGAGGGCTGCTCAGACAGGTGCCTGCAGGTGGAGTCTCCTCCACGCCATGAAACACAGCCGTTTCCCACGTCGTTGTTGGGCTACCTGAGACAAATCACGGCCAACCCCGCCTTCAGGATCAGCCAGGCCTGAGCAAGGAGAGGGGACAGGGAAGGCCAGGCAGCCGGAAAGGGAGGGAGGGGCGTAAGCCTGCCTCCAAGGACCCCCCCCCCGGGTGCTGGTCCGAGAGGGTGAGCGGAGGGCGGAGGTGGGTGGAGGGAAAGGGGTTGCTGCTGCCCAGGGAGCAGCAGGGAACGTCAGGGAGAGCCCGGATGAGTAGAAAGACAAGCCTGCCCTCGTAGGGACCTAGCAGGTGGTCACCTGGGGTGCAGGCTTCCCGGTGAGCCCTGTCATTTACGCAACTATTTGAAGCTATGGTCGCAGGTTAAACATCCGCTACAGGCTTCCGCTCCGTTCTCTCCATGAAGCACGAGACGCAGAGTCAGGCTGGGTCACGAGGTCTTTCCTGCGTCCACGCACGAGAGAACGCCATGGCCGAGGGTCTCCCGACGTTGCTCTGCGAGAGCAAAGCAAAGCAGGTGCAGAAGCCACTCGCCCCACACTCCTGGGCTCCTCGAGGCCGAGCGTCCGTCTTTCTGAAAAATGACTGCGTCTTCTTGTCCGGCGCCGCCAGCTCCGCCGACTCACACACCGTCAGCCGCGTGGGCAATTTGAGTTTGAGTGCCCCGTGTTTTATAAGTAAAAACAGACCAATGCATTCTTTTCAAGTTTGTGCATAAATCTTTATTTGATCAAACATATCCACACTATTATCATTGCGGAACAGATCAGGGTACAGCTGCCTCCTGCAGTGCCGGCATCCCATATGGGCGCTGGTTCAAGTCCCGGCTGCCCCTCTTCTGATCCAGCTTCCGGCAAATGCACCTGGGAAAGCAGCAGAAGACGGCCCAAGTGCCTGGGTCCCTGCTCCCCCGTGGGAGATCTGGATGAGGCTCCTGGCTCCCGGCTTCAGACTAGCCCAGCTCTGGCTGTTGCAGCCATCTAGGGAGTGAACCAGCAGATGGAAGACCTCTCTCTCTCTCTCTCTCTCTCTCTCTCTCCTCTCTCTGTAGCTCTGCCTTTCAAATACATAAATAAATCTTGGAAAAAAGAACATAATCGAGACTTAAGAATTGCTCATTATTCTGAGACATGTTATTTTATTTCTACTAAGTCTTCAGAATTCAGTATCTCACTCACAACACGTCTCAGTCAGAAGTGGCCCCACTCCAAGTGCTCAGTGGCCATCGTGGTGGTGGCCACACAGCTGGAGCGTACACACGGAGCAGCACGGGGGGCCAGGCCCCGCCTTGCTGTCCTAAGGTCTGCCTGGGTTTCTCTTTCTACCTCCATTTACAGCCCTGCTGTCAGCTTTTCCCAATATTTGACAACAGAGAAAAGGAGTCCATTATGCAAGGCAAGGGCACAGTGACTCACAGGCTGAATGGTAGATAAGAGGCCCTTCCTTTAGATCAGGGGTCAGCTAAGCAGCGCCCAGGGCCCAAGTCAGCCCCCGCCGGCTTGTAGGCAGCAAGGGAGCCACCGATGGTCTGCAAATTTCAAAGCATCGTGAATAACTAAGTAAGCATATGACACGTAGAGAGCCCACGCATGACAGTGGTCCCATAAGATTACAATACAGCCTAGGTATGGGGCGGCCACACCCTCTCGCCTTGCGTAAGTACACCCTGTGATGTTCACGTGACAAATTCACCTAATGGTGTGTTTCTTCGGATGCATTCCCGTCATTAAGGGATGCGTGACTAAATAAATAAATAATTAGCAGTAATTGCGTGTGACGTGCCACGCGTGAGACTTGTACCCTCCGGCCTCTCATAGAGAACTGTCACCCACCCTGGTCTCGCTCGTCAGGCAGTCCTGTTCAAGTCAGTGGGGCTCACCAATGCTCAGGTCTGCACCACGCTTCCTCCACGTGACCCTGGGGTCTCAGCGCGAGCCGGCCTCTTTTCTCCACCGCTTCTCCACTCTTGAGTTCTTCCTTTGATTGATTGCTCGGCTAGCTGTGTTACCTGAGATCCTAGCATTCGCTGTCCCACGTTTTGTTTACTTGTTGGGCGTGAGATCGCCCTGAGTGAGAGGAACCAGGCTCAGCCTTGTCCTGCAGGCGTTGGGCCGGGTTGTGAACTCTGGGAGCCCCTGCCTGTGGCGGGTGCACGTGCTGGGTACGTGAGCGCTGGCCCCACCCTCTCCCACTCAGCTGTGGGGCTCTGGATTTGGACGCACAGTGTCACTTCTACAGGGACTCCATTCATTCTCCAACACGTCCGCCTGTTGCGATTACATCTGAAATACAGGGCAGCTGGGCAGAAGACCCTCGATTCGTGCCTCGGACCATGTAGAGAGAGGCAGCCCCACTCCCTGTCTATGCCAGGCTGCAGAAGAAACCAAAAGCTGTCTCTTCTCCCTGCTCAGCCGTCTGGAGAACCCCGTGTACTTCTCGTGCTCAATGCATGAAGCAGAATACGTCTTGGTGTCAAGGGTTCTTTTTCTCATGATTTATTTATTTACTTATTCATTTGAGAGGCAAAGTCACAGACAGAGAGAGGTCTTCCATCCACAGGTTCACTCAACAAATGGCTTCAACAGCCAGAGCTAGGCTGATCCAGAGCCAGGAGCCAGGAGCTTCTTCCAGGTCTCCCACACAGGTGCAGGGGTCCAAGGACTTGGCCCATCTTCCACTGCTTTCCCAGGCCACAGCAGAGAGCTGGGTCAGAAGAGGAGCAGCCGGGACTTAAACCGGTGCCCATGTGGGATGCTGGCACTGCAGGCAGAGGCTTTACCCGCTACACCACAGCACCGGCCCCGGTCAAATGTTCTTTAACAACATTCTGGAACGCGTAGTGTAGTCTCGTAACACAAATTAATTTCTTCCTTGCGGGGAATCTTTTCCTTCAAGTGTGCCTACGCACAGTCGTCCTATCTGTCGGCTTCTGTACTTCAGGCCACAGAGCAGTGACACAGTGCGTCCGCTCTGACCACCTCCGAGTCCACGGCTTTCCTCTGAGTCGCTCTCTCTGCCTTCTCCTCTGGCGCCACTCAAACCACCACCAACACCTCGCACGGTCAGTCGTGCAGCAGCTCAGCTGTGCTCATGGGACGCATTGATTGAGCCTGTTTCGGTCCTTGCGTTATTTTATGACCTCTATCGTATCACTTTCCCCTCATCTTGTGATTTGGCTCATGTATCGCCAAGTTCCCGTTCACTGAACTCACGGCCACGTGATGTTCCAAGCACAGCGCTGCAGAGGAGGTTTGGGGGAGAATCTTCAGTCCCTGCGGTTGTATCCTCTTCAGGACCAGGTTCTTTGTTTTATGTACAATCTTTCCTTTTTTATACTTAGCTTTATAATGTTTATTTATTTTCATCTACTTAAAAGGCAGAGAGAGAGAGAGATCTTCAAATCCACTGGTTTACTTCCTTCCAAATGTCCACAGAAGCCAGGGCTGGGCCAAGCCAAAGCCAGGAG
Source organism: Oryctolagus cuniculus (assembly GCF_964237555.1). NCBI lineage: Eukaryota > Metazoa > Chordata > Mammalia > Lagomorpha > Leporidae > Oryctolagus > Oryctolagus cuniculus. The sequence goes on from NC_091451.1 coordinate 42,849,121, forward strand.
CCAGGACTCCATCCAGGCTTCACACGCGGTTGGCAGGAGCTCAAGTCCTTGTGCCATCACCTGCTGCCTCCCGGAGTGCGTTAGCAGGAAGCAGAATTGGAAGCAGAGCAGCCGGACTTGAACCAGCGTCCAGGATAAGGTGGGGGTGTGACGGAGCCCACCGCACCACGCCATTGCGCCCAGAGCTGGCTGTCGGTCATTGCGCCCCCACAGCATCCTGATGCAGCGCTCCCATCACCTGCGGCCGAGACGGTGCTGTGCAAGCCGGCGTCTGCCCCTTCCTCGAGAACTCCGCCGGGCGCACGAGCTGGGCCGCCCCACCGTGGGCGTGGCCGTGCCTCCCGATGGCTCAGGCAGACACCAGCAGAGATGATGTCCAGACTCCAGGAAGAGCTGAGGAATCAGGACAGGACGCTAGCCTCCGCCCCTGTCCTGGAGCCACCGCACAGACGCAGGCTGCTGGTGCTCAGAAAACTCACCCGAGTTTCCCTGGCTTCTCCCTGGGGTGCCATTCCCCCCTCACCCTCCCTCAAACCGGGACAGGGTCTCCTGGCAAAAAACACTTGAGAACTGGGTCAACTCCATGTTGCTGTTCTGCTCAGGGCCAGGCCCTGTGCTGGCGCGATCCTCGCATGGCCTTGGGGGCCGCATGCGCTCCCAACATGAGGAGGCCGTGCCTGGGTTCCTGGCAGAAGGAGAGACAGGGCCGGGGGTGGGACATGGAAGGTTGTCTGGAGATCCTGAGAAGTCGAGGACCCAGAGGCAGGAAGAGGACGGCCAAGAAGGGGGCTGGGCTCCCTCCTGGGCTCGGAGCCTGCTGGGCGAGTCAGACAAGAGCAGGGACACGCTTCTGTCTACACTTTCAAGGGGTTGGTGGTATATGCGAATTACACCTTAAAGCTCTTTGCTACAAGGCTTGCTTTGGCTTCCGGGTCGTTCATAGTGTCGGAGCAGGGCAGTGAGGCTGGGCGTGGATGAGGCCGTGAGACGCCCGGGTGGAGCCTGAGGGTCACATGATAAGGACTAAGCCCACTTGGCCCAGGCTGGGTGCAGGGATACACGGAAGGCTGAGGACAGCGTGCCCAGCCCCACAGGGAAAACACGCGGAGGCCCTTTGAGAAGTGTGTGTGATGATGCCGTCACTCCTGCACAGGTTCAGGTCCAGCGTGGAGACCAGTGGGGCGACCCTGGGATGCCACGGGGTGGGGGATGCAGGGAAGAATGACCAGAGAGTGGCGGAGCCGGGCAGGCGTGGGGCGGGGGCCGAGGCTGCCCCGCGGCAGCGGTGTGGGGCTGGGTGTTGAAGCAAGAGACCAAGGACAGCGGAGGAACAGGGCGCTGTGAACCAGCGCAGAGACAGCAGCGTGCGAGATGCTCATGAACTCAGGAAGCTGCCCCCGGAGCCCAGGAGGGGCTCAGGACACGCGTGTTGCATGAAGGAGCCACCAGGGCAGGGCGGGATGCCAGCCCAGGGCACACGTGGGCTTCTCCGGGGAGCACCGGGGGCAAGGCGGGGCTGACATGCATATTGATATGACCGCCACGTGTCCTTTAGAATCTCTGAAGGGCAGGAGTTGTGCTCTTTTTTTTTTTTTTTTTTTAAGATTTATATTTGAGAGGAGAGTTATAGAGAGGCAGAGAGAGAGAGAGAAAGAGAGGCCTTCCATCGCTGGTTCACTCCTCAAATGGCTGCAACGACTGGAGCTGGGCTGATCCAAAGCCAGGAGCCAGGAACATCTTCCAGGTCCCCCACTATGGGTGCAGGGGCCCAAGGACTTGGGCCATCCTCTACAGCTTTCCCAGGCCATAGCAGAGAGCTGGATAGGAAGTGGAGCAGCCGGGACATGAACTTGCACCCATATGAGATGCCAGCACTGCAGACTGCAGCTCTACCCACTAAGCCACAGTGCTGGCCCCAGGAATTATGTTCTTATTATCCCTGTATTGAAAGAACTGGGGGCCGTTGCTGTGGCGAGGCAGGTAAAGCTGCCGCCTGCAGTGCCAGAATCCCATATGGGTGCCCGTTCGGGTCCCGGCTGCTCCACTTCTGATCCAGCTCTCTGCTATGGCCTGGGAAAGCAGTAGAAGATGGCCAAGTGCTTGGGCCCCTGGAAGAAGCTCCTGGCTTCAGATGGGCGTAGCTCCGGCCATTACGGCCTACTGGGGAGTGAACCAACGGAATGGAAGACCTCTCTCTCACTCTCTCTCTCTCTCTCTCTCTCTCTCTCTCTTTTTCTCTGCTTCTTGTTTCTGTGTGTAATCTGTTTTTCAAATAAATAAATAAATAATTATTTTAAAAAACGAAAATGCAGAGCTAGGACCTGCGGCAGAGCGAGGGCCGGTGACGAACAGCAGTGCGTTTTTGGTCTCGTCATGACCCAGGAAGATCCGCATTCCCCCTGTGGCCTCGGGGCCCTGGTGATGCGGCTCCACGCTGTTTCTCCTGCGCTGACAGTTGCCTGGTCTCAGTCTGCTTTGGCCCCACTGCCGTCCCTTTGCCTCCTCAAGGTCGCTCCCGCCCAGGGCCTTTGCCAAGCCCTCCCCGTGCTTGGCCACGTCTCATCATCTCCTCTCTGATAATCCGCCACCTCGTCCAAGTGGCCCTCCCTGATAGTCCCTTGCTCAGAGCGCCTCTCCCATACGGCGCAGTATTGTAACATTATGTTTTAGCATCTTCACGAAACTTAACCTCCAACCGAAACGGCCTTCCTGTGTGCCTGCTTGGTTATTGTCTGTGGATCGGCACAGCCTGGTGCACCCCCACGACCCCAACGCCTGGGAAAAGTTTCAAGGCATGATACCCACTCCACGTACAGTCCGGGAGTAACTGAAGAAGTGACTGAACCGACCGCCGTCAGGTGAGCCACTGATGGGAGAGAAAGCAAAAGGATCTCTTGGGCCGGGCCTTGTGCTGAGGGCCACTCCCCTTATCCCAAGGAGGGGAACGGAGGAAGGTGGGGGAGGGGAGCGAGGAGGAGACAATAGAAAGGCTTTGTTCAGGAACCTACTTGGGGTGTCTCTCCTGCCCGACAAATAATGAATTAGAGAGATCAGAACATCCAAGACCAAAACAGTGATTACCCAGCGCTCCGCCGGAGCCCGCCCCGCACCCGCGGCTGCCAGCGCCGGCCTAGACAGTCCAGCCAGGAAACCCGGAGACGCAGGCAAAAGCCCTCCTTGAGGCAGCCTGGTTATTAGGAGCTGCAGACGGGGAGGGCGAGCATGCGCAGACCTCGGCGGTGAAATGTACGGAACAATTATGACATTCAATTATTCCATTAAGTGAAATTAACCGTTCTTCTTGTTCTTTGAAAAGACCAAAAGGAAGCATAGATCTGAATAATTAGGTCAGTGAAGACTTGGGAAGAATGCTGTCTAGACGTTTATTTTCATTGGCGAGGAGGAGCAGGGCCCGCACGGGGGCCGTGTGTGTGCGTGCGTGTGTGTCCCTTGCTCGAAACACGCCTTTGAAGCCCCGGGGTGGTCAGATCCCCGGCTCTGCCCTGGCAGGTGCGGCCACGTCCGGATCAAGGAGTGGCATTCCCCCTTTGATGTCGACTGTCACGCTCCGCTGCCTGACGAGCTCTTTGGCTGCCTCCGAGTCTGTTGTCCGGGACGACCAGGTAAACCGGCCGGGCGCGCAGCCCCCCTTGGCATCCCTTCCTGGGCAGGAGCTTGCAGGTGGATACTTTCCTTCTTCTTTCAGATTCCCCAGAAGGCTTTCACCCGTGACAGTCCTGCAGGGGGCCAGAGCACAGGCTGCCCGCATGCACGGAGCTGCACGCACACATGTGTGTGCAGATGTGCACACACACACACACACACACACACGGCTCCCCGGTGAGGAGAAGGAGTGAGAGAGTGGGGTGGAGTGACACGGCCCACCCCGGGGCATGGGGTGTGGCTCAGCCCACGAGCCCCACGGGCGGCAGCTGTGAGCGAGGGTGACCAGAACTCCCGCTGACCGGGCGGCCATGGGTGGCCCTGTTGGGAGCTCGGAGCCAGCCTCTGAGCCCTGCTCCCGGGCCTCCCCGGAGAACCCCCTCTTCATCCTTCTTCACGTGTTTTTTTCCCTGCAAACATCAGGCACGCACACCACCTGGTTTCTCCTTTGTTTATTTTGTATGTTTTTAATCATCAGTGAGAAATCACCATATCTCCTGCTTATTTGAGACGAGGGCCTTCACAGTTTAAGTGTTCACCCCATGGCACCTCCAAAAGTATCTAATCATCAGTTATCACGTGGTCCTGCCTTTAAAACAGTCTTTAAAATTTTTGCATCTTTAAAGTTGTGATAAAATATACATAAAGTTCACTGCATTAGCCACTTGGAAGTGTCTGAGTCAGCAGCATGTAGGGCGTCCCCACTGCAGTGAGACCATCAGCACTGTCTCCCCCCAGGACCGTTCACAGGGATTTATTTCATTTGGAAGGTGAAGACAGACAGACAGACAGAGCTCTTCCATCTGAAGTTCACTCCCTAGCCAACCACAATCGCCTGGGCGGGGCCCGCTGAAGCCAGAAGCCCGGATCTCCATCCGGGTCTCCCACATGGGTGGGCAGACACCCAACCACGTTAGCCATCCCTGCTGCCCCACAGCGCGTGCATTCGCAGGACACAGAGCCAGGACTGGAACCTGGCACGCGTGGGTGTGTCCAAAGCAGTGTCTCGGCCACCGAATCCAGTGCCTGCCCCCGAACTCTCTTCGTCCCAATGGGAGCTCTGTCCCCACGCAATGGTAGCTCACGTTTCATCCCCCTGCCCAGACCCGGAATCCACAGTCTTCGTTCTGTCTCTGAACGTGAGCGCTCCTGGGACTCACCCACGTGCAATCCTACAGATACGTCTTTTGTGACCGGTTTGCTTCACTTAGCGTGCTGTTTCCAGGGTCCGTCAGCCACACAGGGTTGTGAAAATCCCCTTCCTAGCAAGGCTGAACACTTCCGATTCCATGAACAGTCAGACAGAGCGCGCTCACTCGCTCAGCCACCGAGGCGCGGTGGGTGGCTTCGACCACGTGGCTATTGGGAAAATGCCGCTACGAACACAGATGCCCAGGGGCCTGTGTTCGGTCCTTCTGTGTATTAAATGATTTTTAAGAGAGAAAGCAATGAGCGTGTCACCTCCTACCGTCTATTCTGTGTGCTCAGTGGTGCGGTGTCACATGAAGCAAACGTTCTTTCCGTACGAACAAAACGCAGAGGGAAACGTTGCTTGCAACGCTTCCGAATTCCCAGCCCAGGCAAACTCTGCCTCCTGGAGCCCCACGGCTGTGTCCGGCGCGGAGAGGCGGCTGGGAGGGCTGCACGGTGACTCAGCTCCGAGAAGCCGCAGAGGCGTCAACACCGAGTCCCTAGGCTGTGGCGCCGTCCCCGGCTCACAGCAAGAGCTTCGTGGAAGCTACAGCCCCACATCAACGTGCCAGAGTAGGAAAACTCAGCTTACACGGTCGAGTTGATGTGGAGGCCCTCGGTCACCGGGGGCAGGCGCTGTTGTCATTGTCATTTTGTCATAGGGAGGTCAGGAAGGTCCTCAGGCCTGGCCCTTCGCTGACCACGAAGCCAGGAGAGCCCAGGAGGGAAGGAACTCGGCCTTTCCCATGAGACTAATCTAGAAGGACGCCTGCTAAGACGTCAGGGCAGGGCCGGGGCCGAGACAGGGAAGGGGCCCACACGGCTTTCCAGCCTCAGGTGCCTTAGACAAGAATCTGCTCCCAGGTCCGGGATGATCGGGCCGGGAGAGCCGGGAGTCAGAGCTGCACACTCTGGGCCAGAGGCGGAGGTCAGGCCCGGGCTGGCTCTTTCTTTCCCTCCTGTGCCCCAGCGCGTTAGCGCACGGGTGGGCTGGTCCCACTCGCAGGGCCCTGGGACAGGAAGCACCGTCTTGCCCACAGCTGGAGGCTCCTGGCACTCTGGAATCCAACACCCTGTCCGATGGGTGGTCTGCCACCGCCCGCCCACTGCCGCCTCCCCCCCACCCCCTACCCCCGGATGGAAGACGGCTTTGCAGCTCTGGATCCAGCCGACACAGAACATTTTCCTTGCTGCTTAAATTAGCACATGAGAAATAGCCAGAGATAGAAATCACAGTTCACTTAGCACTAATTATTTCCCTGGAAATGAAGATTAATATTGAACTTGTTACTTGCAGTGAGCAGAGTAAACACGCGCAGGCCACACCCCTGCGAGGGAATGCAGCGCTAATCCTCCGGTGGCTGCAGCCCCGACACGGGGCAGCCCTGGTGGCCCAAGGTCTCCAAGTCGGCTGAAAGGGTCCAGCGCAGGAGTTAGGGAAGGTCCGAGCCTGGCCCCCAGGCGCAGACACGGCGGTGGCCAGGGACTGCGGAGCACCTGGACCAGTGCGGACTCCTCCTCGAGGGGCCACAGGAGTCGGGATGTCCCCAGCAGCTCTGCCAGAGCCCGGGTTGTTTAGATCACAGGGGTCAAGGCCAAGGGCGAGGGGAGGGGTGAAGGAGCCGGCACGCTCCCAAGCGGGCAGTAACCGAGCCGAAGCGGCTCTTGCTGCTCTCCCGGAGGAAACACAGACAGAGCAGCTGCAGCACCAAAGCCAGGCCTCCTGGTGTCCAGTCCAAACCGCAGGCCACACCCCGCTGCTCCTTCCGCGTGAAGCCTGCAACCGAGACAGGCTTCATGGAGGAGCAGCACTGAGCACCACACAGCAAGTAAGGAGAGAAAGAGTAAGAGCCCAGACACGAAAGCGGGAAAGTTGAAGACACGAAGGCAGAAGAGTGAAGGTGTGTGCATACGTGTGTGCACGCATGTGCCTGTGTATGTATGGTGTGCTCGCATGTGTGTATTTGTGCACATGGGTGTGTGGGTGAGAATGCATGTGTGTACACAACTGTGTGCAAGTGTGTGTGTGTGCAGGTAGGTGTGCATGTGTGTGTGCACAAGTGTGTGTGCATTGTGTGTGTGGTTTCCCTCTGGCCAGAGACACAGGACTGCAGGACCACGTGCAGCACGTGGGTGTGCTGGGCTCAGGGTTCGCAGAGCACTTCCTGCTGTTCTCCGTCTCCATGAGCGTGTTTGCCCCACTGTAGACCAAGGAAACCCCCATGTGAGGAGGTGAGAGAAGCCACGCCAGGTGGGAGAGGGAGCGCTGACCTCCTGAGTCCACGCTGGGAGCCCCTGCATCACGCAGGTGCCACCAAGAGCAGAGGCATGACCCCATCTCCCCAGGAAGCCAGCAGCGGGGCTGGCCGTCTCTCCGTCAGGGTCCCGGTGACAGCAATGGCAGGCAGCCCTCCCCTGCTAGGAGCGGCTCACTGGGAAAGCATGGCCAGGTGGTCAGTGGCCAGAGAGGGTGGTGGGAGCTTAGAGCTGGGTCTCCTCCCCTCACATCAGCACTCACAATCCCTGAACGTCCCAAAGGCGTGTGCCAGAGCCCAGGCACGGTGCCACTAAGGCCATCGCCGTGGTTCCAACTCAAGTGCAGACTGAGCAGCTTACAGCCTTCCCCTGCCCGCCCAGCAAGGCTGCGGCAGCCCGGAAGTCGCCTCCTGCCCCATCCGCCCCTTCTTCCCCACCCAACACAGACTCGGTAAGAGGCTGCTACCTGGAGGCCCAAGACCTGAGCAGCAACCTGGAGCCAGGACAAAGGCCAAAAGCCCCTCCTCGATGGGAGCCCCTGGGGGCCATCGGGGACTGGGCTTCACCCCTGCGTGCGCCAGCCCCTCTCACTCAGAGACCACGTGAGCAAGAGGGAGGCCAGGCTTGGCCCCTGCACCCACGTGGGAGACCCAGACGGAGCTCCTGGGTCCTGGTCTCAGCCTGGCCCAGTCTTGGCCTTTGTGGCCATCTGGGAAGTGAACCAGTGGATGGAAGATCTCTCACCCTCTCCCTCTCTCTTTTTCTCTCTGTAACTCTTCCAAATACACAAATAAATCTTTAAAAGAAAAAAAAGGAGGGAGGCCCGGCGCTGTAGCATAGTAGGTTAAGCCTCTGCCTACAGTGCCAGCTTCCCATATGGACGCTGGTTCGAGTCCCAGCTGCTCCACACTAGGGAGGGAAGAGAGAGGGTAGAGGGAGGCTGGACAACGGGTGCCGAAACACGGTCAGGTGGGAGGAGTCCTCGGTCAGGTGGGAGGAGTCCGCAGCACCCTGGGGTGATGCTGCCTGCAACAGTCCATGGCGCGTTTCAGTACAACTCCGGTGGGAGACTGAAACATCTCGGATGGAAGACTCCGGCGTTTCCCAACACAGAGAGGAGATAAGCTTTCTAGGACACCGAAAGGCTAATTGCCCTTAATCCGATCATTCCACGTCAGACACACAGAGTGAACCGTCCCGCTGGACCCCTACATATGTACAAACACTGCACACCAGTGTAGCCTGTACTCATTCATGGAGAGAAATCTGAAACAGAGTTGGCAGAGAAGGGAGAAGCATTTGAGGCGGAGTAGTGAGTGAGCAAAAATGATGCAGTAAAATAGACTCCGGTCAATGTGAGCATTCCGTTCAGACACAGCAAGGGAGCTAGGATGTGCTCACGTGGTGAGTTTTCCATCAGTGGATGGCAGCACGAGGAGCGGTGGTTAGCTTTTTATCTTTGCCATATTTGCCAAATTTCCCATTATTAACTACCGGTTACTCTTCTTACCAGGGACATAGAAGCCTGTATCTCAGGCAGCCGCTGCGTACCTCAGACAGGCGAAGGTGTTTCCAAAGCCCAGGCTTCTAGCCACCGGCCCCACACGCTTCTCAACCGAGCCGACACCGTAAGGGAAGCACGCGTGGCCACCCCAGGTGACTCACGAGGCCATCAGCAGGCAGCTCCAACGCTGACCTTTTACACAAAAGAGATTTTCGACCTTCTAGACGGCATTGGCAGCCACAGTAAGCAGGCGGGCACACGGTGAGCCACACCCATCGAAGGAGAGAGCAGGCCACACCCATGGAAGGACAGAGTGGGCCTGCGGCCTGGTGGTTAAGGCAGCCGGGTGGGTTCCATGTCAGAGTGCCCGGGTCCCAGTCCCACCTCGGGCTCCTGACTCCAGTTTCTCCCCAGTGCAGACCCCGGGAGGCAGCAGCATGGGCTCAAGTGTTCTGGGTTCCTGCCCCCCACGTGGGGTCTCTGGATGGAGTCCCAAGCCCTTAGCTTAGGCACGGCCTAAGCCCTGGCCATTTAGGCCTTTGAGGAGTGAGCCGGTGAATGGGCTCTCTCCTCTCTCTCCTCTCTCTCTCTCTCCCCCCACCCCTAAATTAATTAGATGGAGATACCGAGGACTCAGTAAGTTAGGTGCAGAGGAGCTAAGTTCGTGGCTCGGTGACCGGTCAGGTCATCTCTTCATGCCTCAGTTTCCCTATCTGTGAAGAGAATTCAGGTCACATGATTCCTTAGGGACCTGTCAACTCTTTAGGGGTGACAAGAGGGAAGGAATGTCAGTCCTTGGCACCCATGCACAGAAACAGGGACATCGCCCGAGGACCAGACGCCCACCCCCTAGAATCTCCACCCACAGAGACCCAGAAGACAAAGCCACGCTCACACACACAGACATCTGCTAACCACACACCAACCGTCAGCAGCTTCCCCGCTAGAAGATGGAATAAGAACCAAGACAGAACAGCTCTGAAGTTCACGAGAGCTGGCAGGACACAAGCCGCAGAGCCCAGGCTGAACCGCTGGTCTGGGCCAGCTTGGAAGCTAAGGCCCCCAGGCTAGCACGACTGGCCCAAGGCAAGCGGGTAGCAGGTGAGGGGCCAGCCCAGCTCCTGAGGGCCCTCCCACCCCCGCCAGAGACAGCTCTGCATCTGGCATCCACGGGGACAGCATCCTGGACTCCCACGCAGCTGCTCGCCTCACCCACCCTCTGCTTCTGCCTGCCGCACCCGTGTTAGCTCTGGGGCGAAGCCGGCACTTCCACCTGTGCCTCCCGGGGGAGGGCTCGGCCCCCCTGCCCTGCTGGCTTCCAGGGCTGATCCAGGACTTCATGGGGAGCCACAAGCTCTGGCAGTCTCCTGGCAACCCAGACACGTGACCACCCCAAGTCTCGGCTGCCCGAGGGCTCTCCTCGTGCCTCTCTGCGCGGGGCTCACGGTGGCTGTAACTGCCTCCAACATGGCGTCATCTTTTCTTTACCGTTTTTATTTTTTTTTTTTTTGCTTGTTTGTCATGGGTTTTGTTTCTTGCTGCAGAATGAACGATAGTTGCTGCTAAATCGGGCGACCCCTGGATCTGTCTCCATATCTTAGCGATCCGTTCCCTGGTCCGTCACAGACAGGAGGAGGCAGGAATGGCGCGTTTATTAGCCACCTTTGCACTTTGTCAAAATGAAAATGAAAACCCAACATTCATATGTAAATCCAGGTACCTTCTAAGTTCCTCTCCTCCTTTATCCCTACCACAAAATTACAGATGATTAAGGAATGTTTGAAGAGAGGCAGACAGGCTTCGGGGGTGGGGTGCGAGGGGAGGCCGCGTGAGACAAAGAGGGTGAGGTGCAGGTGCCCTGACCTTGGCCTTGTCTTTCAAGCTCAGAAGCATCCCCGTGTGTCGCGTCATTACCGTTCCCTCCTCCCCTGGCTAAGGCCACCGAACAATGACTCATGCAGGAGGGCACCGCAGGGCCCGGCTTTGGAGCGGCGGCGGGGCGGTGTGTGGCGGGTGCTCGCGGCTATCAGGGTGTCTCCTTGATGGAGGACTGCTCGGAGCAGAGCTGGGCCGTGCGCACCCACCGGCCAAAGAAAGACCGAGTGGGGCAGTGAGCGGAAGAGGGAGGGACTCTGCACGGCTAACTCTGCAGAACAAACGTCCTCATGGGGGAGAGGGGGTCAGGCGACTGTGGGGCGGGGTCACCTAGGAGACCACGGCACAGAGGCAGCCGCAACTGGGGAGGCCGTGGATGGAGAGAGGTGTGTGCGCGCGAGGCAGCACCTGGTGATGGCCAGAGATGGGAAGAAGGGGAGGTCAGGAGAGGGGAGGGAAGAGGAGGGGAAGGAGGGGAGGAGGGGAGGGAGGGGAGGAGGGGAGGGAGGAGGGAGGCAGGGGCGAGCTTTGCAGGGGGGCTGCAGGTTGGAGGGAGGTGAGGCGCTCTGTCTCGCGGGCTGAGTCTGGCGAGCCTGGCCTGGTGGAGCTGCAGTCCGGCTGACGGGGGCTCTGGAGCTCCCTGTGCTGCCTGCAGCCGACTGTCCGGGCTCCAAGTTTCCGGAAGGCGCGAGCTCCACGTGGAGTCTGTTTACAGCGGAAACTGTGACTCCCAGGCTTCCGAGCCACCAGCTCCGTGCTCTTCTCGGTCAAGCAAACACCGCAGGTGGAGGCACAGCCTCCCAGGTGAAGCTGTGGCTGTGTGTGGCCATTGCAGGCCTCCGGTCACCATGGTGCGCACCTGCAGAGCTGGTGGCGCCAGGACAGGTGCACGGAGCCACAGCCTCTGCCCACGCGCTGTCATGGTCTACAGCTGACCCCCGGCTCTGTCTCTGGGGAGCTGTGCTGCAGGCTTGAAACTGGTCCACCCTGCTGTCATCCGCTGGACTCCGACCCAGCACGGTTCTACCGTTCCAGGCTCAGGGCTGCACCCCTGGAGAAGACAGGGGGCCCTCCCCTGGCCACGCATCCCTCCGAAAACCCCCACAAGGTTTAGAGCGTCCGGGGCCCTGAGAGGTCGTGCAAGCTGGAGTCCTGTGGTGGGAACCCGTGCAGTCCCAGCAACCGCGCCGACCGACTTCCGCATCCCACACGTGGGGAGGCTGACGCGGCTGCCAGCATGCACAGAGCCGCCGGCTGGGTGCTGACACTAAACCCAGGCTGCCTGAGCAGGTGCCGGGACTGGGAGCCCCGCGCATCCAGGAGGCTGGGGCAGCTCCAGCTCCTCACGGTGAGCACAGCCCGCGGGCTCCTGCCCTGCGTGTTTTCACCCGCGCATCGGTCACTCGGCAGCTGCCCGGGAGGTCTCCCAACGCGTGGGGGGATTTTTACGGGGTTGCTTGTTTGTTTTCTGCTGATGTGTGGCGATTTTTACGCATCCTGGAAACCGTTGTAGACATCCAGTCTACAGTGGGCTCTTCCGTTTTCTTAAGCAAAAGTACTTCCTCTTCATAAGGCCCGGCTTGCCCGCTGTTTACACTTAGTGTTGCTGTGTCCTGTGCAAAAAGTGTGTATCCCTATCCTGAGGTTTCGGAACTATCCTCCTCTTTCTAAGTAGTTTGGTTTTTTGTTTGTTTGTTTGTTTTTTGTTTTTTTTTTTTTTTGACAGGCAGAGTGGACAGTGAGAGAGAGACAGAAAGGTCTTCCTTTTGCCATTTGTTCACCCTCCAATGGCCGCTGCGGCCAGCGCATTGCACTGATCCGAAGCCAGGTGCTTATCCTGGTCTCCCATGGGGTGCAGGGCCCAAGCACTTGGGCCATCCTCCACTGCACTCCCTGGCCACAGCAGAGGGCTGGCCTGGAAGAGGGGCAACCGGGACAGAATCCGGTGCCCCGACCGGGACTAGAACCCGGAGTGCCGGCGCCGCAAGGCGGAGGATTAGCCTAGTAAGCCACGGCGCCGGCCTCTAAGTAGTTTTATCTTCCACATTTAGATCCATGATCCACCCTTAATCAATTTTATTATGTATTTTTGTTGTTGTTTATTTGAAAGGGGTAGTTACAGAAAGAGCAGGAGAGACAGAGAGAGGTGGTCCATCTGCTGGTTCACTCTTCAAATGCTTGCAACAGCCAGGGCTGGGCCAGGCCAAAGCCAGGAGCTAGGAGCTTCTTCCAGGTCTCCCACATGGGGACAAGGGCCCAAGGACTTGGGACGCGGTCTGCTACTTTCCCAGGTAAATTAGCAGAGAGATGGATTAGGAGTGGGGTAGCCGGGACACGAACTGGCATCGATATGGGATGCCAGCATTGCAGGTGGCGGCTTTACCCATTACACCATGCCAGCCCCATAAATAAATCTTTTTTCAAAAAAAAGAACAGGTTCACGTAAAATGAGACTTACATCATGCCATGACCCAGAAATCCTACTCCTGGGTGTGGAAGTGAAGACATGTTCACACACAAACATTTGCACACAAATGTTCACAGCTGCTTTGATTGTAACAGTCAAACCTGGAAACCGCCCCTGGAGAGAGGGATGGGTAAGCAAGCTGTGGCAAATCCACACAGCAGCTCTCTCTCCAGCAACGGAAAGGGGCAGCCCCTCCCGGATGCGGCCGCACACGAACCTGAGAAGCAGTGTGCTGAGTGACAGGTCACACACGAGCGTGCACCGAGCCCTGGATCCGGGCTGGGGAAACTCTAGAACAGGCAGCACTCACCTGTGACCACAGAGAGCCCGAGGGTGTCTAATCAGAGGCGTGAAGCCCTCTGGGTAACAGGGTCTCTCCGTCTTGATGAGCTGTGGGTCAGGCAGGTGTACACACCTGTAAAAAGTCATCAGATTCTATGCCTTACCTCCATAAAAAAGATTAATAGAGTAAAATGGAAGGATAAAACACTTTAAATGCAAAAAAAATGTGAAGCAGGCTTCTCTCTGCTTCCAGGTTTGTTATCATGTGGCATTTTGGTAAACTGAGGCACACTGCAACTCCAGGAGAAGGTCAGAATGTATAGGGTTTCCATGGCTTTCTAAAATATTTTTATTTATTTATTTGAAAGGCAGAGTTACAGAGAGGGGGAGAGACAGAGAGAGAGGTCTTGCATGTGCTGGTTCACTCCCCAGATGGCTACAATGGATAAAAATGGGTCCATGGAAGCCAGGAGCCAGGAGCTTCTTCCAGGTCTCCCACACGGGTGCAGGGGCCCAAGGACTTGGGTCATCTTCCACTGCTCTCCCAGGCCATAGCAGAGAGCTGGATTAGAAGAGGAGCTGCCAGGACTAGAACCAGTGCCCACATGGGATGCCGGCGCTACAGGCGGAGGCCTCACCCACTGCACCCGGGGCTGGCCCCTGTTGGTTGCTGTTATGAATTGAACTGTGTCCCCTCCCAAACCCAAATGTGGGAGCTCTAACCCTGGGTGCTGTAAAGTGTGAGCTTATGTGGTGACAGGGTCATTGTAATTGGTTGAGGTCATACGGGATCAGCATGAGCAGGCGCACCTGTGACCTAAGGGCACAGACACACACACACGGGGAGGATGCCCTGTGCACGGGGGAGCTCCATGGTCGGAGGCCACAGAGCCCTGGCCCACCCCTGGCCCCGTGTGTCTGGGGAGGTCTGAGGAAGGCCCCCAGCAGCCCCACTGGAACCCAGGGGCCCCGAACACCAATGCGGCCGGGGTGGGGCGGGCAGGGGGGCTTTGCTTCCCCTGGAGCGTCTTCTGGAAGCAGACTCTCTGCGATGCCGGTTGTTCTAGAAGCTCACTCGTTCACCCGTCTTTCTTTCCCCAACTTCCTACCGTGGTGTGGGCAGCTGCATTGCAGAGATGAAAGTCACGGCCATGACCTCATCCCCTGTCCACGTCACGTGAGCCGCCCGCTCATCTCCCAAGTCTGTAAGCAGCTACCAGAAGAGGCCAAAGAGGCTCCCATCCAACATCAGCAGCGGCCCTCTGCAGGTGCGGCTTCTGGGCCCTACGGGGACGTGGCACCATCTCCCTGCCAGCCCCCCAGTGGGCACGCCCTGCCACCTGTCTAGTGCCACTGAGAGGGAGACAGCGGCAGGAGCACCTGGCTGGCCTCCCCACGTGTTCCTGGCACGGACTGGGTGAGGCGCAGCCAAGTGAGGAGCCCAGCTCTGCCACGCGCTCTCTGTCACTGGCAACACCCCTCCAGGGCCCGTTTCTTCCCCTGAGAACCACCCTGGCCCCCAGCCCCAGGGGCTCCGGGGAGGACCAGGTGGACAGAGCTCTGCTGGAGGCCCCGCAGGCACAACAGCGCCCCCTCCTCGCTCCCGCTCAGCTGCCTGCTCCTCGCCCTGCACGCCCGGCCTCTCCCCGGCCGGGTCCCGGGCGGGGGCCGCGCGGCCCCTGTCGCACAGGAGTGGCCTGGAGCGAGGTTTGGAAAATGAAAGGCCATTTCATAATCTTTTCCAAAATGGGTTAAACAGCGTGATCTCTCATTACCCATTGACGGAAATGGGAAACGCAGAATACTGTGAGGTAACTAGTTTCAGCGATTCTGATTTGAGATATATGTCCTTTTTAACTGAGATAATGACACAGAAGCGTGCATTCGTGAGGTTTAGTAAAGAAGGCAGAGATTAGCACCACAGTCAGATGGCTTTTGAAGCAAAGCTTCTATTAAAGTTGCTGCCAAAAAGTCACTTTATCTTCCCTCCGATGCATCTCAGATTTTATCTACCCTTTTATTCTTTTTGTCCTTAATTTTAAATCCTTTTTATTATTATTTTTTCCCATGTAAGCACCAAGGGGGTTGTTTGGTACTCATTCTTTTGGAAGCAATTATCCACAAGAGAGGCGTTCACTTCATTTGGGTTGCATTTTATATCCAAACCACGATAAAGGGGGGAAAATGCACAAAATTGACTTTGCCTGTGCGGCTCGGGCCCGGCAGAGCTGTTCCTGCGAATTTCGATTCAGCCACCCGGGGACGAAGCCCTCCCTGGGAGACAAGGTGTGTGGCGATCGCTCCTACCACATCCTCCCTCCTAGCCCCGAGGTAATCTCTTTGCTGCCTAATAGGGCAAATAAAAAATTTTAATTTCATTGCGCATTAAGTCAGACCCTCCAGACCTCAAGCTCCGTGCAAATCTGAAAGTTATCCCTGCCTCAGCACGGCACAGCCCTCTCATCTCAGGGCCTCTCTCTGTTCCCGCCGCTGAGCCCGTCACACCGGGGTGGGGTTGGGGAGGGCCCGCTCGGAGCCGCAGCCCTGCAAGACCGCTCCCCCGCACGCAGTTCCACACGGGGCCCCAGACAGCCTGCAGCGCTGTGTGACTGCTGCGCCCCGCGGCCTGCAGAGCGTCCACGTGTCACATTCACCTGCCAGTGGCGTTTTCAACGCATTGCCGTCAGACACCAAAAAGCGGTTTTCCTGCCTGTCGGCGAACCACTGTTCAAGAGGCCATGGCATCAGCTTTGGTTGATTTTGCAACGTGTGGCTGGAGTCCAGAGAAGTTCCGTTAAGTGGAGCATCGATACAGGCACCCGGCAGCTCCGCTTGGCTCCGCTTGGCTCCGCTTCCTTCTCACGATTTTTAAAAACCCCAGGCCACGTGCAATGTGGGTGGAAAGATCACCAGCTCTTTTTCTGCTTCAGCTCCGTCCTGATGCTGACCACGGAGCGCAAACACGAACAGGCCCAGAGGTGGCCCAGCACGCCCTGCAGGCGGCTCTCGGTGACGACCCCGTCTTCCTGTTGAGTGGCTGTGCTGCTGTCCATGCACCGGCCAAATCATCTTCCTGCCTCGAGAAACAATTCATGGACGGACTTTCTCCATAAGATAGCGGCTGAGGGTGCGCTTCATTGCACCATCAGCTCACCCCAGAGGCGCCACCCAGCAGCCTTGGCCCTCTCTCCATTCCACCCCTGAACGTGGCCTTGACCACTCCCTTGTGCACCTGTAGACAGGACAGGACGTGGAGCTCCATCCTCAGCCAGACACCAACAGCAGCAGACTTGGAAGAAAAGCACTTCTAAGTAAGTGGGCGCCGTGAGCGGGGTCACCGCGGAGGGGAACGGCTCCTGCCCGCCTCAGCGCCGTGCTTACCTCTCTCCCCACGGCTTCTGCGGGGGAAAACACACAACCGCACGTTCGCCATCCCAGGCCATGCCTTCCGCCCACCGAGGCAGCTACTGTGGCGGGGGGAGCTCCTGACTTGGTCCCCGACAGAAATCCAGTCTTGTGGTCACCGAGGTTCGCCTTGCTGTGGGGGCCACCTCTCAGAAGGGAGACTGACGGGAAGAGGCGGGAGCAGCAGATGCCTGTGGGTGGAACCCTAACCTCAGGACCCCACAGCCAGGGCTGGGCACTGTGTTTCTGCCTTGCAAAGGCCAATCCCAGGGCCGTACACCCGCCCTGGCAGGGCCTGGCCAGGGCTTCCCCCACAGAGAACCCCCAGGGGCCGTCCTCCAGGCACAAGCCCCGGGAGGGAAGGAGGCAGCCTGGTGGCCTCCACTCCCTTCCCCACTCTGATCCCTTCCTGTCCCTTCAGCCCTCCCTCTAAGCCTCAGACTTTCCCTGTCCTGTCCTAGGCACGGAACATTCTGCCTTGAGTCCTCTTCCATGCCCTCCCACCCCCATGCTGTGGCCCCTGGCCACGCCCGCCCTACGTCCAGCTTGCTTGTGTTCCGTGGAGGGGAGAATGCGTGGCTGGACACGGACAGGCTCGAGGTTGGGCCCTGGACTCATCGCTGGTCCTACACCTCCCCACTGCCCAGGAGGGCACTGCGTGTACATTTTTGGCGCATTAAGAGTGGTGCTAGCAGGCATGCGTGCAGCTGACGTCAAGGCCTTTCTAACTGTTGTCCACTCCTGGGGGAACACAGGCCCTTCTCCAGGCACCCAGAGGCTGAACCCAGTGCAGTTCATTTCAGCGCAGGTCGGCTTTCTGCGGTTTTTCTATCCGCTGCGTGTCAAGACACAGGAACCGGGGAGAAGTGGTCTCAAGGACCAGTCCTAGGTCAGAAACCGCTCCCTCGGCTACGGTGAGAGGGGGCGTTTAATTGACAGCCCCTCGACAGTGCACACAACAGTGTCATTTCTGCAAAACAACCAGGGTGCCGCTGCCGCTGAAGGAAATGAGGGCTTGTTCAGGACCGGGAGACGGATCCCCAGCGCTGCGGCTCCGGCTGTGGGCGTCGGAGCCGTGGGCGTCATCCCTGCCTTTCCAGCGAGCTTCGTCCCCCAGTACACCCCCAAGTTTCCCATCAAAACCAGGACGCTCCCTCCCTGCAAAAACACGGCAGGTGGGCAGCGCATCCGTCAAAGCGCCTGACGGGTCCCTGTCAATCAAGACGGAAGTTCAGCGCTTGTGACCGGTCTGTGCTGGGGGAGTGACAATGGGCACCGTCGGCTTGCTGCCCCGCGCCGACTTCATCAGGTTCTCCCATCTGGAATCTTCCGCTTCGTCTTGGACCAAGAGCCTTCCTTCAAGCCATCCGCCCGTAGCAGTGAGACGCCACCTCCCAAAGCTCCAGTGTGGTGGGAAAACTTTGCTGTCAGGGCAACCGGTTTCCACCATTTGCTGGTTGCATGGCACGAAGTGATTTTTTGCACAGCTTCAGTTTTCTTATCTGTGAAGTGGGCACAAACACAGCAGACGCTTCCTCTGGGGCGCTGTGACCATTCAGCAGGGTTCTGCATCTTGGCTGTCCATCCTCGGCCCCTCACTCCTGGTGCTTAGCCGGCTGGCACTCACCAAGCACTGACACGGCACAGAGCTCTGCCTTTAAAGTTCCCAGGCCTTGTAATAACCTCACAAGCCTACTTAATCCCCATCTGATGCATGGGCGAGCCGCGTTTCTAAAGCGAGAAGCCCTGCCCGAGCCAGTGGCCGACGGAGCCGTGGGGGGAGCACTCCAGTGGTGCCCACGGACTGCCACCGAGCAGTCGGAGACACCGCTTCCCTGCAGCTGGGTGGAGATCCCGGGCTCGCCCCCGGCTTGTGCCGTGTGCCCGACAGCTGTCCTCTCTGTCACTCTTGGTGCGTGACAAGACATTGTGCAAGTTTGCACAGCACTGACTCAAAACACAGAGACGATCCCCAAAGGGCCAAGCGGGGACCGGATTCCCTCGTGGTCCCCACCCGCCTAGCTCCCGAGCGCGGCTTCTGGGGGACTGCCCCTGAGCCGCCCACGGGGACAGCCCGGCTCTCTGCCGGCGCCTTGACCGGCAGACACGGAGGCGGGAGACACCTGTTGGCTTGGTGCTCCATCGGCCCCCTGGACTGAAGTGCCTGGGCTTGGACTTGGGAAACCGAAGAGGCATGAACAGGGGGAGAAGGCTCGCCAGGGTGGAGAAGGTGAAAGAATTTCAATATCACAGCTCGTTCCTGACTCGGGCAAAATGAAAAGTCCTCATTATTAAATCACAAAGCAATTAAAAAATTAAAAATTTCATAAGACCCTACATAAAAGAAATACAAGTGTTTAATGATGGATTAGAGAGTGGAAAGGGGTGGGGGGGAGTGAAGGCGCGCTGGTCTCGGGGGGTTCGCTCTCCGTGGTGGTGGTGGTTTCTCCTTCACCCTAGTGCCAGCCGCAAGAACTAATAAATTCCAGGCTCCCCTGCCTAGAAGCCAAGGCCGATTAATATCTGCCTACCTTGTTACCTAATTCATTATGGAATAGCAGTTAATTTGATTTGATATTATTTTAATAAAATTCTGTAATATATTAGATTGTTTCAGGCTATCAAAATAATTTTCCAATTATTACGGTTACTCAAGCAAGTCTTTTTCTCCCCCTTCATGAGCGGCAGTTGGTCTGACTCAGAATGCATTAGCTCCTACAGCTTCATCCCGGCCGGGGAGCTGGGAGCCACGCATGGCTACCCCAAGGAGTGGCTGCCCCAAGCAGGCGCCGCACTCCACAGCAGCTCGGCCGTGGGCGCCCGTGGGTTTATGGCCTCGTGGCTCTCAGGCCCCAGGGCTGGCGGCCTTTCAACCCTGGGGTTACATTTGAAGAGAACGTTGAGAGGAAATGATACGCAACGTAAGAAACTGTTGAGACGCTGAGTGGAGCTTCGGCAGTGGCTTTGTGCTGAGTGATCCAGGACGCCCCGTGGAGCCAATGGATCCTTGAAAGTTCAAGTTCAGGAGCCGTTGCCTCCCACGCGTCTCCGACTGGCCTCCGGCTCCTTGTGTGCAGCACCGGGGAGCCTCAGCTGATTTGCAGCTTGTGTGCGATACCGAATTCCATCACTGATGGGAACGTGGGGGGTGGTGACGTATCGCTGGAACGCAGGAATTAATTCCCTCCCTTCCCTGTCAATCCACCTGGGAGGGGAGGGATGGGGCGGGGCCAGACCCTAGCAGGGAATCTGGGGAAAAGACGCTTGGTTTGGAGCAGGAGGCTCCGGGGCGGGATCCACGGCTGTGCCGATCCCCGAGTGGTCGCAGGGGGTGATGAGGACGCTCAGGCTCCAGACCACCCCTGGAGACGCCTGTCCACCTCGGTCACTGCTCTGATGATGGGTCACTGCCAAATCGGCCCGGGCAGTCCACGTGCGCCGACGCTCATTCGTTCACTCGCTGTTCATTCCCCAACTCTGTGGATGTGCCTGGCGCCAGGCGACGGTGAGTGGGGCAGGCAGGGTCCCACCTGCTCAGCAGCCAGGGCCACCATTGGCACACGGTGGGCCCTCAAGGAACCAGGCTGAACTGATCTGCTGGCCCTAGAGGCTGCACTCATCAACCAAATAATCAAGTTGCAAATAAAGCAATGAACAGCTGTACGGTCGGAATGGATGAAGGAAAGCAGAGGAGCTAAAAGCAAGGGGACTTGGTTTCCAAGTCTGCAGAGAGCTAGAGCCAGAGGCCAGGGGGAGGGCAGAGGGCTCCAGCAAGCAAGGCCCTGTGGTGGGATTGGCACAAAGGTTTGAAGGCAGCAAAGGGGTCACCGGCTGGGAGCAGAGGGAGGCGTGGGTAGAGGCCCCAGGGCACCATGGGTGGGGAGGGAGCTCACGCTGGGAATGATGGGAAGTTTGTGTCTCAAACTTGCTCCTTGCAGGTTTGGGTGAGGCTGAGGAGGGGCGGTGTGTGCCAAGGGAGAGACCACGACAGCCTGGGGCTGGGCAGGTGTCAGGTGACCCGCTGGGGTCCCAGGCCAGGGATGCTCTGAGCAGAAGGGCCAGAGCTGGAAGCTGCTGGCACTGAGGCCACGCCCTGCAGTCCTGCACCTCACCCCAGGGCCGCCAGACAGCCCTGCCCTGGCTCTGCCGACCTGGGCTCCCTGTAGGCCAAGCTGCCCGCGGCCAGCCTCCCGTCGGGCTGAGGCCACTCCCAGCAAGCCCAGAATCCCCTTTGCCATCACTCAGCCTGCCCTGCTAGGCCGGGCATGGCAGGAATGGCCAGTCCCTCCGGGTGGAGGAGTTGGCCTGCCGTGCTGGTGTTCCAGGCCCAAGCCCCGCGTCCTCCCCCGCACCGTCCCTATTGTTCAGCTCTCTGCCCTCGGAGTGGAGCAAGAGGACACCCCTGGGCCCTGATACCCACATGGGAGACCCAGATGGAGCTCCTGGGTCCTGGCTCGGCCTGGCCAGCCCTGGCCATTGTGGCCATCTGGGAAGTGAACTGGTGGATGGAAGATCTCTCACCCTCTCCCTCTCTCCCTCTCTCCCTCTCTCTCTCTGTGCAACTCTTTCAAATAAATAAATAAATCTTTAAAAGAAAAAAAAGAAGCATGACTGGCGCTGTAGCGTAGCAGGCTAAGCCTCTGCCTGCGGCACCGACATCCCATATGGGCACTTGTTCAAGTCCCAGCTGCTCCACTTCCAGTCCAGCTCTCTGCTACGGCTGGGAAAGCAGGAGAAGATGCCCAAGTCCTTGGACCCCTGCACCTGCGTGGGAGACCCAGAGGAAGCTCCTGGCTCCTGGCTTCAGATCAGCCCAGCTGTAACCACTGCAGCCATTTGGGGAGAGAACCAGGGGATGGAACACCTCTCTCTGTCTCTCTCCCTCTCTCCCTCTCTCTCTCTCTCCCTCTCTCTCTCTCCATGACGCTTTCAAATAAATAACTAAATGTTTAAAAGAAAAAAAAGGGGGATGAAGTCCAGTGCTGTAGCGTAGCAGGCTAAGCCTCTGCTGCAGCATCAACCTCCCATATGGGCACTGGTTCGAGTCCCAGCTGCTCCACTTCCAGTCCAGCTCTCTGCTATGGCTGGGAAAGCAGGAGAAGATGGCCCAAATGCTTGGACCCCTGCACCTGCATGCGAGACCCAAAAGAAGTCCTGGCTCCTGGCTTCGGATCAGCCCAGCTGTAACCACTACAGCCATTTGGGGAGTGAACCAGGGCATGGAAGACCTCTCTCTCCCTCTCCCTCTCCCTCTCCCTCTCCCTCTCCCTCTCCCTCTCCCTCTCCCTCTCCCTCTCCCTCTCCCTCTCCCTCTCTCTCTCCCTCTCGCTGTCTGTAACTCTGCCTCTCAAATACATAAATAAGTCTTCAAAACAGAATGCTCACAGGTGAAAACCTGGCCTCTACTGCCTATGGTAGAAGTCCCGGCGCCTCTGTGGAGAGCATAGGGAGACGCTTCAGGGTGGGGGCGGGGAGCCCGTGCCTGGGGCCATCCCCTGGCCTCTCAGTCCAGACGTGGAGCACCATGGCCAATAGCAGGGCCACCTGGGAGCACTGCCCGATCATCGGGGTGGACAGGGAGCCGGACACACACAGACGGGCTCGGGGCTGCAGGCTGCCGGGCTGCTGCCACTTCCTGGGCACTTCTGCGAATCCGCCTGCAAGAGGGAAGTCTGCTCCAGCCAAGCTCCGGCCCCACAGGGCAGGCCCATGGCCGCACGGGGTCCGTGCATCACAGGGGGGTGGGGAAAGAAAGCCGCTGCCTTCTGTCTCCAGCACCCAGGCCGTGGAAGCTCAGAGGCTGAGGGGGGCGGTGCTTCTCGTCACCAGCAAACATTTGCTGAGCTCCTACTGTATGCACACCCAGCCACGGGTGGGGTTTCAGGGATGAACCAGTCAGGCCAGTCGGGCTGACCTGCGGCCTAGGGGAAGGGGCAGAGGGCAGGAGGCGGCACTGCCAGGGAACACGGCCCAGAGAGAGGTAGACACGGGCAGAGGGAGCAGGAGACGAAGAGGGCTCCATGAGCACCATGGGGTGCAGAGATAGCCCGGAGAGGGGGCCTGGAGTACCACGGGGCAGAGACAGCCTGGGGAGGGGACCAGGAGTACCACGGGGCAGAGACAGCCCAGGGAAGGGGCCAGGAGTACCACAGGGGTGCAGAGACAGCCTGGGGAGGGGCCTGGAGTACAACAGGGGTGCAGAGACAGCCTGGGGAGGGGCCTGGAGTACTGCAGGGGTGCAGAGACAGCCCAGGGAAGGGGCCGGGAGTACCACAGGGCAGAGACAGCTTGGGGAGGGGCCGGGAGTACCACAGGGCAGAGACAGCTTGGGGAGGGGGCCAGGAGTACCACAGGGCAGAGACAGCCTGGGGAGGGGGCCAGGAGTACCATGGGGCAGAGACAGCCTGGGGAGGGGGCCGGGAGTACCACAGGGCACAGAGATAGCCTGGGGAGGGGCCGGGAGTACCATGGGGCAGAGACAGGCCCTAGTGGTGGGAGGGGCAGTCAGCGGAGAAGTGGGGGTGTGGAGCAGAGGGGCTGCAGTGGTCAGAAGCCAGGGAGTGACAATCAGTGGGGAAGAAATGTAGTCATCAGTGCCTCCCAGGATGGCCTTGCTGAAGGTGACAGAGGATGGCCTGAGTACCCGGGCCCTTGCCACCCACACGGGAGACCTGTGTGGAGGAGTTCCTAGCTCCTGACTTCCGCCTGGCCCAGCCTGGGCAGTCACGGCCATTTGAGGAGGGATCTCTCTCTCTCTCTCTCTCTCTCTCTCTCTCTCTCCATCTCTCCTTTCACCTTGCCTTTCAAATCAATAAACAAATCTAAGAAGAGGAGGAAGAGAGGGAGGAAAGAAAGGGGAGGGGGGGAGGGAGGGAGAAGGGAGGGAGGGAGGGAGAGGAGGCGCCGTGTCTGTGGCCTGGTGGTCAGGAAGCCGTGTTCTGGGACAAAGCACAGAGAGGCAACACCTCGTTCCGGCTCACACCCACCTTGACATAAGCCAGTGTGGTCATGGGAAGGCGCCCACCCTTCAGAGTAGGCTAAGCCTGTACAAAGCGAGTTCTTCATTTTTCAGATACCTTGAGGGGTGACCCTGCAGAAGGTGTGGCCCCTGGATCTGTGAATGTGGAAGAGGGGTTAGCAGATGAAATCAAGTGACAGGTGTCGGGATGAGGCTGTCCTGGATGCCCTGGGTGGACCCTAGTCCAACGCCAGGTGGACCCTAAGCCAACACCGGGGGTCCCGAGAAGAGAAGGGGAGGAGGAGCTTAGAGAGCTGCCAAGGCTGGGGCTGAGACCGACACGAGGCCACCGCAAGCCAGAGACACCAGGAGCCCCCAGAGCTGGACAATGCAGCCTCCAGAGAGAGCAGACCTGTGCCTCCTTCTGGGACTGCTGGCCCGGAACCCGGAGAGGACGGCGGACTACTGCCCCGCGTCCCGGGTCTGCAATGTAACCGCCCTGGGGGTGCACCCTCTGAACCCATGCACACCCACCACTCAGAGCAGAAAGAACACGTGCAGCAACGGTTTTAAATATGGCCGCGAAACCCCGCATTAGAGACGTCTCGTCCCGGCGAGAACTGTCTGGCCCTTAACAGAAGTTGGTGTGAACTGGTAGACTCTGAGGTCCACCTCAGTCTTGGCGCTCCGTCCCGCATCGGCGTCGGCTTTCACACCAGGAAACCGGGGCACCCACAGCAGAAGCTTCCACGCCCCACCAGCTGGGGGAGCTGCTTTTCTGGGGCGGGTGGGGGGCTCCTGAATTCCTGGCTCCAGCAGCCGCTGCCTGTCGCAGGGACCCTTGGGTGGCTGTAGACAGCCTCTGATTCTGGGTGCGCCTCAGTCTCACGGGGAGCAAACAGCTCTGGTCAACCCCTGTAAATGCCCCCACCCCGGAGCAAGCGCAGACCCCAGCCCAAGCCCCGGGATTCCTGGGATTCAGAAACTTGGCACTGCCTTCCCATCCTACTCGTCGCAGACCAAAGGGGCTTCTGTCACAGCCATCGTCTCCCAGAAGGAAGCAGGGCCTGGAAATTGCTCCAAGATGGTCCTGAATTTGTGTGGACAACTTCTCCATCCGGCGGTCAACCCTCAAGGCCTTGACGCCTTTCCTAACCTCCCATGGGATTTTTGTGAAACCAAACAGGCGGCAGCAAAGACGGCGAGCTGAAATCGTGCCTGTGATCCAAACCGAGGGGCAGAGCCCAGGTCCTGAACACGTTCAGGCTCACCCCTGGGTCACGCCCTGCCCAGATGACCCGGCCACAGAACACAGCCCGGGAGGAGGAGGAGGATGCAGGCAGGGCTCCGGTGCAGACATCGTGCTCGGTCACTAAACACAGTCGGAAAGAGGGAGGTGATGAGACGGAACCCCCCTCCCGCCCTTGCTCTCCACGCGCCACAGACCAGCAGGTGTAGAAGCAGAACTCGGAGGCCCTGTGGTCTCAGGCGGGCTCAGCCAGCAGGTGACCCACCTCGCCAAGGTGCAGACTCAAATCCTGGACACGCAGTGCCCTTTGCAACACACAGTGTGGGGGCTGGAAGAGTCTGCAATTTGGGGTTCGTCAATACCAGCTGCATGACACCAGGCAAGCCACCTCCCCCGGCCCGCCTCGTCACTTCTGCCACTCCAGGGACCACTCAGGGCACCAAGCAGGATGGACACGAGGCGGGGAGGGGGGAGGGAGATGCGTGGGAAGTGACAGACAGGGGCTGCAGTGGTTAGGGATGTGGAACGGGGGGGCACTCGGCCTGCTCGTGGAGAGCACTGAACGTGACGGTGAGTCCAAGTTAGGTCTAGAGCATGCGTTTCACTCGCTAGGCCTCAGATGGCAGATTTAACAGTGCCCATCTGGAGCGGGTGAAACAGAGGCCCTGGGTAGGACAGGTCCACCCACAGCCTGTGGCCATGATCTTACTTGGAGCGAAGGCCTTTCCAGGTGCAATGAAGTTAGAGACCTCACGGTGAGACCCCCCTGGGCCACGTGGGTGGACCCTGGTTCAGTGATGAGAGAAAAGGCGGAGGCATGCGGACAGGGAGAAGGCCAGGTGATGTCGGGGACAGAGCCAGAGAGATGTGTCCATCCGCCCAGGGATAAGCGAGCCAGTGGCCACCAGAAGCTGCAGATCCAGGGCCAGAGTCCCCTTCGGGGCCTCCAGGGGGAAGCAGCCCCCTGACCCCGTGACATTGGCCGTCCGTGTTGGCCGTGATGTTAGTCACAGGCCAGGCACAGAAAAGCGCTACCTGAGCCCAGCCTGGGGACGCAGGGAGCCCTCGGGAATCCGCAGCGGGCAGAGCCGGCGGAAGTGGCCAAGGTGGCTCCGTCTTCCACGGAGGAAGCAGGAGGCTCAGGACAGCTCCTGGACCTCCCCTGGCTCCCGCCCACCTGGCGGGGGTGGGGGGGGGGCTCCAGGCCTGGGATTCTCTGCCTGGTCTCACGCTCCTGTGAGCCTCACCACATGTCAGGTGGGGACACGGTGAGGGTCACAGGGCTGAGGGCACCCTAATTCCTCCCGTCCCCCGTCCGAGGCGTGGTCCACTCGGTCCCTCAGCCGCTGCCCAGAGACGTGTTCTTCAGTCCCCGGCAGCGACCCTTTGCCATGTCCCTTCGGCCTGTCCCCACATCACTGGCCCAACAGTTGTCTTCTCGTTCAACCAGGGTCTGTTGCAGACAGGACGGAGCACACGGAGGGACTTGCTGCCACAGCCCCAGCAGGACACTTCCGCGGGCTCTGAGTCGGGCAGGTTCATCTCTCCACCCGGGGCAAGGTCAAGGACCAGTTTCGGAGTCCGTGAGACTGACGTGCGACCCTTAATGAACATTTCCCGCCCCTGAGCCGGAAGCTGTCTCTGAGCCCCGATTCCTCACCTGCAGACCGAGGCTCCGACGGGGGCCTCTGCGAGCTGTGGGGCTCAGGCCAGAGTTCCTTTTGGAACCGCAACCCAAGGCCCCAGTGCCAAACCCGAGGCTATAAAATGCCTTGGAGGCAGAAAAACGCCTTTGTGACCTCAGGTCAGGCCAGAATTTCTTGGCTAAAATGAAAACAGCCCAAATCATCAAAGTAAAACTGTTGTTAGATTAGATTCTAGCACAATGAAATGTTTGTGGGGCCAGGCTGGTGGCACAGTGGGTTAAGCAGCCACCTGCTTCCCATAGGAGTGAGATCAAACTGCCATCATCCCACGAGGGAGCCGCCGGGAGTCCTGGCTGCTCCACTTCCAATGCAGCTCCCTGCTAATGAGCCTGGGAAGGCAACAGATGATGACACAAGTACTTCTGCACCTGCCACTCACATGGGAGACCCAGGTGGAGTTTCAGGCTCCTGGCTCAACCCTGGCTCAGCCCTGGCCTAGCCCGGGCCGTTGCTGCCAACTGAGGAATGCCCGCATCCCATATGGGCACCAGCTCATGGGCACCAGTCCCAGTGGCTCCACTTCCAGTACAGCTAACTGCTAATTCACCTGGGAAAAGCAGCAGCAGATGACCCAAGTGTTTGGACCCCTGCCATCCACATGGGACACCCGGAAGAAGCTCCTGGCTCCCGGCTTCTTCCTGGCCCAGCCCTGGCCACTATGGCCATCTGGGGAGTGAACCAGCAGATGGAAGACTTCTCTCTCTCTCTCTCTCTCTCTCTCTCTCTCTCTCTCCCTATCTCTGTAACTCTTTCAAATAAATAAAAATTTTAAAATTTAAATATTTGCACTATTTGAAGGCTACTGATAAGCAAATGAAAAGATAAGCCATAGTTTGGGAGAAAATATTTGCAAAGGTTCAATCTGACAAAGGACTCATATACAAAATCTTACCAAAGAAGATACGCATGGCAAGCAGACACATGGAAAAATGTCCCGTGTCAGCGGACATCAGAGAAATGCAACTTTAAACACCAGAGTGGAGTCTACTGCACACCTGCCAGACCAGCTCAGAGAAAAATGGCCACGCTAAGTGCTCCCAAAGAGGCGGGCAGGGCCGCTGGGCACTCACACCTGCCTGGCGGGCCTGGGCACAGGGACCCCCACCATGGAGCTTTGCTGAGCCTCTTCCAACAAAGCCAAGACTTCCCTATGTCCCAGCGCATCCACTCCTGGCTGCTGACCTACAGGTCGTGCAAACGGCCACAGGAGGACAGCACGTGGGTGTGCAGCAGGGGCTTCATCCCTATCACAACGGCTGCACAGCTGCACCCCTGCATACAATGGAGTTCTCCTTGGCAGGGGCCAAAGGGGGGGCACTTGACGTTGCTGAATGGACCTCAAGTGCCTTATGCTGAGCAGAACGTAGGAGCAGACGTCACCCCCACCATGTGATTCCATGTGTCTAGCATGCTGCAAAAGGTAACCAGTAGGAACAGAGAGCAGACAGGACTGTCGGGGCCTGGAGCCGTGGGGAGGTGTGAGTGCCAAGGGGCGAGGGACATTTGCAGAGCGAGAAAGCCGCCCTGAGTCTTACTGGTGGTGACTACAGGGTTCTGTGTGTTTGCCAGAGGGTGGGGTTGGGGAAGCTTCCAGAGAACTCCTCGGGGTGGCGTTGGTCACAGCGTGATCACATGGGGACTTCAGGAAGTTGGGGAACGTGGGATGAAGAAATGAGTTCATTTGGGTGCATTTAATTTTGAAATCCATGCGTAGATTTTTTTTTTGCAGTAGACATTTTTCATGAACTTTTTAAAGCCTGCCTCGTACTCTCTCTGTCTCTCCATCTCTCTCTCTCTAAACTCTGTCTTTTAAATAAATGAATCTTTAAAAGTTAAATTATTATTAGATCTTTGGCGTTTGGGTGCTGAGGGAGATGAGAAAAGCAGGAGTGACTCTCAGAGCCCACGCCCATCGTGGAAGTAGAGCGAAGTGGACAGGAAAGGGGCTGCCCAGGGTGGGCGCCCTGAGGAAGGCGGGGCAGCAGTGGGGCAGGTGCAGGGGCCGTGCCGACTGTCCCTCCAGGGGGCGTCAGCGTGCCCAGATCCCGTGGAATTCCGCCCCTGTGACACGGCACAGACCAGCCTGGGAAGCGCCGAACACGCCACATGCGCTTCCCCAGGGGGCCTCCCATGTGGCCGCTAAGCAGTGGTTGTTGGGTCATTTTTCAGACGTGCAGGTGTAGCCAGGAAAGGAGACGCACGCAGGCCTGGACCCTGACTCCTACGCTGCGCAGTCTCCTAGGGAGCTTTTGTTGAGAAAAACTTCAGATGCTGTTAACCAGGGCGGTGGAGCTATGAGAACACAGACAGGGAAAGCGCAGGGGTCCCTGCCTCCGGAGAGCCTGAGCCCACGGCCAGACACTGGCCAGTGCGTTCAGGGTCATCTCAGGGCACAGGGGTGGAGAAGATGAGAGACACAGGCCCTCGGGGAGCTCAGACCTGGGGGGACCACACTCGGCAAAACCAAGCACAATCAAGCCCACGGCGCCTTAGTGGACGTAACAGAAATCCGGATGCAGATGACGGCCAGAGACGAACCGAGCCGGGAGAAGTCGCAAGACCAACAACCGACCAGACCCAGCTCACAGACAGACGTTAAGTGGCTGTCGGAATGTTCTGGAATGTTTAGATGCCAACTTTTCAAAATCAGGCCTCCCATAAGGTCTGGCAGCCACGGACCTTCGTGGCTGTAGGAGTTGAATCGGCAAAAGCCAAACCCCTGCACACGGCCCG
Source organism: Oryctolagus cuniculus (assembly GCF_964237555.1). Classification (NCBI taxonomy): domain Eukaryota; kingdom Metazoa; phylum Chordata; class Mammalia; order Lagomorpha; family Leporidae; genus Oryctolagus; species Oryctolagus cuniculus. Next base: position 42,878,410 of record NC_091451.1, read on the forward strand.
CTCGTCTTCAGTCACGGCCCCCACCCAGCTTCCTTCCACCTGCCTGGCTCCTGGGGGCAGACTTCAACTAAGCCACCAGGCAGGCCCTGGGGGTTCTGCCCCGAAGGCTGTTTTACCAAACATGTTGTGAGGTCAATGCTCAAGGGGAGAGACCCCAGCGTTCCCCGAGTCCCACGTCCCCATTCTATAGAAGAAGGCCCGGGAACCTGGCCTCAGGAGCGTCCACTTTGCACTCTGTCAAAGCCACACAGCGACTCAACCAAGGAAGTGCTGGGTTCTGCACTTCGCCATGGCCAAGCAGCGTGAGACCTTGGGAGACTCGCCCAAGGTCACCTTCACAAGTGACAGGCGGAGCTGGACGGGACCCAAAGCCGGGGGTGTGGCTCCACGTCCAGGGCTTCTCCCGCCAGCCGCAAGGGCTGCCTCCCACAAGGAGAAGGGCCGCGGGAGTCCACAAGGACCCAGAGACTCAGGGACGCCTGAAGCCATAGGGGCCCCTGTGTCACCCAACTGTCAACAGAAAGAGTGGCCGGCAGAGTTCAGACAGTTTTCATCTGTCCCGCAGGCGTGTCTCTGAAGCCCCAGGAGCCTGAAGCATGCAGGGAAGTTTCCACACACGCACACTCACACAGGCACACACTCATATGTGCACACCCATGTGTGCACACACAAGTGCACACACGCACACGTGTGCACACATGCTTGCACACATGCACACACTCACACACATACAAGCACACACTCGCATGTGCACACCCACACACGCATTCACACACACATGCCCATACTCACACATGCACACACTCACACATGCACATACGTGCGCACACACATGTGCGCGCATGCATACATGTGCGCGCACATGCACACACATGCAAGCACACAATCGCATGTGCACACCCACACACGCATTCACACACACATGCCCATACTCACACATGCACACACTCATACATGCACACACTCATGTGTGCACACATGCACACGTGCACACACACATGCAAGCCACACTCGCATGTGCACACCCACATGCATTCACGTACACACATGCACGCACACACATGCCCACACCCATACATGCATACACACGCACACACACACACATGTGTGCATGCACACACCTGCAGCCTTATTCTTTGGGACACACTTGAGCAGCAGGAGCCCCCACAGCCCAGAGGGCGACGAGCAGCCTCCGCGCTGGGCCTCCCAGAGCCGTTGCTTCCTGTGAAGCCAGTGTGGTCTAGGCCAGAGAGGAGGGGAGACAGCACCTTCAAATGAAAAAGCAAACTCTCTGAGCAGGCTCTGCCAGGATGGAGTCACTGGGGCCGAGCCTTGGGGTCGCCGGCCACAGGGGGCGGAGGCTGTCGGAGGGAGGCGGCAGCCCTCGGAGACAGCCTCAGCCTCAGGACACTCATTCAGCCCTTGGCCGGGCCCAGGGCCTGCAGGTGACAATGGCAAACCCCTACCTGCAAGAACTGCTGGTCACAGCGGAGCAGAGAGCTCACGGAAGACCTGCACAGCGCAGCCGTGAGCACCCCTCCCACACGGCTCTGTCCTCCCTGGTCGCACCCCCCACACCCCCTGCCGGCTGATCCAGGCCAACACCTGAGCGGCACCTGAATTCTGTCTCTGTCACTTCGTGCAGCCAAGCACAGGTCGTCCCAGAACAGAGTCTCCTCCCACTGCCCGTCATCTGCTCCCCACTTAACCTGGGCCCTGCCGCCCCCTCCCTCCACACTCTGTCTTTCAGAGACTGAAGCCAACTCTCCGCCCAGCTGCCACATGGCAGGCATTTCCCATGGTGCCCAGGACAAAACCCAAACGCCCTTGCACGGGCGATGCAGCCCCTGCCTCTCCCGCCCGGGGCTCACTCAGCCACAGAGCCTGGCGGCGCCACACACGGCAGCCAGGGCTCCGTGCCCTCAGCCTCTGCTGCCCGTCCTGGGCATCTCAAATCGCCAGGCCCCCCGTTTCCAGACTCCCTTAGCTGCCTGCTCTTCCCGGAAGCCCTCCTCCTCTACCTGTCTATGGAGATCGCTCCTGGGACTTGGGGATAATCCATCACCTCCCCTGTGTCTCTCATTTGTCTGATGTCTGTCTGTCTGTCTGTCTGCCTTCCTCTCTGGACCGGAAGCCCCCGGAGGGCAGGGGCCGGGGCTGCCTGACACTCACCGAGTCTGAGCTGAGAGGGGCCCCAGCTGGCCCCGTGCCCAGTGAAGGACTTGAATCCCCTCTGCAGCTCCTCTGCCCACGTGTGGCCGCCAACCTGTGACAGAGAACGCGTGAGCTTCCCAGGAGCAGATCCGATCCTAAATGACTTTGATGACCCAGAATCGCAGAGCTGAAATGTGCCTTCCTGCGGGTTCTCTGTCCCCCTACGGCTCTGCAGAACTCGAACCCGTGGCCTGAGACCCCCTGAGTTTTCCCGAGGGTTCTAGCTTGAGCCCTCACAGCCCCTCTATCGCTCATGGTTTTTAGCAATGTTCGAGTCAACACTTTCACCAGCCGGCCCCAACCACACAGCCATGGTCTCAGTGGCACAGAGCAGAATTCACCTCCCTCGTCCTAAACCCTGTGCTCCTATTATTGCAACCAAAGCATGTACTGCCATGGCAGATGTCTGCCGATTTCCCAAAAGTGGACCCGGACATGATGGTCCAAGGGCTGCTGATTCAGCAGAGAGCAATGGAGTGAGTCAGGGAAGACATGCAGGGGAGGAGACCAGCGAGGCTGTGCCCACAGGTGGAGCCTGCGGCTGCCCCCGCAGGGGAGCTCTGGAGCAACAGCCACACCTTGGAGGCGCTGTCCCTCAAGGCCGGACCTGGGATTTCCATCCTCGCTCACCAGGCCGCCAAGGCCAAGGCAAATGTGTGGAGGGGCTGGAACCTCCAGGAAGCTCACTTCTCCTCCTGGATGGCAAAGCAGTCCCAGCTGGCCGAGGGCAGTCCCAGCGGCCTGAGGGAAGTCCCAGCGGCCCAAGGGCAGTCCCAGAGGCTCGAGGGCAGTCCCAGAGGCCCGAGGGCAGTCCCCAAAGAGCAGCGCAGGTGGAGCCGGAGGGAGGCCGTATCCCAGGACCCTGGTTGGAGAACCGGCCCGGCCCACTGCATAGCCCATGCCAAACACATCTCCACAGCTCCCCACGCACAGAGGAATATTCCTAGGCTGTGCCCAGGGGCAGGACCGCGCCATCTGCCTTGCGTCTCACAGCTGTGGGTGACGTCTTCACTTTCAACTCTGGCGGCAGCCGCGAGTCGAGATGACGTGGAATCTGACTCGGAGCGTGTGGCCTTGTCCCTGGGACTCCCGCCTTCGTCACTCGTGAAAAGGATCTGCCCACCCTTCTGTGGAAGGCTCACTACTGTCACCTGTCACGGCGTTTGTAGCTTGGCCTGGGATGTGACCGCCCCCAGCCCCACCATGCACGAGAAGGAACTGTGCCCTTGGCACCTCAGAACCTACGCGAGGCCTTAGCTGACCCAAGGTCAGGCACCCAGGATGGAACAGAGCACAGGGGAATCCAGAGGAGCCCACAAGGGGCCACACACGGCCGTGCGGCTCTGGCCGGAGGGGCCTCTCCTAGGTGTGATGGCCTCCAAGGGCCTGGAGCGTCATTCCACCAGCCAGAGCCTCGGGCAGGGCAAGAGGCGGGCGGGGCAATGAGTGGGCGGGGTGAGAGGTGGGCGGGGCAATAAGTGGGCGGGGTAGAGGCAGGCGGGGCAATAAGTGGGCAAGGTGACAGGTGGGCTTGGCAAGAGGTGGGAGGGGTAGAGGTGACGTGGCCACCTGCTGTCTCTCAGGCTGGACGTCTCCCTCCACAGTGTGAGAAAGGCGTCGTCAGTCATGCCCACTCCGGAGGGAGGTCCTGGGGGCTGCAGTAGAGGGGACAGGAGATGGGTGACAGATCCTCTGAGCACCCTGAAACCCCGGGTGCCCCACAGGTCACGCCAGCTGCATCCCTGCCCGTCTCCCTCCGATTCTTAAATCCTTCCTTGAGGCCTATTTTTAAACATCTCCTTAATAATTAGATAAGAATTCAGACAAGAGAAAGGAAACAAGCTACAAATCCCATACCCTAGAAGCCGACAGACCTCACATTAATTTTTAAGGTCAATGTTGAAAACAACAACTTTCTAAGGAGGTTAAAAACATGGAATTATTCTCTAGGCAATTAAATGAATATCACGCGCGTTATCTCACCCTGAATTTGTCATTTTCAACATTTCGCCTAAAGGGTAGAGCTGCGCCGTTGGGCACAGTGATATTTCCCAACGGAGGGGCCCTCGTAGATCTCAGGGTGCACGGACCACCAGCAGGAATCTCCCCTTGAGGACGGAGCATCTGGGATGCAGACAGGAAGGGATGCCCCTGCCACACGGTGAGAGCCGGAACCAAGGCTGCAGCCCACAGGTGCGCTGCGGCAGGGCCCTCACGGCTGGAAAAGGTGCCGGGCGAGTGGCTCAGGACAGCACTGAGAGCTCTCTGGGCCATTCCAGAGCTCTCTGGACGCAGCGCTCAGCTTTTCAAGGCCTCTGGCCTTCACGCGTGAGCAAGGAGGAGATGCCAATAGCGTGCGGACAACGACGAGCAAGTCAAGGCAAAGTCGATCCAGATTTCAGAACTCGCTACAGAGCTGCAGCCATCGGGACGGCGTGGCGCTGGCCCGGGGACAGACGTGAGATCCGCGGGACAGAAATGAGGCCAGAAGGAAAACCGCGTATCTGTAGTCACCTGGTCCCCTGCAGGACCGTCGCGACAATGAACAAGGTGGGGAGGGAGTGAGCGAGGCCAGAACAGCCGGGACCCGCGCGGAGGGGGAAGCCTGGGCCCCACACGTGCACTCACCCACTCAGGGTGCAGCGAGCGCCCACGGGGAAGAGCTAACTCCAGAAAACTTCCGGGATGAAGCGGGGCTGAGCGACACTCTCTTAGCTACAACAGAAGCACAAGCCACAAAAGAGAAAAAGAGGTGAACTGGATTCATTAAAACCAAGGGCTTTCCAGTTTTCCCACCAGCAAAGCCTGAATGAGTGCCCCACCAGGAAGATACGCCCACGGCCAGCAGGACACAAAAAACTGCCCAGATAGGCCCACGGCCAGCAGGACACAAAAAACTGCCCAGCGTCACTGGCCATCCAGGAAACACAAACCCACAGAGCTGTGACACGCGGCTTCCCAGCCACGGCAATGACCAGAGTCAGAGCTGAGTGACCGCTGTGGGCAACAGACGAACCAAGGTCTGAATCCTGAATCCACCATGCAATGTCTGTGCACTTAGCTTCCTGGGCCTCCGTTTCCCTAGCTGTAAAATGGGTATTTTATACTCTATGATCTCTCAGTAGTTGGGCCTCTTAGATAGTAAAACCTACAGTGCCGAGTATGTTAACATTGATTTTGTAAAAATACGTGCAACTCACCTTCCACGTAATAAAAGCCCAATGAGTGTCATATCACTCCTTGCTTGGATCTTCAATTAACAATGATGAAAAAGTAAAGGATTCCCTCTAGGGAGACAGAGAAGCAGTGAGAGAACAGGACAAGCGGGAGGCTCACCAGGGAGTGGCACAGCTTCCGGGACAGAGCGGCTCGTACACTCGGGTGAACGGTGCTCGGCGGCAGGGCCATGCAGGAGATCGGGCGCGGCCCGGGGCAGCCAGCCACGGGCTCATCCCTGAGAGACGGGCGCTTCCTTCGGGGGTGGCGTCTGGCCCTGTAGTAAAGCCGCAGCTTGAGATGCCCCACCCACGTCGGTGCCAGGGTGTGAAGCCCGCTCTGCCTCGGATTCCAGCTTCCTGCTGACGAGCGCCAGGCAGCGGCAGGTGGTGACCAGGTGCGGGCTCCCTGCCTGCCTACGGGAGACCTCAGGTCCCAGGCGCCTGACTTCGGCCTGGCTCAGCCCTGGCGTCTGCAGGCATTTGGAGAGTGAGCTAGAAGACGGGAGACTTCGTTCTCTCACATAAAATGTTTAATTAAAAAACAACACCTCGAGGGGCCAGTGTTGTGGCAAAGCAGGCGAAGCCACCACCAGTGGTGCTCTGCCGGCATCCCCTGTGGGCACGGGTTCATGCTGCAACTGCTCCACTTCCAATCCGGCTCCCGGCTGATGGCCTGGGGAAAACAGCAGAAGATGCCCAGGTGTTTGGACCCCTCCCCCCATGGGAGACCCAGGGAAGCACCTGGCTCCTGACTTCAGCGTGGCCTAGCTCTGGCCATTGTGCCCATCCGGAGAGCGAAACAGCAGATGGAAGACCTCTCTCTCTCGACCTCTCTCGACCTCTCTCTGTGACTCTGAACTTCAAATCAAATAAATAATTTTTTAAAAAATTTTAAAAAGATTCTTAAGGACAAGGCAAAAACAAAAGTGTGGCATGATCACCCACAAACAACGATTTTTAGAGACCGAGGGGCCCCCCAGCCCAGTCGGTCACCTCCCGGAGCCCCCGCGGCCAGCCTGCTCCGGGGCTGCTTCCTCCAAGCTCCTTTGTTTTCTCACCTGTCCCTCACTCTCCGCCCCCCGATCCCCGCCTTGCTCATCTCCCTGTCTCCTGTCCTGGCTCCGCCCACCCGCCACGCCTGCAGAGGAACCTCTCAGATCCTTGCGTGTCGCCACGCACCCGCCTCACCCTCTGACAGCCGCGCGGGGCGCCCTGCCACCGGGCTCGCTGACCTGGAGCCCAGCGCCCTGCTCACCGGCCCCGCCGGCCCCTGCTGCTCAGCGTCCACTGCCGTCCCCGTCTCCGCGCTGGACGCCAGGACCACAGGGACCTCCGTTGTCCCTGAGCCCTGCATCCCGCCACGCCGTGGGCTCCAGCCCTGCCTGGGCCTGGGGTTGCTCCTTTTTCTTCCTCCCAATGCCTCCGCTCCCTGCAAGAGGTGTCTCTGGCATCGTCCCCTGGGACGCTCTGTCTTCCCCCACCCCCAGTCTCTGCGCAGGTCCATTTGAGATCCACACTGTGCCGGGTGTGGTCACGTTTGTCCCTCCTCGGGGGAAGGAGCACACCGTGCCCTCACAGGCCAGCGCTGGCCTTGTCCGTGTGTCCAGGAAACAGGGTCTGTGTCTTCCCGTGGGGACGAAGGCAGCGTCTCCGTCCGCCTCCGTGGACACCCCTGTGGTCCTTTGAGACGAAATGGCTCTGCCCCTCGCTGACGTCCAGGGACCGCGAGGGCTGTCCGCAGGCTGGTCCTGCAGGCACGTGGGCTGGCTGTGGGGAGGCGGCAGCCGGCCTGGCCAGCCCCATGCATGCCACAGCAGCAACCGCAGGCCACAGGACTGACCACAGACAAGCACATGTCACAGACAAGCACGTGTCACGGGACGGTGGCCACAAAGGAAGCAGGCCCTGGCCAGGCTGGACCCTGGCCTCCCAGGGCAGTGCACACACCGAGCCAGGCAGGGCTCTGCCTCCTGCAGGTGCCAGGACCCCCAGGATCCACCACTCCCGCCTTTCCTCCCGCCCGCCACGTCCCTTCCTTCCTTCCTTCCTTAAATAAGCAGGCCCTGGGCCACAGGACAGTGGGATAATCGCATGAATCACTTCTGTTTCGTCTGCTCTGGTTGCACCGACAGAGACAGGAGCCCTGCTGTCCTGGGGCCTGGAACAGGGTTGGGCACAGGCCGGGAAGCAGCCAGAGAACCCACAAGCCCACAAGCGGGGTCACCCCCCTCCCCGACAGCAGCTAAGACAGACAGGGAGCCGAGAAAGCGGCGGCCACAGGAGCGGGGACAACACTGGCCCCAGCCTGGCTCTGCGAGGATGTCCTCAGCGCCACCCTGAGCCGTGGGTGCTAACGCTGCCCCAGCTCCCCCAGCCCCGCACGGCTGAGTTGGCCAAGGCCGGAAAGGCCGAGGAAGGAGAGGGGAGCAGAGAACCGCAGGGGGCATGGGAGGGCCAGGGGGTCCCAGTGGCCGTTGCCGGCAGAGGAGAGCAGTGTCCCGGCGGACACTGGCACAGGAGACAGGAGCTCGGAGCTGGGTCACGATCCAGTTAAGCAGTGACGGGCTCCTCCTGGGCCCACCTGCCAGCTGCTGTGGGCCCCTGCTGCCTCTCACGGGAGCCTGGGGGATGAAGCGAGACACAGTCCCAGGCAGACCTGAAGCACAGAGCAGAGGAGGAGGAGGGAGGGAGGCAGGCCAGCCGGTGGGGTAAGCAGCCGCAGAGCCCAGGATGCTCCAGGACAGCAGGCCCCTCCCGGGCAGCAGGGAACCGCAGGTGCATGCATGCTGGCGCCACAGAGGCCGTCGGCTTCGGGTCCCTGGTCATGTCCACAAGGACAGAAGGCGGGCACGGGTCAGACTGGAGGGGCCCAAGAGCAGCGCCACTCAGAGAGACAAAGGAGAAGGTGGCTGAGTGGTGTGGGAGCACCTGTGGGAGGGGGGAGAGGCCGGGAGGGAGGCAGGCCCAGCCAGTGCTGCTGCCCCTCCCCCTGCCTCCGGGGAGAGGCAGGTGAGTCTGCCACAAGGGAAGACAGAGCGTGGGCCCCTGTGGCACGTGTTCACGTACTTCCACTCACCTGCTCCTCCCCCACACACACAGACAAGGGTCCATCCCCAGGCCAAGCAGGAAAGTGGAGGAGTGACCAGGAGGCAAAGGGCGCTGGGCAGCCTGGGCTCAGTGGCTGCCGGGGGACTTGGGACAAGCTGTCTGGCCACCACATGCTGCCTGGTCCACGTGTGCAGGTGAGTGAGCTGGTGCCCATCGAGTGCCTGCACAAAGCCTCGTAGGAGCTTGTGCCTGGGAACAGAGCATCCAAGGGGGCAAGCCGTGCCCAGAGATGAGAGACCCAAAGCCCCTGTTGTCAGGACCCCACCCACGGGCGCTGGGCTCAGGCGCTCCCTTTGGGAAATCCTGCAGGAAGCTGAGACTCCGGCTTGCAAGGGGCCAGCAGCCTCGGGGCAGGGGCATTGCTGCTGAGAGGCCAGCGAAGAAGGGGCTTGGGTGGAAGCAGCACCATCCGAGCCAGGCACACGCTGCCCCTCAGGCTGCCTTCTACAGGATGAGAGAACAAGGCAAGGGAGATGCGCCTGTCTGGTGACCCTGAAGTGCCGGCTGTGCCGGGGACAGCCCAGCGAGAACCAGCCTCGGCACTGAGCCAATGGGAGCGTCGTGGCTCTACCCAGCCAACCACGAAGGAGCGCCAGGCTCCTGGCACCCGGCAAGACGGGGACTCGGGCTTGAGCCACGCGAGGAAGCAAACTCGCTGCATGACTGCAAGACCAGAGGCTGCGGCTCAGCGTCTAAGCCCCGCGGGGAGCGGGCGGCCCTGGCTCCTGCTATCGGCAGTCTCCTGGCTGTGCCGCTCTGCTCCCGAGGTTCTGCAGGGGCGCTCAGTGGACGGCTGCAGCGGCGAAGTATTTCCTGTTGTCCTGAGTTGCCACGGTCCCCTGTGTTGATTCATAAGGTAGGTATTTATGAGACGAGCTGATGAAGAGCAGAATAAACGGGACGCCTAATGCCGCCTTTTTCAGGGCGGCACAAAGCATTCTCCTGGCACAATCCCAGTGAATTAAGGGACCAGGGCGCTGTCGCTTAGGCCTAATCCCAGAGCAAAGAGCTCACCCTATTAACAGTGACTCACTTTCTACAAGCTTCGTACTGTCAGCGAGTCTCTTGCCCCAAAGTCGCCTTTGTTGAAAGTGCTTTTAAAAAATAAAAGAAAAGCAAAACCAAAGATAAATTGGGAAGTGTCCTGCAGCCAGATAGGCCACATTTATTTTTTTTTTAAGATTTAGTTATTTATGTATTTGGAAGTCAGAGTTACAGAGAGAAAGAGAGAGAGAGAGAGAGAGTGAGGTCTTCCATCCGCTGGTTCACTCCTCAGATGGCTGCAACAGCCAGGGCTGGGCCAGGTTGAAGCCAGGAGCCAGGAGCTTCTTCCAGGTCTCCCACGTGGGTGCAGGGGCCCAAGCACCTGGGCCACCCTCCTCTGGTTTCCCAGGCTCATTAGCAGGGAGCTGCATCGGAGGTGGAGCAGCCAGACAGGAAGCGGCGCCCATTCGGATGCCTGTGTTGCAGCCGGCGGCTTGACCGCTGGGCCACAGCACCGGCCCTGGGCTGGGCCACATCTGGAAGCGGGTTGGCCAGGCCAGTTCTCACTGCAACAGAGTGAGCATCAGAGGGCCAGGGCCTTCTCTTTGCACAGCCGTTTGGAGACCAGACGTGTCTGGTTTCCCTGGTGACTTCCCAAGGGAAAAACGTCCCCGCGCAGGGGAAAATGACCCTGGAGGGGCCAGCAGTGGCTCGGGCAGCCACCACCTCTGCAGAGACCCTCGGCTCCCGAAACGGGAGTGCTACACCGGCCCCGGCAGGCCTTCCTCGCTTCCTCCAGCGGGAAGGAGCAGACAGAATGGCGGGTGTGTGCTCTGTTTTTGCACCAGAAACAAGACAACGTCTGCCCCTCCCGAGATAACAGCCCAGGCTCCTGCTGCCCGAGGGAATCCCCCGTGGAAGGAAGATACCCAGCCACCTGGGCTGGGAGCATTCGTTCAGCCTGAAGCACGGGTAGACGGGATGGGGTCGGGGAGAGGGGACCACGCTTCCTGAGACAGCTCTGCAAAGCCGGTTCTGCTTCCACCCGAAGGACCCACGGGGCCACTCACATCAGGGGTAACCATGGGGAGTCCAGCCACCGTCTGGCCCTGCTGGGTGCCCAGCACCAATCACGGCTGCGAGCGAGGCCGCCCGTGCCACTGTGGCTGTCCAGCCCGGGCTGCCATCTGTCGCTCCCCGTCTTCGTGGAGGAACGACACAGGACCCTGCGCTGTTCTTTCGTCTGCTCGGCCCTCCCCGGGTTTGCTGCTGGTTCTTCCCGGGTTGGCTGCCATCCCTTCCACCTCCGTGGAAGGGCGGTTCCCCCTGGCCACTTTCCCCACTTCCGCAGGGGAGCGGCACACCGCCGGCCGGCTCTCTCGGGGGCTGCACAGGTGTTCCCCTTAGATGTTCCTGGTGCATGCCGTCTCTCTCCTCCTTTATAGTCCTCCTCCGCCAATCCTAACTCGGCTGCCCACACGCCGAGTACGCTGCTCTCCTCCAATCAGGAGCAGGTCCTGCAGCTTGTCAAGTTGGTGGGAGGCAGCTGGGTAGAAGCTGTTTCCTCCTCTCCCAGCGCCATATTGTGGGAGAGCAGATGCATAGAATAAGTCTTAATTCCAGTAACTCAGTCCAGTCCGGGTTGCTCCCAACACCATCCACGCCCACATCCAGCTGGCCTCTCCAGCTGCTGCCTGTCCTTGCTATTCGTGCATCCCAGGGCCGCTGTGTCCATCACAGGCCTGCAGTCCCTGCCCGTTGCCCTCAGGGCACGGGGATCCCCTCTTCCCTGCCAAGAGTGTGCCCTGGCTTCTCCCTGGATCTGTCACCTCCCTAACCTTGAAGGAATCAGCCCATCACACAATGCCCAGGTCCTCCGTGGGTGCTCTCCAGGGCCCTTGGGTCGGCGAGAGGCAGAGAAACCCTCACCATGGACTTCCAGGCTGGCGTGAATGATCCAGCTGCAGCCCAGGCCCTGAGTGCAGACCTGCTGGGGACAGACAGGGATGGGTGAGGACAGATCACAGGCACAGGTCCTGCACAGGGTTAGAAATAAGAGCAGGAGTGGCCAGCGACCCAGCCTTGCTGGGGACAAGGCATGGTCACGTGCAGGACCTCGTTCCCGCCCTCTACCTGCCAGGAAGGCAGGGGTGTTGATGCCCGTCCTGCTCAGGATTTGGCAAAACCCGAGGCGAGGTCGTGACTTGTCGGCAAATCCAGAAGGTGGAAGAGCACAAGTGTGACTCCGTTCTGATTCTTTCGTATTTTGCTTTAAATGATTTATATTATTTATTTGAAAGGTAGAGAGAGAGAGAGAGAGAGAGATATCTTCCTCCTGGTGATTTGCTCTCCCAATGATCGGAACAGCCAGGGCTGGGTCAGGCTGAAGCCAGGAGCCAGGAACTCCATCCGGGTCTCCCACATAGGTGACAGGGGCCCACAGACTTCAGCCACCTTCTGCCCCCTCGTCAAGCAAATCGACAGGGAGCTGGATCAGAAGTGGGGCCGCCGGGATTGGAACTGGCGCCCGTACGGAGTGCACCACAACGCTGGCCTGTCCGTCTGGTTCTTGACCCCTGCTCTCTGCACCACCACTCCACCCCCCCACCCCCCCGGGAGCAGGAAGTTGTGCTTGGCCGGGCCATTTCCAGAGTTGGCATGCAGAGTTCAAATCCCAGCTCCACCTCACACGAGCAGTGAGAACGTGGGAGACCCCACTGCCTCCGTTTGCTCCCTGGGAGCCAGGGGTGGAGATGGTGTCCCTGGGCTTCCATGACAGTGGCTGGGGATTAGGCCAGACAGGGCAGGAAAGCACTGGAAGGTGCCCAGCCTCCACCGACCACAGTCAGTGACACCTTGGATGGCCCCACTTCACTCCCCAGGCCAAGAGCTTGGCAGACAGAGAAACAAGGCTCAAAGAGGCACGATGACTTGGCCAAGCCACAGAGCACAAGGCAGGGCAGGGCCAGGACCTCGGAGAAGCCAGCTGACACAGAGGCTCAGATGCCACTAGCCCGGCCCTGATATGATGCAGAAAACACAGCCCAGGTAAGAGCCGGGCCCTCGGCCCCCAGCCGCTGCCCCCTCACCCACCATGCAGCACCTGCTGTGGTCCTAGCGGGCGGGAAGAGGAGGCGCTCCTGGACCAGCAGGTGCTGCCACTGGGCAGCAGGGCCTGTGGCAGTGACCCCCACCCCGGCTTCCTGGGCACGGTGCCTGCTCACCTCCATCAGATGACCTCAAGCTGCCAGCCTCACGCATGGACAAAACCTCAGTGGTGGGGGAGCTTCGCCACGGCCTCCGTGTGCCAAGGTGTCCCCGAGGGGCCAGCTGGCATCAGCACTGCTGCGACCCTGTGCTTTCCCTCTCAGGGCAGCTGTGCGTCGGACCCAGAGCCCCGGGTCGCTCCTCTCAGTGAACGCCCAGGAAGGATGCTCCACGACCCCTCCCTGCGTGAGCCCCCGGCCTGGGCTGGAGGAGAGCAACCCCGATGCCAGCGGGTGTACCCGGGCACTGAAGGGACTTGGAGCCGCCAGTTCAGGGACCCTCCCCACAGCAGGGAAGGAGCGGGTGGGATTATTACCCAGCTCTCATTCGGTGTAGACTCTCAGGAACGTCCTGGAGCCGGCACAGCCGGTGATCCGGTTCTGGTCCACAGCCTTAAAGCAGAAAATTCCTTCAGGCCTCCAAATTGCCCAAACATCATGGACAAAGTGAAGTTCGTGTTAGCTGGAAAGGAAGCAGAGTCTGGTACCACAGCCCCTGCCCGCGTGCAGACCTGCGGGTAAGGGAACACGAGGGTTTCCCGCCTGCGAGGCGCTCACGGGCACTGCGCGCGTCCTGGGCACCTCCAGCGGCTGTGACAAAGCTTTGGCAAAAATGCACCGACTTCCAGCCGTGCTGGCAGAGGCGAGTCTGAGGCAAGGTGCCTGCGGCAATGGCCGGGTCCTCGGTGAGGGTGTGCTTTCAGGTCTATCAAGGAGGCTCTCGCCTTAGCCTGGCCCTGCAGAGAGAAAGCTGGGTTCCTGCATCCCCTTAGACACTAACCCCCGCAGGGCGCCCCATCCCCACAGCTGCGTCCACGTCCCCCAGCCCCAGAGGCCATCTCCTGCGGGGCAGGGCTCCAACGGGTGATTCTGCAAGGACACAAGCGTTCGGGCACAGGCACAGGGAGACCCCCACCCCGACCCCGACCTCCGGGCAGGAAGGTTCCAGTTGCACAGGTCCGCACAGGAGCCCAGGGAGGGAGGCCAGGTGCAGCAGCCCAGAGCTGTGTGAACGTCCACCACGTGACTCTACAGGCCCAGGTGCACGCTGGGCGTCTGCTGGAATGGCAGCCCAGGTGGACAGCAGAGGAGGAATGGACGCGTCGGCAGCCACCGGGCCTCACGCTGTCCCCCGCCGCGGGCTGGCTTGTCCTTGACAGCTTCAGTCTCGGCCTGGGAAGTGCGCTTGGCCCAGGGTCTGTAGTGAGAGGTCATCTGCGTCGTCCCCCACCCCTCTGCATCACCCTCAGGCCCATTCGCTCTCACTTCCGTCTCGTTCTGTGGATCTGCCCACTCTGGACCCCCTGTAAGTGAGTCGTGCCCCGTGCCTGGCGTCTCCCGCTTCCGTGTGTTTGGGGCCAGCCCCTGCGTAGCGCTGTCACCACTGCAGACTTTTCAGCCCTAACCAGCAGGCACCTCTGTCCACCGACGGACAGGCGGGCTGCTCCCGCGTCACAGCTGTCACGCCGCGGGGCAGATTCGGGCGGCCTTTGTGTGGGGCTGTGTTTGTCTTTCTCCCGCACAGATACCTGGAGACCGAATTGCTGGCTTGCACATTCATATTTAAATCCTTCAGCAACCGCCAGAACCTCTCCCACCAGGGCTTGCAGAATGTTCTTCTTCCAGCAGCCATGGAGGGGGGGTCCAGCCGCTGCACACCCTCCTGACCTGGATCACCCTTCCCCTTCTCGACGCCTGCCAAGTGGTTTTATAAATGAATCCACTAGAGCCCCATGGACACCCCAGTGACGGGGTGGCAATTGCGCCCATTTGGCAGACGGGAAGGTCGAGTTTCAGGTAAGGTGAATCGCTCGCCTTAGGTCACAGGATCGGATGGAGTGGGGCTGGCGTTGGCCCAGGCCTGCCTCTCGAGGAGTGGGTGGGGGCGCTGCCCTACTCTCCCCTCTGCCTCCTACAGCACAAGCCCACACCAGCCGGGAACCAACGCCAGTGGGGTCTCAAAGAACTCACGGCCACGCGTCTCAGCTCACGCTTTCACCCCCAACCCCCACTCCGCCCTGCCACGCCGCGCACAGGGCGCTGCCCGGGGCATCTCTGCCTGCCTCCGCCCCAGCTGCAGAGCCCACGTCTGCCAGCATCGTCTGCACGGAGTCAGTAGACACACAGCCCTCCCAGGACCAGGGCCACGCCTAACCCAGGTGGTCACTCCCTGCCAGTGGGTTCTCACGGGCTGGGACCGCAAGCAAGGCGGCCTGGCTGCTGGAGGACCCTCCCCAGTCTCCAGGGTCCAGCCAGCTGGGCACAGTGGGCTCTAGCCCTCCAGGCCGTGCACGCTGGACCCACAAGGCTCTCACCAGCTGAGCCCTGGGGAGCTCCTCTGAGGGCAGGATGGCTGCAGCCTTCCACCCCAGGCAATCTGTCCCCATAGCGTCCTCAGCCCTGGGAGACCACGGAGCTTGGCAACGTCGGCTCCACCCTCTCCCTCGCCAGCGGCAGCCCTGCCTCCGGCTGTCCTTACCTGGTGTCTTTCTCAGGGTCAGCCCTGACCACTTCCTGTGCCTGGAGGCTGATCTCCCCACCTTGAGGAAAACTGCAGGCAATCGGTGCCGGCGCTCCAGACGCAGCTCCCGGGCAGCAGCTGGGCCTGCCGCTGTGTCCCTGCAGGTGCCCCAGGAGCTGGAGCCCTCAGCCAAGTGCTCGCCATCCTCACCTCGCATCACGAAGACGGCCTCCCGGGGCACGGGGGCGGGGGGCACTCAATGGACTTACAGAGAGCAAATAACAATTTTTTTAATGTATTGTGTGCTTATTCTTAATGGCCAAACGAAAGCTGTGCATGGCACGTTACTGTGAAATAAGTCTGAGTTGGGGAGGGGCCAACAAGCTAACGCACACTTCCCTGAGCTTTTTATGATTTTTTTCTGGGGTAGGTGAAAACAAAATTACAATTTTCGATTTAAAAATGCCGAAGGCAGTCTTCACGGCAAACGCCTTGGCCATCAGAATCGTGTTTAATGAGTCTGTGGCCCCATCATGGCTCTGGAGGTCGCCAGGATTGGGCAGCAGCTCCCCATTCCCGGGGAACCGGGGGTGGGAGGGGTGATGCCTGGGTCCTTCACGGAGCCTCCCGTGGCCTCCCACCAGGCCCAGGGTCTGTGGCCACGGCCTGCCATTCGCCCCTGCTAATGCACTTGGGAAAGCAGCAGAAGATGGACCAAGTACCTGGGCCACTGCCACCCATGTGGGAGACCCGGATGAAGCTGCTGGCTCCCAGACTTGGCTTTGCCCCAGTCCTGGCGGCTGTGAGCATTTGGGAAATGAAACAGCGGATGGAAGATCTCCCCACCCCTGTCAAATACAAAAACAAATCTTTAAAAAGAAAGAAAAAAAAGCAGCTGTCGCTTCATCACAGTCTCAGTCTCGCCTCCCCATCTCACACGCCGGCTATGTGAATGAACGATGGGATGGAGAGATGGAGGGATGGAGGAAGCCACCAAACCTCACCCATCCCAGCCCGGTGCACCCGCAGCACAGAGCACGGGCGCGCGCTCCCAGCCCGGACCACAGCCCCCTGGGGCAACAAGGATCACCAGCTGCTGCCCTGCAGTCCCAGGGCTCCCAGGAGAGCAGGTGGCAGCCGCGGCCGGAGCGTCCTGCTCCACCTGCACCTGGGAAAGTGGCCGACGCCCCCGGGGACTCAGCTTACCTCCCGTTGCATCACCTTGCTGCCGCTGGGGGATTCTTACGACCTTGGCAAGCACAGAGACTCGGGCCAGCTCCAGCCTCCTGGCCCTGACTTTCCTCCCTCTCCTCCCTCCCTGCCTCTGTCCCTCTCCCCCTCCTTCCCTCACTCACTCTCGCTCACTAGGCAGATACAACCGTGCTCTACTGGGAGCTGGGGACTTGCCACTGCCCTCAGTGAGCTCAGGGCTGAGCAGGTGACAGCTGTCACAGCCCAGGGTGGTGACAGGACTGTGTGTCCAAGCCAGCTGGGAGGAGGGGGGACTCGGGTCTCCTGCGGGCAGAGGGGCTCCGGGGGGGTACAGCAGGCAGGGGGTCACTGCTCTGTCCTGAGAGCCTGCACTCTCAGGAACTGTGAGGTGAACAAGGCGGGAGCTGTGCCCACAGCCTCCCCTCGCCCGAGTCCCCGGGGATGCCACCAGCCTTCCTCGGCCTCTCAGGGAGCAGATGCCAGTGTGACAGACACCACACCCTGCAGCACCCGCTCTACCAAGTCTGCAGCTCAGGCCCTGGCCTCCTCGTGGCAGCCACACTCAACCAGACCCCAAGGTCCCCCACCCTGGCCTCCCTGCCTCCCAGCCCTCCACATCTGGCCCATCACCAGGACACACCGTGGCCACCTGACCACCCCAAGCCCCAAGAACCCCCACCCCCTTGTATCCTTGGCAGATGGAGCCCCAGTCTCTCAGACCTGGACCTGAGCCCCCAGACCTCCTCCAACCTGAGCCTCCAGCCCCTCTCCCTCTGCACCTTTGCACCCACTGCCCCAAGCTAGAGGGTGCTGGGTGCTGCTGGGTGCCAGCCAGTTCATGGCACCTCACACCAGCAGCCCCTGCAGGCCCTAAAGCCACCCATGGAGGTGGCATCATCAGACCCTGTCATGGAGGAAGAATCCAAGGGGAAGCTGCTCACTCTGAGTGGCAGGGAGGGGGGAGGGGGAAGGGCACCCAAGTCCAGGTCCCCGCCCCATCGTGCCCCCTCCTCAGGTGCAAAAATGGGTGTCACCTGCTCCTTGTCCATCTCCCCAGCTTCCTCCCAGAGTGAACCTGTCACCACCTCCTGGAAGCCTTCCCTGACCCTCCCTGGTTGCCCAGTCATGGCACACATGATGCACACGTGTGTGACTGCACTGGGGGCTGAGGCATCCCCCTGCCCCCTCCCCGCATAATCCGTGGCAGCTCAGGAATGTGCAGCAGGGAGGAGCAGCCACAGGGGAAGGGACAGGGGGCTTGGGGAGGCAGAGAGCCCCCTGGTGAGGGGCACCCCAACCACAGGCCCGCAGGAAGGGTGGGGAGGGCCGAGCTGCATCCCTCAGGGACGCTGGGGTGCAGGGAGAGGCGACACCAACAGGCAGCGGGGACAGTGAGTGCCTGCGCCCCCCCCCCTTCTCAGCCTTCGCCAGGGTTCTCAGCCCAAACCCAGAGATCCCATCCGGAAGCTGTTCCGCAACCAACATCTAGTCACTGGGAATTTCAAGTGAAAATCTACATTCCTGGCTGCTCACAAAAATAAACAAACAAGCAAACAAAAACCTCTCCAGGCCCCCCGGCCCTCACCTGCAGCCTGGTGTGATGCTGAGTCAGCAAGGTTGCAGACCGGACCGAACCGGCCCACCTGGCTGAGACCCGAATTCCCCAGCTTGCCACGGTACCTTGCATTCCCAGTTGTCACCCCCACCCAAAGAGGACCTGCTACCGGGGCACAGGCACCGTCCCCTGCCTGGCCCTGGATGCCTTTAGATTAATCCAATCCCAAACCGCCCACCAAGAGAGGCCCTAGAATTGTGGGCAGCAGGACTCCCCGCCCCCCCGACACACACACACTCCCGCGCCCCCTGCTGCACCCCTGGAACCTCCCTGGGGGAGGAAGCACAGGGCTGCAGCACTCTGGCAAAGCTTGGGCCACGGCTGCAGCCCGGCCAGGCCTGCGGACCACCAGGGGCACCCATTCTTGCCAGTCACGCCCCTCAGTGGGCCCGCACTTGCCTGCAAGGCTGCCCTGAGTTCCTAGCGGGTTCTGCATGCTCCCTGCAGAGACCACCCACGGCCCTGGAGAACTTGGTTCCAGACGCACCTGAGAAGCCAGAAGTCACCTGGCACCCAGCGTTCGCTCCATCCTTCATCTGCCCATCTGTTCCACCATCCACTGCAGTTTGCTTTCTCTACCCACTCACTCAGAATTGCTCACGTGGCCGGCGCCGCGGCTCACTAGGCTAATCCTCCGCCTACAGCGCCAGCACACCGGGTTCTAGTCCCGGTCGGGGCGCCGGATTCTGTCCCGGTTGCCCCTCTTCCAGGCCAGCTCTCTGCTGTGGCCCAGGAGGGCAGTGGAGGATGGCCCAAGTACTTGGGCCCTGCACCCCATGGGAGACCAGAAGCACCTGGCTCCTGCCATGGGATCAGCGTGGTGCACAGGCCACAGTGCGCCAGCCGTGGCAGCGATTGGAGGGTGAACTAACGGTAAAGGAAGACCTTTCTCTCTGTCTCTCTCTCTCCCACTGTCCACTCTGCCTGTCAAAAAAAAAAAAAGAATTGTTCACGTTCACGGAGACACGGAGACAGACACAGAGTCCCTGTCGACTGGCTCGCTGGTTAACGCGCCCACCATCCACGCATCCGTGCATCCGCCCACCCCTCCATCAATTCTCCTTGCGTTGTGCATTGACTCAGCTATTCACGCATGGATTAACACATTCGCCCACCCACCCACGCACCACGCACCACGCACCACGCACCACGCATGCATCCGTTCTCTCAAGCTCTCCACCTCTTCCTGAACCCTAACATGGGTCACCGTCCCTCGTGTGCTACACAGGGGACAGGGAGACGTGGCCCTCAGCCTCTGACAGGGTCAGTGCCACACAGGTAAGCCAGGGGCGCGGGGACGCAGACGCAGGACGGAAGTGGCTCCCGCTGGAAAGAGAAAGGAGGGTGAGGTCGCTGGGGACACGGGTGGGGGGTGGAGAGCTCTCCCACCGGCCAGGCCTGGGGGTGTGGGAGGCTGCAGAGGCAGCTCACTCACAGCGCTGGAATCCCAGTGCTGCCCAGGGAGTAAACCAGGAAGCGAGCCCCTGGGTGCCCCAGGAGGCTCCTGGAGTCTGCAGCTTCAAGCTCCTAGGCTGAGAAGCGCATGGCTGTGCGTGGCTGTGTGTGGCCGTGCGTGGCTGTGTGTGGCCGTGCGTGGTTGTGCGTGGCCGTGCGTGGCTGTGCGTGGCCGTGTGTGGGTGTGCGTGGCTGTGCGTGGCTCCACACCCCAACCCTCCCTCTCCGCCCCACACACAGCCTGGGCTCCTCTCCTGGACACAGGGTCCTGACTGCCCTCTGAGGTCTCTCCTGAGGACTCTGTCCCAGGCTCAGTCCCACTGCCTCTGGGCCTCCCTGAGGGCATGGCTCAGGCTCCAGCCAGCCTGGGCAGAGCTGGGAGCAGGACAGACGTGGAGCAAACACACGATAAATATTTTTGGAGTGGCATGTGAAGCAGAGGGTTAAGCCACATGCTACAGCACCTGCAACCCCTGTGAGTTCAGGTTCAAGTCCTGGCTGCTCCACTTCCGATCCAGCTCCCTGCTAATGTGCATGGGAAAGCAGTGGAGGATGGCCCAAGTGCTTGGGCCCCTTCACAGGATGAAGCTCCGGGCTCCTGGCTTCCGCTTGGGCCAGCCCTGGCAGTTACGGCCAATTAGGGAGTAAACCAACAGGTGGCAAATCTCTTCTCCCTCTCTCTCTCTCTCTCTCAAATAAATAAAAAATAAATCTTACAACATGGATGTTGTTAAATAAATGAGTGAATGATCAGGAAAGGGATCTTAGCAAAGATCTCACCCGCTCCTTCTCAACTTTGCTACCTCCACGGCAGCACGCGACAAGGCTGGGGCCCTGGCCCACTTGACATTTGGAGAGGCAGAGGGGAAAACAGCCAAAAAGAGACATAAACAGAGAGCTCCCACCCATTGGCTCACTCCCCAAACCCCCTCAGTGACCTGAGGATGGGTCCAAGAAGCTCGTCCAGGTCTCCCGCGTGGGCGGCAGGGACCCAGGTGCTGCGCCATCCCTGCTGCCTCCCAGGGCAGCAGGAAGCTGCAGGCAGGAACTGCAGCCAGGACCCAGCCCCAGGCACTCCAGTGGGGGACAGGGGGGTCCCAGGCAGGGTCTCCACTGCCAGACCGAATGCCCTCCCCCTCCTATGTTCACTGAAAACAGGCATCACGTCACAAGGCCGGTAAGCTGTTTCGTGTTCCGGTGGCCGGCCTGGAGCAGGTGCACAGCCCTGGAGGCGGCGGTCACTCAGTGGCCGTGGCCTCCAGAAGCCATCCAGAGACGCGGTGCCTGGGAGAGGCACGGGCTGCTGCCCGGGTCCTGGGCAGACTGTCTCACAGGCAACTTTACAATTTTTTTATTTTGTTTGAAAGTCAGAGTTACAGAGAGAGAAAGAGAAAGAGAGAGAGAGAGAGAGAGAGAGAGAGAGAGAGAGATCTTCCGTCTGCTGGTTCACTCCCAGGCGTGGTTGCAATGGCCGGGATTCAATAGGGTCAAAGTCAGGAGCTTCATCTGGGTTACCCACGTGGGTGGCAGGGACCCAAGCCCTTGAGCCAACTTCCACTGCGGCTTTCCCAGGCCATTAGCAAGGAACTGGATTGGAACCGGAGCAGCTACAACTACACCAGTGCTCATAAGGGATGCCAGCATCACAGGTGGCGGCTTTACCCACTGCGCCACAGCACCGGCTCGAGCAAGGTGTTTTGTAAGTGGAGAGCACGCACTGTGAAGCAATGGGAACCAACAGCAGACAGCGGCGAGTTCAACTGGAAACAGGACCATGCACTGCAAATAACTGTACCAGAGGACTTTAGAAAGTTGGTGCGGAGCCAGCGCTCTGGTGTTGCGGGTAAAGACACCACCTGCAGTGCCGGCATCCCATATGGGCACCGGTTCAAGTCCCAGCTGCCCCTCTTCTGATCCAGCTCTCTGCTTACAGCCAGGGAATGGAGTGGAAGGTGGCCCAAGTCCTTGGGCCCCTGCACCCACGTGGGAGACCTGCAGGGAGCTCCTGGCTCCTGGCTTCAGATCTGCACAGCTCCAGCCATTGCAGCCAACTGGGGAGTGAACCAGCGGGTGGAAGACCTCTCTCTCTCTGCCTCTCCTTCTCTCTGTGTGTAACTCTGACTTTTAAATAAATAAAAATCTTTAAAAAAAAGTTGATAGGAACTGGAATAAGAAACTGTTGATTTTGATGCAAAAAAATGGAAAACCCATGTGCACTTTTTCATGATCAAATTTTCCAGGGCTGAGCACCCTCACAGGTGTGGTGAGTGCAGGACATGCGTCCACACTGCTGCAAACTCGTGCCTCAGGGGGCTCTTGCACTCCACTGTGGGGACGGCTACCGTGTCACCAGGCCAGGGGACCTAACCTTGGGGACCATGACCATACGTGTGACCGGTCATCATCAGTAGCACTGATAGACGGCACACGTTTGGATGCACAACTTGGGCTTTGTTTCAGAAACTTTTATTTGAAAAGCAAGTCCCCCTCCCCAGAATAGCAAGCTTTGAAAGATGACCACCTACTTCTCCCCCTCCGAGGATGCAACACACAGGACATCGCCTAGCAGCGGCCGATGGGGCCAGGGGGAGAGGCGGCAGACGCCCCGCCTGCCATCACCTGCCCACCACCCGGCTCCTCCTGGCTCCCCTCCGTCCCGGCTGCCTCCCTGCCATCCGCCCCCCTCCCAGAGGGATTATCTGCTGCTCGCAGGGCTCTGACATGCCAGGTGCAAGTGGAAGGAGTGGTGGGAAGGAGGTAATGAGGCCACGTCCTGGAGGGAGGGAGAGCTCAGTCAGGTATGCGGCGGCGTCTCCTCCAGCCGAGAATTCGGCTGGAAATTCCACGGGGAGCAAAGCTCCCTCCATGCGGCCACAGAGCTGGGTTTTGAAACCCTATACATTTTTTTAAATCTATAATTATGCGGTACACACCTAATTAAAATGGACTATAATTGTTGAAATATTTTATTGAAGTCACTTTTTTCCTCTGAACGACAGGTTTAATAGATGATCAAACTTGTCTTGTGGTTAGCGTGGGCTGCCCCGAGCTGCAGGCAGGGCCCGGAGAGGGTGGGGCCGCCCGGCGGCCGACAGAATGCCAGCATTCTTCACTGAGCGCTCCCTCTGAAGGCTCCCTCGGCCCCGTGCCAAGTGCTCAGGACGGAGACAAATCGCCCGGGTGGGTGTTTTGTGCACAGAGATGATTGAGGTTTGCTTTAGCTCCATGGAGAAACCCTTTGAAATGGTGCTCCCGGGGAGCGAGGGCAGCTGAGATCAGAGGGAACTGTTTATTCAGACGCACGGGGGAGGAGAGCCACCCCCACCCCCCGCCTCGAGTGGCCACAGCCAGCAGGCCTGGACAGCTCCAGCCACACTGGAGGGCTGGGGAGGCTGGCACCCTGGACAGCCGGACCCGCGGGTGCCACACGCTGGGCAGCTGGGGCTCCCGTCTGCCACCCACTGCACAGATGAGGAAAGTGAGTCACGGCCGAAGCAGGTGCGTGCCCCAGCTGTTTCTCCTCCACCACCCTCCGGCTGGGGGAGAGGAGGGCCCGAAACCACCCTCCCGCCGAGTGTTTGTGTCCCCCCACCCGCAGGCAGCACGGACAGGGACTCGGGTCCCAGTTCCCGGGGACTTCCTGCGTCCAGGACACCAGCGCGGCAGGCTCTGGGCGGGAGCACCAGGGAGAAACTCTCTTTCCTGCTGCCCAGCTTCTCGGGGCATCCGTGCCCCCACCCAGTCCTGAGCTCAGTGAGGAGTGAGGGGCTGAGGAGCACCCCGTTCCTGAGACTCCCGGCCCCACCTCCTGCCCCAACCCTCCAGGAGGCAGCCACCGCCATCCGCAGGTGACAGGTGACCCCGGTGGGCGGGGGGAGGCTGCCCCTGGCCTGAGCTGACCCAGGACTGGCGACGCCGGGAAAAGCGCCTTCTCGGAAATTCTCTGCGTTGTGCGTTTTCTTCTTTGTCACCGCGAACCCCTTCCTATCCCCGTCCCTGTCCTGGCCTTGCCTGCCTGCCTCCCCTGGATCGCACTGTACTGAGCACCTGCTGTGCCCAGCAAAGAGCCCACAGAGGGGATCTGGGTCTGGGCCCGGGCGGCTGCGGGGCTGGAGGTGGCCTTGCGTCTGCTGAGCTGGCTCCCGGCCCTGCAGCACGGGCTTCCGACCTCACAGGGCTGTGAATGAAGGAGGGAGTGGGGAATGTCTTGAGTGTCAGGCCTGGCTCGGGGCCCGGGAGCCCCGCTTCCTTGTTGTGGGGGAGGGGAGAGGAGGCCCAGGCAGGACTCGTTCTGACAGCTGTCCGGGAAGGGGGGTTATTTGTACCAAGCAGCCTGACTGGGTCTAAATCCCTCCCTGGGGCCCTCGTTCCAAATTAAAACGTGGCGGGTTTGCTCCCCGTAGCCCGGCTCCGCCCACCCCGCGGGAAGGCCCACCTTCCAGTCCCTGTGCTGTCCGAGGAAGAGCCAAGAGCCTGTCCATCTGCTGCTGCCCAGCCGGGCTCCGCCCCCTGCCTCCAGCCCCGCCCCCACCTGCTGCTTGGGGATGGTGGCCGGAGCCCACCCTCCAACCTCCACCCCGAGACAGTAGCAACGACATTGGAGCTGATCAATTTCCAGCTGTCTCATCGGCCCTGGGAGAGACATCTCACTGTGCCCTTTCCAGAGACGAGGAGACCACAGGTAGAACAGGTCCCGGCCCAAGGTGGGGCCGGCTGGAATCCTCGCCTGGGTCCCCTGTCGTGTTTATGGGATCCAGCTCCCTGCACCTGGGAAAGCAGTGGAGGATGACCCAAGTCCTTGGGCCCCTGCACCCACGGAAGAAACTGCTGGCTGCTGGCTTTGGCCATTGTGAACACTTGGGGAGTGAACCAACAGATGGAAGATCTTTCTCTCTCTCTAACTCCTCCAAATAATAGATCTTTTTAAGAGAGAGAGAGAGGGAGCAAACCAACGTCTTCAACTTTGTTTTCCTGGAGGAAGGACCCTGTTCTCTCCCACAAGTTCAAGTTTAGAATAGACCATGCCCAAGGGTTAATGGCACAGCCAGCGCTGGCCAGGGTTGGAGTTATTTCTGATCACGATCGACCAGCAACTCGCCTGTTATAGGTGGAAATACATCACGGGGAGCTGGGATGGAGCCCCGGGTGGGGCAGTGGGACGCCGGGGTTCTCGGCCTGAGCCCCGAGGCTGACTCACGGGGATGTGAGAGACTCAGCCGTCCCGGCTCTAAGACCGGGAGACCGAGGATGTGACCACCTTAAACCAGTATTCTCAGATTCCCTGCTGTCCCATACTCCGGGACCAGGGACCTCGCAGGTCGCAGAAGCCCTTGTGTTTCTGTGCGCCGGGTTCAGATGGCAGCTCGAGCCCTCACTCGCCTGTGTCGGTGCCGGCTCTGCAGAGCCTGGGGCCTGTCTGCCTCCCGCGGCTGTCACGGCCGTGCCTGTGAGAAGGGGGCAGCAGGGCAGAGCCAGCACTCACAACAGTCCCATCAGGATTGTGGCCCCCGGAACCCCTCCGCAGCCCAGAGACCTCAGGAGAGGCAGGTGTTCAGCCTGGGCCTGGGTCTTGCTCCGCCCCCAGTTCCAGCTTCCTCTAACGCCCTGGGTGGCAGCAAGTGATGGCTCAAGTACTTAGTTCTCTGCCACCGTGTGTGTAAGACCCAAACTGGGCCAGCGCTGCGGCTCAATAGGCTAATCCTCCGCCTGCAGCGCTGGCACACCGGGTTCTAGTCCCGGTCAGGGTGCCAGATTCTGTCCCGGTTGCCCCTCTTCCAGGCCAGCTCTCTGCTGTGGCCCGGGAGTGCAGTGGAGGATGGCCCAAGTGCTGGGCCCTGCACCCACATGGGAGACCAGAAGCACCTGGCTCCTGGCTTTGGATCAGTGCGGTACGCTGCGGCAGCCATTGGAGGGTGAACCAATGGCAAAGAAAGACCTTCTCTCTCTGTCTCTCTCTCTCTCACTGTCCACTCTGCCTGTCAAAAAAAAAAAAAAAAAAAAAGACCCAAACTGAGCATCAGGCTCCTGGCTTCAGATTGTCCCAGACCCTGCCAGTACGGACATTTGGGGAATGATCCGGCAAATGGAAAGGCGCTCTAGCTCGCTTGCGCGCTCTCTCTCTCTCTCTCTCTCTCTCTCTCTCTCTCTCTCCTTCCATCTCTCTGCCTCTCAAGTCAATAATGTTTTAAATGTGTATTTATTTATTTGAGAAGCAGAGCTATAGACAGAGAGAGGGAGAGACAGAGAAAGAGGTCTTCCATCTGCTGGTTCACTCCCCAAGTAGTCGGAGCTGGGTCGATCCGAAGCCAGGAGCCAGACGCTTCTTCCAGGTCTCCCACGTGGGTGCAGGGGACTGAGCACTTGGGCCATCTTATGCTGCTGTCCCAGGCCATAGCAGAGAGCTGGATAGGAAGAGGAGCAACCGGGACTCAAAGTAGCACCCGTATGGGATGCCAGTGCCACAGGCAGAGGCTTAGCCCACTATGCCACAGCACTGGCTCCTAAATAAATATTTTTTAAATAAAACCACATGACCCTCAGCCCCCCGAGTCAGGCCTCCACGGGTTGGGAACCCCTGGTGCTGTTCTTTAAAAGCCTGCACAGGGGTTCTGAAGCACTGGGCCCTGGCTTGGCACTGAGGAGCCCCTGCAGGCTCTGCAGCACGCCCAGGAGTCAGGGTCTTCAGGAATGTTCCAAGCACCCGTCCGTGTGAGGCCCTGAGTAGTGAAACACGAGACAGGGAACATCCTGGGAAGCCAGCATCCTCCCAGGCAAGAACAACTCGGGCCAAACACAGAGCCCAAGTTCAGGGCCACAGAGGACTCTGCAACCTGTGTCCAGGGACCGCAGAGCAGAGAGAGCGCATGCAGGGTCCCCAGAGGGCTGTGCAGGTCACGAAGCTGCTCAGAGACGAGTGACGTTCCGAGCCTCAGACCCCCGAGCCTGGGGCAGGCCTGGCGGTCTCTGCAGCCACGCGGCCCTGGGAGCTGCTGCACGCCCCTCAGTGCCAGCCTAGCTGCCCCTCCGGGAGCTTCCCCAAGACCCACGGACAGAGCCAGCCCCCGCCTCCTCTGTACCATGCCCGACTGCAGTCTCGCCTTCCCCAGGTGCGAGCCACGTCTGGCTCAGCGCCTGCCCGAGAGGTCGGGGAGCCCTTTGTCTCGTCCTGAGCACCACCCACAAATCTGTCACCGAGCAGGGTGCCGCAGACGGGATAGAGGGATGCGTATACCAACGCCCTGAGAGGTGTAAGGGGCGTCAGCGGAAAACAGCCCGTGCTACTCGGCAGTTCCAGGGTGGCCGGGAGCAGGCGGGACCAGGCCTTGGAGCCCAGGCGGGGATGTAGTACAGGGGGAAGGCAGGGGGCTTCCCCAGCTGACCTCAGGCACAGGAAGCCAGATCCAAAAAGAGGACACCAGGAGCCATTGATGATGGGGGGGAGGGGTTGACAGTTGCTATGGGAATGCACCCCTCCTCTGGTACGGAATCGCGAAGTAAATATTGCCCTAGAATCAATAAGAAAATCACACGTGGGTGGCTGCCTCTGGGGAAGCCAGTCCATACCCCGGGTATGTGTCCCGAGTGACCGTTGTTCTCCCAGCAGCGTCCCTACAATGCGCCAACGGCAGAAAGACCACAGCCATGGCTCCCATATGCCCAAGAGACGGAGGAGCTCTGGGTGCGGATCGAGGCCCCACCGCACTGGTTTGTGGGTGTGTTCGTGTCACAGTTCGCTCCCCAGTCTGGATCAAGCGTGACCGGATTTTAGTGCCCGACAGCCCAACTGTGGTCTCATTTTGCCATGTGACTCTAGATGCGGAGTCTCCTCTGGGCCTCGGTTTACACATCCATACAATGGGAACACAATCCCTGCTTTTCGGGACTCACAGTCAAGTTCAGTGCAATACAGCCTTGACCTTGCAGGCTCCCGACGTTGGTCCCGGTTCCCTGTACTGTTCCGTGAACGTCTGCTCTGCTGAGCGCAGGACGTCTCTCCAAACCTCAGAGACGAGGCTGTATTTACAACTCAGGAAATTTCCTTTAAGCCCATAATTCCATCCAGGGACTCTGCCTTTCGGTTACCCAAATGGCAAAGCTTTAAACCCAAGCTTTCCATCTCAGGGCTGTAATAAAGGCCAGCTAGAATCCCTGGCATCTTAAGTACACGGAGAGACGCGCACGCTCTGGAATGTCCCGACGGTGGAAGCGGACGGGGGTGAGGCCGAGGCCTTGTCGCAGCGTGGGGAAGCGGGCGGCGTGGCTGCGAAGCTACGGCAAAGTTCCTGCTCAGCGCCCCTTTGGCCTCTTCCCGCGGCTCTGCAGGGCTTTGAGGGTTTGCTGGTGTCTCAATGACACTGAGGTGGTGCCGCCCGGCACAGCCTGCTCCTTCAACCCCGAGGGAGACCGGCCGCCAAGTGCTGCATCACCGCGGGCGGCGGGAGCAGGCGGCGGCCAGGCCCTCTCCCGGTGGCCAGCGCGTCCTTGGACAGCAACGCACCTGAGCGGCTGCCCTGTCCCAGCTCCGTCAGGGGCTGTAGGGAGCAAGGAGATCAGGTTTGTGCCAGCAGGAGGACCCAGGAGAAGACAGGGCCTGGGTAGGAGCCGCCCGCTCTGGGGCAGGCTTTGAGGCAGCAGGGAACACGCCACGTGGGACGCCCACGTCCCATAGCACAGTGCCCAGGTGTGGGCCCGGACTCTGCTCTGGTTCCAGCTTCCTGTCGAAGTGCACCATGGGAAGCGGCAGGTATGGCTCAAGTTCTGGGTCTCTACCACCCACGTGGGAGACCTGGCTTTGGCCTGGACCTGGCTACTGTGGGCATTTAGAGGGTAAACGAGAAGCAAGAAGGAAGGCTTCTCTCCCTCTCTCTCTCTCTCTCTCTCTCTCACCATCTCTCAGTGTCCCCTGTACCTGCCCCCAGCCTTAGTTCCAGGTCACATGCCAGAGGCCATGCATGGGGCAGCTCTGGGGTTCGCAGCGTGGATGCTGCCACAGCAGGATGGCCGAGACCAAAGGGCAGCTCCTCCCAGCCCGCTCTGCGAGTCTGGGCAGGTGGTGTGACCTCTCTGCACTTGCTTTCCCCATCCGGAAAGGCGGGTGGTGGTGGCCGCCCTGGTAGGTGGGAGCCTGGGTCTGGAGCACTCACAGCCCAGGGCGCCTTGCTGTCCATGGCGGCTCAGGGGCCCCAGGATTCCTCTGCTGAACCCCAGCCAGGAGTCCACACCAGCTCAGCCTCAGAGGCGTTGACCTAGAAGGTCAAACAGGACATCAAAGACCGGGAGGGCTGGGCCTTGACCGCTGAGTTCAGACCCCACCTCCCACCCCTGCCACTCACCGATGGATTCTGCGCACCTGTTCCCTTTGCCAACAGAGCAGGGGCGGGCAGCCACTGTGCCAGGAGGGCAAGCGCCGGCCACGCCACCAGGGCACGGACGATGACACCTGACCCCAGCACATGCCCAGGGCATAGCAACCCAGACTCTCGGCTACTGGAGACGCAAGAAATGACACAACACTGGAGGGAGACAGCACCACAGGGGCCGAGAGCCAGGGCAGCCGAGGGGACAGCTCAGGCCTCGGAGGAGGTCCCCAGCCTGTGTGTGGGGAGCACAGCAAGTGAAGGGAGACAAGAGGGGGAGGGGCCGGGGCCCACGTGGGGAGTGCTCACAGCCAGCCCTGTTCCTAAGGCCCTCTCCGACCTCCGACCAGAGGTCCCTGCCCACCTGAAGCCCGCTCTGCTTCCCCTGGGGGGAAACCGTCCAGACCCTGATGACCCCTCCCCGGCCCCGCTCCGGCCACGCCGCACCCCTACCCCTGAAAAGCACCGTGCGGCTACGGACTGCACCTCCAGCCCTTACAGCAGCGGCAGCCGTGCCCTCGGCCCTCCGATTGGGTTTTGCAGCTAAGAAGTGCCTCTGGGAGGCGTGACCTAGAGACAGGTCCCAGCCAGGTCCCGGCGCAAACTGACTCCTGTCTGAGCACGAGAGTGGAGGAGAGGCCCGAGCAGGGGCAGAGACAGCTGCATCTGCACACCCTGGCGCCCACGGTGCTGTGTGACTTCAGGCCATGCCCTCACCTCTCTGGGCCTCTTGGCCCTCTCCCCAAGGGTCTCCCCTGTCTCTGCAGGGTCTTTGTGA
Organism: Oryctolagus cuniculus; assembly: GCF_964237555.1. Taxonomy (NCBI): domain Eukaryota; kingdom Metazoa; phylum Chordata; class Mammalia; order Lagomorpha; family Leporidae; genus Oryctolagus; species Oryctolagus cuniculus. The sequence goes on from NC_091451.1 coordinate 42,908,077, forward strand.
CCCACAGCACCCCTGTGAACAGGAAGTCGTCACCCTGACCTCAGCCCGTGCCAGGCACCTGCAGCTGGGACGAAAGGTGGCTGAGTGGCTGCCTCGGCCAGGGCGGGCAGAAGCCCAGGGGACGTCACCCGGAAGGCTGCAGGAGGCCCACGTCTTGGCCTTCTTCGGCCTTTTTCCAAACAGCTGGCCACAGCTGCCCACAGCTGAAATCTGCAGGAAACTGGCCCCTCCCCCCAGACACAGAAGCCGGGGCCTGGGCCCGGGGCAGAGAAGGGGCTACAGGTGCTCCCAGAGGTCGGGACCAGGGCTGCTCCCTCGGGCTCTCAGCCTCAGTTTCTCCAAGTGTTCAGCACAGACCCCAACCCCACCCCACCCCCACGTGGCACAGGGATGCCTGCTCCCGCCCTCTGCCCCAGCCCCGGGAGCTTGCACACCTGTGTCTGCCCCCATCCCCTGCCCCTGGGGACACCAGGTGGAGGCACAGGGCCTCCAGGCAGGTGCTGGTGAGAGGCTGCACACAAGGGGGCGGGTGGGCCGCAGGAGGGCCGTTTTCCCATGCACTCCCGCCGGTGTGCAGCTCAGGACACACAGGAGTGACGAGGCAGGTGTCCTGATGTCCACAGCCCCTTCCCCGGGGCAGAGGTGCACAGGCAGCTCTGGGGCTCAGGTGGCAGAAGCCTATGGGCTCCCAAGGACCCAGTGCGCGTGAGCTGAAGTCTCCCTGGGGGCCGTGCGCGTGCTCTGGGCTCTGCCCCCTCTCCTCTGCACTGCGGCTTCAGGGCCAGTGGGCACTGCCCACAGTCCCCCTCAGGGCTGCTGGCCCTGGCCGGCTGACCCTTATCCCCTTACGATCCCGTCTCCAAGTCCAGGACTAGGGCCGCCCTCTTCCTGGGCTCTCTCGGGGGTCCCAGGCCCTCTGTCAGCAGCCCCCAACCCAGGCGCCTCAAGTCCTCCTGGGGCTTCCCAGACAAGTGCCAGACAGGGGCTGTGGGACGCCGAGGCCACAGATTCCTCATGGGCTCCTCCTTGCTCCACGCCCAGCCAGGTCCAGATCTCGGTCCGGATCACACGCAGAGAAGCAAGGCACGGGTTCTCTCTGCTGGCCCCACACTGACCAGAGGACGGCAGGTACACCCAGCGGGTGGACAAGTGCCCAGCTAACAGTGGCATCCGCAACAGTGCTGTGTGCCTGTGTGCATGCCTGCCTCAGTGGCCTACCAAGGAGGACACTTCCTGTGTCCTCCAGAATCCAGAATCCATCATGAGCTCTGAGCCTCTGTCCACGCCCACAGTACTCCCCGCTCCCTCCGCCTCTTGCAGCCCTCCTCATGCCCCCGCAGGCGGCAAAGACAAAGCACCACCAACCTTCCCGGTGCACACTCAGACCCCCGCCCCACCCTCGCTGAAAACCCCCGGTCCCACACGGGAGCTCCAGCAAGCCCCGGAACAGAAAATGAGCCGGGAGCTCCCGGAGATCCTTCTGACGTGAAGTCCGATTTTACGTGCGCAGTGCACTCCCGCCCTGGTTCCCATGCAGTATAATTTCCTTCTGGTTTTTCTGGGCCCGCTGAACCCCTGCTCTCTTAAGTGTTCAAATGCTCTGCTTGCCGGGATAAATGATGATAATTGACAGGTCACTGTCAATCCACGCCAGAGCTGATTCATCAAGCACGCCGAGGGCCAGCGCCGGGGGCAGCAAGTGGAGGGGAGAGGGTGAGAGCCAGCCGTCCACACCGGCCCCCAGGCTGCAGGGGAGAGAACAAAGGATCTGGATTCAGATCTTTCCCTTCAAAAGGAGGCGTCCGGCGTGGCCGATAAAACTGTGGGAAGCGATACCCGGCTGCACCGATGCTAAGCCAGGAGAGCCACGCGCCGGCCCGGTGCTCGCCTGCCCCCCCTCTCCCTGCCTCTTTCCTTTGCCACCTCCACTCCTCGCAGTACAGCCTTCTGGGGGATGTCTTCTTCCAGTGGGCACACAGGCGGTTGCCTCGCATTTCTGTTTGGAATGAGAAGAGCTGATTAAGGCTTAAAAGGATCGAGGCGTGCGCTCGTGTCTGGAGCAGACTTGATCCGGCATGGATTGATCAAGACCCAGGCGTCACTCACCTCCGACCTCAGTCCTGGGTTTGCCAGGGCGTCTCACTGAGTCGGCGCCACCCTGCAGCTGGAGGAGAGAGCGGGAGAGACAGTCCGGGGGGGGGGGGGGGACGGGGGGCGGCTCTCGATGGAGCAAGGGCATGGAGGGCGGTCAAAGTGACTTCCTCTGCATCGCCCTGAGCTGTGACCAGATGCGAGGGGTGATGGAGGACGGAGCCCAGAGTGTCGAGACCATCACCATGACCCCCGCCCACCCCAGGTCCCAGAGCCAGGCGCCCCAGTGGAGGCCCACAGATGCCCTCGTGGCCATTATTCCCTAGACAGACACATCTAGGGTCAACTTGAAAATGAGGCATCACTAATAATAATACCGAAACAGAGCAACCACAGCAATGCGCTAGAATACAAACCACACGAACGGGATTTACTGCTCGCTCTCTGTCTCTCTCTGAAGATGTCTTCCTGCACGGACCTCCCCCCCAACTGTTGTCGCGAGACGAGGGGAGGGACACAGGGCCTTGGTGAGGAGCTGAGAGGAGACGGCATCCGGCTGCTACATAAGCGTCCCTTGCTTGCCAGCACTGTGAACCCCACAGCAGCCAAACGGCCACTGGGCAGCTAAGCCACAGGTGCCACACACAGCACGGACGCGCCCGACTCGCGGAGGACCCAGCCGAGACCTCAGCACGAGATTTGGAAGAGCACGCGATGGAAACTTGCTATTGCCCGTCTCAGCGGTCGCCCGTCTCATCTTTTCCCGCTTTGGCTGACAGCGGATATGAAGCAAAACCCAGATGGCTGAGCCCTGCTGACCGGGTCAAGCCGATCAGCCTGAGCAGAGGCCGGTAGTAAGACCTGTGACAAGGACAGGGTGTGGGGTGTGGCATCTGCAACTCCAGTTTCCAGGCCCCACGTGGCCCGGAACAGCTGAGCTCCGGCTGCTGACTCCTCCCGGCAGCTCCGACTCCTGGCTGCGGGATGGGATCTCTGATCCGTCGTCCGCTCCCAGGCACACAGCTTAGCTGCAACGTCACTGCACAACGTCACATCCGCCCATCTCATTGGTTCTTCGTGCTGGGGTAGCAGAGGCTACGGCTCCTTTCCACGCCTGCCGCAGAGGAAGCCGGGATACCAGAGCGCCTGCAGCAGCCGCGGAGCCGCCCCGACCTGCCGGGCAGCAAGCAACGCGCGCCAAGCATCCTCTTCAATCTTTGGAACATCTGGCAAGAGAGCGAGAAGATGGACTCTCAGTGTAAGCAGGTGCTTGAGCCGCCCACATCCTGCATCAGAGAGCCTTGATCCCAGCCTCCTGCTAGTGCAGACCCTGGGAGGCAGCAGTGGTGGCGCAGGTGCCTGGGCCCCACGGGGGAGACCCGGATGGACTTCCAGGCTCCGGCCTTGGCCTGGCCTGGACCTGAATGTTGCAGGCATCTGGGGAGTGAACCAGCAGATGAGAGCTCTCTCCTCCCCGCGTCTTGCTGCCTTTGAAATAAATAAGGACATGGGGGGCCGATGCAGTGGCACAGTAGGTTAAAGCCCCAGCCTGCGGCACCCGCATCCCATATGGGCACTGGTTCGAGACCCAGCTGCTCCACTTCCCGTCCAGCTCTCTGCTGTGGCCTGGGAAAGCAGTGGAGGATGGCCCAAGTGCTTGGACCCCTGCACCCATGTGGGAGACCCGGAAGAAGCTCCTGGCTCCTGGCTTTGGATCAGCGCAGCTCCGGCCGTTGCAGCCATTTGGGAAGTGAACCAGAGGATGGAAGACCTCTCTCTCTGTCTCTCTGCCTCTGCCTCTCTGTAACTTTTTCAAATAAATAAAATAAATCTTAAGTAAATAAAGACAGGAGATACATAACTTGCTAAACTGCACGTTCTCAGAGGAGATAAGGGTGAGTGAGACGCAAACACACAGTCCCGGAGCACAGCCCTGGCTGAGCACGGGCGTCCCGGGAGGCCGGGGTCCCCCCAGCCCCGGCTGACGTTACTGTTGGGTTAGTCATCAGCCTGAGCCGCCGTGACTCACTCTCTGGTCCTCTCTCCCCCACCCGCCCTGGCCGCAGCTTTCACTCCTGCGCTCCGCAGCCCCGCCCCCTGCACGCGTCCACACCCCTCTGAGCAGTGCCCTGGAGAAGGCATGGTTCTGCTTAGGCTGCGGGATTTCTCTCCAAATCACATCGAGGTCAAAGAGACTCAGAGACGCGTCTGCCAGAGCGGCTTCCTGTGCACTTCCGCGAGCCCGGGCCACCCCTGGGAGACAGCATTCGGGCGCTGGTTGAGGGGAGCGGGTGGGGACACCAACTCCTGGCCCCGTTTTGGGTAGGGCGGCTGCATTGCCCCCTCTTCGGTCGGGTCCGTGGTGATGGAGGGAGGGCTACACACACTGCGGCGTCCCCTCCTGCTCCTGGGATTGAGGGGCTGGCAAGGGGGAGGTCGAGGGGTGGAGCAGGGAGGGGAAGAAGCACCTTGGCTCCAGCCTGGAGTGAGATCCGGTGCTGAGATCCTTGGGGCCCCACGGGGATCGGACGGGTGTCTGAGCTCCGAGCCTCCAGCCGGCCTGTTTCTGGATTGGCTCGGGTACGACACGCAGATCTGAATGTCACCCCGCAAGGAAGACCTACCCCGTGAAAGCGAATGTCGGGAGGCTCATCGGAGTCTAGGACAGAGGCCAGCAGCAGCCCCTGCCAGCCAGCGCCACGTCCCACCCAGCAGGGACCTCCTGAGGCCCCACCGGGCGCTGACCGGGGCTCTGCAAAACAGCAGTGGATAAGGCAGGCCCGGGGCCCTGCCCCCATGGAGAGGACAGACACTCCGAGCCAGTGGGCTACGTTACTATAAATACTGTGGGGGAAACAAAATAAGGAGGGGTAGGAAGTGCGGGGAGGGGGTGTGAGTTAAAGCACGGTGAACGGGAGGGGCTGTACTCAACAGGCGTCTGAGCAAAGACTTAAAGAAGACGAGACAGAAGCCATGTGGGTCAAGGGCATTCCAGGCCAGGGCAGGGTGCGAGCAAAGACCCTGCAGTGGGTGAGGGGCAGAGGGCCTGGCCCATGAGACGGAGACGGGAGGAGGAGAGGCAGTCCCCCGAGGGAAGGCAAGGGTCTGGACCAGGGGCGGGGAAGCTTTTTCCCACGGGGGCCATTGGGTATTTACAACATCTTTTGAAGGCCACGCAAAAAAGACCAACTTAAAAATCAGCCTGCCTCAGACATATTGAATTTCGAGACCCACCTGCAGTCGCCTCCATGGGACCAGACCGGGTGATTCTGCTGGCCTTGCACAGGCCCTGGGCTGGATGCTGCCCACCCCTGGCCCAGACGCAAGCGCTGCCATAGACCTTGTGCAGGCCTCACAGCCACCAGGCTGCAGGGAAGCAGAGAGCCCTGGAACCTGCAAACGGCAAGTCCACACGGCCAGACGCGTGGGTTACCGCCTCCACCTGGGTCTGTTGAAATGCGGGTAAAATAATGCAAGGACCTAAACCCACAAAGGCCGGGGAAGGAGCACCGCAGGTCACAGAGGCTGCCGAAACTCTGCGTGATGGGAGGAGGGTAGGGGAGCCTGGCGTGGAGGCAGAGAGGAAGAGACCTCACGCCAGGACCCTCACAGGGGGCCCCGGCAGAGGACAGAGACCGGCACACAGGAAGCCGGAAGGGCTCGGGGCCAGAAACACCGTCCAGACAGGGCAGCACACGGGGTGGAGGTGAAAGCCGTAGAAGACTCGGGTTCCTCATCCCTCCATCCTCACCAAAACAGAGAAGACAGTGGCTGCGCATTGACCGGCTTTAACTGGATTTTTTTTTTTCTTAAAGAAATTAAATGGGCAGAGCTGGGGCTGCAGTGTCGGTGCCACTCCCTGACTGCAGGGTCTCCAGGTTCGGGAAGGAGCATCTGGGGTCAGTACCCAGCCCAGAGGGAAGCCTGGCCCCAGCAAGCCGGGCTCAGACACGCACGGGCCCCTGAGAGGACCCTGAGAGCGCAGCCTCCTCACACCCTGGGCTCCCTGGTCTGCCCAGGACCACCCTATGTTCCAGGGAGTTCTAAACACAAAAGTGAAGCCAAAATAAACAAACCGAGACGCTGCTCTTGGAAGAAACAGTGAGGATGCAGGGAAAATCCGCCTGTCTTTCAGAGACGCATCAGAGGCACTGCATCTCTAGGTAAGAATAAGGTGCTGCGCAAAAGAAACAATAAGCCAACAAGAAAGATTTCCGGAAAATTAGATAAAGGATGTCAAAAAGGAAAGAAAATTCAGTAAAAGATTTCGAAATTCATACTAAGGAAATCTTCTAGATAGTAGGGCAAAAAAAAAAAAAAAAGACCAAAAAGAGAAGAAGGGGGAGGGGATGGGAGGGGAGGGGAGGTATAAAGGTAAAAAAGTAAGAAAATCTACATCCAAACAATAAATGTTAAAGAACGAGAATGCAGATTAAGACAAAGAAGACAAATGATAATAATAATACAAGAGAAAGTCTCAAAGGTAGAGATAGAAGTCTTAGTCTTCCAGAATGATCAGGACCCTTGAATGGCCAGTCTAGCTGATGTTCAAATAGCATCATGACATGTTAGGACACCGAAGATGTGGAGAAAAGTCTGAAGTCATTCAGGGGTCATCTGCACAGGGAGGGGAATAAAGCCAACACCAGGCTTTCACACCCCTGGACCCACCACAAAAGAGAAAGTAAGTGTCCACCTGCGTTTTTATACCCTGCTACACTACCCCTGAATGGTGAGAGTAGAAAAAGTATAAGAGTAAACACACATTAGCGGACATGAATATGTACAGAGAAGTTTACAGAGGCTATGCTTGTGCAATACAAGCAGAAAACAAACAAGACAGAGGAGTGAGATACCGTAGTCAACCCACGACAGCTTAAAAAAAGTCTCCTGGACGGACAGCTCTGTGGAGCCCGGAATGATCCATCCAGATTCTTCTAACAGAAGAATGGGGGGTGAATTCCTGGGACTTGGATTTATCCTGGAGAAGTTGACGCCTCTCAAGGCAAGGAAAGAAAGGGAGACTTAGAAACTTCCGGACAAAGAAACAAACCAATTACAGTGGCGAGCACTGCTCCAGTGGCTGTGCAGTGCAATATTTACAGTCACAGCATGTTTGTTCCACGCATTTCCAACTTCTAGAATCAGCTTAGAGACAAAGCTTGGAGGATTCAAGTTTGCAAAACAAGGACGCATATAGAAACGTGGAGTTAACCACCAGGACAAACAAAACAAACGTGCACAAATAGTTAATGAACTTAAAAAGTGGCTCCATCAGGAGTGACGTGCTCGGGGGCTTCAAGGGAAATTCGGGAAAAACTGAATGAAAAGTTAATTTGGATGCAGAAACGTTGAATTCCATGCACACCTCTTCCTAATACACATTCCCATGAATTTTGAAGACCCCCTCATATTTCTCATTAGAAATACATCTGCTATAGGATATGTTAGGCTTTTTAAATTGAGCTTGGCTTTTATTCACAGATAATTCGTAGTCACAGGTAACTGAGGTTGGGTTGTACCAATTAGATTTGTGATTGTTGAGATGAGAAGAGTGTATTGCTTCTGATGTCTGTCATTTTCATCTATAAGTCATTGCAAACTGAAATCTGGACTGTCTGTTCCACTCCATTCAGAGATCAAACCCAGAAAAACCTAAGTAACCTGTAGTCTGAGAACCAAGGCCCTGCCCCTGAGGGCCCGCTCCTTATCTAACCGGTGTTCACGGAGCTGCTACCCACATCCACACCTTAAATACCATCAGGCTCACCAGACTCCATGTCTGCCCTTCAAGTAAGAAAGGGGATGTTAGCCCAATCCCAGGCCATGGAGAGAACGGCAGACTACTGACCTCTGCCCACCCTCACCCATGCCTGGGTTTACTCCATGACTTATGGACAGCGCTGAGGTCAGCAGTGTGCACATTTCACACCCAGATCTCTCACTTTCTCTGGCTGTCTCACCCAAGCAAGTCTCCTGTCTTGTTTGCATCTCACTTTTTTTTTTTTCAAATATGAAATAACAGGTTTTGGGAGAGTCAGGGTCTCTCGTGCCTCAGACCATGCTGCTTTGAGCTCCCTGGTCAACCCCACCCACAGGGGCAGACAGACGAGGCCAGGGAACGGCACTGAGGAGGAGCTGCGCCTGCCGTGTGAAGCAATCTCACGGGGTGGAAAGACCACAGGCCTGGGGGGTCTGGAGCCCAGGGGTTGCGATCCAGCCCTGGACGATCCTGAACAAGTCTCTGCAGCTCGGCCGTCCATCAGTGTCCTCACCTGCAAGATTAAAGGGCTCAGCCAGACAATGCCCAGAGTCTGTTCCAGCTCTGACATGCTCTCATTCCGTGATCGCGTGACCACCGAACTGAATTAAAATCAGAGCTTTTGCGTCACCGTGTGTGGAGACGAGCGACACGCCCATGGGCACAGAAAAACCTCTGCAGTGGGCGCTCCACTGCCGGGCTCGTTCTCGAGTTTGTTTGTTTTTTTTTTTTCCTTTCCTGAGCTTATCAGCCTGCGATCGAGGGCTCCTTCCCCAAGGCAGCTGCTTATCTGCCCACTGAGGCCAAGGGCGCAGCTCAGTGCCTTGCAACCCGTGAGGCAACGCGGGCGCTCCTGCCACTGTAAGCCGCCACCTCTGGCTACAGCAAGGCGTTGCCTGATAAACAGTCTTGCTACACACCCGTCTGCCTGGGAAGGAGAGAAACCGCCCGCAGCCTCGGCTGCTGCCAAGGTGTGCACTCGGCTGTGGCAATGGGGTCCAAGCAAGGGCGCGTGTAAGATCCCACCGGAGTCGGCAGCGAAATGTGCAGAGTGGAGAGGGGACTGGCCCGGGGCCCCCCAGTGACCACTCAGGTCACGGACAGGAAGGCATTGGAAGGCAAACCACACGGCTTGGTGATAGTCCGTGGGTGCAGCATGGCTGAGGGGTGGGAGGGCTCTGCAGTGGGGTCTGCTCGGCCACCAGGAGCAACGCACCTGCTCCGCATCTGTCTCAGAACACAGCCGAGAGGTAGGGGGAGGGGGTAGAAACAGGTGACTGCTGGTTTTGCTCAGGACGGTCTTTGACGGCGAATGTTTAACACAAAGCCAGTGACGCGTGGTTGAGATAGGTGCATGCACGGGTATATGTATGAAAGTTGTAGACGCTTGCAAGCCACAACAGTGGGAACTTCTGCAGAAGGGGAAATGGGCCAGAATGAGGCCAGTGACCCTGGGAGCAGCTGTCAGTCACGGGTGTGTCTAGAAGGCTCTGGGAGTTCTGGGCACGTGCAGGACAGAATAGTCCCAGCAGCAGTGGGAAAAGGCCCGCGGTCAATTCTGGGCACCAGGAGTAGAAGGGGACTGTACGGTTTTTGCCTTTTTTCCTCTTTTTTTTTAAATTTCCCCAAAACTGCTTCAAGAATTCTGAGTTCAAATCCCATCTCTGGGGCTAGTGAGTTACGAGGCTCTCAGAGACCCCCTTGCCCTCTGTGTGCCTCTAACTGCTCACCGGTGCCCAGAGGGCTGAGGTCAGACAAGCCTCGAGTTGGCTCCCAGTGCTCAGCCCCCAGGAGCTCTGCACACACACAGGCCGGGACCGTCCCCCAGCCAGGCGGCAGTGTTCCTCCAGGCGGAAAGTGCACCAGCTGTTGCATGTGGGGAAAACCTTAGTCGCTATTGCTAATGGGGAAGGGAGGAAGGGAGGGAGGGGGAGAGGGAGGGAGGCAGGGAGAGAGGGAGGGAGGGAGGGGACAAGGGGTAAGAAGAGGGAGGGAGGGAGGGAGGGAGGGAGGGATAGAGGGAGGGGACAGGAGGGAGGCAGGGAGAGAGGGAGGGAGGGGAAGAAGAAACCGCCAGCTTGGGGCCCATGTGGAGAAATCCCTGCAGGGCCTCTCCAACCCAACCCGAGTGTCTCTGTGTGATGCAACCCCATCTTTTTTTTTTTTTTTTTAAGAATATGACAGCTCTCCCTAGTACAGACTCATTTTTTTTTAAGATTTTTTAATTATTTGAAAAGCAGAGTTAGAGAGGGAGAACCATCCTCTGGTTCACTCCCCGAATGGCCACATGCAAGCCAGGAGCCAGGAACTCCATGCAGGTCCCCACGTGGGTGGCAGGGGCGTGAGCACTTGGCCGGCCTCCGCCGCCTTCCCAGGTCATCAGCAGGGAGCTGCACGGGAAGTGGAGCAGCCGGCACTCAAACTGGGGCTCTGAAACGGAAGGCTGGTGTTGCAGGGGGAGGCTTAACCCGCTGCACCGCAGCACCAGCCCCTCCACGTGCGTCACTGTGTGTGTGCACGTGCGCATTCGACTGCAGCATCTCTGACACGGGGCGCCCAGGCCAGCCCAGCCACCACCGGGCCTCTGTCTCTAGGTCAGAACCGTCCACCGTCTCTGGCCCCACTTCCCCAGTGAGCAGAAGCAGAGTTGGCCACACCCCCACCCCGTGGAGCCAAGCCTTGGAAGCCACGCCTACCCACTTCCTGTCAGGTCTCACTGTGGGTAGAGTGGATCCACGCGTGCCCAGACAAGGGACAGGAAGGAGCCTGGGACTCCCACCCACTGCCGCCGTGAGAGCCAGCACCCTGCCCTGCGTGGCTGCGCGGCCCTCGCTCTCGATTTCCTCACGGGTCCTTGAGACAAGCCCGCTTCACAGGCTGCAAACCACAGCAGGAGGAGCCCCCCCTGTCCACACCCAGCCGGCCAGCAACCGGGTCCACGTTCAGGGCTTTGTGCCTCGGACCAAGTCACGGCCTGTGTGTAGCCCAGCAGATCTGGAAGCCGTGAGGCCGGGCCGCAGGCTGAGCCGTCTCCATCGCAGTCACACTGTTTCCCACCAAGCACCCGAAACCCTTCCAACAGCAGGGAGGAGCGGAAGCCCTCAGCCCCCTGGGACTTCTGCCGAGGAAGAGGGGGTGCTTCAAAGGCCTCAGGCAGCCTCCTGCCTTCTCCACCGTAAACCGGCACAGGGGCGTGCCATCACGTGCTCCCGGGACCACCCCGTGGCAGGGCAGGTGTGAAGGCAGCTCTGGCCCCCGCACACCCAGATGCTCCACCTGGAAACAGACCCAGCCACCACACCGAGCTGCCACACGCCAGTGTGTCCCCGGAGCAGCGCACTCCAGGCCCTGTGCTGGCTGGCCCGGGGCCAGCTCTGCCAATGGCGCTGCAGGATGTGGTCGGCCAGACACGCAGGCACCTACAAGAGAGCTTCCCAGAGGCCTTTGCAGCAAAGCCACAAGCTGGGGAGACCATTTGCTGCCTTTGCTCTCTTTCTGTACTGCAGAGTCTGCAGGTACCCAGAGGCAAAATTAAAAAAAAAAAAAAAGAGTCATTTTCTTCCAAAAAGTTGCTGGGCCTGGGAGCAGAGGGGCCGGGCCAGCCCTGAGCTGCACCAGGACGTGGGCAGTGGGCCTTTCAGAGACCCTGGTCCTCCGTGCACGCTCAGAAGTGATTTCCGTGGCAGCAGAGCCTAAACCGTGGGGTCAAGGAGGGGAGAAACGAAACCGCTGACGACGGCTGCCTGGACGCGAAGCCCCACTGAGTTTCTCGTGAACGATTCCCAAACCCACAGTGTAAAGACCCCTCGAGGGAGTGTAGGAGGTGTGCAGATTAGCAAAGAGTCAAAGAAAAAAAAGAGCGACACACTTGGGTCTTTGCCAACCCTGAGAATTTGAAAAGATTTTGAGCTATGGCCTGGCCTCCCAGCCACCACCTGTGCAACTCCACGTAGAGCATGGGTGCCTGCGGGAGAAGCTTCCAGAAGCCACTGCCGAAGGCCTCTGGGGGGATCCACCTGCCTCTGCACACGTCTCAGAAAAGGCAACGGCAGGACACGGCCATCCCCCAGCCACGCCCGCACCTCTTCCTCTGCCTTGTTCCCAAGGTGGTGAGGCTGGGGGCACACCTGGGGGCGGGCTGATTCCTAAGTGGCAGGGAAGGTAGACTTTGCACCCGAGAACCTCATCGCGCCTCTTCCTCTGCACCCCCACTAGCAAGCTCACACCTCCTCTGCCCTCCCGTTCCCCATGCTAGGCCAGAATGCACCTCGTAGCTGCACGGGCCAGGCGGGAGGGGCTGGAGGCAGGACCCTGGGAAGGCAAAGAGGGAGGAGGCAGGAGCAGGCCCAGGGGACACAGAGGCATGGACACCCAGGGGACACACAGCCCAAACCCTGGAGAGAGATGGAGGGACTAGAGTGTGGGACTCTAACAGGCACCAAGGCCCAGGGCCCTGCGAGACAGACAGTGAGGCCGCGGGAGCTGGGCGCAGGCTTATGGAGGAGTGCGCCGGGGAGCAGGCCAGTGGGAGTGTGGAGAGAAGAGTGAGGACAGCAGGACGCAGCAGAGGGGGAAGCCAGGGCTCCACTGGACCCCCTGGAGCTGGGAGAGCCCCTCGGGGATGCCCCCACCCGGGCTCGGGAGCTGAGCACTTGTATCTTGGCACTAACATGGCACTGGGCACAGGTGGCCTCCGGACAGGCTACAGAGCCTTGACCAAGAAGCTTCACCGAGGGAGACACGCAGACAGCGCAGCGCGGCCATCGGTCCAGTGCCCATCCCGGGGCAGGCGCGAGTGGCTGAGCACAGCGTCCACTACAGCCCAGCCCTCGGGCTGCCTGGACCTGTCTGCTCTACATGCCAAGGGCGCCCCGCCGGGGAACGGCTGTTCTCAGATTGTGGCGGGGAGAAGTTGCAGGAGGTCGGGGATCGGGGCAGGCTTCCACTGCTGCTGCTCCCGGGGACCCCCACTGCTCCTGACCCTCGCCGCCCCCTCCCCCCACCCAGGCCACCTGTCCTTGCTGCTCCCATCGCTGGCGACCTCTCTGTTGCTCCAGCGGCTGACCCTGGTAGGGCAGGGGTGACCCCCCCATGCCACCACCAGCAGAACCCCGACCTACAGGTGTGAGAGAAGCGGAGCCAGGACGGGCCCGCTCCCTCCTAGCAAGGGGTCTCAGGACTGCAGGGTCCCACTTGGCCCGGAAGGCTTGGCTGCTCTGGGCACGGTGGCCTGGGCCTGGTCCTCGGCTCTGCAGTCCCCCAGGACCATCCCTATGGACGCTGCCCTGTGGCTTTCCCTCTTCCCCTTGAGGGCTGATTCATCACCCGGAGTCTGGCCTTGCCTCTGTATGCTGGTTGCCCCCAGCAACAACTCCATAGAACTAACTGTGAGCCCCTCCCACCTCTCCTGAGAAGTTGCACCCGCCAGGGGATCCCAGCGAGCCTCCTCACTTCCAGCAGGGTCCGTCCGTAGAGCACCCAGGATGAGGGTCTTCCTTGCCAGCTGGCCAGCGGGTGGCCCAGCCCGGAAGTCCCCCTCTGGGCCCGAGTTGCCAAGGCAGCGGCCCTGATGCCAGCAGCTGCCAGAGAACAAGCAAGGCTCGGGCAGGGGCACGGGGCAAGGAGAGGAAGGGGAGCCCCTGGGGGAAGGCAGAGTGGGCAGCAGTGGAGGGGAAGCCGGAAGGGGCCGGGGAAGGAACAGAGGCGGCACAGGAAGGAGTCCAACGGGAGGAGGCTCTAGGGAGCCCGAGAGACAGGAGGAAGCCGGGGTGACGGGGCTCTGCAGAATCAGGCAAGCAGCAAGCGGCAGGCGGGCTCAGGAGTGCAGAGAGCCCGGGGCCAGGCCGGGCAGAAGCCGCCCCTGGGAGTTTCCAGAAGGCAAAGCCAAGGCAGGGGCGAACTCCAGAGGCTGAGCGGTACAGGCAGGGGTGTGGGTCCCACCCAGGAAGCGCTGTCCCACCTCAGGGCGAGGCCCTAGCTTCTCCGGGAGGCAGGGAACGTGGGGCGGCCGGGCTGCACAGACACAGGACCAGCCCCTCAGGTGGGGAGGCCGAGGCTGGCGTCAGAACTGACGGGGAGCCTGGAGCAAGCCCAGGCTGTCCTCTCAGGGACCCACTCGAGGAGAAGCCAGGAGCTGGGGAAACTGAGGCCAGGCTCAGTGGCAAAGCGGGGAGGCTGCAGGGAACTACGGGTGTGGAGAATTAGAGCTGCCGGTCTGCGGGAAGTACCCGGATGGGTCCAGCATCCGCGGTGATGGGGAGTGAGAACGAGGGAGCTCAGGGAGGAAAGGGGCGGGAGCGAGAGGAGAGAGCAGGTGGCCAGAGAGACGCGTGTCGCTGTGTGCTCCTGGCCCTGCTCGGATGTCCGACTAGCGGCCGGCACTTTTCTGAGATGAGTGGACTTACCCCATTCTACAGATGGGAACACCAAGGTGAACAGTGAGCAGGACAGGATTCAAAACCACACCTGCATGAGCCCAAATCTCCTGGCTTCTTGCACGGGGGGCAGACACAGTGGAGGAGGAAGCGGGGGGAGGAGGCCAGCCCCGGGGCAGGGGCAGCTACACCGGGGCCACTGAGGATCCGCTGAGACCCCCGGAAACGGAGCTGTTGCCGATGGCAGAGATTTGCCAACTTCAGAATATTTGCACAGTGAGATATCTCGGGTCTGGGCCGGGAGTCCACACACACCCTCAGACACGTGGGCTGCAGGTGGGTGTACCTACGTTTAGACTGTGGCCCGTCTCACGGGGCCAGAGGTGGGATCTTCCACACGTGACGTCACGTCCACGCTCCTCGGTTTTCAGACTTTGCAGCATTTCAGGCCTGGGGTTCTGGGACGAGGGGTGCCCAGTGCACACCCAGTAGGGCTTGTGCCTTATGAGCCCGCCAGGGGCCAAACCCTGAGGGCAACACACAAAACCCAGGCATGGATCTCTGACCCCAAAGAGCTCCCAGAGGCATTGGGGAGGCAGAAGGCAATAGGGACAGTGACCATACGAAAGCAGACCAAGTCTCCATACGGGGCACACAGTGCACCGGGGACACAGCCGTGGATGACAGAGAGAGGGCTTCCTGGAGGAGGTGACACGTGAACTGAGCTGTAAGAGTGACGGCCCATCTTCGCAGACTGCCCTCGGGCCCTACCCTGCCTTTTCTTCTCTTTTCTCTTCATTTCTTGTCTTTCTTGTTCTTGTCTTTTCTTACTATTTGAGAGGCAGAAACACACACACACACAGAGAGAACTCCCACCCACTGGTTCATGCCCCCAAATGCCTACAGAGATGGAGGCTGGGCCAAGCTGAAGCCAGGAGCCTGCAGCTCGACCCAGGTCCCCACGCACACGGCCGGGACCCAGCTTCTCGCGCTGTCACTGCTGCCTCCCGGGGCCTGCACTGTTGGAAGCTGGAATTGGGAGCCCAATTGAGAATTGAGAACCGGAGCCCAGGGGCTCCAGTGTGGGCACAGGCGTCTTAGCCTCCAGGCCCAGTGCCCACCCCCGCCCTGCCTGGGTCCAGTTCAATGGCAGATACCACAGTTGCTCCAAAGGAATCCTACCGAAGTCTTCCTCCGACTTTCTCCTCCCGTTTCTCCAAGGAGCTTGCTGGTCCCCTCATCCCCAACACAGGACATCCAGTCGCCGACCGGGTAAGGAGCTGCCTTGGCCCCAGCGACCTGCAGAGGGGCTCCCCTGGCCGATACTGAAGGCTCCTAGGTTGCAGGCAGGGCCACGAAGTGTCCACAGAGCACAGGAGGGAGTAGCATAGTATCTCACCCAAATCAGTGCCGTGAGTGGTAGAAGGCGGCTCGCAAAGAGGAAGAGCGCGTGCCCATCCCGCCCGCCCGGTTTCCGCGTGGGGCGGCCTCTGCTCCGAGCACCAGCCAGCGCATTGTGATCGTCCCCACCCGCGCGAATGCAATTAGAGAATTTAATCAAACTCCACTGCGAGTGAAGTGCCAGCCAGGCTATTTTTGCGTTTTTCAATCTAGAATCATTTGGGGACTTTTTAATTGTTGGTTGGGTTTATTTATTGAACTCAGGCTTACAAGAAAAATAAACAGCAAGGAGGCGAGAAGTGGCTGGAAAAGCAAAAAAGAACCCAATCTCTGCCATTTAATAAAGTCGGTTCTCGTTAGCTCCGGCGGCTGCTAAATGCCAATGAATTCAAATTTCAGCCGGGTCTCGAAACATCACGTTATTTACATCTTTCATCTAGTATGGTATTTCAAATAAGATTGTTGCAAAATTGCCCCAACTTTGGGCAACTGTAGATCATAAAGGAGGAGCATTATTGCATTACAGGAGAAGGCCTGCGTCTCATTTAAAACACATAAGCACATAATTTCATAGATGTAGATCTGCAGCCAGATATATATCTATGAACAATGAAATTGCCCCAAAATTAAAAGCCTTCTGGCTATATATTTGTAAACACAATCAGATCACAATCCAATAAAGGGGCCCGCTGGAATTAACGCGCATCACATGGGGTTCCCAGCGTTGCATCTGTAACCTGCCGCTGGGACAGCTCCCTCCTCCCCTTTGTCTCCGCGACAGGCAGGGCTGGTGGTGCGTTTTCTCCTCGCCTTCGCCTGGTGGTAGAGGGAACCACCGGGATTGTGTCCGGGCAGGAACATGGACCTGGACTGCGGAAAACACCCGAAGAAGGAAAGAAGGTCGCCCCCTCGTCCACCTGCATTGAGAGGAAGTCCCCGTCTGACTTCTCATCGCTCGTGGCACGACACATTTTGTGTTTGAAACAGACGCTGTCACCTCACTCGCTTCTGTGGTTCCGGTCCTGAGATGGACGTCATGGCCGTGACTTCACGTGCACCTCCACAGGCAACGACCGTGCTTCCCGCTTGGAGCATCGAAAACAGAACCTTGCAAGTGACAACTCTTGGTTGCGACTCCTTCGTCTACCCCAGTTCCATCGCGATGGGGAAAGGGTGCTGAGGGAGCGACTCAGGCTGACTCCTCCAGGAACAAGGCTGCGCCTGGGGGGCCGACACGTGGCGTGAGTTCATTGAGCGGCACCCTCCAGGGCACCTCTCATAGGAAGGGTCCGCCCTGAGAGTGAGGACCTCCGATACCACCTCCGCTTCCTCCAGCCTGCTCTCTCCAGGTGCAGAGAGACCCTTCAGTCTCAACTGACCGAAACGCAACCGGATAAGGTCATGCGGGACTCACCGCCCGGCGTAGCTCCAGGGTCTGTGCTGGCTAGGTTCAGCTAGGGTGGATCCAGGAGCTCCAGTGATGCAGAGGGAATTGGTCCACCTCCATTTCTTGGTTCTGTCTCGCTCTGTGTTGGTTTTGTGCTTGGGATCCACGTGGTGGTCCTTAGCGGGTCCAGGATCACACCATCAGAGCTGTTCCTTTGCTCCCGGCACAGCGAATCCTCGTCCACCGGTCGCTGCTTGCTGAAGCCCGTGAGAAGGTGGCGTCATTGCTGATAGCTGACCCGGTCTCGGTGCCCAGGGCCATGCAATGCACTGAGTGCCCAAGTCCAGGGCGTCTGCGCTCTCTCAGACTCCTGGAGCGAGAGAAGCCCTGTCCAG
Organism: Oryctolagus cuniculus; assembly: GCF_964237555.1. Taxonomy (NCBI): domain Eukaryota; kingdom Metazoa; phylum Chordata; class Mammalia; order Lagomorpha; family Leporidae; genus Oryctolagus; species Oryctolagus cuniculus. The sequence continues at coordinate 42,925,486 of NC_091451.1, forward strand.
ACGCACGCGTGGGAAACGGGCGGTGGCGTCCCCAGAGGCTTCACAGAATAACAAGCCACCGGCTCAGGAGACAGATTCTACAGTCCATTCCTGACTCCCCGGCTCCCACACGTTCACCTACCATCCCGATCTTGCTCCTAGGAGCTGGCTTGAAAGTCAAACTCCGGCCAACGCCGCGGCTCACTAGGCTAATCCTCCACCTAGCGGCACCAGCACACCGGGTTCTAGTCCTGGTCGGGGCGCCGGATTCTGTCCCGGTTGCCCCTCTTCCAGGCCAGCTCTCTGCTATGGCCCGGGAGTGCAGTGAAGGATGGCCCAAGTGCTTGGGCCCTGTACCCCATGGGAGACCAGGAGAAGCACCTGGCTCTTGCCTTTGGATCAGCGCGGTGCGCCGGCCACAGCGCGCCAGCCGTGGCAGCCATTGGAGGGTGAACCAACAGCAAAAGGAAGACCTTTCTCTCTGTCTCTCTCTCTCACTGTCCACTCTGCCTGTCAAAAAAAAAAAAAAAAAAAAAAAAAAGAAAAGAAAGTCAAACTCCTCGTGCAAGTCACTTGAAGCCCCATGAGCCTCCATTTCTCCATCTGTAAATGGGTGTGCCACCGCCTCGCTCATGGATTGTTATGAAATTGGGATAATACCAGACTTAGCAAATAATAAACAACATTATTGTTATGGGATAGCATGGAGAGGGTATGGTTAGCAGCTAGGACAGGAAGTAGATCAGTGGATGACAAGCAAGTGTCTAAATGCTCCCACGACACACGTGTTTCCTGTGGCCATGCCTTGGGGGACAACGCCGAAGACAAGGGCATCAGGGCCTACAACCTCACTGCGCTGTAGTTCTCCTTTGTTCCGTGTATGGCTTCATTTGCTTTAAGACGCAGGCTGAATTTCAAAGCACTTCAGATAGTCTCAAAAGACGCTCGAACACATAAGGTCAGTGTGCAGTCTTTGCTGGAATCCGGGCACCCATGACGACAGCTTGTTTTGTAGGCTGGGGGGGGGGGTTGTTTTTGCTTTCGAAATATTGCCTTCCTTTGTTTGGTAAACATGGCACGTGATGAAAATATTCCAGCAGTATAAAAAACATTTTAAAGGATCCAGTTAAAAAATAACTATCCAAAATCCCGCGACTCAAACGATGGCCATCAATATTTGGTACACATCACTCTAGGCTTTACCCCGTGGGGAAGTCAAAGTGAAAGAAAGATAAGGGAGCAAAAATAGGAACACATACACACGATTTTCAGTATTGAAAAGTAAAAAATTCTATTCTGCTTGAGTAAATTCCTTCAAACGAATGGACTGAAAACTCAAGTAAAATTAGAAGGTATTTTTCAGATCTATTTTCTTCAGTACACGGGATATGATTTCCTCCCTAAAAGATCTCCTTAAATTAAGACAAGAGATCACAGCACACATGGGCTTGGAGTGATCTTTAAATCACATTTTAATTTGAGACTATTAGTTCCCTGCTGTGAAGGAGGACGAAATTAACATCATAAACTCTCCTTCTCCACCTCTCTGCTTTTTTTTAAGTTGTGCTACTGTTATCTAGTTTATAATATTTACATTTAGTCCAGGGAACGAAGTTGGGGTTTAGCCATTTAAATGACTAACATGCTCACCTTCTGACATAGCATCATTATTATTGCTCTATTTATTTTAGCTCATCTCTGTCTTGTCTAGATTTAAAGACGAGATGAACTCAGAGTTGCAGCTTGGGGGAGTGTTTATTTTCCCTGAAAGTCCCGTGGGTATGGCACTCAGTCTGTGCACACTCCCCGCTGTTTCTAACACATTTGTCACCTGCTTAGAGTGCTTGGAGCACACCTTGCAGTCCTACCTTCACCCCTTGGCAGGCGCTGGTGTGGAAAACTCTACAATAACCCTGACTACGTTTCTCTCTCATACCTTAACCTTCGTGTTTTCTGCCACAAGCCAACAGAATCCATTCCTTGCTCTTGAAATTCAGCATCTCCGTGAGGGCGCACAGCAGAGTCACTCTTGCTGAGTCACCCATTTCTTCTGCTCAGCCTTGATTTCGACAGTTTTCTTTGGTTATATCATTAAATACTTTTCTGTCATCTGTTCCAGTCTCTTCCTCAGAATGTCAATTTGTCTTCTTCCTTTTGTCTGCCTGTCCCTCATTAAGATAGACAGATGGCAGACGGAGAGATGATAGATAGATGGATCATCTTTATAGTTTTGTATTGATGGATGTTGAAAAAGGAGGGGGTGGTGTTTTGAGCCAGTGTGAGGCGTAACTGGCATTTGAGGGTGGAGTCTTGCCCTCCGACGCACATCCTGCTCAGTACTGCCCCCTGGAGACAGCCCGGCCGGCAGGTCATGGATCAAGTTTTTCCACCATGTTGCTTCTGATTGTGTAGATTCTAATGAGGCTCTAATTTATGCAACATTTTTCTTTTTCACAGCAGTTTTGTACTTGAGTACTGCCAGCTCACTTTCATCTCCTTATGTTGTTTTATAATTTCTTAAAAGGAAATGTATCATTTTTAAAAAGACCATACTTTGCATCCTATTTTCAATATTATGGGGAAGCACGTATCTGGATTCCTCTGCTGCTTCCTTGCTCACTTGAGCTGTGCCTCCCCCTCGTCTGCTTCGTGTCACGATTTCTCCCCTGCACGTGTATAACCGCTGCTGCTGCGTGGTAGGTCACGGGCTGCTTTCTCCAGGGAACCCTGGGCCGTTTGACTTGAGATACCGAGGACATTCACCAGCGTGGACAGAGCCCGTTGTCTCGTCCTGCGTGTGCTGTCTCTGCCCCGGGGCAAGTCTCTCAGCCCTCGGTGTGCAGGAGGGACAGTGCAGGTCTCTGCACTGGCTGCCTCCCTCTGCTCTTCCGCGTCGAAGCCGGAAGCCATGGTCCTCGATACTAGAAATGGCGTGAGCCTGTCTCCCATGCCTTGACCACCCGGCCACAGCGTGATGTCAAGCTGGGTCTCCACAGTGACGTTGCCTGGAACTGGGTGTGGGCAACGTGCGGCCCAAGGTCTGCTTAACACCCCTGGAGCCGTCTGGCCCGGCCCTCCCAAAGCAGCAACAGGTGGGACTGGAGCTTCTACAGCCGGCTGTTTGAAGTGCAGGATTGTGTGTCCCGCGAATGATGCTACAGATATCCACGTGGCCCTTAGCAGGGACCTCAGTAGGTGATGTCATCACTCGTGGTTAGAGCACGTGGCTCTGTGATGTCACCATGATTGCTGGCTTGTTGGATTTGCCGTCTAACTCCAGGTTACTGTCTCCCAGGGGACCCTGTTTCCTGCTCCAAATCCAGAGCGGAGCAGCAGTTCTGAGTCTGCCCTGTTTAGTCTGTGTAGGGACAGAGAGATACGGACCCTTCGCTCAGCACCATAAAGATCCCAGCCAGGGCTCCTGGAACAGGTGGGAGGCCAACCAGAGGAGATCATGACCCCGAGTGGGGACCGACGGGGGAATGAACACATGGAAAGGCCCCGGCGCAGCACATCCGTGCCACAGCTGTGAGGCTGACTCACATGGCCGCTCCGCCAGGGAGAGCCCTTGGTGCCACAGCTGAGAGCTGGCCCACGGCTCCCCCACGCTTTCGTGGTACGCAGCGGCCAGCCCAGGCCTCAGCTCTCAGCCTGCATTCCACCAGGTGCCCAGACGTGGAGACACGGTTCCTAGAGCGCGTTCTACCCAGCGCTCGTGGGCTCACGTGGCTTGGACCGGGAGTGCAGCCATGTGATGGAGGAGGGAGACCCGGGAGTCGCTGGGCGTCCTGCAGCCAGAAGGCAGAGCCTGGGCTGGAAGACGGATGCTCAGCCATCCAGGCCCAGCGGGAAACACAAGTGGACAAGCTTCTCTGCACCCCAAAACATGGCTGCACCTGGGGACAGAGAGCTATGAGAAGGAGGCGGCAGGACAGAGGCGAGCCCCGTCCACCTCTCTGGGCCTCCTCACAACAGCATCGGCAACTTGAGGGAGAAAAAAAGAAACAAAATCTTATTATCCCAGCCGTGTTCTGTTTTATGTGCCCAGGAGCAGTGGGGGTGCACGGGTGTTCGTCCTGAGTCAGCAGATCCCACCCCCTCCCCGGGGACATGGCAGCGTGGGGCACACATGACAGTGGCCACAAAACAGATCTCAGGTGGACAGCGGAGATGGCAGCGGCTCCCATGGTGGCCACTGGTTGTCATTCTCGGCGAGGAGGCGCCGGGGCTGGTGACAGACTTAGGTGTCGCTCTGCTCCCACCACGGGGCACTCTGTAACCGTGTCTTCCTGGTGCCACAGGGAGCGCCCAGCTGTGATGAAGCTGTCCCTTGGTTGTGGGAGGTGCAGAACTCCGGCAGCCCGAGCGGGGGTGGGTGTGGCTGGAGTGGACGCACCTTACCTACCAAGGACAAAGTCTGGGCAAAACCAGATGCAATTCTGCCCAGCCAGGTGTGCTCCCAGCCAGGCACTGTCCTGCCCTCCCCACGCGGTCTGTGGCTGTGTTTCATTTGATTCCCCTCTTGCTGGAAATCTCCTCTCCCCCACGCCCAGCCCTGGTGTCTGTCCTCGAAGAGTAAGGCTGGAGGTGCAGCAGCCCGTGGCCCACCCCCAGGCACGCGCACGATGAGTAGCAGCCCAGGCCACCAGAGGAGACATAGGGTCCCCATTTCCCTTGAGGTCTGTCGTGGTTCCCGGCTACTCCCCACCACCGCCTGGTCCTTTCTAGTGGCTCTCCCTTCTCCCGCTTTGTCCCTGTCATCTCGCCAAGAGCTCGGTGGCACGGGGAGGGCGAGGGAGGGCCTTCTGGGAGGGCGTCTGCTCTGTAGCGTGCAGCAGCAGCCGCAGACCTGGCCGAGTCCTGAGGGTGCTGGGTTGGCACGGAATGCAGAGCCCCTGTGCAGCCGAAATCTGGTTTCCTCTTGGAAAAGGGCCGCTTCCTGATGGCTGGTGGAATAGAAGAAACTTTTTAAAGGCTCTGGTGTTCCTGTTGGCCTCCAGACCATCAGCCTACAAGATTTTGATGATTTAAGTGTCCTGGATTAAAACCATGTGTTCCGTGTTTCCCTTGAATTCAAACGCAGGTTGGACTGGCAGGAACCGTTTCCAAAGGGAGGTGTGGAGAAAGTATCTGGGGTTTGCTCAGTGCCCTGGCTGGGCATCAGGAATCTGCCGGGTGCAGTCTCCGAACGGGCTCTCCCGGGCCCTCCGGAAATGTTTTCCATTGGCTGAAAGGTAGAGGGATTTGTGGGTTTGTGGGGCTGGGCCGAGGGCCTAGAACCCCCCGACCCAGGGCTGGACACAGCTCCGGACACTTTTTGGAGAGGACTGACGTCCTCTTTTCCAAACACACCTCTGCCAACCCGGTGTTGCCCAGGGCCTGTCCCCGCCCCGCCAGGCTCCTCTGGCACCAGGGTTCTTGGGGAGTCCCCGTGGGTCCTAGTGCATCTTCTTTCTTTTCCAGTCGAGCTGCTCACTATTCCAGCCTCGGCTTTTGCCGTGCCCCTCACCCTGCCTGTCACGCCCTTATCCACTCTTTATGCACCCAGATCTCACCACCCACGTGCGCCACCCGAGGAAGACACGGTTTACAGAGTGCACCATGGCGGGAGCAGAGCGACACCTGAGTCTGCCCACCCCTGCCCTCCTCACGGAGAAATGACAGCCACAGTGGCCACCGTGGGAGCCACGGCTGTCTCTGCCGTCGTTTGTGGCCACTGTCGTGCGTGCCCCATACTGCCACGTCCTTGGGGAGGGGTGTGATCTGCTGAGTCAGGGTGAAGACCCACGCACCCTCCACTGCTCCTCGTCTCGGGGATATGGATCCCGATGCCTGCTGCTGCCCACGGGGTCGTGATGAGGGGGTCCTGCTGCCCTGGGGGCAGGGGTGAGGTCTGGAGGGCAGTGTTCTCCACCCCACACCTACAGAAGTCTGGAGGGGATCATGCCTGCACCGCATGCTGCTATGGGACAGTGCGGAAGTACACGGCTGCCCTGGGTCCCGGCCGCGGCACCTGGGAGCCGTGTGACTTTCCCCTGCCAGCTGCGTGCACGCCCTGAACACCTATCACGGTGCTTCGAAATCACCATCAGCCTTCCCACGGCCTGAGGAGTGACACAGGCTGTGGCCGTCACCCAGCGCATGTCCCCGAGCCAGCTCCCCGCGAGCATCGGAGGTCCGCCTTCCTCCCTTCCCCGCCCCTGCAGCCGTGCAGAGGGTTGAGCGTAGCTGGGATCCCGGGATGTGCACGCTGGGGGGTCGGGACGAGCAGGGGTGAGGTCAGACACCAGCAGTGTCCAAATGCTGCCTTTGAGATATTTTGCCTCATTTTTTTTCTTTTTAATTCACACCAACAGTTCCGTCTCCAGTGCTTTGAAATCTCCTGGGAAGATTTTCCCAGTGACGTCAGCAGCCCATCTCCCCAGAGTCAGAGACCACCCACCACGGTGGCCTGGACCACAGCCCCTCCTGTCTGCTAATTGGGCCTTGCAGGGGAGGCCAAAGGAAGACGAGCCGGGCAGGGAAGGAGGAAAGGGAAGGAGATGGGAGATAAAAGGGGACTCGGGCCAGGAGGAGCTCCAAGACTGCAGGGCTGTCCAGCAGTGAATCATCACAACTGGGTTAAAAGCCGTTTTAAGATCCTGGAAGCAAGACTGTACTGGAGCCGTGGCCTTCCAGCCAGGGGGAGGATGGACAGCGTCATGGCTCTCAGGTGGGAACCGGCCCCGGGGCATCACAGGCAAACTGTAGGGGTTCTGAGAGGTTGCACACGGCCCTGCATCCAAACCCTCATGGAAAAGACAGTGTTGCAACGGCTGTTGTGTCAGGAGCCGTAAGTCACTCTGACAGCTGGGAGCAGCCCCGGCCAGGGAGCAAGGAGCTACAAAGGCGGTCACGGCCCAGCTCGTCTTTCCTGTTGCCTCGGCGGGACTGGGTGCAAGTGCAGACCGGCCGGCTCATTTGTATAAAATGAACTCGCGGTGAGCAATCAGCCTCCCCCTCTCACCCCAAGTCTCACACAATAGGGCAGACCATGGCACCTGGGGTGCCGGAGCTGAGCGGGGGGTGCCCCGGAGGCCCCCTGGTCGGGAGATGCCACCGCACCGGGGGTGCCAGTGGTCACAGGAGAGCAGTCGGCACCTGTGCAGACCAGGGGCACTCGGGCTCACGCCTCCCTGTGTGCTCAGACGGGAGACAAGGAGAGGGGACGTTTGGGGCCGTGGGAGGTGCTGGGCATCGTAGCCAGCGCAGACCCCCAGCAGGCGCGGGAGCAAAGCGATGTGCAGGCCACGTGTGGACCACGTCCTCCTCGCCGTCAGAACATCCCAGTGAGATCCCTCCTTCCAAGGCTCTGGGGTCTGCAGTGATTTGAAAGAGTGAGAGAGAGATGCAGGGAGTGGAGGGGAGGGAACGGAGGGGAAAGGCGGGGACACTCTGTGGCCAGACAAGTGTAGGTGCTGCAGCGTTGGGCAAAATGAAGTCCTGTTTCATGCCGCCTTCACCGTGACTGCCAACGCTCGCTGGCCTCGTCGACAATGAAAAGGAGGCAGCACCCGCCTCTCTCAGGTCCCCTCGGCCACGGAGCTGCAGCCCACCGACCCCGAGCCGCACAGCCCCTGGGCCCCTGCTTGGGGGGCTGCTTTGGGAGCTGGGCAGACCCCGCTTGCTGTCCTGGTGAGGCCACAGTGAGCTGGAGCTTCCTGGGCGCTCAGCACTGCTCACGAGCGAAAGATAGAGTAATAAATGCACAGTCCCGGGAGTGTGGATGAGAGGGAACAGGAACTCACGGGCGTGGAGAGCCAAGGGCAGGACCCACAGCTAGAGGGCAGCTCACACTCAACTGTCCCTGCGCTGGGGCCATCGCAGGTCCCCGGGGGGCCGGCGGGAGGGCGCTGAGCGGCAGTGTCGGTGCACAAAGAGGAGCTGAGTCCTGGGACCCCCACCTGAATCTTTCTTTAAAAAGCCATGGCAGGTCCGAATTCTCATCTTGGCTGGAAGAAAGTCACTTAGTCTTTCGGAAGCCGGGTCTCCTCATCTGTCGGGGGGGGTCTGTGGAGTGCCCCCTCCCAGGAAGCAGGCTCGGGGGGGCTGTCCCCAGGGAGGAGGGGTGGGTGCACCAGACATGTGACATCACCCACAGGGCAGGCCTTTGCTCGGGACCCTCCGAGTGGTCATCCGAGGGCCAGGCCTGGGGACAACTGAAGGGCACAGATGATCGTCGGCGAGAAGGTGACACAGGAAGCCACGCCCACACGGCTGGGCAATCCAGCCATCAGTGCAGACACAAGCCAGGATTGAGGACGCGAGGCCTGTGGGAAACCTGCCGCGTGTTTTACTTCCACGAGGCCTCACATCCCCGCGGCTGGGACCAGGGGCCACTCCGGCTCCGAGGAACACAGCCGCAGCTGCCGGGCGGCGAGGGCCGGCTCCCCGACAGCCACCTCCTCCAGGACAGCCACGAAACACAGCGTCACGTCCAAAGTCACCAAACGCCGGGTTCAGATCCAGGACCCTGTGCCTCAAAGTCAAGGCCTCAGTTTCCCCACCACCCAAGAGAGGAAGCTAAAACCCCCCTCTCGGGCTGGGACAAGGGCAGCCACAGGTGGGCTGAAGGCAAAGCGGGGGTGGGGGGAATCACCACCTCCCGCCCCCAGCCCGGGGAAGGTCGGCTGCCGGAGGGCTTGGCAGCCGCGACGGCGTTTCCAGGAAAAGGGGAGCCCAGCTTCAGGCCATGGAAAGCTCCGGCCCGGCACTGAGTCAGCCCTGAGTCATGAGCTCCAAGTGCGCCTTTGCCAATTGCAGCTCTCGGCGGCCATAATTAATACAGGACTGATGAAAACTGTGTTTTCCATCCAACAGGAGGGTGCGTCAGGCGCTCAGGCCCAGCCGCAGTGTCAGTGATTTGCCTTTTCGCATGGGCTCTGGGCGCTGGGGCCGGGCCCCGCCTCCAAGAACAGCGCGCCCAGCGTTACCCCACCAGATGTGTCCGACTTCCAGGGCGCCTCTCCCTGGAAGTGTTTCGAGTGGAACGTGCTGACTACACGCATGCCCTCCATCGGTTTGTTCTAAGCCGCTGGCCCGAGCCCCTCCAAGGCAATCTTTGCACTCGGGCTGTGCACCTGCTTCTGCGAGCGGACCATTCTCCTCCCAGCTGGCCCTGCGCCGAGCATCTTGGGCAGGAAGGAGAGGGAGGCGTTTGTGTGTGGGTCCATCACTTGTTCATTCATTTCTTCACCTCATAGCTCTTGGGAGCCCACAGGGGGCTCCAGACTCTGGACTGCGAACTCAACCTAGAGAATCTGAAACTTGAGCTGGACCGGAGAGAGCAAGTCGGACCACTTCCCTTGGCCGACAGGAAGCCCGACACTCTGACTTGCTCCAGCTCATGCGGCAGGTGGAACAACGGGAAAGGGGCAGAAGTAGCCCTGGCCTGCTGGTCTGCTCCGGAGACCACCGGAGTCCCGGCTGAGCCCCCTCCCCACCCCGACTGGGAGGACAAAGCAGCCGCTCCAGTTTTCCGCAGGCCCCCAGAGATCCCTGGGCCTCCACGCAGACCCGGGGTGCTCCTGGCAGGTGGCTCCTTGCACAACGAGGTCTCCCCCGGCCAGGCCCCGCCCCAGCTGCAGGACACTCCCCGGAGAAGCTCCCAGGTTCCCATGACTCAGGCGGCTCTCGCAGGCCAGCTCCACTCCTTACCCTGCGCCGATGTCGCAACGCCCCGCAGGAGATGAAGCAAGAGGGCCACTCGGTGTCTGCCCAGCGCTTCCAGAGAAGCTGGGAGACATGGCCAGGAGCCGCAGGCCCTGCGGGCCGACTCCCAGCTGCCCGGTCCCCGCCCCTCTCTGTCTTCAGCATCAAAACTTCTCTTTCCGTCCTTCCCATTCACCGCTCACAGTCTCGACAGAGCAGTGGCGACAAAACAAGCGACAAGAGCCGATCTGTTGGCTGCAGCTCCTGGGGCGCGGGGTGCACTGGGGTCTGACCCACAGGGAGCCGCAGCTCAGAGACTCAGGGGTTTGCCCTGCCTGCCGAGGAGGGGTGGGCACCTCGGGGTCTTGAACGAAAGTTCTCTCCAGTGAGGAGAATAGCAAAGCTCCCAGGGAAGCCAGCACTGGCCTGTCCCACCCCCAGTTCCCGCCCCCATTCAAGCCCCTCAACAAGCCCGTCAGGCAGGAGGCTTCTGGCTCCATTTTACACCTGAACGAAAGGGAGGTGCAATGGGAGAAAGACCCCACCCCGGGCCGTGCAGAAGAGGAGGACAGAGCCGGGCGCTCCCGGGGGACGCCAGCACACACCCCTCCCTGCTGGCCGGGCTGCCCTGCCACGTTCTCGGCTCTCGGCCCCCTGCACGCCCGGGTGGCTGGCTTCTCTCGAAGCTCCGGGTTTCCAGCTGCAAATGGGACCACACTTCCCAGTCCACCACAGAGAGGGCAGAGGGCAGAGGGTGTGTGAGGACCTAGAACGGCCCCCTTCTCTTCTCTGATTTCCTTCCACACCTCACGCAGCCGCACACGCACCGGGAGCTGGGCTCCACCGTGTGCGTCCTGCGGGCACGGCAGAGCGGCTGCTTGATGGAGACCTGTAGCCAGAGGGGCAGGCCTGGGGCTTTGGGGGCCCCTGCAGATCCCCTCCCCGTCTGAGCCCCCTGTTCTCACCATCAGGTCAGTGGAGAAGCTCTCGGCTTTGCATGCTGAGGTCCCAAGTTCCAGGTTCTGAATGCCTGATTCCTAACTCAGTGGCCAGAGACTCCCCCCACTCCCCACAGAAGAGACATCGGACCCTTCCACTGAGCACCTAGGATGTGCCCGACCCACCAGAGCTCAGGGCGAGGTGAGCGAATGAAACATCTCTCTGATCATGCGTTCTCTCCCAAGGAAGTGAACGGACCAATGAATGATGGACCGGAGGCAGCCCCGTGCCCGGAGCTCAGACCTCTACCAGGTGTGGATGCGGGGTCAGCCACAGGCACCCAGGCTGGGGCTCTCAGTAGCGGGGCGCCACCCCGGCTCTGAAGCACCCCAGCCTCGGGGCAAAGCGAGGGACATCTCTGCACCCTCACTTCCTCCTCCAGGAAACGTGAGCCGGGTGGCTGTGCAGGGACAGTGCCAGGCCAGGCCCATCAGGTCCCGAGAGCACCTGGCTGCCCTCGGCAGTGCCGCTGGCTGTCCCCTGGCTCGCTGTAGCCCGAGGCAGGCAGTGCAGAGGGTTAGCCCAGGTCTTCTGGGAGGCAGCAGGAGCAGAGACCGCCCCCTCTTTCGGGGGGAGATGGCCCTGGAGCAGGGAGCAGACCCCAGTGGGACTCGCAGGTGGGCTGGGTGAAGAAGGGCAGTGTGGGCCGTGACAGCAGCTCACCCACTCCGCCGCGCAGCACTGGGGAAGGCGGGCTGAGCACCCACCAGCTGCAGCTGCCTGCACCCATGGGGTGGGCTTAGTCCCAGTTTCTCCGACCCCACTGGGGAGCCCGGGACAGCTCGGCCCCCTGCCCCACCCACGCTCCGCAGGGGAAGAGGAGGACGCCCCCCGGGAGCTGTGAGTCCATGCTGAGGCTGGCGGGAAGGACTTCAGACCAGGCAAGTGGCGTTCGTGAGAACCCGCTCTGGAGGCCAGGAGGAAAGAACAAGAGCAGGGCCCCCGCTGAGCCGCGGGAGGAGCCCGGAGGCCACGGGCACACAAAGAGGGAAGGGTGGAGCGGTGACCGTGGACGTGGCCAAACAGGACAGGGTGAGGGCAGCAGGGAGGGGCCCACAAGACCTGGGGCTGGGGACCCCGGGCCAGGGCGGGCGCAGGCTGGGCGGGTGCAGGCTGGGGCGGGCGCGCTGTGCTTTGGCTGCAGATGGGACACCCAGATGCCACACTCTCCCCCACAGTAGACACATGGGACAACCACCCAGGGTTGGAGGTGCAGGGGTGGGTGGCCCCAGTGGCCAGACAGGGAGCTAGGGTCATCAGCTGTCATGGGGCGGGCTCAGAGGGATCCAGGGCTGGCAGGGATCTTTGGGGGACAGCACTCACCAGCCCCTCAACCCCTAAATCAAAAGCGCCTTCATCTAACCACGAAAAGGTGGGTATTCTCTTCTACTTTTTTTTTTTTTTTTTGAAAGGCAGAGACAGAGGGATCTCCCCTCGTCTCGCTCACTCCCCAGATGCTGGATAAGCAGACCCAGGAGCCCAGAGACAGAGGGATCTCCCCTCCTCTCACTCACTCCCCAGATGCTAAGGATAAGCAGAAGCCAGGAGCCCAGAATGTAACCCAGGTGTCATGCTTGAACCCTCCCCGGCGGCGTCCCAGGGTGAGCCTCAGCGTTGATGCTGGAGGTGGACGGAGCCAGGCCTGGAGCCCAGACGCTCCCACACGGGATGCAGGCACCAAGCAGTGACTTAACGGCTGTGCCGAGCGCACACCCCCTCAGCTACTCAGAGGCCCCCCGGAGACCTCACGACTGGCTCCGAGAAACAGCAGGTATGCAGGGTCCCTCGTGTCAGGTAAGCTGAGCCCCAGCAGTACCGCTGGCCTCGGAAGCTTTGTCGCGCGGCCTCCAACGGCCGACGCTGGCAGCACCCTCCCCCCAGCTAGGGGGGATGTCCTCAGATGTCCCCAGTGTCCCCCGGACGGACAGCGTGGCTCCGGGCTGACAACCGCTGTCCTAGACTGAGGGCCACCTGTGAGTCCTGGCCTCGACTCTCCTCTCAACGCCGCTCCTGAGATGTCCCGAGAGCGACGGCAGCGAGGCTGACGCTCCCCATCGCCGGAGCTCATCTGTAGGAGGGGGTGCAGGGAAGTAGCCCACGGAAGAGGGGACCTCCCCTCCCCGATGCCGGCCCTGTAGGGCAGGGGACGTAGGACCTGCCCCAGGCTCCCTGGCAGCTGGCATCCCCAACTCGGTGACTGCAGAGCTGATGGTTCGCTTACAAAGGAGGGCGTGGAAGGCGCAAGCCAGAGAGGGAAGAGGCCAGAGCGGCTCGGTGCCCTGTGGCTGCTGCGGTACCTCTCGCCTGCTGGAAGTCTCTACATTTGCTGGTGACGAGGGCATTGTGGGAGGGAAGAGGAGGCAGGGGTCCCATGGGTCCCAGTCCAGCTGGCCTGGTGGCAGCCAGGAGGGCAGGGACAGGAGCCGGTGCTCAGCCCTGGTTCCAGGAGGCCCCAGGTGGGCGGCAACCTGGGGTCATCAGCTTCATGGGCAACCGCCCAGCGGAGTCCCGGTTGGCCCAAGGCAGGTGTATTTCAGGGGGGTGGGGACAGATGTTGACAGGAAGGGGCCGGCCAGCAAGAGAGGCGCAGGATTACAGAACCAGGAGGCCCCCGGGGAACGGTCCATGGGGCTGCAAGCACAGCTGGGGCCCAGAGAGGGCGAGGCACCCCCGCAACAGGAGGCAGGCTCCGGGGAGGAGATCGGGACCCCAGAGGCCGAGAGAGACGGGTTCCTGAGAGCTCGTTGACCCCGAACCTGGAAGCTGGTGCCATTCTGCCCCCCCCAAAGGGGTGTGGCTGCAGCCAGCTCCCGAAGCACGCAGGGGCCTGGGTGACCGCTGGGGAAGTCCAACGGTGCCACACACCCAGCCCTGGGGCCAACTTCCACCGGCAGTGCTCGTGGGAAAGGGGCGGCGAGGAGCGCGGCCAGTGGGTCCAGTCGAGACGTGAGACACGTTAGAGTCATTAAAAGCCATTAGGATGGTTGGGTTCTGAGGTCAGATAAGCAGGATAAACAAACAGGCGGAACTAGTTCTGCCTTCTCCTGCAACTGCTCCCAGCCAGACTCCGGGAACCTGTCCTGGGCTCCGGGGCCACCCCCGTTCCCCGCAACCCCAAGAAAGGCCCGTCCGAGGGCAGCCCCCCCATCAGGGGCCTTCTGCGGGGGGACGGGATGTGGAGGAAGGGCCCGTGTTTGGGGTGGAGAGGTGAGTGTCTCGATGGGACAAGCCACCGTGGCTGTGAGTGGTGTCCGTCCGTGAGCCACAGGCGGGCAGGGACCACGTGGTGGGGTGAGGCGTGATGGTGGCGGCTCTGCTTTCTCCCCAGGGCGGGGGTTTCCGCAGGTTTCGTCTTTAATCCACACAAGCAACCCTGCGAGGGCGCCGTCCACACCGCAACGACACAGGTGAGCCAGGGTCACCGTCAGGGAATGGCCAGCCTGTGCCACCTGAGCTTCCCCTCCCCCGCCAGACCCCACGTGGGGCCGTTTGCTGAATGAATGAATGAAGGCACAACTAGCATGAACTTGAGAATTTTAACTTCTTCTTTTTAGCTTCTTCACCAGGGCCCACGGTGAGGCTCTGGGCAAGAAAACAGATGTGACGAAAGAGCTGCCTGGATGGTTGAACGCAACGCGGTCTCTACGTAATGTGACTGCTGACTTCGCTCGACAAAAATGTTTGAATTAAAGTTTACTCCCAAGCCAGCTTTGTCTTTTTCTTTTTCTTTTTTTCCTTTTTTTTTTTTCTGAGGAGCTGCCCTGTGCACACCCACCACTCTGTCCCTCGGCCCTGAACTTGGGAATTGCAACCAATTCCTGCCACCAGATGCAGGCACCCAGGCTCGGAGGTTATGTGACTTCCCTGAAGGCAGCCAGCGTGGCCAGAGACCACACCTGAGCCACCCACACCAGCACCAGATGCCCTTCAGCCCCAACCAAACGCCGTCTCGGCGTGCGCCCCGGCACCAGGACAGAGACACCCAAGATGCGCGCAGAGAAAGAACTCCAGTGCCTGGAAAGAAGCCGAGTTCCGCAGCCGTCACGTCCAGGGTCATTGCCAAAACCTAACACGCGATCGCCTCTGGTTTGCTTAGGTGGCAGGGGCAGGCGCGCCGTGTTCAAGGCCACGGTGCCCAGTTGCACCTTTCTGGACAAGGGGTCTTCACCCAGTACAGGAAGGGACGTCACAGGGACGGCTCTCCTGGGGGCTCCAGCTCACTCTGCCAGGCCTTGGGGTCTGTCTGCCTTGGATCTGTGCACACACGCACTACGGCCCCCCGCGGCCCCAAGCCATCCCCACCCCGTCCCCACACCCACTCCTGTCCCAGGACCTGCAAAGGCAGGCCGAGAGCCTGGACATCCCAGCCCCCGGGGCCGGCCCTGCAGCCCGTCGGGGGAGTCCTTGGCCGGCGGCCATCGCAGCCACCAGGAGAACCTGGCTGCTCCCGCCCATGCAGGCCGTGGCTCCGGAGCTGTGCAGACAATCCCCGTGTGTTTCCCCACCTGCCCACCCCGGCTGCCAGGAGCTGGCCCCGTCTTGGAGATGCTGAATAGGCCATTTGTTGGGAGATCAAAAGGCCACCTGCGGGAAGCGCCCCACCGCCTGGAGCAGGCCCAGGCCGCGTCCTGCCCCACGCCCGCCTCCCTGCCCTCGAGATTCAGGGCTTTTCCAAACAGCCCACCTTGGCGGGGACGTCCCTCCTCCCCCACCTCCTACTCACATTTCCCTAACCCCACCCAGCCACCTCGCTCCAACATCTCCCCACCCTCCAGGCCCCCCATGCCTCCCGGCTGGCTGTTCCCTCGGCTGGGCACACCCTTCCCTGCCCTCCACACCAGGTAAGGCTCAAGCTGCAGGCCAGCCGACACCCTTTCTGCTCAGGCAGGTCAGGGAGCGAGTGTGGTCGTCACCGCTGGCTTGCTTACCTGGTTCTGCTGTGTTACAGGCTCCGGAGGCCGGGGGCTGGCCCCGGGCCTGTGCAGTGCCCCTGAGCCCCAGGCCCCACCCCTGCGTGCGTGGCAGAGAGCACACGGATGTGCACTGCTCAGAAACACGGGTGCCGGGCTGGCGCGGTGGCGCCCTGGGTAAGCCACGGCTGCGTCAGTGCTGGGCCGAGACCTGGCCACTTTGCTTTGGGTCCAGCTCCCTGCTAATGCCCCTGGGAAAACAGCGGAAGATGGTCCAAGTGCTTGGGCTCCTGCACCCACGTGGGAGACCCGGATGGACCTCCTGGCTCCTGGCTTCAGCCTGGCCCAGATACGGCCATTGTAACCATTGGGGAGTGAACCAGTGGATGGAAGATTCATTCTCTCTCTCTCTCTCTCTCCCCCTCTCCCCTCTCCTCCTATCTGTAACTCTGCCTTTCAAATAAATTTAAAAAAAAAATCTTTTGAAAGAAACCCCACACATATGCAAACAAGTGTTGATAGAAGAATCTAAATTGAACGCAGTGGAGCCAAGCTCTGCCCGGGCCTGGCCTGGTCCCAGGCCGCAGCCTCCTCACCCCAGAACCTCCGCCTTCAGCTCTGGATGCCAGCTGCTGCCGCCCGGCCACTCAGGCTGCCCCAGGACCAACCCCACCTTCGCAAACGCAGCTGCTCGTGCCCCCAGCCCGGCCCACCCGAGACAGAGGGCCTGGAGCTGGAGACCCAGCGTCCCACGCATCAGGGCTTTCGGCTCTCCTGCTCCGCGGGTGCTTTCCTTTCTCACGGTGCTGGGCACGCACAGGAGTGTCAATCACGCGTGGACAGGAGTGGCCGCTCCGCATGGCAGGTGGCCGCCATAGGGGCCACCCTTGGAGACTCTGAGGTACTTGATCGTCTCTGGGACCCCTTGGGGACACGGGCTAAGACTCGCTCACTGTCCCCGCCAGCCCACCCCACAGGCAGTGGGGATGCAACTGAAGGCATAGGGGCTGCTGTGCTGGAATAATCCACACACACGCACGTGCACACACACGCACGTGCACACACATGCACACATGCACGCACACGCATGCACACGCACGTACGTGCATGCACACCCGCAGGCACACGCACATGCATGTACACATATGTACGTGCACACGTGCACACACACATGCACACACGCACAGATGCACACGCACATGTGCACAAACATGCACACACACGCACACGTACGCATGCACACACACGCACGCACACACACGTATGTGTACACTTATGCGCGTGCACACACGCACACACATGCACACGTACACACGCATGCACACACGTACGTGTACACACATGCATGTGCACACATGCACAAACGTGCACACACATACACATGCCCGCACACGCACGCATGCACACACATGCACAAACACACACACATGCACACACGCACACTTGCACACACATGCACACACAGGGGCACGGACGCTCCTCTGTCCACTGCCGGGCAGCCCCAGCTTGCTGCCCCTCCCCCCTCCAGGGGCTCTGCCCTGGCTCCCCCTGTGCCAAGGTGACTGCAATCAAATGTCCCGCCACGCGACGTGGAGCAGGTCACGTGGGGCCCACGGACCCATGGAGACCTGCTCTCCCTCGTGGCAAGGTGAGCCGCTGGTCTGATGGGGCAGGGGCAGCAGCCGGAGACGGGTCTGCAGACGCCACTCCACAGGACGGAGGAGAATAGACCAACCCTGGCTCAGAGGCCTCGGCCCCGCAAGTGCTCCGGCCCCCGGGCACTCCGCTGCCTGCTTGGGCTCCCCACGGAGCCTCCCTCCGTCCCGCCCTCGCGGCATTCCACACGGGGCTTGTCCGTGTCCCTTCCCTGCATAGCTGTGTCTGCTCCTTCAGGCAGGGCTGGGATCTCACTCTTTTTTCCATCTATTCCTTTAACAGAGCCACCCTGAATCCCACGCCACATCCTGGGCCGAGCACCAGGGAGGCAGCAGTAGCGGCTCCAAAGACGCCCAGGCCAGAAGGCAGAGAAACCACTGGCGCAGCCTGCGCTGGGACTGCCGCCAGAAATGGCTCTCCAAGGAAGGCACATCTGAGTAGGGCTTTGAAGGGTGTATAGGAGCCCAGGGAGTCTTTGAGGAGAGAAAGCACAGAAACAGTGACCAAACACCTCAGCGGGGCCTGGGCTGCCAGGCACACGAGAGTCGTGGAGAAATTGCTTCTTCCCTTGGACGCTTCCAGACCCCTTCCCCCGCTGGATGAGAAAGCTCCTGCACCGAGTTCCGCACGGGCTGGTGGGCAGCAGCACCCGTGTGCAGCTCTCGCGATGCGCACCAGACACTGGCCGCAGCCGACAGACGCCCAGTGCCCTGGGTTTGGTAAAGTGCTTGTGCTGGTAGCAGCCGCAGCCGGCGGCTTTAACCTGCCCGTGCCCAGGGACCTGTTTCACACAGGAGCCACACGCTTGCTCCCTCCCGTGGATTCCCACCACCGCAGGCGGGCTGGGCGTGGCCAACTCTAAGTCAAAAGTGACAAAATCAGGAGCCAGAGGCCACCTGCCCACAGACGGGGGGGTGGGGGATGGTGTGGGAGAGCAGGCCGGCCTGGCCCCCACTCCACACTCCCACCGCAGTTCCCACCTCGCAGGTCGACAGTCGGAGGCCACGTGACCTGCCCGGCTAGGGCGCAGCTAAGGCAAACAAATCCCCAAGGCAGGAGGGCTTGGCTGGACTCGGCAGAGCTTCCGGCAGAGGGAAGGTACCAGCTCATTCCATCACTGGGATCTTTTCCAAAGGAATCCTCCAGACCCAGTGGCCCATCGGCCCCTCCAGCAGCCCCAGCCCTGCCCCTCGGCGGGACTCTGGCCACCAGGAAGGGCCTGGCACCCGGCGCCCACTCGCTGGGCGGCCCCGCCCCGCCCAGCCCTGCAGGAGACGACCTCCCAACAAGCTGCCTGGAGTCCAAGAAAAGAACAAAGGAGCCACGGCCGCGGCCCTCCCCCTCCCCCTCCCCTCCCCCCGGCCTTTGGGTCTGCACCAGGCCTGGGCTCTGCCAGACCCCGGGGTTGAGGCTCTGCACACACAGGCCTGGGCCCTGGCTGTGTGCACCGCCCTGTGCCTCAGTTTCCACTCCGAGGACAGGGAAAAGCCCTCCAGACATCGCCGGGGTGGGGGGGACAGAGAGAACCAGCCCAGTGCCCCAGACCCTCCTGGGGGCGCCACAAACCTGCAGAGTGCCTGGCCAGTGCCGATTATCTGAGCACCCAGCCCCGGAGGCAGAGGCTCCCGGGACCCTGACGGAGCCTGCCAGGCCTGGCTGAGAAGTCTCAGAGGAGGCCAGCCTGCGGCCACGGTGCCACCATCACCAGGCTCGGGACCACGGCACCGCTGCCTCTTCCCCTCCCCCATAACCAGGCAACCTCGGGCCCTCCCCCTCCACTCCTCTCCCTGCTGGGGTGCGGACCCCACAGTGGGAGGGCCTAGCAGGACGCCACCTGCAGCCCTCCCCACCCAAGCCTCCCCGGTCTGCCCCCACTTCCCCTGCCGAGGGTGCCCACGGCTGTCCCCCCTGGGCTGCCGCTGTCCCGCCCCACCCCAGGCCCCGCTCAGGTGCTGCTCGGCTCTCCTCCCACCCCCACCTCTAACCTGCAGACTCCCCTGTTCGGCCCGCGTATCACCCCCTTCTCCTGGACCTCAGCCAGCTGCCCAGCTCCACCTGCCAAGCCTGACCCACCCACAGGGTCATCTCAAAGGCCACGCCTCCCGTGGAGGAACTGCCCCTGGGCCCCTCCTGGGAGCTCACCAGGGCCAGAGCCCAATCCCTCGGCCCACAGGAGACGCGAGAGCCCCGTTCCTGCTGTCCCTGGGCACGCTGGCCCCTGCACCCTCACCCAGTCTCCCCTCTGGGCCCAGGCGGCTGCTCTATGCAGACTGACAGCTGCCAGGAACCCTCCCCCCACCCAGCTCAGCCAGCAGAGGTGGGAGGGGAGGAGGCTGGGTGGGGAGGTATTTCCTCCCCTCCTCCCGCACCTCCCCCACCCTGTGCTGGCTGCACCTGCTCCTTGCCCAGCTCACTCTGCACCCACCCCCCACTCCAGTCCCAAATCCCACCTCCCCCTCTGCACTTCCGGTCCAGGGCCCGGGGCTCTGCGCCACTGCCGAGGGCTTCCCTGCTCCCCGCTCACCCCTCTGCAGACCACACATCTGCTCCGTTCTCAAATGACCCAGTTTGCCGGTGCCCCGTTTCCTGCCAGGGCCCAGCCAGTGCACATCCTGTATCAAAACCCCAGGACGCAGCCTTATCAATGGGCCCTGGGGCGGGTCTTGCTTCGAGTGCTGGGCCTTAGCTCCGGGGCACCACTCGCGGCCCTGGAGGAACATGTCCCCAGCGTCTGAGGGGGTCCAGCTTCCGGGAGCGGGAAGGGGAGGCTGCCTGGACACTGCTGGGCCCGCCGGAGCCCACGCTCCGGAGAGGATTGGCCAGGCTGCCTGGATGCTCCCAATCCAGGAGACACCACACGGAGCCCAGGAGTGGGAGGTAAGCTGCGGGAGAAAGTCTCCGGGGGCCGGGGGAGAGGAGGACCCCAGAGACCCTGAAGCAGTGGCAACAGACCGCCCGAGGGGCTGGCCGGGCCCCCTCCCCATCCGTGCAGCAGCAGGAAATGCGACGCTCCCAGGGCACCCAGGGGGACCCTGGTGAGCAGCCAGGCCCGGCGAGGGGGTGACGTGAGAGTCCCACCGACACCTGCTTCTGGGATCTGCCGTTTCCCAGGACCCAGGAGGGCTCCAAGTTCCCGTTCTCCCCGTGATCTTCAGGAGAGCCCTGAAGGAGCCCGGCAGGAGGGTGTCGCCACCATCCCAAACCTCCACACTCGCCCCCGGCTTAGGCTTCGTAAGGACCGAGAGATCCTGCCTCGCGCTTTGGTGGAAGCAGACTTGAGGCTGCAACATCCAGCCGTCGTCTGCAGGAATTCCACTCAAGTTCATGATCCAGGAAGCACAGGTTGGGATGAACACCAATATTTATTGGGGTTTAACAAGAATCCACACCGATGGCTATCTCTGGGCTTCATCTACATGTGCCTTATAGAGTTATTAAAACACCAAAATATGATTTTAATAATCAGTGGGATTTTAATTAACACACAATAATGATTCCCATTGAATGGCGCATCTTGGATTCAGAAAGTAATTACTCATCCACGACACTTAATTTGAAGTGTTAGCACAGATTTGTATCTCCTGAAGCCACAAGAAGTTAGATCATAGCGTTTCTTGTTAGAACTTATAGAGCGAGTTCAGTTCAGAGAAGGCACGGAGACCGGGTTCCAGCGGAGGAGGGGAGAGCCAGGAGCCAGCTGGGTGGCCTCCGCAGGAGGAAGAGGAGTGTGGTCTCGGGAGGGAGACGCTGCTCGGCTGTCACTCACAGCGTGGCTCAGCACGCTCCCCGGAGCCTGCCCTGGCTCCCTGTGTTGACCCCTCGAGGGACAGGGAGCTCATTACCACGAAAGAAAGACGCCCGGGGTAACCTTAGAAACCTCGGCTCTCTCATCCACCAAATGGGGGGAGTGGCCTCTTGCCCACCTTGCTGCTGTGGACAGGAGCTGACCACCCTCTCTGTACCCTGCACACGGCCACATTCAGGCACCCGTGAGGCCGGGTTCGGAGGGCAGCTGCCTCCCACCCTCGCTGCCACACCCCACTCTGCAGGTGTCTCTTACAGGCCTTCCCGGTTCCGTCCGCTGGCCGTCAGTCACAGCCAAGCCTGGAGAAGGAGCCTGCAGCTCGGGGCTCTCAGTGGCCCAACCCGGCCTGGCCATCGCTACGGACCTGAGGCTTACACCCAGCCGTCAGGGAGAGCACCTGCCGTCTGTTCTCTCTTCCACCGCAGACCATCAATGTCGCGCCACCAAGTCTTTTCCACCTGTGCTGAAGTCGTCCCCACGCTGACAGCTCAGGGTCAGTCCAGGGGAGGGGCACGCAGAGCGGTGGGTCTCAGCCGTCCAAGAGGAGCTGGCCCCACACTCTTGGACCCCCAGTCTGCTAAGGTCACCTCTTTCCTGGGTAAAATACCCAGCCTCCATGGTTGTGCCACAGCAAGACATGAATAGAGAAAGCAGCAGAAATGTTAACTAACAGCGCTCATTATTTAAAACTCTTTCAGAGAGAATTGACGGTTTACAGAAAATTAGTAACAAGCTATTCTGGGGTCTTGTATGTAAAGCACAGGACAGGAGAGAAGAAATAGAGCTGCCCTGTTACGAGTTTCCTATTCTGTGTATAAAGGAGATAATCTGAAGTTTGATCGTGACAAATTGACAAATTGAAGAGGCATATTAAAAGCCCTAAAGCAACTACTGAAGCAACAAACAGAAAGTTGTAGTTAATAACCCAACCAAGAAGACAAAATTGAATCATTAAAGAATACTCAACCCAAAGGGAGGCAGAAAAAGAGGGGAAAGGGACAAAGAACTGATCAAATGATAGAAAACTAACAGCAAGACAGAGGTGTAGATCTAGCCACAGCGACAACACCGCGAAAAGTTAGTGGCTACAGAGAGAAGCCAAGACCATCAGACTGCGTCGGAAAGTAAGACCCAGCTCTACGCTGCCTAGAAGAAAATCACTTTAGAAACGAAGACACTGCTAGTTACCAGGAAAAGGATGGAAAAAACATGACACACTAACACTAAGGAAAAGACAGTAGAAGTGGCTATGTCTATATCAGACATGGGAGATATTGCAGAAGGCCAAGGCCATGTCACCACCTCAAGGACTAACTCGTCACCAGACCATAATCATCCTAAACGTTTCTGCACCTGTTAATAGAACTTCCAATCACAGGAGCAAAGCTGCCAGACACCGTTTTACGGAGAGGTTTCAGTATTGCCTTTCTGTAATTGGCAGAACAAGTAGACAAGGACTCACTAATTACACACGCACAGTTCTATCCACCAGTCTGGCCTTGGGCCGTGGGTAGAGCAGTCCCCAACAACAGCAGAAGACACATTCCTTTCTTTTCAAATGCACATGGAAAATTGGCCAAAATGGAACATATTCTGGGCCATAAAACAAGTCTCAACAGCTCATGTCACTCAACAAACCATTTTCACTGACCACAATGGAATTCAATTGACATTAACACAAAGATCTCTGAAAAAGTCAACAAGTGTTTGGAAACCAAATAACACACTTGAAATAATCCAAGGAGAAATTAAAAGGAAAATTAAAAAGTTCTTTAACTGAATAAATGAGAAAATACATCAAAATTCATAGCAGCATTTAGGTGGAAAATTATAGTCTTAAATGCATCTAATAGAAAAAGAAGAAAGGTTGCAAATCAATTATTTCAGCTTCCACCATTGAAAAGTAGAAAAAGAAGAACAAATCAGTCAAAATTAAGCTGGGAAAAAAAGGAATGAAGACAACCATAGCAGAAATGAAGACGAGTAAGACCAAAACACGGTTCCTTGACAGAATCAGAGGAGAAAAAATAAATAAATAAAAAATAAAATCAGAGGAGGAACTCCAGCCAGGATGATCGGGGAAAGACAGAAGGAACAGATCAGCAACGTCAGGAACAGGGAGGTGACATCACCACAGGCCCTACAGACAGAAAGGAAACCAGAGAACACTGGCAAGAAGTCCCCAACTTACAAGAAGTGGACAAACTTCCAACACTAACGTAAGAAGAAAGGAATACCCAAACTGCACCTTAACCAGTAAGAAAACGGAAGCATTAGTTTAAAAGTTTCCCAGAACAAAACATCAGGTGGCCTCACGGATGAATTCCACCAAAACTCTAGAAAGAAACAATGCCACAGTCTTCCAGAAAACAGATGAGGAGGGAGCATTTCTCAATGTGTTCTGTAAACCAACATCACTCACAGCAAGACTAGATGAAAATACTACTACAGGGGTTTTTCCTCTCTTGGAGCCCCCTCTACGCTGCTCTGGCAGGAGGTTGCTGAATTGAATAAATCTTGCTTTTAAATCTCTCTCCCTGTCCGCTTGGAAATTCTTCTTCCATGTGAGACAGAGAACTGAGGTAATTGAGGCTGGCACTGTGGTGTAGCCAGTAAAGCCACAACCTGCTGTGCCGGCATCCTATATGGGCACCTGCTGCTCCTGTCTGCTCCACTTCTGATCCAGCTCTCCGCTGTGGCCTGGGAAAGCAGTGGAAGATGGCCCAGTTGCTTGGGCCCCTGTACCCTTGGTGGGAGACTGGGAAGAAGCTCCTGGCTCCTGGCTCCTGGCTCCTGGCTTCAGACTGGCTCAGCTCCAGCCCTGGCTGTTGTGGCCATCTAGGGAATGAACCAGAGGATGGAAGACTTCTCCCTCCCTCTGCCTCTGCCTCTCTGTAACTCTCTGCCTTTTTTCAAATAAATAAATTTAAATAAAGATATTAGCCAGCACCGTGGCTCACTAGGCTAATCCTCCGCCTTGCAGTGCCGGCACACTGGGTTCTAGTCCCAGTCAGGGCGCCGGATTCTGTCCCGGTTGCCCCTCTTCCAGGCCAGCTCTCTGCTATGGCCCGGGAGTGCAGTGGAGGATGGCCCAAGTGCTTGGGCCCTGCACCCCATGGGAGACCAGGATAAGCACCTGGCTCCTGCCATCGGATCAGCGCGGTGTGCCGGCCACGGCGGCCATTGGAGGGTGAACCAACGGCAAAGGAAGATCTTTCTCTCTGTCTCTCTCTCTCACTGTCCACTCTGCCTGTCAAAAAAAAAAAGATATTACTAGAAAAACTATAGAACATCCATCATGAACAAATATGCAAAAATTATTGTTAGTATTCTAGCCAATGAAATCTAGTAACATATGTAAAAGACAGAGGATTTTCTCCTTGGGAATTCAAAATTGGTTTGTTTATTTATGAGTGGTGGAGTTAGTTTTATTGAACATGATTTTAAGGATCACCAGGCAGGCAGGACAGCTCGAAGCTAACCACTGCTGCCTAGTTTATCTTTTGAAAAGATAATTTTTGGGGGCCAGCACTGTGGCCTAGCAGGTAAAGCTGCCGCCTGCCATGCCAGCATCCCATATGGGCGCCTGTTTGAGTCTCAGCTACTCCTCTTCCAATCCAGCTCTCTGCTATGGCCTGGGAAAGCAGTACCTACATAGGAGACCTGGAAGAAGTTCTTGGCTCCTGGCTTTGGATGGGCACAACTCTGGCCATTGCGGCCATCTGGGGAGTGAACCAGTGGATGGAAGATCTCTTTCTCTCTCTCTCTCTCTCTCTCTCATGCTGCCTTTCAAATGAACAAATAAATCTTGTAAAGAAAAAAAGATAATTTTTGGAAATATAATTAATCACAGTAACAGACAAAAAATGAAAAAAATAGTTACTGTAATAGATACATAAAAAGCATCGGGGCAAATCTTGCATCCCATTTCTGACTTTTAAGAAGAAAGAAAGCACACAGGAAACCAGGAATGAGAGAGGAGAAGTTCTCCATCTGATAGAGGAGAACTTTGTCCAGAAATCCGAGTGAACCTCACAGTTCCTGGTGGAAGACGGAACTAGCCCGTGCAGCATCAGGGACAGTCACCGTTCCCTCCCCGCCGCCCGTCCACTGCCTGCTGGAGTTTCCATGCAGCTCAGTTACATGACAAAAGAAGCAAAATGAATCCAGATTGAAGAAAACCATGTGTAATCTACAAACAGCTGACTGGGCCACCGCCTGCGGACAGCCAGGTGCTAGATGTAAGATCAATAGGAGCCGGCGCCGTGGCTCACTAGGCTAATCCTCCACCTAGCGGCGCCGGTCGGGGTGCCGGATTCTGTCCCGGTTGCCCCTCTTCCAGGCCAGCTCTCTGCTATGGCCAGGGTGTGCAGTGGAGGATGGCCCAAGTGCTTGGGCCCTGCACCCCATGGGAGACCAGGAGAAGCACCTGGCTCTTGCCATCGGATCAGCGCAGTGCGCCGGCTGCAGCGCGCCGGCCGCGGCAGCCATTGGAGGGTGAACCGACGGCAAAGGAAGACCTTTCTCTCTGTCTCTCTCTCTCTCACTGTCCACTCTGCCTGTCAAAAAAAAAAAAAATCAATAGGAAAAGTCAATTCTGTTTCTCCACACTGGAAACAGATGATCAGAAACTGAAATGGAAAAAATACCATTTAAAATAGCATTCAAAGCAAGAAACACTCCAGGAAGTAAATCTAACAAAGTTGCACAGGGTCTGGCACAGAAAACTACAGGACATTGCTGAGGGCGTGGAGGTTTGCTGCGGTGGTAAAGATGCGGCTTGGGACGCCGCACCCCCCCTCAGAGGGCCTGGGTTCAAGTCCTGCCTCTGCTTCCAATCCAGCTTCCTGCTAACATGCACCCGGGAGCCAGCAGGACCCTGCCAGCCACGAGGCTGACACCCACATGGAGTTCCAGGCTCCTGGCCTGGCCTGGCCCAGCCCCAGCTGTTGCAGGCATTTGAGGATCGAACCAGCAGACGGAAGCTATTTCCATCCCTGATTCTCTCTCTCCCTTTCAAATAATTTTTGTAAAGCATGGCTGAGAAAATTTAAGAAAAACCTGAACAAATGAAGAAGTTCGTTGTCATCGCAACTGGATAGTTCACAGGTGTTACGGCAGTCATTCTTCCCCGCTCGATTCATAGCTCCAACCCAACTCCCAGCGAGTCTTCTTGTCGAAACTGACAAACTGACGCTGAATTTCACATGAAGGGAGGGCATCGTGACACAGGCTACTCTGCACAGACCAGCCCCTCGCTGATGCCCTTGGGAGCAGCAGGGAGCGGCTTGCACGCACTCGCGTTCCTGCTACCCGCGTGGGAGACCTGGAGGAGTGGCACGTGCCTGCCTTCAGCCTGCTCCAGACCTGGCGGCTGTGGGCATCAGGAGAGAGGGCCAGTAGACAGAAGGTCTCTCCCTCACTCCCTCTGCCTTCGAACTAAATAAATAAGTAAATCAGCTTTAACAATGTGTATGGAAATGCAATGAATCTAGAAAAGCCAAAATAGCTTTTAAAGAGACCCGAGTTAGGAGACTAACACTAGCCGACATCTGGATTTGTTGTTAAGCAGGTGTAACCAAGAGAGTATAGTTTAGTGTCAAGATAGACAAATAGATCAGAATTAGAAATAAACTCACAGGGCCGGTGCTGTGGCACAGTGGATTAAAGCCCCAGCCTGCAGTGCCGGCATCCCATATGGGTGCTGGTTTGAGTCTCAGCTGCTCCACCTCTGATCCAGCTCTCTGCTGTGGCCTGGGAAAGCAGTGGAAGATGGCCCAAGTCCTTGGGCCCCTGCAC
The DNA here is from genome assembly GCF_964237555.1 of Oryctolagus cuniculus. Taxonomy (NCBI): domain Eukaryota; kingdom Metazoa; phylum Chordata; class Mammalia; order Lagomorpha; family Leporidae; genus Oryctolagus; species Oryctolagus cuniculus. Next base: position 42,952,324 of record NC_091451.1, read on the forward strand.
CCACGTGGGAGACCTGGAAGAAGCTCCTGGCTCCTGGCTTCGGATCAGCTCAGCTATAGCCGTTGCAGTCATTTGGGGAGGGAACCAACGGAATGGAAGACCTCTCTCTCTCCGGCTCTAGCACTCTCTGTAACTCTGAATTTTAAATAAATAAAATAAATCTTTAAAAAAGGAAAGAAAGAAACCCACATACATGGTCCATTGATTAGCAACAAAGCTATTAAGGAAGTTCAGTGAAGGAAGCATAATCTTTTCAACCAGTGGTGCTGGAACAATTAAATCATCAAATACAAAAGATTAACGTTAATACATACACACCATTTGAAAAGACTAACACAAGATGAACGTAGACTTGATTATGAAACAGTAGACGATAAAACTTTTAGGAGAGGCCGGCGCCGTGGCTCACTAGGCTAATCCTCCGCCTTGTGGCATCGGCACACCGGGTTCTAGTCCCGGTCAGGGCGCCGGATTCTGTCCCGGTTGCCCCTCTTCCAGGCCAGCTCTCTGCTGTGGCCAGGGAGTGCAGTGGAGGATGGCCCAAGTGCTTGGGCCCTGCACCCCATGGGAGACCAGGATAAGTACCTGGCTCCTGCCATCGGATCAGCGCGGTGCGTTGGCCGGCCGCGGCGGCCATTGGAGGGTAAACCAATGGCAAAGGAAGACCTTTCTCTCTGTCTCTCTCTCTCACTGTCCACTCTGCCTGTCAAAAATAAAAAAAATAAAATAAAATAAACTTTTAGGAGAAAATATAGACAAAAATCTTTGTAACCTTGGATTATACAAATATTTTTAAATACAACACCAAAAACACAATTCTGAAGGGGAAAAAAAAAATCATCCAAACTAAGAACTTTTGCTCTTCAAAAGATCTGTTAATGAAGTTAAAAGACAAGACATAGAATGAGAGAACGTAACTGCAAACCACGTACCTGACAAAGAAAATATCCAGAATAAAGAACTCTAAAAAATCCATCATTTTTAAAAACTGGATTTTCACATAAGCCGAAGATTTGGAGACACTTTCTCAAAAAAGGTGCAGGATAGCAAATAAGCATCGGGAGAGAAGGCTCAGATTCGTTAGTCCCTGGGGAAGTGGCAGTTACATCCCTGACACCGGTTAGAAAGTCTGCTGTTGAAAAGACAGACCTTGCCCAGCGCTGAGGAGGAAGGAAGGGAACCGGGACTCCCGGCCCTGCTGGCGTGGACGCGACACGGTGGGGTCGCTTTGGAAAATGATCTGGCAGCTTCTTAAAAAGCTAAACATAACCCCACCGTGGGACCCGGCCACTCCACCCCCCCCCCCCCCGGCTGTCACCTCTATGTCTCTACACAAACCCGGTGCAAATACTCATGCCACCTTTATCTGCAATAGCCTCAGACTAGAAATGGTTCCAACGCCCGTGACGGGGGAACGGATAAGCGGTTTGCAGCGTACCCGAACAGCGGAATAGGCAGATGGAGCAGAGTGGACGCGTCCGGCTCACAACGATGCCGATGCCTCTCAAAGTGACGACGCCGAGGGAAAGGAGGCAGAGGTAGAAGCGGCCCGGCGGCACAACTCCACGCCGACGAAACGCTCGTGAGTCTGAACCACGCGGCCGCGGCTGCGGGAGGGGGTGGTGGGGAGGGCTGGGAGGGAGACAGCAAGCAGGCGAGGGCACACTGGGGGATTTGCACATGTTGCTGTCTGCACTGGGGAGATGATTTCATGGAGGTAAAATATATCTAAACCCAGCAAATCGTATACTCCAAAGCTGTGTGGTTTATTGCACGGCCACAATACTTCATGAAGCTGTTAAGAATCATAATGTATACAAGCTTAGCCCTGTCCCCTGGATGACTTACCTGGGTTACACGGAGGACAGGTTCCTAATGAATGGGCTCCTGGGACTCCATTGTTCCATATTGCAAGGTGCAGAGGGACCCTCACCACAGACCAGTAACCTTGACACAGGCTCTGACTCTTTACCTGCAGTCCCAGACTTTTATCCCAATGCCACAACTCACACTCTCCCGACCCTGCACAGGCGGCTCTGGGAGTGGCTTCAGAAGGTGGGACCCAGACCCCATTCTGTCCCCAAGGTGACCCACAGCAACCTGTGCTCTGTGATGTCTGCTCACGAAGACCAGAGTCCCTCCTCGCATCCAGGCTCTGACTCATGCCTGTCACCAGGCAAGACAGCTGCAGCAAAGCTGATGCGGCAAAGACAGGCAGCAGAAAAAATAGACAAACTGGACTTCATGAAAATGTAAAATTTTGTACACCAAGAGATAATATCAATGGCATAAATGGTCAGCCCACTGAATGAGAGAAGATATGTGTAAATGACAACCCTGATAAGGGTTTAATATCCTGAATATAGAAAGAACTAAAACTCAACAGCAAAACAGAAATAACCCAACTTAAAAATGTGCGAAGCACTTGAATCGACATTTCTCCAGATCTCCAAATGGCTGATAAACACCTAGAAAGGGCTTCAAACTTCACTATTCGTTATAGAAATGCAAATCAAACCATGAACAAATAGCACCTCATGTCCATTAGGATGGCTACAATCAAACAACAAAAAACATCAAGAATTGGCAAGAAGGTGGATTAGAATCCTCATGCATTGTTGGTGAGAATGTAAAATGGCACAGCTCCTATGGAAAACAGTATGCAATGAACTTCAAAAGTTAAACATAAAGTTCCTATACAATCCAGAAATTTCTGAGTATAAACCCAAAAGGAATTGAAAGCAGGGTCGTAAACAGGTTTGTGTACACTCAAGTCCACAATGCCCATTTGTGTACACATCAATATCCACAACAGACAAAAGGTGGACGTAGCCCAACTGTCCATGGATGGAAAGCAGGCAGCACGGTGGGACGTGACTGTGCAAGGGAGTGGTGGTCAGCCTGCAGAAGGAGCAGCTGCCGACACCTGCCGCAGCGCGGACGTGCCTTGAGGACAAGGACATTGTGCTAAGTGAAATAAGCCTGCCTCAAACGACATTGTGCTAAGTGAAATAAGCCTGCCTCAAACGACATTGTGCTAAGTGAAATAAGCCTGCCTCAAATGACAGATGCTGTGGGATTCGACTTGCCAAGGTACCGGAGCAGTCAAATTCCTAAAGAGGAACGGAAGCTTCCGGAGCCTGCGGCAAGTGGGGACAGGGAGTTAGAGCTTCGGGGTGCAGAGTTTCAGTTTTGCAAGATGAAAAGAGTTGCAGAGTGGACGGTGGTGGGGTTTCGTAGAGTAATGGATGAATTCAATACCACTGGATTAGATACTTTAGGTGATGTTAGTAGATTTTAGGAATGTATGTGTCAACCTTCATGTCCCTGTCCCCCTTGCTCTTAAATCTTACCCTCAGCACTGTTGTAGTCTTTCATTTACTTTTGTCATTCATACGGCGTAAGGAAACTTCCTGTGTGTTTTTTCCAATGCACGTCAATTTCAGGTAAGGTAGGAGGGGGAGGGGATGCTGGACGTTGCTCCCGGGAGTCTGGAAGCCGGAAGGGTGGCACTGTCACCGGATGGGGACAGACTCGGAGAACAGGGCCACTCTGCCCATCTTTCTAATGAGGGGCCCGAGGAGAGACAGGATGTCCCCAAGGTCCACCAGGAAGTTAGTGGCCAGCCTGGGATCCTGAGTCCTATCAGGGGCTCCTCGTTCTGCGGCAGCTGGAGAAAGAGACAGATCAACCACAAAGGGCGACAGGAAGCCAGACAGGGCAGACACCTCGCACCCTGGGTGTCAACAGAAACAGTGCCCCGTGTCGAAGCCACTACGTGTGCCCACTGGAACCCAGCATTCCCCAGACAAAGGGAGCCCGCCGCTGCCAGGAAACCTGACCCCACAGGGGAGATCCCTCCTCCCAGCCCTGCCCCTGCCCCCTGCCGTGCAGAGCCGGGGGAGGGGGGGGCTTCAAGGGCACAGAGACCCAAAGTCCCCAAGATGCTGCTCACAAACCCCAGGTGGTAAAAGGCGACGTCCACCCAACTGGACAGCAGAGCTGTGCTTGTTTTGAGGGCTAGGCGACAGTGACACAGGACGTGTCACCAGGCAGCGCTCCGGGGGAGCAGGGAGGAGGTCTTGGAGGCTGGGAGGTGGAGCCCCCACCCAAGTTCTAGAACATTGCCACAAAAACACTGCGGCCAGGCCGGCGCCGCGCCTCACTAGGCTAATCCTCCGCCTTGCGGCGCCGGTACACCGGGTTCTAGTCCCGGTCGGGGCGCCGGATTCTGTCCCGGTTGCCCCTCTTCCAGGCCAGCTCTCTGCTGTGGCCAGGGAGTGCAGTGGAGGATGGCCCAAGTGCTTGGGAGACCAGGATAAGTACCTGGCTCCTGCCAGCGGATCAGCGCGGTGCGCTGGCCGCAGTGCGCCGGCCGCGGCAGCCATTGGAGGGTGAACCAACGGCAAAAGGAAGACCTTTCCCTCTGTCTCTCTCTCACTGTACACTCCGCCTGTCAAAAATAATAATAATAATAATTTAAAAAAAAAAAAACACTGCGGCCTATGGCCAAGCTAGGGAGACAGGCAGCGTGCCAAGTAAACACCGACAATGCGCCGTGAGCGCCACAGAGGGGGCATCTGGGTAACGGGAGAGGGACGTAGGCGGAGCGACAGCCGGGAGGCCGGGCACTCACAGGTGGCTGCAGCAGGCGACACAGCGGACATGGCTTCCCACACCCTGCAAGCCCTCCCAGGGCGAACATTTTCAACTCAGTCGAAACCGAGAAGCCAGCCTCCCTCGGCTGTCTGTGAAGAGGCCGACGGCCGATTTGCGCTGGGAGGAAATCTGCCATGAACTTACCCAGTTTGCTGCCCCTGCAGTGGGGTGACTTCTCCGGCTAGGAATCCTCTGTGTCCCTGTGTGTCCCCCCCACTTCCAGCTCTCCTCCCACTCTCGGTGTCAGGCACATGGCGTACCAGTGGGTATCCCAGCCAGGCTGGCCGTGGCTCCCAGGCCGCGGGGACCCCCAGCCCGTGGCGCGGTGACTTGTGGAGTGCTTTCGGCCTATTCTGGAACGTTCCTCCTAGCAGGGCCCAGGCCTGGAGCTGCTGCTTCCAGTGCGGAGAGATCACTCCTGATGCCCCCTCGCACGCGGCGCTGTCTCCAGCAGGTGCACCTCTGACCAGAGGCGGGGGTCCTCACCACCTGGGGAGTCGGATCCGCTGGGCAGCCAACTGGGGTTCACAGCTCACGTGGCTGAGGTACGATGGTGGGGCGCAAGGGAAGGGAGTGGGGAAGGAGGAGATGACTCTGTCCTGGTCTGCAGAAGGCGGTGGTGACACCAAGCTACAAGCCCCGCCCTTCCGCTTCCCAGGCTGAGGCACTGGGAGAATCTCTCTGCCCCCAGAGGATGCCTGCCGGCTCAGGGCATTCGTGGCTTATGGCTTTGGTCAACTGGTCAACCCAGTCTCACCAGCCAGAAGCCAGTGGGCCCAGTGAAGGGCTGGTTCCAGCTGTGGCTCCAGAACCTGGTGTTCAATGACGGAGCTCAGGACAGGTCTGGGACGGACGACCATCCAGGCAGAGGCTTCCCCAGCCCAGGACAGTGAAGGAGCTGATGATGATGGAGATGACGATGACAAAGGAGTGTGGCCGCCCTGACTGAGCACTTCATTGCTCTGCAGATAGCCCTGTGGGGACAGCCTCCGGAGCAGAGCTTCGAAGCAGGAACGATGGCCCCATGTCCCAGGTATGGAGAGCAAGCCCAGGCTGATGGAGGGCCTTTCCCACGGCCTCATCCGGGCTGAACTCCGGCTCCCGGAGCCCCTGAAACTCTGCTCCCTCCCCTGCCCAAGTGTCTCCAGGGGGTTCCGCGTGGACCAGGCGACTCAGAGACAGAGGACAGAGCAGGAAGTTCACTGACCAAGTCAGCCCAGCCCACAGCTGCAGGGCCCCCGGCAGGAAGCTGGCTCTGCCCTCATCCCCCAGCTGGGCCTGCTGCAAGGTCACCAGCTCCCCACCTTATCAGGACATCTGCACCTCCAGGGGTACGGCCCAGCAGACGCAGAGCAGCAGTTTCCTTTAGCCCTCCCCCAGTCACCATCGCAAGCTCCAGACATTAAAACAAGAAGCCCTAACCTGAAACTCGAGGCAAGGGTCCTCCCACGTAGGACCCTGGCCTGCAGCACAGACCACGGGGACCAGGCTCCTGCACATCCCACAGAACCCCAGCTCCAATGTCCTTCTCCTGGAAGATGTCCCAGTGCCGCCCTCTCCTGCAGCTGCAGTCGTCAGTGCTCTGACCATCCCACATCCCTCTGTCCCACTGGATTCGGCTATTTGGTTTTGCGTCTGTCTCTCCCAGCAGAGCAAAATCCTTCTCATGGTACAAATGTAATCACCTAGAAAGAATGAAGGATTTAATCGTGGTTGATCGAGTCACTGGCTCTGTGACCTTGGGCAAGACGGCCTTTCTCAACTAATTTGTTTATCTGGCCGGGGGGGGGGGGGGGGGGTGGACAGGTATCTGTCGCTGTAGGAATTAAACCATCATTCCAAGCTCTGGAAACGGCAGTCTCATAGTAAATGTCAGTGCTCCCTCCCCCCCCACACACACACACCTCCCGCCTCCCCACGCCAAGCAGCACCCACTGCACAGTGAGAGCTTTTCACCAGTGGTGTTTGTTTTTAAGATTTATTTATTTGATGGGGTCAGCGCTGTGGTGCAGTGGGTTGAAGCCCTGGCCTGCGGCACCAGCATCCCACATGGGCACCGGTTTGAGTCCCGGCTGCTCCACTTCTGAACCACCTCCCTGCTAATGTGCCTGGGAAAGCAGTAGAAGATGGCCAAGGTGCTTGGGCCCCTGCACCCACATAGGGGTCCCAGAAGAAGCTCCTGGCTCCGGGCTCCAGATTGGCTCAGCTCCGGCCATTGCAGCCATTTAGGGAATGAACCAACGGACAGAAGACCTCTCTCTCTCTCTCTCTCTTCAAATAAATAAAATAAGTCTTAATATTTATTTATCTGAAATAAAGAGTGACAGAGAGAGAGGGAAGAACAAAGAGACAAGGGTCTTCCATCCACTGGTTCACTCCCCAAATGGCCATGACGGCCAGAGCTGAGCCGGGCCAGAGCCAGAAGCCAGGAGCTCCAGCCTGGGAGCCCAAACACTTGGACATCACCTGCTGCTTTCCCAGGTGCATTAGCAGGAAGATGGATCAGGAACAGAGCAACCAGGGCTCCAACCAGGGCTCCAACCAGGGCTCCAACCAGGGCTCCAACCTGCAATGGCGTTGCAAAGGGCAGCTTAACCCTCCCCACAACACTGGACCCAGCGATTATCTAAAAGCACCACTGAGCGCATGGAATTAAGCAGAACGCTGAAGTTCTACTGATGACGCGACCCTTAGCGAAGCAGAGAGATGGGCTCAAGGAAGAGCCTCCACCTCCTTGCCCGAGAACAACCGAGTGGAGCCAGCTACTCCCTCACCACCAGTTCCTCGCTCTTGGGCCCACGGAAAGACTACGTTTCCCCGCATCCCTTGCAGTTCTATTCCTGCCGTGTGCTGGTTCACTGCTCCTAAACTTTGCCTTCCACAAAGCCCAGAGCCCTGGGGCAGTGGTCACCGCTTTCCCGCTGTGCAACTGAGACTTTTGTTCCAGGCTTAGATTCCGTCTTCCTCCTTCCTGGCGAGGCCTCGGCGAAGCTGCCTTCCTGCGCACGTTTCTCCCAGCTCCGGAGGTCGCCGGGAAGAGTCAGACGCTCTCTCCAGCTCCCTGCCTCTGAGCCCTCACCAGAACCGCCCGGACGCTCCGTGCACGGCACTGCAGGCTTTCCCACATTCCCGGCCCATGACCCGTCCCCAAACCGCCTCCACACTGCAGTGTTTGTCCTTGCAGCAACCTCAAGCACGGGTCGTTAGCGCACGAGGAGCCGCATCCTGACCCACAGCACTAGAGCTCCTGGCCCTAAGTCACAGGTGGGGACTGGCAGGCATTTGGGGTCACTCCCTTTGAGGGGTGGATGGTGTTGGATGTATTCTGTGTGTAAAGGGAAGAGTTAAACAGCCCCTTGGTGACCACAGATGCGGGCTGGGGCTGAGTCTGAGGTCCACCAGCCCACTTGCTCATCCAGGATGTGTGGGACCCAACAGCCATCCGGCTAGGTCAAAGGCCAAAGTCCAGCCAATGCAGTGTGGGCAGAAGTCATGTATGGCAGTTCTCTGGTGCCCGCAACAAGCCATGTGACCTCCTGCTGTGTCTTTCCTCCAATGCACGTGACTGGAAGCAAGGAAGGCCAAGGTAACGGAGCTACCAGGTAGAAGGCCCCGGGCCCCTGAGTCACCGCCCGTGCCCTGGGCCCAGGAGCCCCTGAGTCACCGCCCGTACCCTGGGCCCGGGAGCCTCACTCCCCTCCAGGTGACAATGTGAGCAAGACAGCTCATTCTATTTTTTATTTTTTATTTGTATTTCTTTTTGTTGTTTTTCATTTGACAGATAGAGTTAGACAGTATTCTGTTAAGCTCCTTGGGTCTGGTTTGAGGCTGGCCATTCCAGTGACCAGTGTTACTAACACAGAAACATGGAAGGCAGTGCACGTGAGTGCGCTGGGGGTGTGCAACGTCCGAGTCAGGGGCACAGGCCAGGTGACGGCCGGGGGCCTCGCACAGCTCCTGTAGGACACGGGCTGCATGGAGACGGCCAGAGAGCAGGGTGACCGGGGGGCGCTCTCGTGAGGGTCCTGCTCGCCCGCAGGGCCTGTGAGCTGAAGTCACAGGGCTCCAGCAGCGAGTCTGAACTGACCTCTGACCCCAGAATGGCCGCTTCCATCCAACGCCTGCCTCCCTGCCGAGCACCACAGGCGTGGCTGGAGAGTTCACTCATCGGCCGAAAGGTCAGCGCCTGGTTTCTGGGGGAAGCTCCTGCGGCAGCACAAGGCAGATCCGGTCTAAAGGGACGTGGTGGCCTGGCTCGCCAGGAAGCCACTCCAGCAAAGCAATCCCACTTTGAAACCTGGGCCCAGCTAGGAACCCAGGACCCGGGATGAGTCAAAACCCAGGGGCCGCACACTGTCCACGGCGCGTGGAGACCGGAAGCTGAGCCGAGAAAGCGGCAAGTGTGCCCCCCGCCTCTGTAGACAGGCAGTGCTGCTCCTGACGGCCAGCACAGGGGTCAAGGCTGCGGGGCCCCAGGTCCCAGGTCGGGGGGCAGGAGCTGGGCAGGACCTGCTGTTTAAGCTTCTTCTTTTCATTTTTTTTTTAATTTGAGAGCCAGGGAGCTCTCATCCACTGGTTCACCCCTCAAACGCCTACAGTGGCCCCGGGAACCAAACCAGGATCTGGGAACTCAATCCCGGTCTCCCAGGGCAGGGATCAGCACTGAGCCCTCACCACTGCCCGCAGGCCCGCATCAGCGGGAAGCTGGGGTCCAGGCCGGAGCAGGGGCTCCAACCCCGGTGTTGCAGTATGGGAGGCAGACTTCCTACCAGGTCCATCGGCGGCCGGCAGATGCTGGGAGAGCTGTGTCCTGCCCATCAGAGCCCACCCATCAGCCCATCGGTGACCAGCAGGTGTGTGCGTCGCTCAGGGTTCCTTGCGACGTGGGAAATCTGAAGGCTAAAACAAGCTGATGGAAACTCCACTCATAAGGACGGCCCAAGTTACAGGCCGAGCTGTTAACGGCCACCTCTCACAGCACCGTAACTGGATTGCAAGGTCCACAGAAGGGGAGACCGGGGCTCTCTCCCCACGTCTTCCCACAGCCTGGAACCCGTGGCGTGTAGACAGGAAAGGATCCGCTGTGAGGACCAGAGTCAAAGCCAACACAGCTTCTTCCTCGAGTACTTGTCGCCAGAGACTGGTGCAATCCAGACGCCGCGTGCACAGCGACGGCCTCAGAGGGCCTCCCGGAAACTGCGGGCCAACGCTCATCCCCTCTGCTTGGCGGATGGAGCAAGAGCAGCTCAGAGTGGCGACATCGGAATAAAGCCGGTGTGGCTGCCTCCTCCCAGACCAGGGCCTCTCGCCTTCAGCCCCGAGGGCGTCTGGGACCAGATCATGCTTGGGTGTTCAGAGCCATCCTTAACCTCCACCCGGTGCAGGCCAGTAGCAACCGCACACACACACAAGCTGCAATCATCAACTATGTCTCCAACCTTGGCAAATGACCCCTGTGGGGTAAAATCGCCCCGGCGAGAGTCCCTACTCCAGGTGGATTAACTCAAGGCTGGCGCTGGGCCACAGGCCCGTGTCTCAGTGTGGCTCTGAGTCTTCCTGATGTTGGAAACTGAACATACAGTATCCCAGAAGAGCCTGGGCAGCCCCTGGTCTCACAGACACGACCGTCTCCGCGGCAGAGTGAACAGATAGCCACCTCGGGTCCCAAGAGCGGAGACCACAGTCCGTCAGGCAGTGTCGGTGCCAAGTGAGTCTGCATCAGTCTCTCACAGAGTTGACTTCTGGATCGCAGAACCACAGAAGAACCCACAGACACGCCCCCGAGAGAAGGAGCAGGGAGCCCAGGGCCACACGGCAGATCCCAGACGGTCTCCTCCCTGCGCGCCAGGCCTGCCTCTCCTAGCCGCTTCTTGGCGTGCAGCAGGGAGGCCTGGACGCAGATCCGTGGTCCCGGCCGTGTCCCCCTGCCACGCCCCACCCCCGCTCCTCTGCCCTCTGGAGCCCCCTTGACGATGCAGGGCATCTTTGCTCCATCCCAGCTTGTCCGTCTTCCCACGCGGCCAGCCCACAAGATGACCTTCAGTAAAGTTAGAGACCCAGAGACCCAGAGGCTCAGGAAACACGAAGAGAGGAGAAAAGGAAGTGGCCAGAGCTTCCGCCGCGTGGGGCTTCCCCGGGCGGGAGCTCTGTCCCCTGGAGCAGCTCGTGACTCACCTGCTCTGTCCTGACGGTGACACTCCACTCTGGAGCAAACCCCAGGGGGTCAGGTCTGTTTACTCAAATGTTTGTCCCCGAAACCCGAGCCGTGAAAGCCACGAACCTCACCAACGCCAGGGACACAGTTTTGCCTCCAGTGCGTGAGGCCAAGTCCCCCGCCCTTGCGAAGGGGGACCAATCAGAGGCAGCGACGGTCCATGGGGTGCAGGCGCCCGTGGTTCCCGGCCATCTGGGGGCCCTGCTTCTCTCGGCCGGCCGAGGAGGCAACGCAGAATTTCTTTCCAGGGCTTGGTGGCGTTCCATATGGTGGAGATCAAAGGTGTTGCTGGGTGCATGGTTCTGCTTTATTTCCAAGCACTGCTGTTAATTAGAAAACAAGATCAGAGGCAGTATTAAAATCCAATTAAATTGATATGAACAGATTGCCAAGTGATGTTCACTAATGTATAATTGAGCACCATGCAAATTTCGGTGGCTGGCTTTTGTGTTTTTCTCCACACTCTGGAATGAGTGATGAGGCTATGAAGTTTTCCCCCATTGTAGAAAACAAACAAGTTAATGCATTGATCTAGGGGGTATTGCCCTGCTGATTGATGGAAATGAGAGAAGAATAGCAAAGTGCGACTTCGCGAAGGGCTCTCCCTCTCTTCCCTCCACAGCCAGTCCCTGCGCCCGGGGCAGGCCCAGCCCTCTGTGCACAGCCATCATGAATGACCCAGAGAAAGCTCTTCCGGGTTGCCAGCAAATTCTGGAAGTTTTGGGACAAGCACACGAGAAATCATCCAGCCCCGGCAGGCAGGTTTCGCTTCGGCGGGAATTCCTCACCTGTGCCTTTGTGTGTGGCGAGGAGGAAATCGTCCTGGTCTCACTCTCACCAGCGGAGGCCCCGGATATAGGATCTGCTGAGAACCTCCCGGAAGAAGCTGCTAGCGTCTCCGGTGCCCGTTGGTGTGGCAGAATCAAATTGTTTGCTCACGGTGGATACAGATTTGTGAACACGCTGTCGGTGCTAAGGTTAAAAAAAAACCCACCAAGGAACAGAGAAAGGACCAGACCTCAGGGTCTGCATATGCGTCATATTCATGGTGCGCGTGTAGCGAGCTCCCTGCCGCATAGAGGAGTCTAATCAGTTCACCACCCCGGAATCGCAAATCTCAGATAAGCCTGACCCTGGCCGTGACCTTTCAGTGTGCAGCAAGCAAGATGGCAGGAAGTGCGGCCACGGAAGCAGCTGAGGCAGAGCGAGCCCGCCCGCCCCGCACTGTCCTGGCGATCGGAAGCCCCGATTCTGTCCAGGAAAACCACCTGCTCCCTGCTGAGTTCAGGGGCTGCTGACCCCAGTTCTGGGGGAGACCCTGAGGGGTCTGGGCCACTTGGGGCAACCCCATCCCTTGTGCCCAGGACGCGGTCCGGTATGGAGATGTGAGATCAGAGGCCTCCCCCTGAGGCTTCTGGGAAAATCTTGCTGGATGCCAAGAAGAGGTTCATGGGAAATAACCACCACCTTGCTGCCAGCCCAGGGATGCGCTTCCTACCCAAGGAGTGACAACGGCAGACCCAAGGACCGTCCCAGCCTTGATATTCAACACCTGGGGCCCACACACCTGCGGGTCTGTCCTCACACACCCCTGACTGACACAGGGCTGTCTGAGCCAGGGTCTCTAAGTCTCGTCGTCTCCAGATGTAACCCAGCTGACCCGGGATCAAACACGCAGGGTGAGCTTCGCCCCACCAAGAGACCAGGGCAGGCTTCCTGGAGGAAGTGGGCCCTGTGCCCCCAGGGCAGAGCCGCTGCAGAGGGCCAGCCTAGGTCGGCTCGTCTGGGGGAGTGCTTCGGTGGAGGGCCAGAGGAGAGGATGCAGCCGTTGGCGGCCCCTCTGCCGGTGTTTCAGGACAGGCTGGAGGGTGACATCTGTTTCTTTTCTTTTTTTTCTTTCTTTTTTTTTTTTTTTTTTTTTTTTTGACAGGCAGAGTGGATAGTGAGAGAGAGAGAGACAGAGAGAAAGGTCTTCCTTTTGCCGTTGGTTCACCCTCCAGTGGCCGCCACGGTTGGCACGCTGCGGCCAGCGCACCACGCTGATCCGAAGGCAGGAGCCAGGTGCTTCTCCTGGTCTCCCATGGGGTGCAGGGCCCAAGCACTTGGGCCATCCTCCTCTGCACTCCCGGGCCACAGCAGAGAGCTGGCCTGGAAGAGGGGCAACCAGGACAGAATCCGGCGCCCCGACCGGGACTAGAACCCAGGGTGCCGGCGCCGCAAGGCGGAGGATTAGCCTAGTGAGCCGCGGCGGCGCCAGCCCGACATCTGTTTGTTAAGACGTCTGCTTGTTACCTCGCTAGGCTGGAAGCAGCTGTACAGGAACTGCCCTCGTCCCGTGCGATTCAGGCACACGCTTCGGTTGCACGCCAGCATGTTGGTGGAGGATTCTCACTATTACGGTCACACACCTCTGCTCATGTAAAGTGCGTTCACCATAGGAAACAGAGGGAAGGCCCCTCTGGAACCCCCGAGGGGTCGTCTAGAAATTGTACGGCTTCACGTGTGATGTTTGTTTTCTGTGCATTTTGTTTTCAGGTGAGTTTCGTGAGGTTCTGTTTTTATTCCCCAAATAACGATTGAGTTCCCCTCACTGGCTTCCCTTCCTCCAAGTCTCAGGACACAAAGTTCAACTCTTGGTGAGGAGAAACACCCAAGCGTAACATCCTTAGGAGAAAAATACGACAATAAACATACCATTAAACATGCATACGCAAACCGCAAGTGTTGGTGTTTTCTCCATCTAATTGAGCGCATTTGTTGCTCAGTGCTGTATTGGCACTGACCATGAAAGCATGGCCCGTGTCAAGGCTGAACAGGCTGCCGTGCAGGGGCCCAGCACTGTGACTCCGCGGGTGAAGCCTCAGCTTGCAACGCCCCATCCCAAATGGGAGAGCCACCTTGAGACCCGGCTGCTCCACCTCCAATCCAGCTCCCTGCTGATGCACCTGGGAGAGCAGCAGAGGACGGCCCAAGTGTGTGGGTCCTCGCACCCATGTGGGAGACCCAAATACAGGTCCTGGCTCCTAGCTTCAGCCTGGGCCAGCCCTGAGTATTGCAGCCCTTTGGGGAGTAAACCAGCAGATGGAAGATATCCTCCCCCCCCCAACTTCTTCTCTCTCTCTCTCTCTCTGTCTCTTATGCTTTCCCTTTCAAATAAGCAATTTTTTAAGATTTATTTATTTATTTATTTGAAAGAGTTACACAGAGAGAGGAGAGGGAGAGAGAGAAAGAGAGATCTTCCATCCGCTGGTTCACTCCCCAATTGGCCTCAATAGCCAGAGCTGTGCCAATCCGAAGCCAGGAGCCAGGAGCTTCTTCCGGGTCTCCCACATGGGTGCAGGGGCCCAAGGACTTGGGCCATCTTCTACAGCTTTCCCAGGCCATAGCAGAGAGCTGGATCAGAAGTGGAGCAGCCAGGGGTAGAACCAGTGCCCATATGGGATGCCAGCACTGCAGGCGGTGGCTTTACCCACTACACTACAGCGCTGGCCCCCAGCAAGTCTTTTTAACATAAAAGGTCAAATGCGGGTAAGAGTGTGCGCTGTGCCGCCTTCCCCAAAGAGGTGTGGATGACGCTGCTACATGGAAGTGGCTCCTAACTGGTCCCTGACCCCAGTAAACGTCACATGGAGAACTGGGGTGAAATGTGAAGTTTTAGGCCAAATGCTTTATGAACTGTCAGGGATTTCCCAGGTCCTTTCAAACCAGGTCTCAGTGCATCATCAACACACTAAAAATAATTGGTAACAGTCGAAAGGACGTTGCTTGTCGGGGGCCGTGCAGGCAGCTTTTCCTCCGAGGATCAAGCATGAGTGTGTTTATCTCCCCAAGATCAGAGACGGCAGTCCGGGTCTCCCACATAGAGAGCCTCTGGAAGGGGGGAGGGCTGGGATACACACAGTGTCTCTGCTCCTCCCCACAAGCTTCTGGGAAGGGTCTTATTGTGCCTGTTTTACAGATGGGAAAACTGAGGCCTAGAAAGTCCAGGAACTTTCTCTGCTGCCGGGTCTAACCCACAGCCTGTGCATTTGCTCCATAGCACGTACCCCAGCAGGAAAGAGGTGTTTTGTGGTTGCGTCTCTGAGACTGTACCATCCGGGAGAGTCATGCACCCACCTGCACACGGGCCTCACGCGAGGCCGATGTTCTGTAAGGCTCTATGGCGGGCCCAGTGTCACCTGGCTCACTGGGAGGCGTCTGAACCCGATGCTGTGTCCAGAAGCCACGCCCACAGTCACCAGCCCAGGGGGCTCCCAGGACAGCTGCCGCCCCAGCACAGGGCCCGCGGCCAACGCGAGGTGGAACTTGCTGACGTTTGCTGGATGACTGTCCCAGGACATGAGCAGCAAGGCAGAGGTGAGGGATGGCGCCCACCTGCCTCCCAGGCCTGGAGGAGAGGGAGTGGCGTGAGGACCCCATCACCTGCACACAGGCCACCAGGGTGCAGGTCCACACTCTGTCTCCGAGTGACCTGGGCATGCGGCTGCACCTCCTGGGCCTTTGTCCACCAGGAGACGCGGTGTCCCAGGTATCCGTAAGCACAGAGACAACCCAGCAGGCAACGGCCAGAGCTCTCTTCACACCCGCAGCTGTGCCCGCAGAGCCCCGGCAGAGCGGACCCCACTCCGGTCCCGACCGCCTTGTGGAGATTGTTCAAGCCCTCTTCCCCTCGGACCTGGCTAACAGCCCTGGGTCTCAGTCCCAGACACAGACGTGGCCGGGCTGGCTCCCCAGTGTGTGGGGCCCGGGACGAGACGCGACAGCAGAGGCCCCTGGTCAAGAGGCAGGCCGAACTCACCCCACAAGGTACTAAATCCATGCTCGCTCTTCTTCCTCTCTCTCTCTCTCTCTCTCCCTCTCTCTCTCTCTCTCTCTCCCTCTCTCTCTCTCTCTCTCTCCCGCCATCCGCACTTCCCAGCCTGGACGTGCATACACAGGCTGAGGCTCTGAAAACCCAGAATCCGAATTGCTGCAACGTCAGAAGCGTCCTGTGCACCGGTGGGAAATTCCACAGCTGACCTCACGGGATGGGTCGTCATCACAACGAAGGTGCGCTAACGATATTATGGAAAGTTAGCTGCAGGCTGTGTGTGTGTGAGGTGGAGGGGACATGCACAGGACTCCCGTGGGAAGACTCGGCTCCCACCCCAAGGTATCTCAGTGTGTGTAGGAAAGGTTTCAAGATTCCAAAACTCCAGAGTCTGAAACACCGGTGACCACAAGCATTTTGTATGATGGGCTCAATCTGAGTGTTTACTTCTACCAGAAACGCGGACATGCTGCAGAAAGCCGGCCCGATGGCTTCTGCCATAGCTTGACACACGCACGTCCTGCCTCCACCCCGCGGGAGCCGGGAGCAACCCCGGCACGCTGGCTTGTCTTAGCTGAGTCTCCACGGCGCAGGCGACGCAACACGGGGCATGGAGACTGCTGTGTGGCGATGGGGTGCCAGGGACGGGGGTCACCCCTCCTCTCAGGTGCAGTCCCCATGG
This sequence comes from Oryctolagus cuniculus, assembly GCF_964237555.1. Taxonomy (NCBI): domain Eukaryota; kingdom Metazoa; phylum Chordata; class Mammalia; order Lagomorpha; family Leporidae; genus Oryctolagus; species Oryctolagus cuniculus. The sequence continues at coordinate 42,968,689 of NC_091451.1, forward strand.
TGCCACGGGACCTCACTTCAATGTTAAAATTGTCAGGATTTCCAGAGGCCACGACGGATCAGCGCAGGGTCCTTTGGCACACAGGCCTCAGGTGACAGCCGGGGACGCACGCTGGGGATGCCAGCCCAGCCTCCGGCTGCTGGCCCATCTGTTCTAACAGCGACGAAGCCTTGTGCCCTGGGACCTAGGACTCCTAAGTGCTGACTCTGAGAGCCCCACCCCCACCCCCACTCACGGCGCTCTGTTCCACGCCAATCACCAGCATTAAGAAATCTCTGCATTTCAGGATGGGCTTTGTGGCACAGCATCCTTGAGCCCCAGCTGCTCCACTTTTGATCCAGCTCCCTGCTAATGTGCGTGGGAGGCAGCGGAAGACGGCCCAAGTGCCTGGATTCCCTGCACCCACAGGGGAGACCCGGGCGCAGTCCCTGGCCCCTGGCTTCGGTATACATGGAAAAGGAAATGAGTCTTGGGGTGGAGGTTGTGGCGCCCCGGGTTAAACGACGCTGCAGAAGCCCAGATCCCACACTGCAGCGTCGCTTTGCATCCCTGATACTCTGCTTCCGACCCAACTTCCTGCTGATGAACCTACGAGCCCAACCCTCCCGGTCCCTGCCTCTCGGGATGCAATTCCTGGCTCCTGGCTCTTGGGGGCATCTGGGGAGGGAACCAGTGGATGGGAAATCATGCGCATGTGTGTGCAACACTTTCTCTTTTGAATTGATAAAGCTTTTAAAAAATACTTTAAAAAATTAACAATCTGCATTTCTTCCAGTAGCTGAACCATTCAAACAGTCGGGTTAATTCTCTCATGCACAGCCCTGTCCCAGACAGGTTCTAAGTCAACTGATCTGCGTACAGTCAGTGAGAGAAAAGTCAAGAGCAGCTTGGGGTGCGGCGACAGCCCCAGGACCACACCACAGCCAACACATGGCACCGCGCTGGACAGAGAGGGGGCCCGGCCCGTTGCATCCGTATGGGCAACAGTTCAAGTCCCGGCTGCTCCTGTTCTGATCCAGGTCTCTGCTGTGGCTTGGGAAAGCAGCGGAAGATGCCCTAAGTCCTGTAGCCCCTGCGCCCTCGTGGGAGACCCAGAAGAAGTTCCTGGTTCCTGACTTGGGAACAGCTCAGCTCCAGCTGTTGTGGCCATTTGGAGAGTGAATCAGTGGATGGAAGACCTTTCTCTCTCTTTCTACCTCTCTCTATAATTCTTTCAAATAAATAAAAATAAATCTTTTAAAAAATTTTAAAAACCTAGACCTGCCATCAGGTGAGGCGTCCACCCTGGCCCTGGCAGCTGGGGCTGGGGAGCAGGGTCCTGTATCCAAACGGCCACCACAGGCTCTGGACAGGTCCACGGGCCTCTAAGGGGTCTGCAGGTGGACTGGCCAGGTTGGCGCATGCCAGGGTCTCAATCCACAATCCCTAAGGTGCCTCTGGCCCTCAGGGTTCCACCTTGACCTGTGTGTGTGTGTGTCCCCATCAGTCGCCCCAGGCTCTGTACACGAACCTGGATGCTGAGCTAATGCCCCGTGAGTGGCCGTGGACAGCGAGATGCTGGGCCTCCCTGCAGCCCCGGCCCCCACTCTCTACCCCTGGACCCCCTCATCCCATCGCACAGCTCGGAAAACCGCATCCAGCTGACTCACTCAAGGCCACCGAGCCACTGGAAGAGGGAGCCTGGATTTGAACCCAGGGCGTCTTATGCCAAACATGGTACATTTCCCTCCACATCCTCCTCTGGGGCCCGTCACCGTGGCCAGACCTGTTCACAGAGCACCTGTCACACTCACGACCTCACTGGAGCCCCTGCTTCCTCGTGAGTCGGCAGGGAACGGTCCCACCTCACAGGAAAGCACCCTGTGCCCAGCGAGGCACCCGCCTCCCCAGGGCCACCCAGCCACCAGGCAGAAGCCCCAGGCGTCCAGCTCACGTCTGGCTGGCTGGTTCGAAAGGCCGCCTCTACAGAGACACCTTGGAACGCTAAACTGCAGATGGTTTTTGTGGGCTTGGAAATCAATCAAGTGCCTTCCCAGGGCCCATTTAATGCCGCATCAGTGGGCGTGCAGGAGCCCTGTGGTGCTCCGCTGAGATTAATTGCAGATGTGTGCCTGGGGCTTCACAGCCAACCCGGTGCCTCCTCGCGCGCGGCCCCCGAGTCCACGGAATCACCTCGTCACTTTGCCTTGCAAGGAGCCTCCCGGCGTGTGGTGTGAGGCGCTCACCACCCAGCCGAGGGACACAGACAGAGCACCTGAGCCCACCCCCCGCCCCCAGTCCCCGCAACACGGCTCCTACGGTCTTGTTTCATTCTCACGTCAGGTCCACGGCGCTGGCTCCATTTCATGGATGAAAAACTAAGACCAAGGAGGCAGAGGGAGGAGCAGGGGTGGAGCTGGAGCAAGAAGCTTAAGCCGGAGGCGGTACGGGACGAAGGCTGTGGGCGACACCAGAAACCTGGCGCCACCCGGGCACACTCACAGCCCCTGCTTTGGCAGAACAGGCGGACTGGACAAGCTGAAAGCCTCACTTGGGGGTGAGGGTGATGATGTCCCCAGGAGAGCCACTTAGCACACCGAGGAGGAGCCGTGTGTGCCGAGGGTACAGGTTCCGTCTCTCCGCTGACTCCAGAACTTAAGGGAACGGAAGGAAGCAGCAGCTCATCCTGAACACGAAGCCAAAGAGGACAGGTCCCTGGCTGCTACGGTCGAAACAGGGACAGGGACTGAGGCCCACGCGGAAGCCAGCCAGGAAACAGAGTGGCCGCGGCTGGCTCGCCTGGAATCGCCCACGAGAGTCCCAGGGGACGGCTCTGAGCTGGGCCCTTCTCTCTGACGCTGGAAATGAAGGCCATCTCTGCCCCTTCTCCCCGCCTGGCCACTGCACCCGACGGCCAGGCTCGGCCTGAAGAAGTTGTTCATTTGGTGCCTCCATCCCTAGGCCTGTGACGTCCTACGACCTTAAGAGCTTTGTGGCACCCGTGGAAATGAGAGGGGAGCATGGAGGTCACAGGAGGCCACCCAGGAAGGGCCAGGGCAGGGGGCCCAGGGCAAGGGGCGAGGGGCATTGAGCGTGAGCAGGAGGCTTCACGGACGAGGCACTGGGGCCTCTCCCAAAAGCCCCAGCAAGCTGGAAGCAAAAAGAGGGCAGCGCAGCAGGGCCCCCACTGGAAGGCAGAGGCCTGGTGCGGCTCCTCCAGAGGTTAGGAGACGGCCCCTGCTCCCAGGAGAGGCCTCCCAGCCCAGGCTTCAGCTGGGGACAGGCTAGCCGGGGGGGGGGGGGTTGTCGGGACAGGAGATCTGTGGGGAGGGGGGGAGCACACGCCAGGGTCTGCATTGCTGCCGGGGAAGGTGATATGCCTCCTGCTCCAGCGTCTACACCACAGCCCAGGCTCCACCAAGTGAGTCCTTCAGTGGCCAGGGTCTTACACCTCAAAGCTGATCGCTGGCAGCAACCGCTGGACTGAACAGAGCGAGACCCCACTCTGGCCCACAGGACCTCCCTGGGCCCCGCTGTGTGAATTTGCATGGCAGCTTCCGAAGCCGGAGAACACACACAGTTTTCCACACGTACACGGCCACTCGCACACCTCATCCCCAAGCCGTGCCTTGAGAAATACCAAGGTGAAGGGTGGGTGGGCCCAGGACCCCCACCAATGGGTGGGGTGGGGCTGGGCGCGGAGACCAGGGGACGGCTCTGGGGAAGCTGTGACAGCTCTTCTCCAGGGGTCTCGAGCTGACCCGGGGGGCTTGCTGGGAGCGCGCACGGACAGGCCCAGCGTGTGTCAGATGCGGGTCTGCACGCTGCGGTCTCGGCCCCCCACCCTCCCTCCCAGTGGACGCGCAGGCAAGGAGAGCAAGGGCGGCCCCCACAGACCCCAGGTTCCCGTGCAGATCTGCAGAGCCAGGCGCTGACGCGTTTCTGCCCGGTGGAAGTTGCCGAGCCTCCGGCCCCAGTTAGACCACGACAAGATCCAGACCAGAGCTCGCCTCACTTCGTGGGAGACCCCTCTGCCACCAGCGCTGCGGAGAGCCCAGGGTCACGGACGCTCCCAGCCTGATGTCCACCCTCGGCCGTCCCATCCCCAGGGCCTGGGAACTGTCCACTCCCACATCAGGGCCCGCCCGCCTGCTCCAGGCCCAGCCCCACACCACGTGCTCAGCCGCTCGCTAGCGGGCGGCCCTCCCTCTACTCCCTCTGCTCACATCTTCCTCTGCCCAACCCCCGAAGCCAGCTCGGGCCCCGCCCTCTGGGATCTGAGGATGGCCATCAGCATACACGCCACCCATCAACCCTGAACATGCAGTGCCATTCGCAAGCTAGCTTCGGCGGGAGCCTCAGTGTCCACATCTGTAAAATGGAAGCAGGACCACCCGCCTCCTGCGAGCCTTCCCCAAAGCCATGGCAACACCTGGCACATTGCCTGGGTCAGGGCCACCATCGAAGGTATGTCGGAGGTCAAGGGTCAAACCAAAGCACTCAGCAAGCGTGATGGATGGAGCAATTTCTGAGCCCGGACGCGCCCAGAGCCAGACAAAGGGCCACACCATGGCAGGTGGCCCAGGACAATGAGCCACACTCGTCTGCTGCCCAGCTGCCCCGGGACCTCAACAAGGACACAGTCTACCCTCCCCAACCTGACAGCATGCCTTCCAGTCGTGGCTCCCCCACTGCCAATCACCAAGCAACTTACAACACGTATTTGAAATAGCCAATAAAAAAAGAAACCAAATAGTCATCCGAGAAGGAATAAACAACCCAGTGTAATTCATACCATGAATACAATCCAGATGGTGGAATACTACGCAGCCATCAACAGGAGTGTACCAGGGGTCCGTGCAGCATGGAGCACTACTCTCACGGGTGCTGTGTGCTGCAGAGAGGGGCCGTGGGCTGATCCCCTATGTTCTGGACGAGGTAACTACAGTGAAATGAAGCAGGCACAGTTGCCTCTGGCTGGGGCTGGGCGGCGGGGAGGCAGCAGTGGGGACCCAGGGACCCGGGCGGTGTGGCCGTGCTTGGTGCTTGAAGAAATGCACACTCAGGACCTGAAAGTGAGGGTCTTACATTCAGCCTCGACGGAGAAACAGCCCCGGGCACAGACACAAGGCAAGCCCTCGGCCAGGGCACCGCGGTCACCCCGATGAACGGTGTGACCCCACGGACCCACGAGACGTCGGAGCTGGAAGGGTCTTCAGACCCCACCCCCAGCCCGTGTGTCTGCCACGGACTCCTGTGACGGGGCGGGGGGTGGGGGGCGAAGCCTGGGACCCCTGCTAAGAATAGAGTGCAGCTGTTCAAAATAAAATGAAACAGACACAATGACAAAGAAAACCAAGGACCTTAAGGGTTATCAAATATTAAAAGCAGATTTGTAACACAGAAACGTGTGTGCTTTATCAACGCATTAAATAACAGTCCTAGCAGACTGCCTGATAGCCGCCACCACTGCGTCAGTGTGGCAAGGCGGGGAGAAGCTTCGTGCGGTTCCTGCACCTGCCATGTGGTAAAGGAAGCGCCCAGGACTCGGCCCGGAAGTCCTGCTGCAGCCCGTGCCGGCCGAGGCTCCGCCTCTGTTAGACGGCTCTGACACACGGTGCGACTTCACGTCTCAGCCAGGCTGCCGGGCCCTGCCCACGGACCGCCGCCCCAGTCCCAGCTCCTGTGCCTGCACGGCCGAGAGCAGGCCACTCACTCCAAAGTCACGCCAAGTCTGAACTCAGCCCCTGGTGCCCACCAGCCCCCAGCAGTCCCCGTCCTTGAGACGGAAAATGCAGCAAGGCCTTAGCACAGAGCCTGGGGCGCCTCGCCGTTAACACGGGACGACTGTGACTCGGAGCTGGGAGGTGAGGCAGCATGCACGTGGGCACACGCGTGTGCACCCTCACTCAGGTCACGCATCACAGGCTCGCTTGCTGTGGCCCTGGAAGCAGGCCCCCTGCCCCCTCTCGCTTCTGGACCCAGCCCAGAAGGTGGGAGACCCCCGGCAGGTGAGCAGCCCGCGTCCCCCCGGCTGGCAGTCAGCAGACACCCACCGAGCCCTGGCCTCTGCCCACGTTAACTCCCTGCTGGGATCATTCTTCTCCAACCTCTTTTTCCCAGCCACCAAGCGGGCCTGCCATCACACTGCTGTTTTTCATCTTGTTAATTGAGTCATTTATTTCGTTAAAAGGTGAAACTTTATCAGGGCGCACATGCCAAGTGCGAGGAGGTGTATTTAATGGGCATGGCAAATGGCACGGCTTCAGGTGCCTCTGTATTCAGAGCTGGTGCAGTCGGGGGCCTGCTGGGGTGGGGGTGGGGTGGGGCAGCAGGACGGAGCCCAGCTAGCTGCGTTGCGTTATGCTAATTGGAAGAAATAGCCATGAGTTCCTGCCGGGCGGCGCTGGCCTCAGGATGTGCTGCGACCCGATCATCTGTCCAGGTTACCAGACGGTCAGGAGCCCAAGGACGGGGGTCCTGTCCTGTTTGGTTCTGTCCCCATGATGTCTGGGGATGCTATATATTATTATAGCATTGATAACATTGTATCATTGACATAATAATAATCAATCACTTTATCAGTGGGAGTTGGGCCTCAGTTCCAGCATTACTTGATGGAAATCTGGGATTTATTATAATTTACATCGGAAGACGAGGAAGGTGGGCTGCAGGACCAGGGGGCATTTTTCCGGCACAGGGGAATTCAAGGGCAAGAAAAGCCTAGAACTGGCTTTTCGGTAAATTCACCCCTTAGTGAACACTTGCCCAGGCCAGGCTCTGGGCTGGGAGTGCAAATGGTTCCTGGGACAATTCAAGGCGACAAGCCCAGGGCGCTGTGTCCGCACCGAGGGAGGCAGCAAGCTCGAGCCCCGGAGAAGGAAGACTTCCAGAGGCTGAAGGAAGCCCTGCTCCAGCCGGGCGCAGGGAGAGGCCCACAGGGGCAGCAGGCCCTGTGAGGAGGGCAGGGGGGCTGCAGCCGAGGGCGAGGCAGCTGGCCGCAGGGCGAAGGCAACCTGGGATTCCGAGAAGTTCAAGTACGCAGGAGAGGCCTCCGACTGGCTGGCCTGAGTGGGCGGAGCTTCACAGCTCCAGAGCCACCTGCAGGGTCTGAATGGCGTCACAGATGAGAGAGGTGCCCGGACAGCGATGGATGCCACATTACAGCCTGGGGTCAGCGGCCAGGGGGCCCTGTCCCCGGGTGCCATGAGGACCCCAGGGGGCCACGAAGACCTTCCCAGAGAAGGGACACTCGGGCAGGGGTAAAGGAGATGAGATGAACTGGACGAGAAAGAAGGAAGCCTTCCAGGCAGGGAGGGAATGAGCCCAGAGGGGCCGAGGGGCCTCTTCCCACCTCCCAGGCTCAGCTTCTGGGAAGCCCCACAGCACTGCCCTTAGCTCCTCTCTGATACTTATCAACTCTGGAAAAAAAAAAAAAACATGCACCTGACTTTCCCACCAAATCACAGGCTCCTCAAGTCCGGAGGCCACAGCGTCCGGGATCCTTTGGTCTGTTTACCGTCACCACCTCGCCCTACTTCCACACACATGGTAGGTGCTCCGGGAGTGGGGGTTTCCTGTTAACACCTGAATCCAGCATTTCTCAACCTCGGGCCCGTTGACACGGAGGCTGGGTGCTTCGTTTTTGTGGGCGCCGTCCTGCACACAGTAGGATGTCTAATACGCCCCCTGTGTGGCCTGTTAGGTGCCGGAGTGCGCACACCCACACTCCCGTGGGACGACTGAACACCGCTCCAGACAGCAGCAGCCGTCGCGGGCAGGAGGGGAGGAGCCACCCCAGCTGAGAGCCACTGAGTCAGCGTGAGGCAAGGACCGGGGGTCTGATGGCCAGGCTTTGTCTCCTCTCGGCCAGGGGGACGCAGAGGAGGGAGCGAGCGCGCGATCGGGAGACCTGACAGCCACGTGGGGGCGGGGGGGGCGAGCAAAGCCTCCGTCTTCCCCCGCTGCCGAATCATCACTCACTACAGAACCACAGGGCAGACTCCCTTCTGACAGATGAGAAGGAAGTCCCTCCCCTGGGCTGCGGTCACGCGGCCACTGAGACAGGCCCCAAGACAGGGCGGCGCCTGTAGGGGACAGGCACAGCCCGGCCCCTGCGAACGCTCCAAGAAAAGTAAGCAGCACTTGCTAGGGGGGTTTCTCACACCAGGGCTTTCCAAAGTAGAAGAGAACCCGTAGTTTAGTGGTTCAGCATATAGGCGTAGGGCCAGCTGGCACGGGCATAGGTTCTGGCTCTGCCACCTGACAGCAGCAAAAACTGGCTAACTTATATAGCCCCTCTGGGCCTCAGTTTCATGACCTGTATTATGGGCGTACTCGTTGGTATCTCATGAATCAGCTGTGTGTGTCTTTTGCACTGGGAGGGCCAAGCACAAAGTGAGCACAAGTTTATCACCTGCTGCTGTTGTGGTCTGTACACACACACACACGCACACATGCACACACACACACGCACACACACACGCACACACACACACGCACACACACATGCGCGCGCACACACGCACACACACACACAAGCACACACACACACACGCACACACACGCACACATGCACACGCACGCACACACGCGCGTGCGCGCACACACGCACACACACGCACACATGCACACACACGCACACACACACACACGCACACACACATGCACACACACACACGCACACGCACACACACGCACACACGCACACGCACACACACACACGCACACACACATGCACACACATGCACACGCACGCACACACGCGCGCGCACACACACGCACACACACGCACACACACACATGCACACGCACACATGCACACGCACGCACACACACACATGCACACACATGCACACGCACACACACACACGCACACACACACACGCACACACACACACATGCACACACACGCACACATGCACACGCATGCACACACACACGCGCGCACACACACGCACACACACACACAAGCACACACATGCACACGCACACACACACCACGCCAAGAAAGCGGCTCTTTCTTGAAAGACCTGGAATGTTTTGAGACTGGCCTGCAGGCAGAGGGACTTGCTGGACTTGGGGGGACGGGCGATGCGGAGAAGCCCAGGTCTCCCACAACCCCCTCTCTCCAACCTCAGCTCCCCGTGCTGTAAAGGGCGATGAGACCTCCCACGCGGGCTGCAGGCGGTGTCACCCCAGATGCGCTGACATCCAGAGCCCCAGAGAGATGGGGAGGAGGCGGGGTCTTTGGGAGGTCATGAGGCCGTGAGGGTGGAGCCTTCAGGAGTATCCTTATCACCCTTGTAAGGGAGACCCCAGAGTGCTCCATCGCGCCTCATGCCGCGGGAGACACAGAGAGAAGCGGCTGGTGAGGAGCCGAAGGCGGGTCCCCCAGACGCCACGTCGGCTGCTGCCTCAGTCCCCCCCCCACCCCCCAGCACACATTCCTGCTGGCAGAGCGACCCGGGCGGCATATTTCACTCTCGAGCTGGGCCACGCTCAGACACCTCCCCGCTTGTCAAAGCTGTGCTGAGGGCGGAATCGGCGCAGTGTTTTGCTGGCCCTGTCCACCGTGACCCTCAGTAAGAAAGTACTGAGTTCAGCAAACCCCGCAGCCACATAATCTCACCCAACAATTGCTTCTCCCGTTGTTGTGGGTAAGGCATTGTGGCGCATTCCATTGTCTTTGATTTAGTGTTTTGCCACTCACTAAAACAGTCTTATGATCCACAAATGAGTCACTACTTTCCATTAGAAAAACACTGAATTTCAGAATAAATAGGCGAATAGTAGGTAAAAGTGTGAGTTTTTCTATTAGCGTAGTGATTAACGTTCCAGTTAAAGGTTACAGCACAACGAGTAAGTAAAAATGTGTGCTGTAAGCCAACCATTCTTCACCAACTTCCACAGCTAGGGGAACTCACTGAGCACAGCTGGGTGATCCTCCCTGGGTTCCTGCGAGAGTCCAGCTGGCCAGGCGTCCGAGGTGGCGCACCCGAGGGCTGACAGCCCCAGCTGCAACGTCTGCGCGTCACTCCTCCATGTGGCCTGCATTAGCGCAGATGGGCGACAGAGAAAGTACATCCGCAGCAAATGTCCCGAGAGGCCAGAAGCAGAGGCGCCCAGGCCATCGCGGACCATGCCTGGGTGGGCACGACGCCCCTTCCACCACAGGAGCCCCAGTGTCATCCCGGACTCCGGAGAGGGAAACGTACACCCCCGCCCCCCACACTCCACCCCCACCGGCAGCCTGGGAAGTTCACAGTACAGAGGAACTTGTCGGCTGGGAGACGTTGCTACATCCGTCTTCGGGAAATGCAGTCTGCTGCCATCGGTGATGGTCCAAGACTTTCTCAGCCCAGTCCACGCTGCGACGCGGGGAGGCCCTGCAGCAGCCAGGGCTCAGCCGTCTCATCGACAGACCAAAGAGCTGGTGGATGCATCCAAAGGCCTGCCAGGACGGGCCTGAGCCTGGCAGCTCAGGCCCAGTTCAGACGCCCAGCGCCATATTGGAACGCCTGGGCTTGAGTCCTGCTCCAGCTCCTGCTCCGGCTTCCTGCTGATGCAGATCCCGGAAGGCAGCATGGTGGTGGCTCAAGTCACCGGCTCCCTGCCACTCATGTGGGAGACCTGGATGGGGGTCCCACCTCCCAGCTTTGGCCCTGGCCCATCCCTGGCTGCTGCATGCATTTAGGGAGTGAACCAGTGAATGGGAGCTCTCTCTCTCTCTCTCTCTCTCAATAAAGACTAAATTTAAAAAACCTTCCATGGGCCAGCACCGCGGCTCACTAGGCTAATCCTCTGCCTGCGGCGCTCCTCTTCCAGTCCAGCTCTCTGCTGTGGCCCAGGAAGGCAGTGGACGATGGCCCAAGTGCTTGGGCCCTGCACCCGCATGGGAGACCAGGAGAAGCACCTGGCTCCTGGCTTCGGATCAGCACAGCGTGCTGGCCGTAGCAACCACTTGGGGGGGGGGGGTGAAGCAACAGAAAAAGGAAGACCTTTCTCTCTCTCTCACTGTCTAACTCTGCCTGGGAAAAAAAAAAAAAAAAAAAAACACCTTCCAACCCTAAATTCTTTATCTAGGTTAAAGTTTAGGCAAACATACAGGCCACCTAACAGTTTGTGCATGTCACATAAGCTAACAATCAATGCCTCGAACTCATCTAGATTCCTGCTGTGTATTCTTGATAAACTGAGAATTCCCCGCTAGTTGAAGACAAGACATCTCTTTTCTGTCCTCCCAGGCTGACAAGATCCCTGGGGGCCTGTCCTCACTGACTCCCTCCTCAGAGCTGAAGACACGAGCAGCACCCCCTCCTGAAGGTCCGGGTGGGCAGAAACAACAGAGCGCAGGACCGATACTTGCAGCAGGCAGGGGGGTGCTCTCTCCTCCATCCTGCACCGGCCCTGCAGCCAAAAAGCCAACCCCAGGAAGACCTCACAAAGCGTCCTTCTGGCAGGCCAGGGGAGGAGCGAAAGAAATGCAACAATGTAACGGCGAGAAACACACCTGCCAGACTGCACGATCAATTCCCAATACAAAGCCGAGTGACTGCTCTTCAAGGCGAATCGGATTTCTCAGCCACTGTATCCAGAGGCTATAGGCACTTAAAGTATTTGAATCTGTTCCCTTTCTCCTTGGATACTATCGCTAATCTTTCTTCCCTTCCCTCTTCCTTTTTTTTCCTGGGTATGCAACCTACTTACCTGGCACATAAAATACTCCAATGATGACACCCAGGCTTTAGAGATTTACATGAGAATCAGCAAACCTTATTTTCGCCCAATATAGAAAATGTGCCGTGCATGGAGGGAACTCTGGGCTTATTCCCCAGATAAGTCATTTATTTCTTTCCTCAAAGAAAAATCCAATATCCTGAGATCAGATGCATATTGAAGCTTTGGTGGGAAAGAATGAGACGGGGGCTGGATTAACCTGTTCAAATCGGCCTCGCGCTGCAGCGGCTGGGAGGATAAGGAGCCCTCGTGGCTGAATGTTCCATGCCGGGCGGAGCAGCACCTCTGGCGTGGCCATTCTCAAGGAGGACCAGGTTGGCTGCCCTGCTCGCCAGCACCTCCGGGCCCAGCCCAGTGTCCCGAAACAAAGCCACAAGGCATCCGAGGGCTGAGACCACCTCCTCTCTAGACCGCTGCAGGCCTGTGCTTGCCCACCTGGCTACAGGGGCCTGGGGACAGAGACAGGACAGGATGGCAGGACAGCAGAACGAATGTGCTGATGCCTCCTCGTTGCCCAAACGCATGTAGAGAAGGCTTCCTGTTTTGTGCTTGATGAGCTCCTCCCCTCCTTTAGGAAGAGGATTAAAGTAACCTGAGAATCGGAGACGTCCCGGGCCAGGGCCCTGACAGGAGGCTGCTCCGCCCAACACGGGGTCCCAGTGACCTCACCCATTCCAGCAAACATCAGCTTCTCTGTCTCCCAGAACTGAGCCCCACAGCCCTGCCCTGCTGGCAAAATCGTGGGCACCTCCGCTGGTGTCCAGCCTCCAGGCGAGCCCATCCGCCTGCTGGGGGAGTCCCTTCCTCTCCAGGTTCTGGTTCAGCAAGGACAAAGAGCAGCAGAAAACTCAGCTCGGGCCAGAGGTTACGCAACCTGCCTCTCTTATCCTCAGCCCATTCCCCCTTTTTCTTTTTCTTTTTCTTTTTTTTTTTTTTTTTGATTTATTTATTTATTTGAAAGTCAGAGTTACACAGAGAGAGGAGAGGCAGAGAGAGAGAGGAGAGAGAGAGAGGGGGGTCTTCCATCTGCTGTTTCACTCCCAGGTGGCTGCAACAGCCAGAGCTGCGCCAATCTAAAGCCAGGCGCCAGGAACTTCTTCTGGGTTTCTCACATGGGTGCAGGGGCCCAAGGACTTGGGCCACCTTCCACTGCTTTCCCAGATGGAAGTGGAGTAGCCAGGATTTGAACCAGCACCCATATGGGATGCCGGCACTGCAGGCAGCAGCTTTACCTGCTATGCCACAGCACTGGCCCCCCCATTCTCCTTTAAAGCGATCACCCACCATATGGGGTGGCTAATAGGATCACGCTAACCACACACCAGAAAAGCAAACAAAACCATAGACACGCCCCCTGCAGGCCCGCTGCTCAGACCCTCGGAGGATGGAGAGTGGACATTGGTGTGTGGGAAAGTTTCCCCCACTGACTCTATTGGTAGCCCTGGTTAAGAACCAGAGTTTAATATAACTTTCTTTTGAGAAGACCAAATAGCTTTCAAACCTGCCAGGTTCCCAGCAGAGAACCAGGTGTGGCACACGGGTCAGAGAGAACACACGTACCGCAGGGCCACGTGACCACCCGAGCCACTGCGGGAAGCACGGAGCTTCCACAGCAGCCCCTAAGACGCAGCATTGAGCGGGTGTGTTAGAAAGACAAAGACGTCACAAGAGGAGCCATCGGGCAAGACGTCACTGTCCGGGGGTGGCTGGGGCACGTCCACGTGGGCCAGAACTGGTCCCCCAGGCCTGCAGTGAAGCCCTCCCCCGCCCCGCCAACCACAGTGAGGGAGACAACAGACCAAGGGCAGAGGCCCCTGTACCTCACTGGTGCCGCCGGTGCATAGGTGGGTGCAATGGGTCCGTGGTGGGTCCCAGGCGTGAGCTCATGTAAGTTCAACAAGTCCAGCCAGCATCTCACTCCACACACTGGGCCAGGAGCCCCTTCAGATCCGCAGATGGCCGCTGGGAAGACAACCTCAGCATTAGCTGGGGTGCAAGGAGGGTCCTACATGGTGAGCTGACCCCTGCAGAGTGTGGTCTAGACCAGACTCAGAGCTGGCCACACGTCCAGCACAGGCTGCCCAATTAGAAACGTGTGATTGGAACCTTGTTCTAGAACTTCCTATGTCACTATGATTAGTCTTCACTCCTGGTTCACTTTGGAGCAAATATTAAGGTTAGAATTGTTGGGGAAGACAACTTGGATTCTGGCTGACACATCGATAGGCCACAAAGTGGAACAAGAGCCAGAGTCCACCCCCACCCCCCCCCCCGCAGGGACCACAGATGCTACACCAACCGAACCCTTTGTCTCAGCAAGTCCTGCCGCCCCCAGGGTAGGAAGAGTCCCCCTGCAGCACAGGAGCAGGCAGCTGCGGAGAAACAACTGCGGCCACGCCACGGGCCACTGGTGGACACGGAGCACCTGGCAGAGGTTAACAAGCAGCCACGTGCCTGGCACTGCACACAGGGAGCTGGGTCCTTCGAGACAAGTCACCGAGACAGAGTTCCGCAGGCTCAGCGACGTGCATCGTCAAGCAGAAGTGGTGTGTCTGGGGTCGACTGTGGGCAGGACCAGAGAGCACACGACGCGAGTTGTGCCAGCAGGCAGCCCAGGCCCCCGACAGGCAGCACAGCCAGCCGGCCCTGCCCTCGGCTCCCACCGTGACTGCCTCCCACAGGCAGAGCTTCAGGCAGCACAGCGGGTCGCCCACTTGACGCAGGAGAACTGGACTTGTGGCCAGTGCACTGAGAGTGACCCTGCCACTAACCAGGGCTTGTAAAGAGGAACGGGGGTGAGAAATCAGGCCCAGGAAGGTTTAGGGGCAGACACGCAGGGAGATGTAGGGAGCGGCAAGCAGTGTGGGTCTTCGTGTCACACGTGAGGGCAGCAGCAGGAGACACCTAGGCCACCCTGGGAGCCACTGGGCTTCCTCCCCGCCGCTGCCCCCCAGTTGCAAGTAGCAAGTACACACAACGATCCTGCCTGAAAAGTTCGCACTGCCTGGGGTCTCGGGCTCTCGTGCCACCAGGTAACCCCTGAGACAGCAGCCCCAGCACAGGCCTCGTACACCCCATTAACCTTGACCTTCCAAGTCCCCCCAGGAAGACAGCACCACAGTCCTGGACAAACTGCTCTGACCCATCTGTAAGAGGCGGGCTGGAGCAGCTGGGTGTGACGGGCACCTGCTGAGGCCCCCTAGCGCACAGGGTGTGCCCCCCCCCGGCTGCCCACTCTCTCCATCCTAGATGCTGGGCAAACTGCACCTTTGAAAGGGCTCCACCGCTGAGGACTTGAAAGGTACAGAAGCTAGCACGCGGGATCGCAGCGAGCAGAGGGGCGGTAGCGAAGGGAGGAGAGGCCACAGCGTCCCGTCTGTTTCTGTAGACCACTTGGAGGCCGAGCGATCTTTTTTTTTTTTTTTTTTTTTTTTGACAGGCAGAGTGGACAGTGAGAGAGAGAGAGAAAGGTCTTCCTTTGCCGTTGGTTCACCCTCCAAGCGGAGCTTGTTCTGGGCCCAGCTCTGATCCAGGGTCCCCCTCCACCACCCCAAAAGGTCACACACGTCCAAGCGCAATTCTCAGCCTCAGAGCCACGAAGCGCAGGTGCAGGACGCCAGGTCTCACAATGCCTCGGGCTACTAACGGCTTAAAAAAGAGCCTGGGGAATCGACGGAGCTTGGGGCCGAGCTGGTCCTTGAGCAGCAGCATCCCAACCTGCTCTCTCTCAGGGGACAAAGTAGGGCCGGTCCCCAGCGAACGCGACTCTGCCACGGCGCCTCCTGGGCCCTCGCAGCTGTGGGGGCTTTGGGTCCACACAGGACCACAGAGGATGGAGTCCCACTGGCCGTGCGGGCTCAGAGGACAGGTGAGCCCGCAGAGGTATGGGACCAGGTGCTTGTGCTGTGGGGGAGGCTTCCAGGGGGAGGCAACCCCACCCTTGATGACTCACGGCCCTGGGTGGCCCCTGAGCGGACGCCTGCCGGCTCAGCCGAGGGCCAGGGGGTGCCCACAGCAGCTGGGCCCCAGGATGTCCTGGAGAAGTGGACAAGGAGGTGGGCAGGGTGGGGACCATGCTCAGCCTTAGCATCCATGGTAAGGTGTCCTTGTCACTACCAGCCCCACCCCTCCCATGGAATTGAACCCCAAACAACCAACCCCGAGTGTACTTAGATACCTGTCAGTTCCATTCCGAAGGCAGGGGAGGGGAGGACAGGGCAGGGGAAGGAGGGGGGAGGGGCAAAGGAGGCCTTCTTGCCCCAGCTCCCCTGACTCAGAAGCCCCTCCTCTTCCTGCTCAACTTCCCGCAGCCCCACCCTGCCGTGCTCACACCCCCCTCCAGACACCCCCACCTCCTCAGAGTCCCTGCCTGGAGCCCTGCACACCCCTCCCAGACACCCTGTCCACATATCCTTACCCCCACGTGCAGGTGGAGAAAGGGAGGTGTGAAGAGACAGGGCCGTGGGCCCAAGGTCACACACCCCTCGCTGCTAAAGGAGCAAGGCCATGGCCTTCACGCTCTGTCCTCCAGGAAGAGGACCAGGCGCTGAGGACAGCGGGGTTCTCTCTGATGCAGTGATAAGGGGAGGGGAGGGGAGAGGAGGGGAGGGGAGGGGAGGGGTGCTCCGCTGGAAACACCCTGAGACCTCAGGCAGCCCGGGATCAATGAGCTCCCGGCTTGGGAGGGAGCCAAGCCTCCCTGGGCTCTTAGTCTGGGAGTGAAGCTGAGAACATGGCTTGGACCCACTGGGGGGCCTACCATGAGCAGCAATGCTGTTTCCTGGGCTTCCCGGAAATGCGTGACAGACATCACTGGCAGAGCCCCGACAACCGAGATTCCACCCCTTGGGAGTTGGGAGGGTGCTGAGGAGGGGAGCTGGTAGGAGACAGCTCTGGCCTGGGTTTGGGGCTCTTCTGCAGGGAAACAGGACGTTCTGGGCAGATGCAGGGGACCTTGGGGACCAAGGCCTGGGCTGGGAGGGGCCGGGGCTGGAGAGAGCTGCGGTCTGGACCCTCACAGAGACTGCTGATACAGGAATCCATTTGGCCCTCTTGCTGTGTGACCCTGGACAGCTCCACAGCCATAAAGCCAGGACCTTAGCCCCATCTTCTAGATCCTTCCAGGTATCACAAAATCTACGCAGGGGCAGGCATCTGGCCTAGCGGCTGAGGTGACACTTGAGAGACCTGCGTCTCACGTCAGAACGCCTGGGTTAGAGTCCTGGCTCCACTCCCGGTTCCAGCTTCCTGCTATTGGGCACCCTGAGAGGCAGCAGGCAGTGCCCGCGGTGCTTGGTCCCCTGCCTCCCATGAGGGAGACCTGGATGGAGCTCCTGGCTCCTGGCTAGGGCCTGGCCCAGCCCTGGCTGCTGCAGGCACCTGGGGAGTGAGCCAGCAAATGGCAGCTCTCTCTGTTCGCCTTGCCTTCTGTCTCTCTGCCTCTCAAACAAATGGCTATTTTTTAAAAACAAGAATCTACACAGTGTCACCAATTCCCCCCAGCTCTGTGCCCTGACACAACACAAGCACCCCCCATCCCCACCCCAGAGGCCAGGCCAGGCACCATTGCACCCATTCGCAAACTGAACAAACCGAGGCTCTGGAAACCATGTGTTCCAGGAGCAGAACCAGCTCCGTCTGCCTCCAGGGTGGTGCTCTGCCCGGGTCGCAGGCCCCGGGGAAGCACTGCCCTCTGTCCGAGCAGGCGCTGGCCTGAACCAGCTCCCCATGGTGCAGGGAGGGCCTCCTGCACAGCCCGTGTGTCCTCCTGGGCTGCCGTGCCAAGGGGCCCTGCCCAGACCTCACGAGGAGCCGGCCACGGCCTGCCAGACCCGCTCAGCTCATCCGCCTGTTTCTCATTTAGAGCAAGCCCCGGCTGCAGCCCAGACATTCCAGAGGGGACAGTCAGACGCCAATCCCGCCCAGGGCTTGGGAAACCGGGCTGCAGGCAGCCTCGTGGCCACAGAGCTCCACCATCTTTTTGCTTCCCGGCCGACATTTTATAAGTGGCTTCACTGCTCTTGCTGGGCCCTGCTGAACCGGGCAGCCTCAACAGCCCGGAATAAAACCGGCTCTGAAGACCGGGCCCTCCCCACTGGATTCCCAAGACCCTCCCACCCCCGGGTGGGCCCCATTGGACTCCTTGTATGGACCTTGGCAGCTGGGAGTCCTGGGGCTGCCCGGCGGGGGAGGCCTGAGAACCACACAATCGGCACTAATGAGGTGTCAGCTGCCTCCTGGAAGGGCAGGTGGAGCCGCACTCGCTGCCCCTGGAAGGATCCTGCCCCTCACTCAGCCCGAGTGAGCTAATTACAGACTGCCGCCTAATGACATCAGCAGCGTGCCTGAATTCCGCCAAAATGACAATTTGCCATCCCCGTGCAGCCGGCTGCCTGTCCAACATGCCAGCCGGGCGTCAGGACGCCAGGCTCCCCGCACAGCGCTCCGCCCGCAGCCCACCTGCCCCGGGCTCGGCTGGGCAGTCACAGCCGGGCCCTCCTCCCGCCAGGGCTGCACGCCAGCCCCCCAAGGTGGTGCATCCATGCTCTGCCCTCACCTTCTCCCCATGACTTATCAACCCTTGCTAGCGCAACTAAGGGTTCTCAGAGGCCATTCCCACGGTGCTGCGGCTCCTCTGAAGACAGAAGCGAGCGGTCAGTGCCGCAGCCCTTACGTTCCAGGTGGACCCTGGAGAACCTCAGCCCGGCCACGCGTGTCCATCAGAGCAGACCCCAGGCCTTTTCCTGATGGAGAAAGAGCTGTCCTTGCTCGAGGGTGAGCCTGGCCTCAGCCACATTCGTAGCGGAAGCCTTCATGATCATCCATTGGCAGAAGCACCCGCGAGCCCACAGATTGAGGATGAACCAAGTGTGGGGACGAGGGAGCATCACTTACCCTGAAAACGAAGGACATCCTGGAGCCGGAGTGGTGGCACAGTGGGTTAAGCCTCCCCTGGCAACCCCAGCATCCCGCACCGGACGCTGGTTCCAGTCCCGGCTGCTCCGCTTCTCATTTGGCTCCTGCTATGGCAGCTGGGAAGGCAGTGGCTCGTGGCCCAAGTGCCTGGGCCCCTGCACCCCTCTGGGAGACCTCAATGGAGCTCCTGGCTCTTGGATTTGGCCTGACCCAGTCCTGGCTATCGTGGCCATTTGGAGAGTGAACCATCAGATAGAAAATCTCTCTCTCTCTCTTTCTTTCTCTCTCTCTCTCTCTCTCTCCAATGCTCTACTCTTCACATAAAGAAATAAATGCATATTTTAAAAAAACAAAGGCGGGGGGCCCGGCACTGTGGCACAGCAGGTTAATGCCCTGGCCTGCGGTGCTGGCATCACATATGGGCACTGGTTCAACACCCGGCTGCTCCGCTTCTGATCCAGCTCTCTGCTGTGGCCTGGGAGAGCAGTAGAAGGTGGCCCAAGTTCTTGGGCCCCTGCACCCACGTGGGAGACCCGGAAGAAGCTCCTGGCTCCTGGCTTCAGATCAGCGCAGCTCTGGCCGTTGCAGCCAACTGGGGAGTGAACCATCAAATGGAGGGCCCCTCTCTCTCTCTCTGCCTCTCCTTCTGCGTAACTCTGACTTTCAAATAAATAAATGGATCTTTAAAAAAAAAGAATACACATTTTAAAAAATAAATAAACAAACAAAAGGCAGGCAATTCCGACTCAGCCGAGCCACGTGCTGGGGGAAGGACGGCTCACAAGGGCTCCGTCATGGGGCCCCGGCCTGAGGGACTCCACTTACACTAGGCGCCTGGAGCCGCCCTTCTTAGTCACACTAAGCAGAGTGCGGATGACCAGGGGCTGGGAGCGGGGCAGCGGGGAGCGGCTGTTTCACGGGAGTTTCAGAGAGGGCAGGTGAGAAAGTTCTAGACTTCAGGACAGCTCACGATGGCAATGGGGGGGGGGGGGGTACGAGAATTACACCACAATTGTTATAAATTGATTTAAAAAGAAACAGCAGTTGCACAAGCCCCTGACTACGACCTTTAAGCCAACGTGTGCAGGTGAACACGGGGCCCAAAACCCTGCCGCGGCCCAGGGCAGCCGGGAGCTGAGCCACACCTGACCCTCGCAGGACCTGGCCGAGTGGGGACTGGCCGGAGGACACGCACCCAGCGAGGCAGCGATGGCGGGAACCCAGGCCTGACACCACACACAGGCGCTCTCTGTGGCACACAAAGTCAAGTTCATTATAGGAGGCTTTCCTGGGAACGGAGCAAGACCATCCTTCCCCTCCCCAGGGGACAGGAACAGGCCCAGGACAGCAGGCTGGGCCACGGGGCATGGTCCTCCTGGCCAGGTCTCAAAACACTCCACCCAGCCTGGGCAGAGAGTACGGAGGTGCACAGGCAATGGCCCAGGTACAGCAGGTGCCGGAGGTGGTTTCAGGGTGCCCCTGGGCCACAGGTGTGACCGAGCCAGCCCCCAGCCCAGCTCCAAGAGCCCAGCCAGGCGTGTCCATCAGCGCGGACCCCAGGCCTTTTCCTGACAGAGAAACAGCTTTCCTTTCTCGAGGGTGAACCAGCCACTAGATTGCCTTGTAGCCAACGGCCCCAACATCTTGCAGCTCACCCTCTGGCTGAAGCCTGCAGCAGGGGTGGGCAGCGTCCACACCAGGCCCGCGAATCACCTGGTCTGGGCCTGCCGGGGCAACTGCAGGGGGACTCGAAACTCCACAAATCGACAGGAAGCGAATTTTCAAGTTGGTGGTTCCGTACGTCCTGCGAATGCTGCTGCGGATTTCCAAACGGCAGAGAAGCAGGTGTGATGGGAGGAGGGTGGGGCGGGGGCCTGGCACCACGTCTCAGCACCTGGATGCAGCCATGCCTGAGGCCACAGTCATCCCCAGACTTTAATAAATTCCATTTTCTCCTTAAGCCATTTTGAGTGAGATTTCTGTCACTTGCATCCCAAAAATCCTGCTTAATACACTAATGGGTCCTCCCCATTCATCCGTGCCAGCTCTCGCCCCCAGGGATCCCTCCCCGTGCTTGCCGGGGTGTGCTGCCTGCTGCAACCGACAACCCCAGACTGCAGAGGCTTAACTCAGCACGGCTCACGGCTGACTCACGCCCCAGTCCACAACGGGAGGGGGAGCCGGGCCAGGCCGGGGGTGTGGCCTGGCTCCAAGCGGGTCCCTCCCATCAGGTAGACCCTCACCTGAGCCTCCTGGGTCCTGCATCTGCCCCCAGCGGGGAAGGGCCTGGAGCACAGGTTGGGGGACATACCTGGTCCTGATGGCCCAGCCTGAGGGTGAGAGACACATCTGCTGGGGGAACAAGGACTCCAGGGGACACGTGGCATGTGTCCCACCCACCCCAAGCACTTTGCCCTGTGCTGGGGCTCGCGGAACAGCCTGCCTGCTGCTGCCCACCTGCCCACGGTCTCTATTCTCACACCCTCTGGAAATGCCCAGCACAACCCAGTCTCCAGCCCCAGACACCTTGGCACCGGCCCATCCACCTTTGGGAAAAGGTTGTGGGGGCAGGGCTGGGGCTGGGCGGGGCCCAGGACAAGGGCGGATGGGGAAGAATTCCCACAGCTCCCCAAACGCCACCCTCGCCCCCTGGCCTTGCCCCCCACCCTCCTGTCTAGCTCAGTCAGGACCCCCCAGCAGACTCGAATGCTGCCTGCCGAACACATCAGAAACACAGCTGCCGACCCAGACCCGAGCGTTGCCTGCCGAACACACCATGAGCCCAGTTCCCCACCCCCAAGGCCGGAGCGGCCAAAGCAGAGAGCGCCTCTCCTGGGTCCTGCAGGGCACGAGGCACGGCCCCAGGCGTCGCACCCCGTCCAGCCCGCATCCCCTGGGCCAGCTCCCAAGCCCCGAGGCGGAGCCGGTGGAGAGCACGGACTGAGTCACCGCAGAGCACCTGAGACGGGAAAGTCTCCTGTGCGCCTTTGCTCCTGTTGGTGCACAGCTCCACGCCGTAGGCGTGGAGAGAGGACACGGGGAGCTTCAGGGGCGCACCAGGCACTGCTGCTGAGGCTCCGCCCAGCCTGTGACTCACTACCCCCTGCCCCCTCCCCTGCTAGGCTCCGCTGCCCCAGACGCCGCCCCCACATCGAGGCCGTTCCTCTTCCGTGCACGGACAGAGTGAGCGGCGCGCAGCTGCGACAGTGCAGGAGCTTCCTAACACCTCAGGGCCTTTGCACCTGCTCTCCTAGGTCCCTCTCGTCCTTCCCGTCCTGCCCCGTGGACTGAATGCTGACTGTGCAAGACAGGCCCTGTCGGCAGTCTCTCTGGCCGCATCCATGAGAAGTGCTCTGGGTCTGGGGAGGCCAGAGCACAGGGGAGCAGGATATTGGGGAGCCCCACAGAGCACAGGGGAGCAGGACATTGGGGAGCCCCACAGAGGACGTGGTGCTGGGATTCAGCCTTGATGAGCAGGACACCTCCCAGAGGGGCCCAGGGCACCCCTGGGAGGGTAGAGGCCTCAGGGAGGGTCAGCAGCCCCCAGGCCCTTTCATGAGCCTCCTTCTGCTGTCCACCCACAGGTCCCCGGCCCCCACCCTCAGGCCCACGGAGTGGCACAAACCCAGTCTGGGCTGCCCGCATCCCCGTCACGGAGGATGAAGATCACCCATGGGAGAAATCAGCGGCAGAGTCTGGGGGCCACCGTGTCCGTGGAGCCCCAAGCCACAGGCTGGTGGCAGATGCGGGGGAGGTTGGCCCACCTGAGAGTGGGGCCGCCAGGACAGCCCGGAGACGGAGCGAATCCAGTGCTGTGTGAGGCCCGAGAGGGCCAGGTGGCCAGGGAGGGTGCCGCAGGGCCCCTGCCCCCAGCTGGCCTGACGGTGACCGGGAGGGGACACCTTCAGGAGGCAAGGACACACAGGGGTGAGGTGACGTGAGTGGACCATGCCCCTTTGACTCAGCTCCGGTGGGGGAGTGACCCTGACCAGCTGGGTTAAGTTTCTGTCCTTCGGAACTCAGCTTGGTCCTAAAACCTGCCAGGGGGGCCCTGGCACTGGTCCCCAAGAGCTGCAGGAGAAACAGATGTCGGAGATCCTACACAGAGATGTCCCCCACGTGCCCACCAACGGGAAACATGCGGCCGCCTCTAGTGGGCCCAGCAGCCCCGGGCGGGGAAGAGGTGCCAGCGGCAGAGGAAAAAGCCAAGGCAAGAATTAGGAGTCACCAGCAACACCGATTGGAAACAGCAGGGGCATTTGCTGCCTCACAGCCCAGCCGGAGTTACTCATCGTGAAAGCTCACGACAGCCCTGCCGGAGGCCCGGCCTCCCTTTCACACCACTCCTGCTTCGCTCTGCAGAAACGGATTTCGTCAGCAAAGAAATCAGAAAAATAATTGCTGTAATAGCCGTAACCTTGAAAACCCTGTGCCAGCATTCAAGAGGCAGAAGGCAAGGGAGGCTCAAAATAAAGGCCTCGCTCCCTCTCTCCCTCCCTCTCTCTCCCTCCCTCTCTCCCTCCCTCTCTCTCCCTCCCTCCCTCTCTCCCTCTCTCTCTCTCCCTCCCTCCCTCCCTCTCTCCCTCTCTCCCTCTCTCCCTCCATCCCTCCCTCTCTCTCTCTCTCTCTCTCCCTCTCTCTCTCTCTCTCTCTCTCTATCAGAAACCAAAATTATTTGCAGGCACCAACAGCACCCACGTCCCCGCCAGCTCTCTGGAAGTGAGCGGTGGGCACCCTTGGCTCCCGCCTGCACGGAGGGGACGCAAGCAACCACAGCCAGAGAGCAACGCCGGCAGCCACCCAGGGGGAAACTGAGGCACACGTGACACCAGCTCTCCCCGCTGCACTGCGTAGGACCGTGCGTTCGGCTCCTCTGGAGTCAGGTGCGAGCGGGGGACTTCCCCAGCCCGAGAGATGTGAGGGGAGGAGGGTCAGGTGCAGCGGGAGCTCCGGGAGCCAACGGGCACGGGACGCCCACACAAGACACGGGCCACGGCGCACGCCTTGATGCCGTCGGTGCGGTGACCGGGGTGGCTGGCTGGCACAGCGTTTCATAGTGAGGCCCACGGCGGAAGGATCTACGTTGCGTGTTGGTGGCCGCGTGCACCCGGGGCCTCGCACGTGGGCTCAGGTGTTGTGCGGGAAGGAAGGGGAAGAGCAAGAAGGTGGCAGGTGGCATTTCCGGGACAGGGAGGCAAATCTGACCGTGGCGTTGAACCCCGGGGGTGGGGTACGGCCTCCCACGGAACCAGCACCGCTGCCTCTTAAAGGGAAACAGAGATCCAGAGTGGTCAGTGGGCTGCCCATGGTCACACAGCCGGCCAAAGAGCACCGGGGTCCCCTGCCCGCCTGTTTGGGTGCTCACGCTCCAGGCAGCAGCCCCGGAGAGAAGGCCACACCCCGAGTCCACCTGTGCGAGTCCCTGGCAGACTTTGAGGTCAGATGACAGTCTGGGGTCAGCCTCCGGATGCCTACTTGAGAAGGTGGGACTCACAGACGTCAGGGCGCCCGCCGAGCTGTCGAAGGCACTGAATGGGTCAGCAGGCACCCTGGGTCCGAGCCCGCGGCCGTCGTAGCCAGCAGCAGCCTCGCCCCCTGCGGGGCCGGCAGACGGGCAGGAGACGGTGGCCCGGGCCCCTTCCAGCCCCGCAGCTCTGCAGTTCCTGTGAACATGTCTCTAGCTGATGCAGGAGAGAAAGGCAAACCCTTTTAAGAAAATCACTAAAGCCCTAAAATTATGTGAAAGCCTCTGAGATCCCCAAAGAAAGGCATTTGCTAAATCCCCTCTATTATTTCCAAAGGATATTTTCTATTATTATTATTTACCAAAGGAATTTCTGGACAGAGTGTAAGTGCCCCAGAGCCTGCAAAATAATCACGTCCTCCACACACAACAAAAGGCTCAGAACAGTCTAGGCTGATGCCTGTCTGAAACACGCTCTTCGCTGAACAAAGAGTTTTCTATTTTTTCCTCCTCAATTTCTTTGAGTTTCACTAAAACACAGACACACAACCTCATCATGATCATCGACTCAGAAAACCTTCCGTGTCCTAGGAACACACGCATGATTTGGACGGTCCGTGTATAGGACACAGTATCGTCCACTACCCTCGTCGTTAGACAAAACTGGGACACAGTTGTCCTAATTGTCTAATAAGAACAATGAGCCAGACCTTGTGCAGAGAACTTTCTATGCTTTGTCGCCTTGAAACCTCTGTCTAACCCAGCAGGGGTGTTGGGAATCCGAGACCACCCAGCCAGAGGCACCGACCTTCCAACCCATGATCTCAACCACGTGGCCGCGTTCTCACGCGTGCGCTGTTTCATGCAATCCTCACCCTTGGCCCATAAGCCAAGCTTTGAATGAGCCACACAAGGCATTGGCCCGGAGTCCCCCAGAGTGAGCACTGGTCACTGAAGCCAGGGTCCAAACACTATCCCACGGGACTGGACATGTCTTTATCCAAATCCACCCTGCCGCCGGGTCCGGTAAGCACCAAACCGCACGCACCCCTTGCTCCAAGCAGCTGAGGACCCAACGCGTTGCTAGCACCCACTCCCAGGACTTCCAAGCGAATGAAAGAACCGGGAAAATCTGCAGTGCAAGCGAGCCTGTGCGGCTCAGGGACAGAGGGTCTCCGAAGCCACTGTGGAAGCCCCGGCCGGCAAGGCCCACGCTTGCCTGGGGCTCCGGGCACCGTCCGTGACTCCACGGCAGGCAGCTGTTTACGAAGGTTAATAACTCGGCCCATAAAAGTGTGTGGCGAGTTGCGACTTGGCAGCAGCTGTCTGCCGGGGAGAGAAGCTGGCGTTTGCGAAATGTGGTTCCCATCACCCGCCCGCCCCAGCCTTTCTCCTCTGCTTCGGTTTTAAGAGGGCAAGAAACATAGAAGTTCTGCGGTTTCACACTGGGCTTTTTATGGTTCAAAAGCCTGCGAGACGGAGTTGATTAGGAAAAAGCCGCTTCATTTCCACGGCAGCCTGCCGTCCGGGGCCGGGCCCTGCGGGACTGGCATGTGCTCCCCCGGCGTAGAGCAGAGTTCTGTTCTCAAACCAAGGAGACAGCCTGACGCAACAACTGCCCCGCGCCCTGATCTCTGTGCCCGAGTCCCGGGTGGTCTCCCAGGCGGTGACTCGACACAAGAGGATGAGCAGGGGCCTCGGATCCAGCCCGGAAAGCCCTGCACCTCGCTCTGCCTCGTCCAGGCTTTGGGACCCCTGGAATCTGGTGTCTCTGAACCTCACTCGCCTCATCTCTGTAATGGGCACAGGAGTTTCTGCTTGGTAAGGTGGCTGATTGGCCTGTTCCCTCCGGGGGTGGGGGGGTTGTTGAGAACCTGTCGTGTGCAGGGCACTGCTCCCCACCCTGGACACCCCGCGGTCAGCAGGGAAGAGCCAGCCCCTGCCCCGGCAGCGGTCACGTCCTCCTGGGGTGCCGACGGAAGCCAGCAGGACTGTGTTCGACGACGAGAGTGCGTACAGGTCATCAAGGAAGTCGTCCCGGAGGAGGTGGCCCTGGAATTGAGTCTGAGGGGTGAGAAAGACGCAGCCAGTCTGCATAGCTGCTGTCTGGGCCCGGCCACGCTTCTGCTGCAGCCTCAGAGTTTGAGGGACCGGCTGTCACCTGGGGAGGCCAAGGTGGAGTTCAAGGTTGAGGGCTGAGCCACAAACGATGGCCATGCTCCATCTGAACCCCCTCCCTCCCCCCACCACAGTCGCAGACCCCAGACCATCCCACCGGAAGTGGCTCAGGTCCACAGAGCAGCCGTGAGGGGGAAAGGTACACTCCACGGCCAGGGCAGCCACCCGCGAGCTCCGTGGACGTGGCTTATTCAGCCTCTCTCTGTCTGCTTCCTTGTGTATCAAATGAGTGACATCAAATAAAAACACAGCCAACTGCCCCCGGGAGCTGAAAGAGAATGAACTGGAGCAGCCTTCCCGATGTGTTCTCGCCGGGGACAGAGCGCACCCTGCTCTGGGGCCCACCCACGCCGTGCCAGTGTCCCTGGGGGCTCACCCCAGTCACACAGCAGGCCACATCCCAGGAAGAGCAGCGGGTCACGTGGTGTGCACTGGAACATTCTAGAACAGCATCAGCCCTCCTCTCCCCGGTCCCCTCGCGTCCCGAGCACGAGGGGACTGGTTGGACCAGACACCCTCTACCTTCCAGCCCTCGCACCCAGGTGCACCCACTTGCTTCCCCCGGGACCCGTGAAAGCAGAGCCCCTCGGGCCTGCCCTGTGCTAACCCCGGCCCTGGCCCCGGTTAAGGTGGCACTGTCGGTGCGGCTCTGGCAGAGTGGGATGGCGGCTGCCCTGGAAGTGAAAGGCTAGTTGACAGACACCTGGGTGGGACCCAGCGTTCCCACTGCAGCCACCCACGGCCGCAGCCCCTTGCAGTTTCTGCTTGGGCCACCCTCCGCCCACCACACACACGGTCCTGCCTGCAGAGCGCGCCTCCCCCCCCCACCCGGGGTGGCCCCGGCACTCAGCCCAGCCTTTGCTTGCCCAGCTGAGTTCCCCGGTCAAATCCCCTGACGGTCCTGCTGCAATGGCTCTCGTGTATCCGTCGGGCAGCGCCACGACAGTGCCACGTGACCAAGCCACCCCGAAGCGTAGCCCGTATCATTCCGATTTGTCTGGGAGTCGGCTGGACCAGGCTCAGTGTCCCTCGGCCAAGGCGTGCACCCACATTAGTGGCTGGCGCTGTGGCTCAAAGCCTAAATCCAAAAACTGGCCTGGGGCCACGTTCTCTGCAGTGTCTTGGCCACAATAAGTCACTGGTCAGCCTGAACTCAAAGACTGGATGGAACTGGCACCACCTGCAGAGGGTGTGGCCATGGGACAGGGCAGCCACTGGGGCCAGTTCTACAGTCACCGTAGCAGCGCCCTGGGAAGCGCAGGTCGGGATCACGGCCATCACCTCACCCTCTCTGTGGCTGGAGCAGAACGGCTTCATTCTCCCTGCTCTGGCTGCTGTCCTCACCCGTGCAGCCGGTCCTTGATTATAGATGACCTCTAAGGAAGAGAGTGCCGTGCGTTTTTTTTTTTTTTTTAATGTATTACCTCATTTAATCCCCACAGTGGCCTGGTGAACCTCGTATTCTGGCCCTTACCCACCAGGACGCAGAGACTTGGAGGGAGGGAGCAACACCCTTGGAGTTATCTACGGCTCCAAAAGACCGTGCCACAGCTCCAAATGCAGACGCCGATGTTGCGAAATTCTTCCCCTCCTGAGGACGTGCTAGGGTTTGCTTCCCTGGTGCCTCGAAGCCAGGCACTGCCACACGGGCAGACGCGTGGGTCACCTCCTAGTGGGACCTTGACAGACCAGCGAGCCGTTCACCCCGCAACAGCAACACCGGCCATTCCAGAGAACGGCTATGCTGGCGGCCCAAGCCCAGCACAGGGCAGAGCCCCAGCACTGAGCACAAAAGCCAGAAGTCCACCTGCAGCCTCCCCTGTGCTGACCAGTGCGGAGGCTCCCGGTGTCCACAGCCCCGAATCACCAAGGCACCTGTTATTCCTCGCGTGACGCCTGAAGCTCCCTGCCAGCTACAGGTCCCCACACATGCGTGTAAGCGCCTGTTACTGCAGGCTCCGGGTCAGCAGGAGGCATCGCAAGCAAGAGAGAAACACGCAGACCCTCGAGGAGCTCATTGCCCAGCAGGTAATCGGGTCCAACGACCTGACGAGCCAGGTGGAGGCGCGAGATTCTACCCAGGGCCCTGGGATGCAGCTGGGGCCAGCGAGAGCTCACCAAGCGTGGACCCTGCTGAGGCTCAATAAATCCTCCGCAGGAACAGGCCTGACCCTGACCCGTGCACAGGACGCTGCGGGTCTCTCCTACATCCATTCTAGGGGCATCAGAGAACAAGAGTAGCCATTTAGGGTGGCACAGGTAGAATCCCCACCCTTCTGTGTGTGCACCTGTGTGTAGAGAGCTTTCCAAATGGGTAAAGCCCCTGCCTGCAGTGCCAGGATCCCATATGGGCGCTGGTTCAAGTCCCAGCTTCTCCACTTCCAATCCAGCTCTCTGCTATGGCCTGGGAAAGCAGTAGAAGATGGCCCGAGTCTTGGACCCCCACATCACATGGGAGACCCGGAAGAACCTCCTGGCTCCTGGCTTCAGATCTTCCCAGCTCCAGCCATTGCGGCCTTTTGGGGAGTGAACCAGTGGATGGAAGGCCTCTCTCTCTCTCTCTCTCTCCCTCTCTCTCTCTCTCTCTCTCTCTCTCTTTGCCTCTGCCTCTCTGTAACTCTGCCTTTCAAATAAATAAATACATCTTGAAGAAGGAGGAGGCTCTCCAAACTATCCCAACGCAACATTTCCAACTCTGGAGTACTGCAAAATGCACCAGTCCCTGGGGGAGGAGTCCTGAGCCCTCCCACAGCAGGGATGAGTGTCTCAGTCAGCATCAGGCCTGGCCCATCACGCAAGCCTCGGGTGAGCTGCAAGGGGGTCTGTATGGTCCCACGAGGGAGAGGGACTCCTACAGAAACCCTGGGGTGGTCCCTGCCCAGTCACGTGCTCACCAAGGGGACAAGAAGGGTGTAGAGGGGCTTGGAGGGGGGGACTGGTCCTGTGGCCCGGCCGCGTGGCCCTGCTCTACACCACCCTGCACACAGATGACAACTTCTGTCTGTCTAAGATTTACTTATTTATTTCACATGCAGAGAGAGAGCAGGGAGCAGGGAGAGATTTCTTCCATCCACCGGTTCACTCCCCCAAATGGCCACAGCAGCAAGGACTGAGCCAGGCTGAACCAGAAGCCTGGAACTCCATCCTGGTCTCCTACATGGGTGCAGGGGCCCGAGCACTTTGAGCCATCGCCAGCGCATTGGCAGGGAGCTGGATGGGAAGTGGAGCAGCCGGGATTCCAACCATATCCCATCTGATATGCGATGGGAGCATCATAAGAGGCGGCTTCACCCGCTGGGCCACCACGCAGGCCCCACACAGACTCTGAGAGCAGGCTGCAGCCTCACTTGGCATGAAAAGGGAATCGACAGGGTCCCCTGCCAGGGAAGCCATGGTTGCCAAACCCTCTGGGTCCGAGAGGCTTCCAGTGGCTGTGTTTCCAGAGGGAGGGACCCTCAGGTAGCCACAGGTCAAGCACAGGGCTGGGGTCACTGATGTGCAGCCCTGGGTTCCCCAGCTCAACACCTCCAGAATGCCAGATATCCCTAGACCCTAGGTGCCCCCACCCCCGCCTGAGCCAGCTTGCACTGCTGCCCGCTGCAGCTGCTCCCAGGGAGGTGACACCGGCAGGTCTGGCAAAGTCCCTGGGCTTCCCTCTGCCTTCCAGGAGCCCTTTGTAATCAACAAAGCAAAGTGACACTCACAACGCCCCCCATGGTGGGGTGACTGCTGCAGGCGAGGTAACTGTTCGCATGGACATTTTTATTACACCCATGTCACAAGCGCCAAGGCTCGGAGACAGGAGGCAGGGCCACGTGTTGAGAAGGGGAACAAACCCAGGTGCTGGGTGTGGGGGCACCCCGAGTCTCTGGAGGCTGCAGAACGAAGCGAAGGGACCAGCCCTGACCTTGGTCTTTGCAAGCTTTGACAGCAGCAAGGGTCCCCTGAGCAGCCCAGGCCCCCTGCCCATCCACCCACGAGACAGAGGGACCCCACCCTGACACGCCCAGCCCTGTCAAGGAAGACACATGAAAATGCATCACACAGGGTGGGAATGGATTTTTCTGATTCCGCCAAATGTCTGATAGTGGGAACATCGCCCACGACAAGTATGCATCAGCACCCACGGAGGCGGCAGAGAGGGCGTCTCGGGACGCCGTGGGCTCCGGGCTGGCCGTGTCAGCTTCGGGGGTGGGTGACAGAACCGCCCTGGGCCGCTGCCCACAGCAAAGATGGAGGCCCCCAGCCCTGCTCTGCCTCCCTCCCCCCTCCACCAGGCCGGGTCCCGAGTCAGCTCCTTACCTCCCCATGTTACCAATGAAGACACTGCCGTTCAGGGAGGTGACGGCACCTGGGTCCCACAGGGAGCCAGGACATGGCCCAGGGCTGTCTGGCTCAGAGCCCTGCACCTAACCCTGACCATCCCGATGGTCCCTGGGAGGCCAAAGTTCAGAGCCAGGCAGCACGCAGGTGGAGGAGTGGATTCCAGCGAGATGGGCTCGGACTGGCTTGTTGTGGGATCGCTCCCCACAAGGCTGAGTGACCTTGGGCCTTTACACCTGTAAGGGGGGGGGGTCCCAAGCTCCCCTGGGAGACTTGGGAGGGGCTGTGTTGGGGAGCCTGCCCTGCAGCCAGCAGGGGCGGGGCTCCAGCTGACCCACGGATGCCGCCGGGGTTGGGCACCCCGTGAAGCCCGTGCCACGCCACAGGTTCTCTCCTGTGAGTCGCACTCACACCCGCACGCCAGCAAACCCGCAGCAGCCACCTCCCAGGGACCGACGAGGCCCGGGAAGTCGGTCTTGTTCTCCATCCCAGAGTGCATTGCACCGGTTTGTGAATCACCAGGCGTAAGCGCCCGGCTTCCACAGACCATCGGCACTGCCTCCTCTGCACGGACCCAGCCAGGTCTGAAGCTGCAACCCCAGAGCAGACTGAAAGGCCAGCTGCTGCCTCCCCCGCCCCGCCGCCCCCTCCCTCCCTTTACCCCCCGCTTTGGAGCAGGGCCTGGCGTGTAGTAGGTGCGCGACGAAGGCTTC
The DNA here is from genome assembly GCF_964237555.1 of Oryctolagus cuniculus. Classification (NCBI taxonomy): domain Eukaryota; kingdom Metazoa; phylum Chordata; class Mammalia; order Lagomorpha; family Leporidae; genus Oryctolagus; species Oryctolagus cuniculus. The sequence continues at coordinate 43,000,000 of NC_091451.1, forward strand.
TCGGGCAAACTAGGGATCTGTAGGCGCGCTCCCAGCCACTGTCTTGTGCCGGGGTGCTGAGGGCTGCTGTCGCCCCGACTCTGCGGAGGAAACAGTTGAGGCTGCAGGGGCTTCGCTGCTCGTTCAATTCCTTTTCCCGCCTCGGGCTCAGATGATGAAACAGCTCCTCCAGGAAGCCCTCCGGCCTTCCCAAAGTTGACCTCTTCCCCTGATCCCCAAACCTCTGCTGTTTATCTCCCACACTGCGGCTGCCGGGAGTGTGGTCGCACAGCAGCCCAGCTCCTTCCCAACGCCTGTGTCAGATTTCACAGCCCCACCACCAGCAAAGCACCCAACACACATAGGTCCTCTGTCATCGTGACTTAAAAACCATCCCCAGTAAGACGGACTGTTGGCGGCACCTGTGTCAGAGCCAGAAAGGGCGTGGAGCCTTCCCTCCATCCCCTCACATAACAGAGCCTTGCCTGTGCTTGTGGCCCAGGGTCAGCACGACCCCTGACTTCCCCCCATATCCCCCCCAGGGCTTCCCAACCACCAGGCTCCAACCAACACCCACACCTGCTTTCTTGTGCCCACTCCCACGGACTGGGGGTGGCTGCCCCTGGCTCAGGTGGAAAGACGGTTGGGATCGATTAGTAATGCCTGCCACTGATACGGCAGGGAGTGCGAGGGAGGGTTGGCGACTGACCCCGGCCTCCCACCACTCTGCGTATCAACAGACATGGTGATTTGTCGGTGGGTTCTGCACACAGGATGGAACTGGGAAGCGACCCACTCAACCTTCTGCAGTCAGATCCCCCCTGCTCAGCCTTCTCTCCTCCACTTGGTGTAGAGTCGGAGCTTGGATCCTGTTCAGGCTCCCATTGCCTGTGCACAAAACCAGGTTCTCCGTTGAGGGTCCGTGGGGAGAAAGCGGCTAAATTAAACTCAGTTCAGCAGTGACGGGTGCATAAGGCAAGTGGGTGGACGTGCAAATGGACACTAGAACAGCAGATAGCACTCCCCCAACTGTCCGGCCTGCACCTGCCTCTCTCAGAAATAAGAGGAGACAGCCCGGCTCGCTGGGGGCCCAGCATGAACTCACGGCTCAGGGGGTGCGGAAAAAGCCATGCCCGTCTTTGCAGCTGTGGGTTGGCACATTAGCAAAATATCCACAAAATATAGGCTTGGGGAAATCATCCTATAAAACGGAATGAACCATTATCCAAAAGAAAATTGCTCAATCGTTAAAGGGATTTTTTTTTAACCATTCAAATCTCCCCGGCCCTGATCCCCACAAGCCCTGCCCAGGGCGCAGGATGTAGGGGGCGAATGTGGGGTTGTTCGCACTTTCTTATCTCCCTTTGCTCTGGGTGAGGCTCTCGTGGCAACTAGGAGTGGAGGGATATAAAGATATAAATATTCTGGCTTAGTTTAGGACGGATGCGGGTTTGAAGTTGCCGTTGTTGACAAAGGCTTGCTCCCTGCCGTGATGTGTTCAAGGTATTTAACAAGCAGGCAAACCTGTAACAAGACAGAAGGCATATTATTTTTCACAAAAGATGACCCTCCAATCCCAGTCCCTTCAAAATACACTCTGTTTTTGTCTTTCCTGCAAGGGTAGAAAACTTCAGGGTTTTACACACAAGAAAGGAAAAAATAAAGTGCATAAATTATGAACAATCCCAAACAGAAGGAAATATTTTTAACTGAGTCCAAGTTGCCGAAGTGCCTTTCACAGCTCCGTGCGCCCTGTGTCTGAGAACCATAGGGAGCGCGTGTCCCTCCCCTCCCCCGGGGTCACAGACCGTCCTGCGTCTGGGACAGGGGCTGATCCTGGCTGCTGCTGGGACCCCGAGCCAGGCACTGGTTCCAGGTCTTTGGGGACCAGCAGTTCTCATGGGTGCAGGCTCCTGTCCTGTGTTCCTCACGCGAGTCCTTGGCCAGGTGTCTGTTTCTCAGTCCAGGCCACGTGCAAGGCACCTGAGCGACAAAAACCCTGGGGGCCCAGAAATGGACGACAGCAACTCTCGCCCTCGACACCCTTGAGTACCCGAAGTACAGTCAAGTGCCCAGGAGCTCGGTGGTGTTGCCTGTGGGAGCTCGGGGGCCTGGGGCCTGGGCCACACACATACATGCATCCGCACATGCATGTACACACGTATGCACACACATGTACACGCGTGCTCACACACACACACAAGAAGTCTTTCTCCCCGAGGCCCTCAGAGATTTCTTTGTGTGTCTGATGCTGATGTTTTCACTCTTTCTGCCCTGCCATGTGTCAAGCAGCACACCGGGCACTCCGTGGGTGTGGCCTTGTGGACTCTCACTCACAGGCAAGGAGGACCAAGGCGCAACCCAAGACCCCTCTGCGGCCAACCAGGACCCGGCTCAGCCCTCCGGCCCCACACCCAGAGCCGTCTCTCAGGGACGACACAGGAACTGCCTGAGTAAAGGGATCACTTCCTTTGCAAAAGAGGAGACAAGGGCCCAGAGAGGGAACCTGACCTTCTTGGAACTGCACAGCACGGAGCTAAGCCTGGCGTCCGGGTCCGCCGGCCCCCAGGGCCCTGTGCACGGCTCCACGACACCCACGCCTTCCCCGTCCCTCGCCTCACCCACCCCCAACGTGCCACGTGGCTACCAAGTCACAAAACCATCTCAATGGAGGTGCTGTAAATATTTTCCACTTGGTTTGCCCGTGAACAAGAGTCTTTCTCTGCCTCGCAGTTTTAGACAATTTACGCTTCCATTCTCAAAACAGATTTTTTATCCTAATAAAGGCTTTTATTACTATTATCCACCTGTCATTACACAGCATTAGACAATTACTGAGCGCAGGCTGACTCCCACCACGAACCCTCCCCCTGCTCGCGGGGGGGAGGGGCGCACGCACACAGAACATTCCATTAAAAAATAGAGATGAATCCTTAATTTTTTTTAAAGCACTGCCAAGGCTGCTACCTACGCCTTTTAAAACTTTGTTGTGAAAAGTGGCTGGCGTGAGCCAGAGGGAGACAAGGAAGCGGAGTGGGCTACAACCCGTCTCCTGCCCCGCTTTGATTGCCACGCGATTGACAAAATAATTTGTACCCGTCGATGCTCATGAAGGGAATTTTACAATGGATTTGCCAAGCAGATTTTTAATTTTAATCAGTAATGAAAAAATGACAACATGGATCACAACAAGACGTCAGCGCCTGAACGGCCTTGCCGGCCCCGCCAGGCGGCCTCCACCGGGGAGCGGCACCTCCGCGAACATCAATCACTCGTCACTCGTCTCAAATTCCTGTACATCTTCGGGGTTTAATTAGACATTAAGTTCTTTACCCGCAATTTGCAGAACTGTCACTTACCCAAAGTGCAAGACGCTGAAAAAATGCTCCACGAATGTTTGTCCCCTTGCTAGCAAAAGAGCACGGGGAGCAAGTTCAAGTCCTGGCCCCATCACATACCAGCCAGCTGGGGGGCCCTGAGTCACGTGACCGCTATGAGTGTTTGCTGTCAGCAGATGCGGAAACGGTTCAGTCCATCCAACCCACTTCTGAGCATGAATTGTAACAATGTATCTAACATCCCTGTGAGGGAATCCTGCAAGGCCCCCCTGGCTTCCCCGCCCTTTCTCTCCATCACTGCCTGCAGAGAACCAGGAACTACCCCACCTCTTGCAAGAGGGCTGTAGGGCACCACGGCTCACTAGGCTAATCCTCCGCCTTGCGGCGCCAGCACACCAGGTTCTAGTCCCGGTCGGGGCACTGGATTCTGTCCCGGTTGCCCCTCTTCCAGGCCAGCTCTCTGCTGTGGCCAGGGAGTGCAGTGGAGGATGGCCCAAGTGCTTGAGCCCTGCACCCCATGGGAGACCAGGAGAAGCACCTGGCTCCTGCCATTGGATCAGCGCAGTGCGCCGGCTGCAGCGGCCATTGGAGGGTGAACTAACGGCAAAAGGAAGACCTTTCTCTCTGTCTTTCTCTCTCACTGTCCACTCTGCCTGTAAAAAAAAAAAAAAAAAAAAAAAAAAAAAAGAGGGCTGCAGGGAAACACTGGGGCACAGCTCAGCATCCCAGTCCCCTGCCAGCCCGCAACCACCTGCCGTCCCCAGAGGCGCTCAGCAGGGAGTGCATTTTGCTCTCTGTGGCCTTGGCTCTGTGCAAAACACCTAAAGCTGGGTCTGTTTTGAAAGCCTCAGGGCCTTGGGGTACTCATCCTGTTTGGTTTTTCTGGGCCAGAGGAGACAGACAGGTGGATAGCTGGTTTCACATCTCAGGGACGGACAGCAGGCTGCAGGCCGAGCCTGCCAGGGCTGCCCCAGCTCTGCGCTCGCGTGCCCCACGCTCCGGAAGCAGAGTGGGAAATAGACAGGCTCGTCTCCTTTAAGGGAGCCCTGGCTTTCCAAGGCACACTGCTTAGACGAATATAAAAGGTGGATTGTGAAAAGCCATTACTCAGAGACAAGAAATGCACCCCGGGCAACCTCAGGAGCAAGGCGGATTCTCTCGCGGAAGTGTCTCAAGTGAGCCGGACTCCCCACCCCTGAGATCGGGGGTCGGGGACTGGGGTGGGGCACCCAGTGAGGACGCGCTCACTTTCCACACAAGACCCCAGCTACCAGCAGTAAACCGACCACCCACCCCGTCACGACAGACAAACGGCCCTTTGCCATTTCACACCCGCCCCCCCATGACCTGTCCTCACCTGGGCGATCCCACTGCCTTGCAGGAGCCGGGCGCCGCCTTGTGCCGCCCTGGCCACCCCCGCAGTCTCGCCTCCCCAGCGAGCGCGGGGTCCTTTCCAGGAAGGACACAGCCTGGCCCGCCTGGGTGGCAGACGCACAGCCCAGCTCCCAGGAGGCAAGAGGCGGCTGGAACTGAGCCAGCCCGGCCGGGGCTGGGGCTCGGAGGCTGGGGCCGGGCTGCTGTGTGACACTAGCGAGGCTTTGCCCCTCTCCAGGCCCCGGCTGCCTCTCCCGAAAACCTAAGGAGGAGCTGCTCAGGCTGGCCACGAAAACCCCCTCCACCCCTTGTTCATCTCTGGGCCTGTGAAGCCACGAATGGAAGGGAAAAAATGTTCATGCAGAAAAGGTGAGGTAAAGCAAACAGGGTTTTAGCATCCGCAGACCTGGCTTAAAATCCCAACCCTGCGTGTGCGCACACATCTGTGGATTGGCTTCCTGTACTCACTGCGCCCACGGGGTCACCTCCTCCAGGAAGCCCTCACTGATGCCTCTTTCCCTGGGCTCTGGGCAGGGCTCTCCGGGCCTTCCCCCACCTCACGGCTCCCTCACGACATTCGTAGCAGCAGCGCTTGGTCCCTTCACATCCTGTTTCTGAAGCTGCCTCAGCCTCTCTCACTCCGGCCTCTGGCAGCCAACACCTGGGACTCCCCCGGAGACTACCTGAGCCACCGCACCTGCCTTGGGAGAGCCCAGTGCCTGGGGGCTTCCTTAACCAGTGCCGGGCCCTAGCGCCCCTCGCCTGGAGTCAGGATGAGCTGTGAGTGCCACGTGTGCTCTGGGCTCTGCAGGGGACCAGACCGAGGCAGGAGTCCCTACAGTGGCCTCTCCTGCCAGGACCAGTGGCTTCTGGGAGCGCTTCTTTAACAAGTGGCCTAACACACGGGTCCCACCTGCATTTCTGGACAGCAGTCAGCGTGCTGCCCACTAAGGAGATGCGCAGCCTATTGTTAGATCTGCCTGGGCCTGGCTCAGCGAGCGCCGCCCGTGGCACAGAGCAGCCAGCGTGTCTGGCAGTCCAGCCTCCGCGAGAGTGGAGATCTTTCTATCTCTCGATCTTCAGCCTCGGTGCCTGCCCCGCCGTGGGCTCTCAACAAACATTTACCGACCAGATGAGCACATGTGGCTGCCCACACACTGCCACGAAACACCTACTCTCTGTTTAAAGTCAGCCGGGCTCCGGCACCCCGCCCAGGCCCGGGACACGTGGTGGGGATGGAGAGCAGCTTAGACCCGCCTCGGCCAGGCCAAGTGCATCATCGGCGGCACCCACAGAGGACGCCGCCGGGCAGCATCACCCTGGGCGACCTCCTGGCACTGTGGGAACAATGGCTGGGCCAGGAGACGCCGGCGTCTGTGGGCCGGGGCGGGCTGGGTCAGCAGGTTCACACTCTGCAGGCAGCAGCGTGAGTGCCGGCATAGTGGGGCTTTGTCCCGGCTCCCAGCACCCTGGGCGGCCCACGTCCACCTTCCAGCTCCAGGAGGCTCCTTCCGGGCATGGGAAACCCCAGGGCTTCGGGGCTGACAGAGCCTGGTCCCCGGAGCCACCTGCCAGTGCCTGTCCCTGCAGCTGGCACAAAGCAGTCCTATTCCCTGCCCATTTGCAAAGAGGGCTGTGATGGGGACCACGGGCAAGAGGGTGGGGATCCCCATCTATTGAGCACCTACTGTATACGAAGCTCTGGGCTGTGCACTTCCTGTTCCTTCCCCCACTCACCACTCTGCAATGGACGTGTGCTCGCGCCTGTATGCAGATGGGCAGACTGAGGCTCTGAGCTGCCCGTGGCCAGCCTTAGGATCCCAAAGGCCTGTGCTCTTCCCCTCCCCCAGCTGGAACCCAGTTCCCTCAACTGCCCCTTAGACAGCCACCCCCACCCACCTCCCACCTGTGCAGGGCAGACCCGGCTGGGAGGAGGACGTGTTTGGGCCCCAGCAGCGCCTGCCCCAGCACACTCTGTGTACCCGAATCCCACCTGCCTCAGCCTCTCACCCTTCCAGAACACAGGGAACCGAAACTTCTCCTCTCATGGCCCTGAGGCCCGGTCTGGTCAGTCTCTTCTCTCAAGAAGGGGAGGGGACAGCCCCAAGCCTGGCCTCACTCTCCACCAGCCTCCAGCCCATGACCCTCAAGGGACAGACGCCTGGTGACCCCTCCTGCTCAGAGAATTGGGCAGAAACCGTCCCTGGGTCTCACCCCAGCCTCCTCCTGTGAACCGAGCCTCGGTGTCCCCAGGCGGAAGCCCTGCCCCAGGCTGCTTGCGTTCAAGCCGGCCCCGCCCACAGCTGTGCTCGCTCACCTGTGGGGACCCGGCACATGCACTCGGCAGAGCATCCAAACCAGGACTTCCTCCTCTAAAAGCCGGGGGCCACAAACAGAGGGTCTTCACCAACAGGAGACGGCGAGGCATGGGACGATTGCAGGAGGCATGGGACGATTGCGCGCGGCCTCCATGCTGGGGGCTAAACGGGCAGCTCCCCTAACCCCAGCCATGTGGCCTGGACCTCGCTCAGCCTCGGCTGCACCCTCTGTGTCCTGGGTGGGGTAACGCGGCTGCCTTGCGGGTCTGTTGGGGACATCACAGGAGGGCAGCACCCACAGAGACTTCCTGCGACACCCTCCTTGTCCTCGCCTCTCCAGGCCTGGTCCTGCCGCTGACTAGCTAAGGGGGGTCCCACACATGCTGGCGACCTTGCCTGAGCTCTGGTCTCTTCCTCAGCTCAGTGGGAACACAGACTTCTGTGCCACGGGCGCTGTGAGGACGAAGCAGGAATGGCAAAGCTGAGGCACCTGGCCTCCCCGACTCAGCGGGTACCCCCGTCTGCTGTCCCCTCACCCTGGGCAGATCAAGGCAGTATCTGTGGTCCTCGGACAGCGATGGCCACCACCCATGGCACGCGGTGCACACTCCACACGCAACCACGAGGGGTATCCACTGCTTCCCAACTCACGGCTCAGCCACTCTCTCTGGCAGCTTGAAATTGGCCAGGGTGGAAGCATTTACACCACCAAGATTGGCAAGTCCCACGCTCGGCATCACACCAGGATTACAGCGCCCATGACCTTGACAGCATGTGTAGCTGCCAGCCTAGCAAAGGCACCGCCCAGCCCGAGACCCCAGCCCCAGGTCTGCAGGGTCCCAGCTCACAGATGAGCAAATGCAGGCCCAGGAGGTCTCGCCTTCCACAGAGCAGGATCCCACATCTCAGCACAGCCCAGAGCCCTCCCGCAGGGTGACGTGCGTCAATCAAAACTGCGGGGCGCCTGCAGAAAGTCCGGGCGAGCCTACCCTGACTGCCCCGGAGGCATGACAGTTCCCAAACAGAGGGAGGCAGGGCCAGTCCAGCGCCCAGTGGACGCGACCTCAGCAGCGAGCAGCCCAAGCCCGTCCGTCCACACGAGAGTTCCGTGGGGCCGGGTCAGCAGCAGCACAGCCCGCGTGCAGGGGAGATGCTGAGCCAGGCAGAGAGCCCTGCCTGCAGCCCTGCAGCCTTCCGCTGGCCACGGGGAGGGGAGCAGCTGCTGGGAAAAAGGGGCGAACACTCAAGTCTCGCTCCAGCTGCCCAGGACGCCGCAGCCCCTCCTGCCTATCCCTCCCCAGGGCTGCGGCCTCCAGGGGCCTCCCTTCCCCTCACTCAGACACACAGGGAGTGGAGACCCTGCTGGGCGTTCCAGGCCCAGGGACGCCTGTGGGCTTCCAACCCATCTTCCCCCACGGCTTGCTTCTTGGCTTGCACCCGACAGCTCCCTCCCCTCGCCTCCTCCCCCTCTGCTGCCCGCCTTTCCCTTCTCTTCCATCCTAGGGGCTGACTCGGGTGGAACCCTGACCCCAGGGCAGGCTCCCAGCACAGTGCTCAGGCCCCACGTCTCCTGTCCCCGGCACCCTCAGAGGGAGGCGTGCTACTAAGAGGGAAGTGGCTTAGCCAGGCCACTTGGCTCAGCAGCGAGAGATCGGCCCAGGAGCCCTGGGCACAAAGGCAGCCCAGAGATCCATGCTGGGTGAGGGAAGGAAGGGAAGAGGGCTGGTAGGTATTTTCAAGTTCAGACTTCATCTGCTCCCTGTCCTGCACCAAGCCCTTCGATGCAGCCGTGGTCGGCGAACTCGAGCCTAAGCCCCTTGTCGGCATTCAAGGCCTCCCTGGCTGCTCCTGCCCCTCCGTGGCCTCTTCTGTCCCACTGCCTGTGTAGCACCAGTGGTCCCGTCAGGTCACGCTCATGTGCACACATACAAGCATACCCATGCAGATGCACACACACACACGTGCACACACACAGCACAACAGCCTGCTGGGCCACTGTGTTCACATGTACACACACACAGATACATGTCCACACATGTGCACACACAGCACACAGCCTGCTGGGCCAGCCGTGCTCACGTGCACACACACACAGATACATGTCCACACATGTGCACACACAGCACACAGCCTGCTGGGCCAGCCGTGCTCACGTGCACACACACACAGATACACATACACACACATGTGCACACACAGCACACAGCCTGCTGGGCCAGCCGTGCTCACGTGCACACACACACAGATACATGTACACACACACATGTGCACACACACAGCACAGCCTGCTGGGCCAGCCGTGCTCACGTGCACACACACACAGATACACGTACACACATACGCACACACAGCACACAGCCTGCTGGGCCAGCTGTGCTCACGTGCACACACACACAGATACACATACACACACATGTGCACACACAGCACACAGCCTGCTGGGCCAGCTGTGCTCACATGCACACACACACAGATACACACACACACACACGTGCACACACACAGCACACAGCCTGCTGGGCCAGCTGTGCTCACGTGCACACACACACAGATACATGTACACACACAGCACACACAGCACACAGCCTGCTGGGCCAGCCGTGCTCACGTGCACACACACACAGATACATGTACACACACACACATGTGCACACACACAGCACACAGCCTGCTGGGCCAGCCGTGCTCACGTGCACACACACACAGATACATGTACACACACACATGTGCACACACACAGCACACAGCCTGCTGGGCCAGCCGTGCTCACGTGCACACACACACAGATACATGTACACACACACACATGTGCACACACACAGCACACAGCCTGCTGGGCCAGCCGTGTGCTCACGTGCACACACACACAGATACACGTACACACATACACACACACAGCACACCGCCTGCTGGTCACGTACATGCATGTGCACACACGCACAGACATCATTCATGGGTAGAGGTCTGTCTATTTTCCTAAATTCCTCTGAAACTTCGGGCTTCCAGAGCTTATCACCTAACATAGCTTCCACCATGTCTGCTCTGTTCAGTCGTCTTAGGCGTGAAAGGCCAGCAGAGTTGCTCAACACCGCACCAAGTGCAGCTCAGCCCCTCGCTTTATTTAGCTAGACGCTCTCAGGAGCTCCTAAAGGGCTCTCAGAACACACTTGTTTGTTTGGGGGGAGAATTGACCGACTCATTCGCCAGATCAAACCATTCACTCTTCCAGAAACACTCCTGACCCCGCCTAGGTGCCAGGTGCACCCTGGGGGCTGACACCCAGAGCAGGGCAGGAGCCCGGAGCAGCGGTCACTGCTCAGCACAGACCTCCCGAGGGCCACTGCATACCAGGGCCCGAGCCAGGCTCTGCGGGGAGACAGCTGGACACAGGGAGCTGGGCATGAGGGCGGCCTGAGGGAGGGGCCCCGCACCTGGGAGAGATTTAGCTACAAGATCACAAGGTCAGACCCCACAGGACAGCGATGCTCGGGGAGTGACCAGGGAAGGCCCACAGCTGTGTGCGTCCCTGTGCCCACTCCGGCACAGGCCACGAGCCACACGACTGTCCCCTTAACCCGAGAGCTGTGAGAGAGCTCTCCCTGCGTCTTGTGCCTACCCCAGCCCCTGACAGGTGACCAGCTGCCGGCCTGCAGGACAGCAGAGGTGCTGGGAGGCGGGGCTGTCCCCAGGCCCCTCCTCTCCCCCTTCAGCAGCCGTCAGAGGTTCCAGGAGACGGAGCCACTGCCCAAGGCTGGTGGGCAGTGGGAGGCGAGGCAGGTGGGGAGCCCAGTCTCACTCCCCTGGACTCTGTCCACTACTAGGCTCTGGCAGTCATGAGAGGTGACTGTGAAGACCAGGACAATGACCACGAGGACACCAAGGCCTGAGGGGTCTGCTTCCCACCAGGCAGGCACAGCACCAGGCATCTGATGCTTGCTAACTCATTTCATCCTCACCACCGTGGCGGGGGGCGGGGACATGCTCTCGTGCCCATTTGACAGATGACGACACTGAGGCAACAGAGGGTAGCACTCAGTCCATGCGCTGTGGCAGTGGAGGGCCGGCCAGCCATGGCCTGCCGGAGCCCTGGGGGAGCCCATCAGCCGGGAGGGGCCATCAGCCGGGAGGGGTGGGCAGGGGCTGGACAAGGCAGCCGGAGGAAGTCGGCTCCACCTTGGGGAAGCCACCACGGACACACACCAGAGCCTGCGGAAGATGGACAGGAGCAAGGGCAGGGTCCGTCCCCAGATCAGGGCCACACCTGGGGCAGGAGGATGGACTCCCACACCCAGCCACCGGCAAGGGGGACTCAGCCGGGGGCCACGTCCAGCGCATGGCGTGCAGGAGCTGCGTGACCGGAGGGCGCAGTGGAGCCCTTCTGTGCCCAGAGGCTCCTGCCGAGAACGGAGACGGAGATGCTGGAAGCCTCTGTACAGCTCCGTGTCTCCCGCGGGGCTCCACGCTTAGGACAGCAGCACCCGGTTCTCCGGGAAGAAGGCAGAGCCTTCCAGAAAGCTCCATGGTCCGACACCCCAGCTCATCTAGCTGAGCTGAGTCCATAGGGAGGAGGCTGGAAGGAGGCAGCATTGCCTCAGACCCCGGGGAGCCCCCATGCTGGCTCTGAGCGCGCCCTTGGCCTCATCCAAACCCCGCACTCTGCGTGGGGCCTTCGCCAGCCTTGCCTCGGGGACCCCACGGCAGCTCCCCATCGACGCCTCATCCTCCCATGTTACAGAGGGAGAGACGGAGTCTCAGGTGCCTGACGCCGCCCAGTGACGGACACAGCCGAGGACAGGCCGGGATGCGAAGCCGACCAGCGGGACCCCAAAGTGAGCCCCACACGCCCCGGGAACCGTGTGTTCCTGGGGCTCGCCAGTGCTGGGAACGAGACGCGCTCCCCGGCAGGAAGCAGGCCAGAGCAGAAGCGTGGGCTGCCGATCATCGGAGGAGCATATGCCCGCCACGGCTGGAACCGCGGCATGCTCGTTTTTCCCAACCCCCGCCCCCTCCCCGCACTTAATATTTTGCATGTTCCCCTGTCAAATGCCGCAAGCATCCTCATCGCCATGTTGCACAAGCCCCCGAGATATTTTCTGTCTCGTGTCTTCTCCCACAGAGCGGCTGTCTTCTGAGCCAGGAATGGACCGAGCGAGAAAGTCTTGCAAGTCCTCCAGCCACTCACACATCCAGCACCGTTGGCTGCACAGAGCAGCATTCGGGCCCAGTTCACCCGGCAGACGCCCACATTATGCAATGAGCCAGAGCGCAATCAGCAGGGCGTGCGAGGTGCACGGCTGGACGGGGCATCCTGGGCTTCCGGGGGAGCCCTGGGGGCTGGGAGCAGGCACAGCCAGGCCACACCTGCCCCAGGGACCGCACCTGCAGGAGACTCACATTCAAGGTGGAAGTGAGGGGCCAGCACCGTGGCATAGTGGGCCTGGCCTCCACCTGCAGTGCTGGCATCCTATATGGGTGCTGGTTGGAGTCCCGGCTGCTCCTCTTCCGATCCAGCTCTCTGCTATGGCCTGGGAAAGCAGTAGAAACAGCCCAAGTGCTTGGGCCCCTGCACACGCATGGGAGACCAGGAAGAAGCTGCTGGCTCCTGGCTTCAGATCGGTGCAGCTCCGGCCGTTGTGGCCATGTGGGGAGTGAACCAGCGGATGGAAGACTCTCTCTCTCTGCCTCTCTGTAACTCTGCCTTTCACATTAAATAAATAAATCTTAAAAAAAAAAAAAAAGGAGGAAGTGAGCCCCTGAAGCTGCAGGGTACCCCTGGTTCTCCCCATCCCCTCTGCCTCCACACCCACCCGGCCTCCCCGCCCCGTCCTGCACCCGCAGCCGGCCGGGGCATCTTCCTGAGGTCCACAGCCACCTTCTGATTCAGTGTCGCCTACAGGAAGACCTGGGCAGGGCAGAGAAGCCCCTGAAGCCCCTCCACCCCTTGTCCAGACCTAACCAAGTGCCCTCCCGGCGCTCACTGTCCGTCCACACATGCACACACGCACATGTGCACAGGCCCTGGGCACCCACCTCTGTCCCTGTCCGCTCTCCTGTCTCTTGGACAAGCAGCCCAGAGTCTGCAAGTGTGGGGTCCTGTCAGCTTCACCCTACACCTAAAAACTCCAGAGCCCACGATCACCAGCTCCTTGCCCTGGCTTCTCTCCCCTCCTGTGCGGGATCCGTCCAGGGTGACTAAAATCCAGGAAGACTGAGTCAGACCTGTGGGTGTGGCCAGAGAATCTGGCTGCTGCTTTTTTTAAGATTTATTCATGGATTTGAAAGGCAGAGTGATGGAGAGGAAGAGACAAAGAGAGAGAGAGAGGAGTGGGGTGGGGAGGCAGATCTTCCATCCAAGGGTTCACTCCCCAAACAGCCGCAGCAGCCAGGGCTGGGCCAGGCTGAAGCCAGGAGCCAGGAACTCCGCTGCGTCTCCCACAGGGGTGGCAGGGACCTGAGTATGCGAAGCGTCCCCGGCCGCCTCCAAGGCGCATTAGCAGGGAGCTGGATCCCAATGGAAGCAGGGCTCCCTCGGACGTGGGGTGCCAGCATGCCGAGTGAGGACTCCTCATGCGGTGCAGCGGCGCTGTCCCCAGGACCCAGGCTTGTTGAGCGCCTTCTCGTTGGTATGCGTAGACACTGGAGGTAGAAACCCATGAGTGGCAGGCGCCCTGGTGCCTAGGTTTAGGCACTCCTTTCCCACAGCCCAGCCTCCACATCTGTCCGCATCACTGCCGGGATTTCTCACACCGCTCAGGACCGTGTGCGTTCCAGACCTTTCTAGAAGCAAGCCAGGCCCTCTGTCGGGTTCACTCCTCTCCCAAGAAGACCTGTGGGTCTGGCTACGGCAGAGCGTGTCGGCCTTCGGATGGCGCAACCACCAGCTGACTCCCAAGTGGCTCCCGCCCAAGAGCCAGGCGGCCAAGCCCCGAATCGGGAGAGGCAGCGGTGGTGGGTGAGTGCTGTTGGTTCACACCACCGGCTGTGGGGGCTTCGCTCAGCGGCGGTAGACAACCAGACCCCCTCACCTTATGAATGACTCACTGAGGCTCCGCCCCGTCCAAAGGGATAAGCCACATCCCCACGCGGAATCTCCTGACCCTGGGCGGCTCCCAGGGAGCAGGTGCGAGGGGGTAGAGACCCCTACTCTGCCGCTTCTTCATTCCACGGCGCGTTTTCCCTTAAAGCACAAGGGTTCTTTCGCCCAGGGAAGTGGAGGAAGGCTCGCCTCTGCACAGTGAGACGCACACAACATCATCATGTTCTGTAATGACTGCTCAGAGAAAAATCATGTTTTCTTCACAAAGAGCCTCCTCGCCCTTTTTCTGTCTCCCAAATCAACCCAAACCGCAAGAATTATGAAAAATACAGCCTCCAACGTGCTATTCAATCTGTCAGATTTGCAGTCCTTCATTATACGCGTAATCACAATAAATAAAACATAAGGCTGAGTGAGTGGAGCAAAGTTCACCACGGAGAGAGGCCTGCAGCCCATCTGCCCGTGAAAACTGCTGGCCACGGTGAAGCGGGGAAGTCACCCGGGAGCAGGGGGTCGGAGGCCCCGCCCAGCCAGGGGACGCCGCGACTCAGAGCCCACCAGAACCAGCGCTGCAAACTCGGGGCCCAAGCTGAGCAAAGTCCTTCCCACACACTTGCTCAAACTTCTCCAAGGCAACAGATTTGCACTTGCTTTTAAGAATTCTTTTCACTCAGAGAAAGAGTTTACCGTGCCTGAGCTCTTGAATGCCAGGCAGCGTGGCGGTCACGTGGCAAACCGCATCCCCACGCTGCCTGACAACCCCGAGCGATGGGCACGGCCCTGGTGGCCGGAGTGTGGGCTGCGGAATCCAGACAGAACCGGATCTGAAGCCCCGTCCGTTGCAGCGTGAACTCAATGCCCCCTCAGCAAATGCTGCCGGATGACAAAATGTCTCGCTCTCGCGATCTCCCTCTCCTCTGCCTTCCCACCGTCACACATCCCAATCTGTAAGATGGGGGGGGGGGGGGGCAGGAGAGGCACAGGGACGAAGACACCACTTCGCACAGCGGAGCAGCTGAGGCCAAGCCCCGCCTCCGCTTCTGATTCCTGCTCCCTGCTCACTTGCACCCTGGAGGCAGCAGGTCGTGGCCCAAGTACGTGGGTCCCTGCCACCCACACGGGAGACCCAGATGGAGTTCCCAGCTCCTGGCACTGGCCTGGCCCAGCCCCAACTGTTTCAAGTCTTCAGAGAGTGAACCAGCAAATGGAAGGTGTGTATGTGTGTGTGTGTGTGTGTGTTTGCCTTTCAAACAACTATAAATAAGTAAATGCCATGAAGGGTTTAGCCCTAATCAGACTGAGCTCACAGTTCCCAAGGGGGAGCCAAGCCAAGCTGATGTCTTCTAAGCTGATGGACCCTCACACGGCCAAGCAGCATTCCTGTCACTGTGCTCAGAACACAACCAAGCCTCGTGCCCCAATTCCCCAGGCCTGGGGAAGACACACAGACCTCCCTCCTGGGGAGGGGTGGGCCTCCAGGGACCGGGCCCTGCAGGAAGTCGTCAGAGCAGCTCCAGGGGCCCACAGAGGAGCTGGGTGTGGTGCCGGGCCATCGAAGGCTCTGGGGCGGCCAGCAGCAGCCAAGATGCAGAGCACGACCTGGCCCTGGACAGCTCTGGGCCCTCGCTGTGTTCTCGCCAAGAGCACGAGGTTTTAGGGGACAGGCTGCCCCAGCCGGGCACCTGCCGTTCCCTCCCAGTGACATCACTGATCAGTGAACACTAACGGGCACGTTGCAGCTCCAGCCCACTCCTGCACAGCGCCTCCAACGACTGCCCTAGAACAAGTCGCATCACAGAGCTTGTAACTCAGGGCCCCCAGCTCCGATGGGCTCACGGAGAGTGGACATCAGCAGGGGCCATCTGCTGGGAGGGCCACACCAAAGGAGATCTTGTCTAGGAGCCCAAGGCAAACACCCACCACGTACCCCACAGTGCCAGGCACAAGGCACCCTGTCGTACAGTACTTGTGGGAAGAACGAATGCAGGGAGGAAGGCGCTGAGTGTCCCGCCAGGGACTTTCATGCACTGCTCCTCCTTTGATAAAGAAAGAGCGCTCGGTTCGCTGAGCCTGATTCCCGGTCTACACAGTGGCGATCACATGACCTGCCTCACAGTGCTGGAAGGTTAGGAGACCAGTCCTGGGTCTATGCGTCCACAGCAATCGGTATAATTCAGTCAAGTTCAGCAAAGACTAACTCCCCATCGGCGTGACCACTTGCTACCATTCGTTCAGCCTCAGCGCTGTGGCTTGCTGGTCTCGTTGATCTTCGTGACACTCCTTTTGTTAGACGTGGGATTTCCCTCCTCCACCATATTTACAAGAGCTGTAGAAGGAAGAAGCCTGACGCAGTTAACACCGTACCTTCCACTCTACAGGAACACCAGACCCACTGCTCCGAGGGGCCCACCCTGTCCAGACGAGGCCGTCCTGAGCGACAAGCCCCTCTGACACATAGCTGGCTGGCGGCACAGGGACGTGCCCAGGCTCTGTGTCTTCGCTCAGATGGGAGCTGGAGCTGGGGGGAGCTGGCAGCGTAGCAGCAGAGGGGCCCTGCGTGCCCTGACCACGCGCACCAGCCTGTGCTGTAATTGCGATTCCAAGCCTAGAGCCAGCGCGAGGTGGAGCAGCTAAGCCTGGAGCCCCTCGCAGACTGGGGATGCTCGAAGCTGGCTGGAGCCACTGACTCGCAGCAGAGCCAGACAGGAACTCTGAAGGAAAGCATCCCCCACGGAGGCCCACAGGACGCCTGCAGATTAAAGAAAGCCAGCAATGAACTCACCGGGTAGATCACAGACAGGAGGAGGCGAGGATCATGAGAGGCCGTGGATAAGAACAACAAAGATCTGCACAAGGTCAGTGCAGTGAGTCCTGTAAACAGCAACGCATGGGCGTCTAAAGGGCGCGCGGGGCGTGCAAAGAGGCATCGGACTCGCCAAGACGGCCGATCCACAGCAGGCTCTCGGGAGCGACCGAGCTGCGAAGAATAATCAATGGGAATTGTGATATTTTTTTAAATCAGTGGTTGACAAGTAGATTGAACACAACTGAAAATAATATGTATGAACCTGAGCATAGCATCTGATTACACGACCCAGAATCCAGTGTCAGGAGACAAGGAGAGCGTGAGAGAGTAGAGGCCAGAACGGGAAGCTGTGACGCGTGCCAAGCAGAGTCCCCGAAGGAGAGTGCAGACGATACCGGGAGAGAGGCAGCGGCTGAGAACTTTCCAGGTCAGATAGGAGACGAATTCAAGGTTCTGGAGTCACAGCAAAGCCCTGGAAGGGTGGGATGGTCTAGACCCTCTCAGGCATCCGCAGTGAATCCCGAAAGCATCAAGGACGCGCTAAGATTTCCGAGCGGCCAGACGGACAGAAGAGATGGCCTTGCAGGCAGTGGCAAGGCTGCCAGCAAACTCCCGCACCAGCAACAGCAGCCACAAGACGGGCAGCGCGGTGCAGAGCGTGCAGGTGCCATCACCACCAACCCAGGGCTGTGTGCGCCACAGAACTGCAGTGCCCGGGCAGAAGCCAGACGAAGATGTGCTCAGACAGCGGCCTTGGCGGTGAAGGAGCAGGGAACGAAGTAACCACAGAACAGTGTGCGGGGCAAGAAGCAGCGGCGAGGGACTGGGGTGTGGCGCAGGGGGCTGAGCCGCCGCCCCAGCTGCCCCACGTCCTATCCAGCTCCCTGCTGTGGCCTGGAAAAGCAGGAGGAGATGGCCCAAGTCCTTGGGCCCCTGCACCCACGTGGGAGACCCTGAAGAAGCTCCTGGCTTCAGATCGGTGCAGCTCTTGCTGTTGCAGCCATCTCGGGAGTGAACCAGTGGATCAAAGACTTTTCTGTCTCTCCCTCTCTCTGTAGCTCTACCTCTCAAATAAATAAAGCCTTTAAAAAATTCAATAGTGAGCAAAGAAGGGGATGAATATATATCCATATGTGAACCAACAAAATAATTATAGATAAAAGAATCTAAATAATATGTATTTACATATACTAAACCAGCTAACTGTACATAAAATAAGAAATAATGTGTACTTACATATGAACATATTTATTTATACAAAAAGCAAAATAAGTATAGCTAAAATAACCAGAATAATATGGATGGATATTTTAGTGTCTTCATATATACAAATCAACTAAATAATTGTATATAAAATAAGAAATAATGTGTATTTACATATGAATACATTTACATATATAAAACCAAATAATTGTATATAAAATAAAAATAGTATATATTTAAATGTATTAAACCAACTAAATAAACATGCATAAAATAATAAAATGTAACTTATAAGGTCATAGAAAAATAGAGTAATTAAAATATTAGGCAATGGGCCGGTGCCATGACTCACTTGGCTAATCCTCCACCTACGGTGCCGGCATCCCATATGAGCTCCGGGTTCTAGTCCCGGTTGCTCCTCTTCCAGTCCAGCTCTCTGCTGTGGCCCCAGGAGGGCAGTGGAGGATGGCCCAAGTGCTTGGGCCTCTGCACCCGCATGGGAGACCAGGAGGAAGCACCAGGCTCCTGGCTCCTGGCTCCGGATCGATGCAGCGCGCCAGCCGTAGCAACCATTTAAGGGATGACCCAACAGAAGGAAGACCTTTCTCTCTGTCTCTCTCTCTCTCACTGTCTAACTCTGCCTGTCAAATAAATTAAAAAAAAATTAGGCAGCAATAACACGTAAGGGGGGAGTGGTGATCTGATGATTTGATCTGTGGTGTCCTAAGTTTCTTTTACTATGCAAAGGGAATTAAGAAATCAATTAATTTAGTATGTTATTAAATTAAAGACACATGATAAAGTGGGAAAAATCTGAAAAAAATAGGAAAAAAAGATGAAATTTCAAAATAGTAGAGGGAGAATCAAAATAAAATAAGGGAAAAGGTGAATTAAACAACAATAATAATATGACTGAAAGAGAGAGACGTTATGGGGACCTCTCACAGGAGCTCCAGGTGCTGGAGGTGTCAGACCCAGACTCTCGGGTTAACCAGCTCAATGCGTCCCAGCAGACAAAGGGCTGAGAATTACCCCAGAGCCAGAAGCTACTGAGGGGAATCAAGTATGAAGTTCTAGGGCTGAAATGGAATGACTGAAATTACAGCTTGTGTGGATGGGTTTGATGACAAATAGGACACAGCTGAAGACACAATTAGTAGACTGAAAGGTAGATCAGAAGGAATTATCTGGAATGATGCAGAGAGGCGGCGGTCGAGAACAGAAGAGAAACAGAAGAAAGACAATGGATGGGGCAGGCATTGGGCACAGCTCTGAAGACGCCACTTCCTCTCCCACTTCCTGCACTGGAGTTCACGTTCAGCTCCCAAGGCCAGCCCTGGCTCCAGCTTCCTGCCAATGTGTCCTCTGGCACAGCCCCTCACCATGACAGCCACGCACAGGAGAGGCTGAGGTCCCCGCTCCTGGCTTCAGGCTGGCCAAGGCCCTGCTGTTGGAGCCATCTGGGGAGAGAACCAGCAAATAGGAGACCGCTGCCTGTGTCTCTCTCTCACTTGCTCTCTCTGCCTTTCAAATAAATAAATAGATGTTTTAAATTGTACTCAAAAGGAATCAGAAATGAAGCAAAAACAAAATACATTTTTTTTAAAAAAAGCAATATGAGGTATCATGAAACATCTAACATGTGAAAATGAAGACCCAAAAGAAGAAGAGAAAGAAACAGGCAGAAGAAGCGACACCCAGATAGAGAATGTCTAAGAATCCTCAGGGGCTGGGAAATTTTCTTTTGGGAGATCCAAGAAGTGCTATGACATTTCCAAGAAATCTAACTACACAGGCGCAGGGTCTCAGTCCACCCGCACAAGGAGGGACTGGGTTCGAGGAAAGGTAAGTGTGCCGCTCGCCCGTTCCCCAGCCTCCTGATCCCGGAGACAATCAGAGGCAGCGGGAGTCAAGTCTAGCAAGAACTCGTTTATTTTGCGTGTAACAGACCCTTTTAAAGCACAAAACTGCAGAGTCATTGGGGCAGGGCTAAGGACCAACCAATCACTGAAAAGATCATTTTACGGGATGATTTCTATAGGACTAGCCATATGTCTATACACACGTCATCAGCTGTCGCCATTTCTCCTGATGTTGCATAGCCAATTAGTTTTAGTGGTAAACAACTTTGAGTTCCACCCACCTTACTTCCTCTGGGCGCCATCTTTGAATTGCTTCGTGTAACTAATTTCCCCACACACAGGGGGCCACAGGTACGGACATTGTAGTGAAACTGTGGAAACCAAAGACAAAGTCTTAGGAGAGGGAAAAAAAGACTTTACCTGCAAAACAGCAAAATAATCCTGACATCCAACATCTGTGGAAACAACGAGAGGGAGGCAACGCAATGCTGTCTACAGAGTCCTGGAGAGAAACTTTGCCGAGCCGCACTCCCTAGCAAGAGTGTCCTTCGACGCAGGGGAAATCCGGTATTCCAGTCTGGGAGGAAGGTTCTCAGGCTGAGAGAATCCACACGGGCAGACCCACCCACACTAGAAGACATACTGAGAGCTTCTTCAGAGAGAAGCTTGGAGGGCACAAAGAAATGAAAATGGACAGAAGGGTCAGTTTGTAGAACAATGAGCATCAGTGTATGAAAATCAATGATCTGGGGAGAGGGTATGTGCCATAGAGAGAAATAAAATGCAAAAACTTATAACACACCAGGGCGAAAGGAGTAATTGAACTTAAAGTACTCTAGGATCCTTCCGTTGTCCAGGAAATGGGGGAAGTACTATTTAAAGTCAATCAATCAATCAATCAAAGATGCCAGCTGTGACCGCTGGGACAGCAGTTCACGAAATGTGGTTTTCAGACGTCTGGAAGTTCTCATGGGACAACCATTTTCATACCAAAATGATGGCATTACTTGCCTCTTTTTACTCTGTCAACATGGGCACAGATGGTGCAAAACCCACCGTGGCCCAATCCTTACCCCAAGTCGCTGGGGCAAGGGGTCCAGCACGCCCTTGCAGAACAGAGAACGAAAGAAATAAACGCAGGAGACAATTTCACTAGACTGTCTTTAAAAGAACAGGCAAAGAGGATTAATTCTTGCTGAATTATGAGCCTGGACTGCAGAGTTTTAAAACTTCTGTGTGACGAGCTGGGGTGGAGGCGTGAAGCCCAGGGCAGCACGCTCGAACAACACACCTGTGCTAGTGCAGGGCGCATGAGCCACTTCCCCACCAGCAGCTGCTCTCCCGGAGACTGGCAGGCCAGCTGTGGCCCCTCCGACCTGGCCGCGTCCCACCCATCTGCTCACAAATGAACAAAGTGAATGCGTCACTTGAAGGACCCTGTGCTACCAGTGATCCAATCTGAGTTTTCTTTTTTTTTTTTTTTAAAGATTTATTTTATTTTATTTGAAAGTCAGAGTTACACAGAGAGAGGAGAGGCAGAGACAGAGAGAGGTCTTCCATCCAATGGTCCAATGGTTCATTCCCCAATTTGGCCACAACAGCCGAAGCTGAGCCAATCCGAAGCCAGGAGCTTCTTCTGGGTCTCCCACAGGGGTGCTGGGGTCCAAGGACTTGGGCCATTTTCTACTGCCTTCCCAAGCCATAGCAGAGAGCTGGATTGGAAGTGGAGCAGCCGGGGCTCGAACCGGTGCCCATATGGGATGCCAGCACCGCAGGTGGAGACAGCCTACTTACATCACAGCGCCAGCCCCACAAACCCGGATTCTTGAAGACGTGCCCCGGCCATTGTGAGTTGAGAGCTCTCCGACATTTAAAAACCCTTTTGATAAAATCGGTGGCATAAACGAATGTAGTTTTTTGATATTACACAGTCAAACATGTCAACATTTGGGAGACCCACACAACCTGGTGAAGCAGTATATTCCGACTGACCAACAAACTGTGCTGCGAAATGATGTACAAGTGACAAACCCGCTCAAACTGCATGGGACGGACGGATGTCAATGAAGCAGAAACAGCAGTTAATGATAATATCGAAGATTCACCTTGTGACTGACCTCAAGAAACTATCACCTGTGAAGTGTGGCATACAGCCAAGGAAGACGTCCACAGTACTCTGAGAAGGTTAGAATATCCCTCTTCTCCCGACAACACATCTGAAGGAGGCCGGATTTTCTTCTTGTATTTCAACCCAAACAACACATCACACCAAGAATTCTGGGGCAGATCTGAGGGCAGAGCTGTGTTTTATGAAGCTCTGTATCCAAGTGGGCCAGGACAGATAGATTTAGACAGTGAGAGAGAGAGAGAGACATATAGAAAGGTCTTCCTTCCATTGGTTCACCACCCAAATGGCCACTACAGCTGGAGCTACGCCAGTCCAAAGCCAGGAGCCAGGTGTTTCCTCCTGGTCTCCCATGGGGTGCAGGGCCCAAGCACTTGGGCCATCCTCCACTGCCTTCCCAGTCACAGCAGAGAGCTGGACTGGAAGAGGAGCAACCGGGACAGAATCCAGCACCCTGACTGGGACTAGAACCCAGTGCCCATATGGCATGCTGGAGCCGCAGGCAGAGGATTAACCAAGTGAGCCACAGGCTGGCCACAATCTCCTTCACTCTTGTGCTTTAGAAAATAAAGTCACTTTCTACGGAAAAACAAGAGAGGTTATTTTAATAACTAGGATCTTGCTGCTCTTATATGAATTAATAAACATGTTCATTGTGTCTCAGTTTTAACCCTTAATACTATCCAGCATTGGCAGGGTAGCCTGGATGGATAAAATCTGTCCAGAATTCTGAAGTTAAGAGCATAAAGGTATCTTGAGTGCAGTCTGGGAACCACAGTTCTAGAAGAATCACTAAGAGACGACCAAGAGAACAGGAAGTGGGGATGGGAGAGAAGATTACTAAAAACACCCAGTGAATCTAAGAGAGGTCAAGGGGCCGGCGTTGTGGCCTAGCAGGTGAAGCCACCGTCTGCAGGGCTGGCATCCCATATGGGTGTCATTTTCAGTCCTGGCTGCCCCACTTCCGATCCAGCTCTCTGCTATGGCCTAGGAAAGTAGTAGAAGATGGCCCAAGTCCTTGGGCCCCTGCACCCACATGGGAGACCTGGAAGAAGCTCCTGGCTCCTGGCTTTGGATCAGCCCAGCTCCAGCCATTGTGGTCAACTGGGGAGTGAACCAACAGATGGAAGACCTCCCTTCCTCTTTGCCTTTCTGTAACTCTGCCCTTCAAATAAATAAATAAATCTTAAAAGAAAAAAATTGATTCTAAGTCAAAAAAGGAGGAAAAAATAACATACTAGACAGAAAAGATAGACTATGTCTGGCATTATGTTAAAAGCAAAAGGACAAAGACTGGGGAAAAAATGTGTATGCTTCTTGCTGGGTGCACCCTGGAAATACAAAGATCCAGAAAGATGGAAAGTGAAAGGATGCAAAGACATCTCAGTGCAGGCAGCCCCCAAGAAGGAGCTGGACCAGCTGCCTGGCCAGCAGACAACACAGGCTTCAAGGAAGAGAATAAGACTAACACCAAGAGGGCCATTGATAAAATACAAAATCTAACTTGCTGGAATGACATAATAACCCCAAATGTGCATGCATCTAATAACACAGTCCCAAAGTACACAAAGACAAAACTGACCGAACTCAGTAGAGAAACAGACAAAACCACCACCTTGGTGGCAAATTTTAACACGTCTTTATAATTGGCAGAACCGGCCACTTAGCAAGGGTAAGGAAGTCTTCCTTCACATCAGTAACCAAGCTAATCGACATCTGCAGAGCACCGTCCCTGAGAGCTGCGGGGTGCGCGCACACACACACAGCAAGGCACAGCCGCGCACGGCCGGCACGTCGGGAGGTCAAGCCCACATGCAGCCCGCGCTCTCAGCAGCGCAGCACGCACAGAGGCACCAGCCACTGAGCAGAATACTTCATGAAAGTTAAGAATTCAGGAAAGTTGGGAAATTCACTGGATCAACCAGCACAATCCTAGCGGATATTAGAAAATACCAGAACAAAATAGCGAGAGAGCTGCGTTCTGTGATCGTCTTTGGAATCGCACTCAGTCAGTCTTGGAGGGAAATTGGCACTCAAACATGTTTTGGAAAGGAAGAAATGCTGAAATACAAGGATCCAAACGCCCATCTCAACAATCGGGGGAGGGGCTGGAGCTGTGGTATAGTCAGTTAAAGCTGCAGCCTGCACCCCCTACGGGGAGGGTTTGAGCCCCCGCTGCTCCACTTCCAATCCAGCTCCCTGCTAACAGCCTGGGAAAGCAGCAAAAGACGGCCCACGTGCTTAGGTCCGTCACCCACATGGGAAACCTGGATGAAGCTCCCAGCTCCTGGCTTCAGGCTGGCCCAGCCCTGGCTGTTGTAGCCATCTGGGGAGTGAATGAGTGAGTGGAAGTTATTCTCTCTGTCTCTCTCTCTCCCTCTCCTCTCTCTCTCTCTGTAACTCTGCCTTTCAAATGAATACGTCTTTAAGAAAAAAGAAAAAAAGCAATTGGGGTGGAGAAAAATAGCCAATTCAACCTAAAGAAATGGCAGAGGGAGCGGCTGCTGGCGGGTCTGGGTCTGTCCCCTTCCAGAGGCCGCACAGGGACACTGGCCTGGGGAGGTCATCATGGGCTTCCTGGGCGCCAGGCAGCGCAGCCGCGGAGGTGGCCTCCACGAGCGCTGGCTCCCGCTCTGTCTTGCTCTGCTCGTCATATACCTAAAGCTATAACCTGCACCTGCTGGTTACCCAGAGGCTGGAGTCTCTTCACGTGATGGGAATCTCATGTGGTTCCTCCTCTGTGAATTGTCCGTCCAGATGCTTTGCCCATTGTTCTATTCACTTGCCCTTCTTTCCTTATTTTGATTGTATAATTCTTCCTGAACTCTGGATACAAATCCTTTATTTGTCAGGAATCTTGTTGTTGTTTTTTTTTTTTTGAAGATTTATTTATTTATTTGAAAGTCAGAGTTACACAAAGGAGGAGAGGCAGAGATACAGATAGGTCGTCTGTGTGCTGGTTCACTCCCCAATTGGCCACAGTGGCCGGAGCTATGCTGATCCGAAGCCAGGAGCTTCTTCCAGGTCTCCCATACGGGTTCAGGGGCCCAAGAACTTGGGCCATCTTCTACTGCTTTCCCAGACCATAGCAGAGAGCTGGATGAGAAGTGGAGCAGCCGAGGCTCAAACTGTCGTCCATATGGGATGCCGGCACTGCAGGCAACGGCTTTACCTCCTACACCACAGTGCCAGCCGCAAGGTATCTTGCAAATATAAAACTTTAATGTTAATGTAGTCCAGGGGTATTAATATGTTCCCTCCAGGACTTGAGGGAAACCATTGGATGAAACAAACAAACAAAAAAACAAAAATCAAGGAGGTGTTCTACTCTGTTTCCTTCTGCATGGCTCACGTTTCTCTTCTCCCACTTGGCTCCGTAACCCATCTGGAAGTCATCTGGGGTCCTATGATGCTGATTCCATCTCTGCTGTAGATGGGATTAAGGCTCAGCCAGGGGCATGTACTTTGGGGGGCTCTCAGTGGCAGGAGAAAGAGCAAACCCCGATCCGTGCGGTCCTGGCCACCGGCTTTCCCTCCACAACCTTTCCCAACCTTCCTGAAGCCACCAATGTGCGCTGCATGTGGCTCCTGGCACCATGCTGGGCGCGGCAGACACAACCATCCATCGGACTCGGGCTTGTCCTGGAGGAGCTCGCGGTGTGATGGGGGGCGGGGGGTGGCTCGGGTCCAGACGACCCAAGGGGACACCTGGACGGTGAGTTCCAGGAGCACAGGACGCAAACACGGGGACAAAGGCCAGGCTGCAGACAGGCTGCAGAGATGGCGTCCAAGAGGCCAACAGCACACAAGGCGCTTACCCCCAGCTGCAGGCCGGGAAAGGGGAGGCAGCCGGCCCCACGTTCCACATAGGGAAAGCAGCAGGAGGGGAACCGGAAGCCAGGCCTGGGAGACTCGAGGCTGGTTTCTCTTGCCCTTTCAGCTTTTCTGTGCAGAGAAAAAGAAGAAGGGAGACCAGGGGCCGCTGTGGGCAGCCTGTCCACCCCAGCTGCCCAATCCTGGCCCCAGCCTGGGGCCCCTGTGGGTTGGAGCTTCCCGGTTCCCCAGCTTCCCGGCAACACCCAGACTCGCCAGCTGTGGCCAGGTGTTCCAGCACCCCACCCACAGCACACGCTCTTGCGGGAGCCACCGCCCCTGCAAGCCCAACTCGAACTTCCGACCCAGGACCCATCTGTACATCTGTCCAAGCCACTCTGGCCACTGTGGGTGACCCATTGGCAAGCGTACGCTGAGGGTGCTGCGGACACAACACTAAGTTCAGCCCAGAAGACCAATCAGAATTTTGCCATCAGAAAATCTAACAAGAAGTTATAGGGGCCAGTGCTATTGGCATAGCAGATAAACCCACCGCCTGCAGTGCCAGCATCCCATATGGGCACCGGTTCAAGTCCTGGCTGCTCCATTTCTAATCAAGCTCTCTGCTATGGCCTGGGGAAGCAGTGGAAGGTGACCCTAGTCCCTGCACCCGTGTGGGTGCAGAAGAAGCTCCTGGCTCCTGACTTCGGATCTATGTAGCTGTGGCCACTGTGGCCATTTGGGGAGTGAACCAGCGGATGGAAGACACCCCCCCCCGCTTTTTCTCTCTCTCCCCCTCTGCCTCTCTCTAACTCTGTCTTTTAATAAAAAGTAAATAAATAAACAAACAACTTTAAAAAAAAGAAATTATGGTGAGTGCTGTGTGGATTGGAAGCACAATTTGCACTTGAATTACAAGGGGCTGTGGGCACCACTCCCTGTTCTCAGCCAGTGGCTCACCCAAGGGCAGGAAGGCGCTTGCTCGCTCTCTCGCGCGCTCTCTCTCTCTCTCTCTCGTCTCCTCTTCCACTCCTCCCCTTTCACTGTCCTCATAATCATTTCCAGCCCCACAGCACTTCACATTTGGTGAAAAGCACTTCAGTTTCAAAGTGATTAGAGGTTGGAGATCTGTCGTTTTAAAATTTAAATTAAACCGATTAAAATTACAGGAGCACTTCACGTGTTTTAAGCAAATAATTATTTTTTCAAACAGATCCAGGAGGCTGGAGCGAGCCAGGTCCTAAACAGGAGTGAGCACAGGGCAGGGCCAGGCCTGCAGGCTGACTGCCCACCGGCTCGGGTGGCCCAGGCACGCACCACACCACGACGTGGGAGAGGACAGGCCCCAGCCTGAAGCAGAGCTCCTTCGACTCCCAGAAGCCGGCCATGATCCTGGGCCTTCCTTCCAAGGTCACCTGAAGAAGGAGACGTCAGGTGCAAGGCTGGGGCCTCGGGGGCAGAGAGGAAGGAGAGATTCCTGCGTGATGCCTGTGGTCCCTGTCCTGTAACACACACAATCCCAGGCACCAGCGTCGGTGACAGAGACCTCACGGTCAGCAGAGTGCCACGAAGACCTTCCGCTTCCCGGACACAGCAAGGAAGCAGCCGTGACTCCGGCCTCCAGGAGTAAAAGCGTAAGTTAACAGAGCAGAGTTGGGTGACAGCACAGACCCGGGTTAGCTCCTAAAGCAGAACAGCTTCTGGGGTCCCCTGAGCCGGCCTCACCGAGCCCCGGCTCCGCAAGCTGGGGTTTGCCGGGTGAACAGAAGTCGGCAGGTGGACACTGGAAACCCCCCGGGTCCTGCTCCTGCTGCACAGTGAGGGAGCTCGTGTCGTCCTCACTTGCCACCGTGGAAACTGAGTCTCAGAGGCTGGGGTGGCAGGGGCTGTGGACAGGAGCCAGGGCGGCCCCCGACGTCCCAAGGGCTTTGCCGAATCCAGGGCCAGAGGTCAGCATTTCCAATCTTTGCTGCCACTCCCTTTCTTCTTTAATTTTGGCCGAACTATAGGATTGAAACCGACAAGCCAGCCAGCTTCCCTCTGCCCTCCAGTGCCGCCCCCTGCATCTGGGCCCTGGCGCCTGGCAGGCCTCGGGGGTGGGGGGCACTGGGCTGTTCAGGCCTCTGAGGCCGCTGAACTCAGGCAAAAGGAAAGGGATCACAATTTGCGTGGCCGAGGGAGACAGGCAGCCCCTGCGGCCCAGGAGAGCCGGCAGGCCCGGCCTGGCCCAGACGGCTCCTAAACACAGCCCTGTCCTGGTTTCCATGTCCACCGGCGGCTCCGCCCTCGGGTGGGGGTGGGGGAGGTGCCTGCAAGCTGCCCAGGTGCCCTCTCTTCGGAATCCTTCTTTTTGAGTGTTCTCCTTTCCCTAAGTAGGTTTCTCAGCTCAGAACAAGCCGGCCGCCTGTGCTGCTCTGTGCTGTCTGTTTAAACATACTCTCAGAGAGGGACAGCGACACAGGGGCGGGGAGCGAGGGGGAGCGCGGAGAGGAACTGGGGTTTCTGTGTGGGTGGCAGCGATGTCTCAGGGGCCGATGTGTGCGACGCCAGGGGCCTGGATGCTGGGGGAAAGTCAAAATGGCAAAGTGTGTATCCTGAGTGTTTTACCCTAATGAAAAATAATAATCGCCAGCCCCTGCGACGTCTCGTTAAGGGGTGAGGAGGAAAGCCGTCTGCCGTGACAGGGGCCAGCTTCCGGGCTCTCAGGAGGTCCTGGATCGGTCAGCACAGCACTGGCTGCCCAGAGACCACCGGGAGTGGCCGGCCTGGAGCAGAGCCGGTCGCCCAGGTCTGGGCTCTGGGGACTCAAACCACTTCTGTTGTCCCAAGGCACAAACCGATGCCCGCATGTACTGGCAGGGCCTGGGCTTCCGTGCCCTCCTTGCACGAGTGCAGTGGGAGGCTGGGAGGGCCCGGGCTGAGCTCGGCGCTGTGCGCAGGGCAGGGGCAGAGCCTGGCGGACAGAAGCCCAGCGCGGCCCGGACCGTGCGTTCTCGCCTCTCTCCCAGGCCTTCCATCCTTGTGCTGAATGAGCAGACGCTCGTGCCTGTGCCGAAGACTGAGGTGCTCCAGAGGGGCTGCCGTCACCTCCATGTCTCCGAAGAGGGGCCTCCTGCCCGGTGGAGTCTCCAGCAAGGCTGAGAGGCGTGGCGGCCAGGAGTCAGCACCTTGCTCTCTCTCCCCTGTCCGTGATGTGCGTGATTCTGCGCCCTGGCTGGAACAGAGGTGGGTGGGGAGGGCGACGTGGCAGCTGCCTAGGACAGAGAGGCTTTAGGAGAAGCTGCAGGAATTTGGAGGCCCCTGGAACAGGTGAGAGGGTAAAGGTCGACCTGAAAGCCAGTTGGTCCAATTTCCACCCCCCTGGAGGCTGTGTGTCCTGCCCAACCAGCCAGGGTGTGCTAAGGTAGGGACTCCACCAGACAGGCCTCCCTGCCACCCCCGGCCCCCAAGCCCCTGTGCTGGTACAGCAAGGGAGACTCCCCAGCCCACAGATGTGTAGGAGTCATGGTGGGGGGTTTGGCAGGGGCACAGACAGGTGAGGCAAGGCTGGCAGTGGAGGGAGGGGCTCAGTGCGGGAGAGGGGTGAGCGGAAGGAGGTGAGCCACCAGGGTCCCCACACCAAGGCGGGGAGGCTCCAGCTGGGCCCCCGCTGTGGGAGAGCAAGGCAGAGCTGGATGCTGTGGGCTTGGGGGAGCTCTGTGGGCTGTGCTTGGGGTGTTCCAACGCTGCAGATCCAGCAGGTGCACCCCGGGGTGCAGCCGCTTGGGGAAACGGCTGGCACCTCCTTGGACAGCTCCGCAGTGGGAACGGCGACCCAGCGACTCCGCCATTCACCACACGCCCACCAAAGTCACCCACACACAAATGTCCCCATCAGCGTCACTGGGACGCATAAACGGGATGAGCTGTGTCCAGCCCGCAGAATACTATTCAGCCGTAAAAAGGAATGAAAGGCGGCCGTGTGCTGCCCTGGGGACACAAGCAGGAAATGCTACGCTTGGTAAAAAAAGACCAGGCCCAGAACCCATGCGCTGTGGTCCCACTCGTACAGAAAGGCCAGGCCCAGAACCCACGCGCTGCGGTTCCGCTCGTACGGAAAGTCCAGGCCCAGAACCCACAGCGCTGTGCTTCCACTCATACGGAAAGACCAGGCCCAGAACCCACAGTGCTGTGGTTCCACTCGTACGGAAAGACCAGGCCCAGAACCCACAGTGCTGTGGTCCCACTCGTACGGAAAGACCAGGCCCAGAACCCACAGCACTGTGGTTCCACTCGTACGGAAAGTCCAGAAAGAACCCACAGCGCTGTGGCTCCGCTCGTACGGAAAGGCCAGGCCCAGAACCCACACGCTGTGGTTCCGCTCGTACGGAAAGTCCAGGCCCAGAACCCACACGCTGTGGTTCTGCTCGTACGGAAAGACCAGGCCCAGAACCCACACGCTGTGGTTCCACTCGTACGGAAAGTCCAGAAAGAACCCACAGCGCTGTGGCTCCGCTCGTACGGAAAGTCGAGAAAGACCCGGAGCAGCCATTCGGGGCTCCAGGGACTGGCGAGGGGAGGGGTCACTCCAGGCTTCTTTCACAGGTGATGAACGTTCTGGAACTGAGGGTGGTGAGGCCTCCACACCCACAAAAGGCCCTGAATCAGAAACTATCACGCAGATGAAACGTGCGGTTTGTGGGTCGCCTCTCAGTAGCGCTGTTTTTAAAAACAACACAGGGACAAGCACTTGGCACAGTGGTTAAGACACTACGTAGGGCCGGCACCGTGGCTCACTTGGTTAATCCTCCGCCTGCGGCACCAACATCCCATAGGGGCACCGGTTCTAATCCCCGTTGCTCCTCTTCCAGCCCAGCTCTCTGCTGTGGCCCAGGAAGGCAGTGGAGGACGGCCCAGGTGCTGGGGCCCTGCACCTGCGTGGGAAGCCAGGCAGAGGCACCTGGCTCCTGGCTTCAGATCGGCGCAGCGCCGGCTGTGGCGGCCATTTGGGGAGTGAACCAACCAACGGAGGGAAGACCTTTCTCTCTG
Source organism: Oryctolagus cuniculus (assembly GCF_964237555.1). Classification (NCBI taxonomy): domain Eukaryota; kingdom Metazoa; phylum Chordata; class Mammalia; order Lagomorpha; family Leporidae; genus Oryctolagus; species Oryctolagus cuniculus. The sequence continues at coordinate 43,030,882 of NC_091451.1, forward strand.
TCTCCCTCTCTCACTGTCTATAACTCTACCTGTCAAATGAAAAAAAAAAAAAAAGGACACCACGTGCAGCACCCGCATCCCCATCCGGGCACCTGGGCTTGAGTCCCAGATCCTGCTATGCACAGCCTGGGAGCCAGCGGTGATGGCTCAAGTCCTTGGGCTCCTGCCGCCCACCTGGGAGACCCGGATGGCCTTCCCAGCTCCCAGCTTGGCCTGGTCCAGCCCTAGCTATTGCAGGCATTTGAAGAATGAACCAGTAGATGGAAGACTGATGGATCTCTCTCTCTCTCTCTCTCTCTCTACCTCTCAAAGACTAAATACAAATTTTTAAAAGGTGTGTGGAGACATCAGTTGCTTTACAGCTTAGCTTGGTTAAGCCTGACCTCACCGTAGGGAGGCCTACTATGTTCTCATTTAATCTTGGGGAAGAAGAAGGCTCAGAGAGGGTGACGGACTTGTGCCAGGTCACAGCTAGCAGATGGCACTGCAGGGGTCCGGCCAGTCCTCAGAGCCCGCACTTTTCCCCAAATGGTCATTTCCACCCCAGGGAGCTCTCAGATCCAGTCTCCTTCCCTGTTCCCTGGCGTCCCCGCAGCCCCCTAAATCCAGCCTTCCTCCACCACCACCCCCAGCCTCACGTCACTTGCTCCTCACCCCCCCCCTCCACATTCCCCACCCCAGGCCACGTGGTCAGAGCAGGCTTTGCCTGCAGCCCGGCCCTTTATCTTCAAAGACAATTTCTGCTCCAAATATTTATGGCAAAACAAGGCGAGCCCGCCTTCAGTGGGGCCTGTGTTGGAAGCGGCTTGCCCAGTGTGTGTGCACCTGACAGTCAAATCCTCCCAGGCTACGCGAAGAGCTCCTGGCTGAGCACACCCTACCTGGCACCCACCCACCCACACAAGGCGTTAAGTCCCCTACATCCTGCAAGTGACAGCTCTCCCGAGAGTGCTAAGACACCACACCCAGTGTGTCCCAGATCTGACACTGTGAGGGTCCAGTAAGAAGTCCTGGCCCACGGTGCGCAGCAGCCAGCCACACCTGTCCATTGCGTGGCAAATGAGTGGCTCCCAGTAAATCTCATACACACACACACACACATACACACAGCCACCAACGAGACTCTGCACACAGGCCTGGCCAGCACCCTCATCAGAGAGGAGCGAACGAGGCCCCGAGAGGGACAGGGCATGCCCAAGTGCTCGCAGCCCAGTGTGCACGCCCACTTCTTCCGCAAGGAAACCGTGTAACTTGGAAGCAGCCGCAGTGCGAGGCGGATTGAGGGTTCTTCTTGGGACCTGAGTCCTTCCGAGTCTTGGGACATTTTTAGATTGGGGGGGTTTGGGGGGGAGACATCAGCCCCTGCAGGTGACCAGCAAACAGGGGCCACACCCCGCACCCCATCCCACCGCCGCCTCGGCAGGGCGCTGCCAGGTCCAGTGGAGCCCAGCCAGTGTCTCGGAGGCCCCTGGCAGGCACGGTGGCTCCAGCACCAGAATTGACCAAGTGCCCCTCCCTAGCCTGCACACTCCAAGACTGCATTTTTGAGGACTGGTCAGGACAAGGCTGGGGGAGCAGTGCCAGCTCCCCCGTGGGCTCTGGGCACGCAATGGAAACAAAGTTCTCAGGCCCTGGAGGGCAGGGGTGGGAACCTCGCGTGTGGGAAAGATTCCCAGCTCTGCCGGGCGGTGCGCTCTACAGGTGTGCTGTTCAGGCAGCGAGCCAGCCCGTCCTTCCACCGGGGCCAAGCCCTGAGGACAAGGACGCAAAGGGGGACAGTGGAACATTCTGGAACAGAGCAGCAAGCACGCAACTTGGAGCCAGGCAGACCCGACCTTGAGCTTGAGCCCCCAAGACTCCGTCCCCTCCCCAGGAGGAAGGGTCAGCGAGGACCACCTGCCCGGTGCCTCCCTGAGCTCTTGCGGGGAAACCAGGACCCCCGCCCAGTCCAGGCCCACCCCCCTGAGGTCTTCCTTCTTTCATTTCCACCACTCAGCCCCTTCACAACTCAGCTTGCAGCTCACTCATCCACCGTTCATTCCGCACATCCGTTTCCTTAGGAATGCGGGAATTCCAAGCTAAAGGAAAGCTAAAGTTTCTTCCACACATACGAGGGGAGTTCCAAAAGCTCATAGGAAACGCATGTGACGAAAAACTACGCGTGGATTTCAAACAACGCATCCAAACAAACTCATCTTCTGTTTCCTCTGTTCCATGACGAACGAAACAGTAGGGCCCCAAGGCAGGTGCACTTTGAGCTCCCAGAAGTCCTCATGCTAAGGGGGTGATTACGCCGAGTGACATGGTGACCCTGGCCTGTCACCTTGAATCTCCATGGGAACCGGAAATCACCTTCAAACCAGGTGCGGCCTGTCTGAAGACACACGGACGGACAGCAAGCACTTCCCCAAAGCAGCTTGACGATTGCCATCAACGAGTGGGAGGTCTTCCTATCCCCAACGTTAAAAAAAATAAAAATAAAAAGCCACACACACACACACACACACACACACACACAGAGTCCCGTGCACCACCTGTACCTGAGTCAGCACACCCAGCACAGAAGACAGAACACTATGGCCCTGCAGGCCCAAGCTCCAATTGTCTGAATGCAGAGAAAAGCTGTGAAGTCAAAAGGCCAGACCATCCCAATCTGTCACCCTTTCTGTGATGATAAATTATGTACTCCCCTCTGGATGGGGACGCCTGGGGGCCGAGGTCCTGTCTGAGCACCTCTGATCCAGTCCTACAAGTCACCCCGGGGTCCCACTCTCCCCGCCCACCCGCCCCTCCCTACCTGCTGTCTCCTTTGGGCAGACCAGGTGTGCTCTGCCAGTGATGGATTGCCAGCCGGCCCCGCGTCCTGGGGGCACTCAGCCCTGGTGGGGCTCATTCCCCGGGCCCTGACAGACAGCGGGCAGGTCGGAACGGGAAGGGAGCCTGTCTCGGGGGACACACAGGGGCTCCTGCCCAGACTGCCTCCTGGGAGGCCGACCTGACCACACCCTGTGCCCTCGCTCCCTCCCTCCCTCCGCCTCTCGCCTCTTCCCGCCTCCCTGGGGCCCTCGGTGCTTTTGACTCAAGGCATGGAATCCAAGCTCTCGCCAAAGAGCAACAGACAGGAAGCACGCTTTCTCCCAGTCCCGAATTTTCTCTGTGCTCTCAAGAGGAAAGCAGGAGGACGCCACGCCTCCAACCAGCTCGCAGGATTCAGAAGGTTGTCAGTGGGTTAGAAGGGCCACACCGTGTCTGATTACAGACGATGGAATCTCTCTCTCTCCCTCTCTCTCTCTCTCTCCATCTTACAGGGCTGGAATACTGCAATAACTGTTCCATCTGATTTTAAAAAACAAAACAAAACAAAGGTTTGTCAAAGGTCAGTGTCTCTCCTGCCCACATAGGCAGGAGCATTCAAATATCCCTGGTCCAGGAATAAAAAGATTATGTCGTTAAAAATAAAGGCAGAAGGACGTCGCTGGAGTCTGTGGGGGATTTTAGGAAGGGAGACATTTCGTTATCGGGGCGCAATCACAAGATTTTTAAGCGGTGACTCTAATCGCCCCCCTCCACAACCCTCCCTCCCCCACTCTCTCCACCCTCCCCTCTTTCCACATCAAGGTCTTTTTATCTTCCAATTCTGCATCTAAAGATGAGGTGAATACCATTAGCTCAATTCAAGCTCAAGTGTAGTCAGATGGGCCTGCGATTTCTGAAAAGTGCTGTCTAAGGTCACATTAAAATGTATAAGAGCATTTCGATGCCCGGGAAGGGGGCTTATTATCCGCCGCGGTGTAAAGGAGGAGTGGCAGTGGCCGCAGACTGGGTGACAACACAGGAGATACCGGGATTTCGGTCTTTTGTGGGTTCCTCTGCTTTCTTTCCAGGACGCTCACACTACAAAAACACACACACACACACACAAAACACAAAAACCCTTTGCAGAAACTAGTTTAACTGGCTTCCCCGCTCCTCCTAGCCCTCCTCAGCTGTTTTCTTTAGTTTAACCCTTTCGGCTGGCCAGCCTGCCGCGTGTTTGGGGATGGCACACGGCTCTTCCTGGAGAGACAGGGTTTGCTTGGTGCTCCGTGTTTGCTCGCTTGTCTGTGTCCTCTCGGGGGTGGGCATCCATAGGCAGCCAGGAATGGGGGCTTGGGGGGTTCCCAATCTGCTGCGGCTAAGGGATACAGCCCTGAGCTCACCTATCCACTTGGTCCTCAAACAATACCCACTTAGCATCTGCTCAGCGCCAGCCATGGTGCCGGGGCACTGGGGCTATGGAGGCAATGAGACAGACAGACAGACAGAGACTGTCTTGCGACAGAGACAGAGAGCCACGAGACAGGTGGAGGTGCTCATTAGCTCAGAGGAGACACACAGAGCTCTACGGAAGCGGAAGCTTGAAGAGGGCCGGCCTTGGGTCGGGTGATTGAGAAAGGTCTTCCCAAGAAAGGGCACTTGAAACAAGACCAGGAACGGGGCTAAGCCGGCAATGCCAGGAGCCAGGCAGTGCCTCCAGGAGCCAGGCAGAGCAGGAGGATCGGGCATCTGCTGTTGCCCACCGAGCATCCATCATGGCACAGTATCGGGGGGTAATCCCCAGGGTACCTTGGCCCCATCCAGAGAGAATCAGGGGTGCTCAGCGGGGGGTGCCTGTCCAGGGGGGACGTGGCCAGGCACAGGGCGCGTTGCTCCATCCCACTGCAGTGGACTGATGGGAAGGCTATTGGGTTCTGTCTTTAGACCCCTGAAGCTTCTCTGGTTCCTTGCTGCCCCCCATTTGGATTCTTCAGTTTTCCTTTGGACTCTGTGAGCTACCCCGGCCCTTCCAACGGATGCGCTTTCTTCCCAAGTGAGCCAGGATTTGAAATGTGATTCGAAAACAAACAGCCATAACCTCAACAGAAGCCATGTCAGGACAGAACAGGGTACAGCGAGGTGGGGTGCCTCTGACCAGAGGGTGACTCTTGTAACAGCCAATGGTGCAGAGAGACAAAGCAACCGACCCACCTATCACGTGGGACCCTCAGGAAGAGTCCAGGGTGAGCCTGGCATGAAAGACATTGCACCGGGAGTGGGAGTGCTGATGTGGACTCACGGTTTTCAATATGGACTGGCAGATGGACTACAGACGTGAACGTGTGTGTGTGTGTGTGTGCCCGCATACATCTATTCCCTGGCTCGCTCTGCCAAGAGGACTGGCGAATAATGGCACCCGTATCTTAGTTTCCAAGTACCATTGTCTACTGAGAGCAAGAGCCCCAGAGAACTGCAGGGTTCCAGGGGATGGAGAGGGGAAGTGCAGATGCACCAGCAGTATTCTGTGGCAGAAAGAGAAGACGTGCTCTGGGAATGAGGGGAATTTGCTGGAACAGAGGCCTGCCACCTTGAAGGGCCCACACTGGCATATTGGGGTATTGGGGTTGTTTTTCTTTAATTTTAAACAACTTTTTGATGTAATTTATATACTGTAAAATGCACCTACGTGGATTACAGCTCAACGAGTCTTGACAAATACACACAACTAGGTGAACACTGCGCCAATCAGTGGATTTCATTTCCCCCAACTTCTTTTTTTTTTTTTTTGACAGGCAGAGTTAGACAGTGAGAGAGAGAGAGAGACAGAGAGGAAGGTCTTCCCTCCATTCGTTCACCCCCTAAATGGCCGCCATGGCCAGCATGCTGCACCATTCCAAAGCCAAGAGCCAGGTGCTTCCTTCTGGTCACCCACACGGGTGCAGAGTCCAAGGACCTGGGCCATCCTCCACTGCCTTCCTGGGCCACAGCAGAGAGCTGGACTGGAAGAGGAGCAACCAGGACAAGCCGGTGCCCCAACTGGGACTAGAACCCAGGGTGCTGGCACCTCAGGCAGAGGATTAGCCAAGTGAGCCGCAGCGCTGGCCCATTTCCCCCAAATTCTAACAGGCCCTTCCTCAGCCAGCCTCTCTCCCCAGCGGCAGCACTGGTGAGGTTCACGTCCATCAGTTACTTTTGCCTTTTCTGAAACTTCACATGAATGAAGCTACCAAGCAGGGGTTCTTTGGTGTCTGCCTTCTTGGATAACAGAATTTTTGAGATTTCTCCGCATAGTCGTGCATGTCAGCAAGTGCTCATCACTGCTGAGCAGTTTTCCAGCCTCCGAGTCCATCCACCTACTGGTGGGCATCTGTGTTGTTCCTGGTTCCCAGACAGTATGTGCACGCTTGCTTGAACATTCACATGCAAATCTTTACATGGCTCCACACACTCATTGTTTCCCAATAACCAGGAGTGCAGTTTCTGGATTTTATACTGAGGCTGTATGTAACTTGATAAGCAGCTTTTGCGCTGTCTTCCAGAATGGCTGTACCATTTTATAGTCCACCAGCGACGTGTGAGAGTTTTAGTTGCCATCCTCATCGATGTTTGTTGTTTGTAGTGCTTTTCATTCCAGCCATTCTAGTACGTATCTGGTGTTTCATTGTAGCTTTGATTCACGTTTCCTAATGGCTGACAACGCTGAGCATCTTTTAATGATCTTATTGACCATTTTTTTAAAGATTTATTTATTCATTTGAAAGTCAGAAGCAGAGAGCTGGGGGGGGGGGGGTGGGGAGGGTCTTCCTTCCATCCGCTGGTTCACTCCCCAGATGGCCATAACAGCCGGAGCTGTGCTGATCCAAAGCCAGGAGGCTGGAGCTTCTTCTGGGTCTCCCATGCTGGTGCAGGGACCCAAGCACTTGGGCCATCTTCTACTGCTTCCCTAGGCCATAGCAGAGAGCTGGATTGGAAGTGGAGCATCTGGGACATGAACCAGTGCCCATATGGGAAGCTGGCACTGTAGTCAGCGGTTCTACCCACTACGCCACTGCACTGTCTCCTTATTGACCATTCTTACAGCTCCTTGGTAGAGAGCATGCCCACATTTTTCCCATCTTAGCTGGGTTGTCTTATTATTGACATCTAAGAAATCTTTCTGAATACAAGCTGTTTGCCACATATATCATATTCTTCCAACCATAATATTCTTTCCCTTTTCTTAATCACCTCTTAAATTTTTATTTATTTGTTCATTTTATCTGAAAGGCAGAGAGACAGATATAAGCAACAACAGAGAAAGCTCTCATCTTCTGGTTGGATCCCCAGATGCCCAAGCAGCCAGGCTGGGTCAGTCTGAAGCCAGGATCTTGGACCTCGATCCAGGTCTCCCACGTGGGTGGCAGGGACTCAGGTGCTTGAGCCACCACTGCCACCTCCCAGGACATGCATGAGCGGGAAGCTGGAATTGGGAGCAAAGTCGGGACCCGGGTCCAGGCGCTCCGATCAGAACGCAGACCCCCAGGCATGTCGCGGGTTGCCCCACCTGCTCTGATCAGAATGCAGACCCCCAGGCATGTCTCGGGTTACCCCACCTGCTCCGATCAGAACGCAGACCCCCAAGCATGTCGCGGGTTACCCCACCTGCTCCGTCCGATCAGAACGCAGACCCCAAGCATGTCGCGGGTTACCCCACCTGCAGCCCACCCCAAGGGCACCTTCTGTGGAAGACTTCCATCATTTCATTACATTTTCTTTTACACTTAGCATCGTCTCTGCACCATCACTGCCTGCTCCAAGGTCAGAAACACCTTCTCTGTATTCCTAGCAGTTTTAAAATTCAAGTCTCCACGGGAAACGCATGACTCACCGGGAGCTCACTTTCGCGAGTGGCAGGAAGCGGAGTCAAGCGCGCGTGAGTATTCGGTTGTTTCGGAACTGCTTTGCTGAAAGGATTCTCACCCTCCTGTGAAGGCACCTTGGCCTCCTTGTAAAAATCCATTCCTCTGGGGCTGGCACAGTGGCACTGCAGGTAAAGCCTCCGCCTGCAACGCCAGAAACCCACATGGGCGCCAGTTTGTGTCCCGGCTGCTCCACTTGCTGGGAAAAGTAGCAGAAGATGACCCAAGTCTTTGGGCCCCTGCTACCTACACAGGAGACCCGGATGAAGCTCCTGGCATCAGCCTGGCCCAGCGCTGGCCATTACAGCCTTCTAAGGGGTGAACCAGTTGACGGAAGATCTCTCTCTCTCTCTCTCTCTCTCACTCTCTCTCTTAACTCTGCCTCAAAAGTAAAAATAAATCTTTTTTAAAAACCCATTACTCAGGGGCAGGTACTGTAGCATAGAAGGTTAGGCCTCCACCTGCAGTGCTGGCATCCCATAAGGCTGCCCTTTCGAGTCCTGGCTCAAAGTCTCCACTGTTGATCCTGCTCCCTGCTAGGTGATACTGCCTGGGAAAGCAGTGGAAGATGCCCAAGTCTTTGGGCCCCTGCACCCACGTGGGAGATCTGGAAGAAGCTCCTGGTTTCTGACTTCGGCCTGGCCTAGCCAGTGAACCAGCAGATAGAAGATTAAAACCAACTGATATATATATATATATACACATCTTTTATATGTATTTATATATGTATTTTTTAAGATTCTATTTATTTATTTATTTATTTGAGAGGTAATATTACAAACAGATAGAGGCAGAGAGAGAGAGTTGTCTTCCATCCACTGGTTCACTCCCCAAAAGCCCGCAACAGCCAGAGCTGGGCTGATCTGAAGTCAGGAGCCTGGAGCTTCTTCCAGGTCTCCCACTCGAGTGCAGGGCCCAAGCACTTGAGCCATCCTCCTCTGCTTTCCCAGGCCACAGCAGGGAGCTGGACTGGAAGAGGAGCAGCTGAACACAAACCAGAGTGCAAAGGGGATGCCGGATCACAGGCAGAGGCTTAGCCTTAGGCTATAGTGCCAGCCCCTCTTTCTCTGTATTTCCGCCTTTCAAATAAATACGTATTTTTCAGAAAAGTATGAAATCATTTACAAAAAAAATCCATTAATCAGATATGTATGGTTGTGTTCCACCAGCCTTTATGTCTATTACAGTCTCTGAATATTTTAGTTTTGTTGTACTGTAATTATTGAAATTAGGTTATATAGGTCCTCGAAACTCACTCTTTTTAAAAAATTATTTTGGTTTTAACCACACTAGGTCCTTCATATTTCCATGTAAATTCTAAAAAAAACCTACTGATAAAAACATTGGAGTTACATCTATAAATTAATCTGTTAAAATAATATTATGGTATACTAAGGAATATATTTGTTTATTGTCCCTGGAATTTTATTGTCTCGGATTTCCTAAATGATAAGAGTGTCTTTAACGCGATTTCTGTTTCAGTCACACCTGCGTTTATGCTAAGGCACAGATTCAGGGCAAACCCCCTCCCAGGCTGTCTGAGGGGCAGGTCCTAGGGAGACTCAGTGACCACAGGAGGATTGGAACTCCCACCCCACCCACCAGCCCCCTGGGAGGGAGATGGGAGCCAGAGACTGAGCTCCCGAAAAATCCTTGAGCAAGAAGTCAGAGCGCTTCCTGGAGCCGGGAGGGCGGGAGGAGCCCCTGGACCCCTGGACGGGACAGGGCAGCTCCCAGAGCACTTCCTGGAGAAGGGAGGGAGGGAGAAGCACCCGGACGGGGCAGGACTGAGGTCCCGCCAAGCTTGGCCCTCTGCAGCGGTCCCACGGGGCTGCTCCTGAAGCTGCCTCCTTTAGGATGAACCAGGAAACCTCGTGGTTTTTCTGAGTCCTGTGAGCTGTTCCAGCGAATTATTAAACATGAGAAGGGTCCCAGAAACGTACAATTTGCTCTCAGCTGGGCAGACATGGGGCCACCCCGGGCACTCCATTTGCACCTCGCATCCAAAGCAGGGCCTCTCGAGGGCCTGAACCCTTAGCCTGCGGGGTTCATGCTCACTCCAGGAACTTGTCTTTGGTTTTTCTTGACCATCACAGTCCATATTCAGAAAGCACCACTTGACTTCCCACGTCACGTGAAAGCCTCATAACAGCATCTGTCCAGCTTCCTCCCTGTATCCTGGGTGCTTTTGTTGTCCTAATTCCACCTCTACGCATGTGACAAACCCTCAGTACATTTATTTTCAGTTACACAATCAGCTGTCTTTTGTAAAACACCTGCATGGGGGCGGCGCTGTGGCCAAGCGGGCAAAGCCGCCGCCTGCAGTGCCAGCATCCCACAAGGGCACCGGTTCGAGACCCGGCTGCTCCACTTCCGATCCAGCTCCCTGCTATGGCCTGGGAAAGCAGTAGAAGATGGCCCAAGTGCACCCGTGTGAGAGACCCAGAGGAAGCTCTGGCTCCTGGCTTCGGATCGGTGCAACTCTGGTGACTGTGGCCATCTGGGGAGTGAACCAGTGGATGGAAGTCCTCTCTCTCTCTCTCTCTGCCTCTGCCTCTCTGTAACTGCCTTTCAAATAAATAAATCTAAAAAACAAAAAAAACACCACCTGCATGGGAGTAATGCCTCAGGCACAGCGACGCGTTTGCGGTCCGACTGTGCTCTGCTCTGCAGACGCGAGTTTGCACACAGAACGATCTTCCTGTAGGCTGAAAAGCTTGGCTTGACGTTTATTGTAGCAGCTACCGGTCGGCCAGGGACAGATTTTCTCGACTTCATCTGTCTGGAACTGTCTTAATTTCGCCTTCGTTTTTTGAAGGATTTCTTGCTGGATATGAAATTCTAGGTGGCCCAGAGTGTCTTACGCTCTCCTTTCAACACTTTGAAGATCTCAGTAAAGTAGCTCCTGGCTTGTACCATTTCAAAGCGAAGTCAGAAGACATTTTTAATCCCTGCTGTCCTGGAGGGAACATGTCTTTTCCTCTGAAAGCTTGTAGGATTTTTCTCTGTCGTTGGTTTTGAGAAATTATAATATGCCCTGATTTAATTTAATTATAGTGTTCCTAGATGTGGGTTTTTTTTCAATAATCTTTCTTGAATTCTTTGAGATTCATAAACACACGGCTTCAAATTTTTCACCAAATTTGAGGAAGTTTTGGCTGTTTCCTCAATGTTCTCCTCCTGCATTGTCTCCCTCCTCTCTCTCTGAGGCTCCGATTATACATGTTTTAGGCCGTATCCTGCTGTGCCGGGGGGGCCCTGGGGCTCTGATTATACGTGTTTGAGGCCCTGTCCTGCTGTGCCGGGGGGCCCTGGGGCTCGATTATACGTGTTTGAGGCCGTGTCCTGCTGTGCCAGGGGTCCCTGTGACTCCGATTATACGTGTTTGAGGCCGTGTCCTGCTGTGCCGGGGGGGCCCTGGGGCTCTGATTATACGTGTTTGAGGCCATGTCCTGCTGTGCCGGGGGGCCCTGGGGCTCCGATTATACGTGTTTGAGGCCGTGTCCTGCTGTGCCGGGGGGCCCTGGGGCTCGATTATACGTGTTTGAGGCCGTGTCCTGCTGTGCCGGGGGTCCCTGTGACTCCGATTATACATGTTTGAGGCCATGTCCTGCTGTGCCGGGGGTCCCTGGGGCTCCGATTATACGTGTTTGAGGCCATGTCCTGCTGTGCTGGGGGGCCCTGGGGCTCGATTATACGTGTTTGAGGCCGTGTCCTGCTGTGCCGGGGGTCCCTGGGGCTCCGATTATACATGTTTTAGGCCATGTCCTGCTGTGCCAGGGGGCCCTGTGACTCCGATTATATGTGTTTGAGGCCCTGTCCTGCTGTGCCGGGGGTCCCTGTGACTCCGATTATACGTGTTTGAGGCCGTGTCCTGCTGTGCCAGGGGGGCCCTGTGACTCCAATTATACGTGTTTGAGGCTGTATCCTGCTATGCCGGGGGTCCCTGTGACTCCGATTATACGTGTTTGAGGCCATGTCCTGCTGTGCCAGGGGGCCCTGTGACTCCGATTATACGTGTTTGAGGCTGTGTCCTGCTGTGCCGGGGGTCCCTGGGGCTCTGTTGGTTCTTGCAGGCTTTTTCTTCCTACCTTTGGTTTGGATAGTGTTTACCACAACGTCTTCAAGCTCACTCATCTTTTTTATAAAGTTTCTAATACACTGTTAAGCAACCCCAGTGATTTTTTTTGATTCATACATTATATTTTCAGCTTGAGAATAGTCATTTGTCTCCCCATTTTTAGCATTTCCATTTTTCTTCATGTTGCCCTTTAAATCTGTTCCTCTATAGTCCTTTGCCTGGTAATTCCGTTTCCTCCGTCTCTGCTGGTTTTTTCTCCTAGCTTTGGGCCACATTTTTCCCATTTTCCCGCATCTAGTAATTTTTTACCAGATACTGGACATCGTGTCACATGGCAACGTGGCTGGATTCGGCTTTCTTTCTTCAAAGAGCATTGAGGTTTTCCCAGCCATTCTCCTTTCGAGGGCTGCTAGAAAGCCTTCTTAGAGGGTCGACTTCATACCCGGCTTTTCTGGAGCCTCTACTGAACACTCCCAGTGCTGAGCAAGCTCCTTCCACTCTGGCCGCTGGGAACTTCAATAATCCACCACCGTGGGTGGATTGTGGGAGTCGCTTGACTTGCCGTGCCATGGAATTGTTTTTTCTCCCATGGTTTCCTTTGTCCAATATCATGGTCTCCACATGCATGTATAAACCAAGACTCAATCAAACACTTATGGGATGCTCCCTCCACCCAAGAGTGCTGGAGAACTTCCCCAGTGCAGCTACAATGCCCCGGCACGCTGTGGCACAAATCCTGATTACCTTGGTCCTCCTTGAACTCTGATGTTTGCTGCCTTAGCTCTCCGGGGTGCCCCTTCCCTGTGCCAGGGTCCTGAAACCCCTCCAGGAGGAAACCTGGGGTCATTATAGGGCTGATTTCATTTGTTTCCCTCCTTTCAGTCATCACAGTCCTAACCGTCCTGCTCTGCCTGCTGTCAAATGTCTGAAAATGTTGTTTTCTACTGGGACACTCTTTGTCTAGTGTAAGAGTTACCTGGTGTGGAATAGTTAATCCAGCACCACTTACTCCTTCTTGGAAAGGCCATGTAAGACACAACTTGAGAACCAATAGAAACAGTATTGACTGTTAGTATTGATTAGACCATTGAGTAACACAGAATCCATTGGGCCAGGCATTTGGCACTGTGCTTAAGACGCTGCTTGGAATGCCTGCATCCCATACTGGAGTGCCTGGGTCTAAAACCTAGCTCTGCATCCGATTCCAGCTCCCTGCTGACACACACCCTAGGAGATCCAAGTACTCAGGACTCTGCCACCCACATGGAGAACCCAATTGAGTTCCAGGCTCCTGGCTCCATTCTGCTCCACTCCTGGCTGTTGTGTTCCTGTAGACAGTAAACCAGAGGATAGAAGATATCTCTCCCTGTCTCTATCCTCTCCACTCCCTCATGTCAAACAAAATTAAAAAAAAAATAAAAAAAAAAAAAACAGAATCCATGAGTCCATTCTGTGGTAAATAAAGATGAACATAGAGGAGGGAGCAGATCAACTAATAAATGGACTAGGAATGAAAAGAATCATAAAATCACCACTTGGCAGTCATCATAGTAATAATTCATCCAAGAAACATCAATAATTGATAAAACTTCTAATAAATATTTTATGAGCAGAATATTTACATAGTTTCCAAACATCTCCCCACCAAGCATTTATTAATCACAAAAGGAGAAGGGAGGACCTTTACAGGGGAGAAACCTTGAATAAAAGCCAGGGATAGGACAAATAAAACCACGTGCCCCCCGGTCATCGGCGGATGTCTGTATCCCCCTCAGAGTCCAACGTGGAAGCCCTAACCCCAGCGTGACTGTTTGGAAGTTCAGCCTGAGAGGGGATAATAAAGGCTAACTGGGGTCATAAGGGTGGACCCAGTCCAGTAGGACGATGTCCTCCCAGGACGGGGAGAGACACCTGTGTCTCTTCCCCCCTTTCCAAGCTTGCCCAGAGAGGAGTCCACGTAAGCAGACCCGAGGAGGTGGCCATCTGCAAGCTAGGAAAATGCCCTCACCAGAAGTAAGATTGGCTGCCATCTCAGTGACGGACAAATAGCCGTCGTGGGGGCCCCATGCTCTCCTGTTAAGGCAGCCTGAGGAGGCTGACCCAGAACACAAAGGGAGCCCAGCATCCCTGCTGGGGCCTTCGGAACAAAGGCGCACGTCCGCATGTAATCCCTGGGAAACGTGGGCACCAAAAGCACTAGACGTTTTACAAACCAGCTTGTCTGTCAACTTCCGAAATGTCAATGAGAAGACCGTGAAAGTCAAAATGATGAGAACCCATTCCACTCTTCAGGAAACTAAAGGCACACAGCAGCTAAACACGGCCTGTGATCCAGGATTCTCATGCTCCTGGGACACGGGCAAAACTAAAGGATTCTTCCTATGGCTGGGTGGTAATAATAGCCCAGCGATAATTTCTGATCTGACAAACGTCTCATGTTCATACAAGAACACATCCGTTCATTTTTCTTTCTTCCTTTTGGTGAAGGAATTACATCCTGAATTACTTGCCAGTGATAGGACGTAACAGCAGCAACCTACTCGCTGATGGTTCAAAGGTAATTCTCATACTACCCTGCCACTTTTCCTTAAGCTTTAAATTATTTCCAAATAAAAAGATAAAGATAAATATCATATTCCTGGGAGAATTTTAGCCATCGAGTATTTGAACAAAACAAATGAGATGATTCTTATCCCAGTCATGTTAACTTCTATACTCTTAATCAATGCTAAACTGATGAATTTGGAGAGCACATTGGGTTTGGATTAACCTAATCAGATGATGGATCCATTGAAGCTACTCTTTCCACATCTGGTCTTCCTGTTCTTTTGAAACTTCTCAAAATGTACACTTAACTCACTTACTTTTAGAATGTTTTGTTTCCTACCAAATATAAATGATACTGTCAATTTTCCTTTAAATACAAATTTATCTACATCTCCCAAGTTCTTATGTTCAGTGATTTCACTGTAATTCTGTTCTGTATATTTTTTCTCCTATGATTTTCTACTTAACCCGTGAATTATTTAGAAGATTTATTTTATATTTAATGTTTCTACATGCATTAGAAATAATGTATTCTTCTTATGGACATTTCATTTTGTTTCACCTTGGTCAGAGGATATGGTTTGTATAATGGCTATTTTTTTGGAATGTACTGTGACTTAATGATCCAACACACTACAATTTTCTGTAAATAACCATTGCATGCTTTAAAATAATAAATATTCTCCAAAGAGGTTCTTTATACATTTTCTTCTGGATCAAGATTGTTTTTATTTATCTTTACTTATGAATGTTTACTTAGTCCATCCACTCGCAGAGCTGGATAATAAAACCTTCCATCACTGTTCCAAGTTGAAGCAGCTGCATCTTAGTGTTGTGAAAGCTGCTGTTCGTATTTCCAGGGTGTGTAGATACATATAAATTGAGGTTGTGTGTCCTCTTGATGGATTAATCTTCTTAACAGTATGAAATAGGCCTCTCTAAATATTATTTAATGCTATTCATATTAAATTATATTTTTTCTATTATTAAGAATGCCACACTAACTTCCTCTTAGTTCGTAAATGCCTAATATATCTTCTCTTTAGACGTTAATTTTCAAACGTCCTCTGAATTTTTATCTATTTTAACTGTTATAATCTTATAAATTTTAACGTAATCTGAAGTCACTATATTTTGCTTCTGAATTTAACCTATTCACATTTATTGTGATTGGTAATATGTATGTAGGTTTATTTGTACCCTTGTTCTTCCTTTTTCTTTGTTTTTCTCCTTTTATATCTTGTTGAATTGATCAAGTCTTATATTCCCTTCCATTTTCCACTACTAGTTAATCAGTGATGTGTTCCTTCATTCTAGAATTCTCTCTTACATTTTGCTCGCTTATTCTGCATCCCATTCCCTCCCTCTGTAATCTTTTTTCTTGATTTAGGTGTTTCCTCTAGCGACTATGCTGGGGAGAATTCAGAGGAGCATCTACTCTACATTCTGGTTCGTGCCATCCTCATCCTTACAGTTTGTCTGGTACACAATTGCATGTTCACAGTCATTCTCTCTCAGCTGCGAGGAGATGATTCCAGTCCCTCTGGCACACGCTGCTGCCCTGAGAATCTGACGATCTGACTGCTTCTCTGCTAAAAGCACTCCGTTCTATTCCTGGTGGCCTGGAGGATTCCTGCCTCAGTCCTCATACGCTTCGGTTTCATCCTAAAGTTTCCAAACGTGGGTTCAATGAGACTTTCTGCTCTCCTGAAAAACTCCTGGCTATTATTGCTTTAATACTGGTTCACCGCCATTGACTCCAGTCTCTTTTTTTTTTTTAACTTTTATTTAATGAATATAGATTTCCAAAGTACAGCTTATGGATTACATTGGCTTTCCCCCCACCATGACTTCCCTCCCACCCGCAACCCTCCCCTTTCCCGCTCTCTCCCCTTCCATTCTTATCAAGATTCATTTTCAATTTTCTTTATATACAGAAGATCAGTTTAGTATACATTAAGTAAAGATTTCAACAGTTTGCACCCACATAGAAACACAAAGGGAAAAATACTGTTTGAGTACTCGTTATAGACTCCAGTCTCTTTCAACACATGTCGCAGCTGCCTTTGCTGTCGCCGATGTTTCTTCAATTCTGTTGTAGATTTTTCATTTCAATCATTCTCATCCTTGCTGCACTTAGGGCAGGGCTTCTACCTTCCATGTCCTAACTGGTATTTTTTTCACATTGACCATCAACCCCGTGTTTTCCATCCAGCTTGTCATAGGCTGCCACTCCTAATTCTGTCTTCAAACTCTCTTCAGTTTTCCTGTGTGTTTCCCATGCATTTAACAGCTTGTATCTCTAACTCTGTGTGCCAGAGATGACTCCATCAGTTTAGTGCTAATTCAGTGCTTACATTCTAGTCTTCCAATTTCTGTGCCCTTTTCTCCATGGTGTCTGGTTGATCACACACATCGTGACTAGCCCCTATTTTTAATCAATTCTTTAAGACTTGTTTATTTATTTGAAAGGCAGAAATTATAGCGAGGCAGAGAGAGAGAGGTCTTCCATCCGCTGGTTCTCTTCCCAGATGGCCACAACAGCCAGAGCTGGGCCAATCTGAAGCCAGGAGCCAGGAGCTTCTTCTGGGTCTTCCAGGTAGGTTCAGGGGCCCAAGCAATTGGGTCATCTGTCACTGCTTTCCCAGGCCACAGCAGAGTTGGATCAGAAGTGGAGCAGCTGGGTCTCGAACTAGTGCCTATATGGGATGCTGGCACCATAAGCGGTGGCTTTACCAACACCACCACAGCGCCAACCCCTAATCTATTTTTGCCCTCAGCTGCAGAGAACTGTACCAACCATGGTCTTCATTTGAATGCACCTTGCTCTCCTGCATTTTTACAAGACACTAATTTTATTTTTTTTTCCTTCTCTCTTGATCTCAGCTCCACTTATCCACAGTTGTAACATGCAACATGTTAATTTGGGGGATCCGTGGCTGTGGCAGGGACTGGCCAGAAGCTCTCCACCCTGGTCTCTGCATTCTGAGACCCTCACTCTCCAGCCCCCTTTGCAGTTCAGTCAAGATCCTGTGACGCTAATGAGATTGAGTGGAAGCAGTACAAGGATGAAACTGTATATACGGGGAAGAGGGTGTGCAGGGATGCCAGGCTGACAAGACAGGAGCTGCAGAGACCCTCTCTGGATTCTGCCTGCATGCCTGGCACCCATCCCCACCTCGTACAATGGCATCCCTCTGTACTGAGAAGTATGCCATTGTCAGAGGGCTGTCAATCAAAGCAGGACTGGCCACTTCATTTGTAGGGGCCTCTCATTAGGATCATTAAGGATATCAACATGGCAACAGCAGAGCATTAAACCAAGGGTGGAACCCTTCTCTGGGCAGGTCTGTGTGAGCCCGCAGGGAGACCACCCAGCAAAGTCACCCTCTCCCCCAGGACATAGATGGGTGGGAATCCTGGCACTGCTTTTCCTAGAAGGCCCAGTTGGTCTCTGTTATTTGGGTTCCCCAGAGAAGTCCCCAGTCAAAGTCTTTGACAAACCCAATCCATTTTCTTCCCATCAATTCTAGAAATCCCAACTCCATTTTCTCCCAACTAAGCCTTTGAATTTAGCATCCCTGGTGGTAAGAAACCATGAGTAACCCCACTTGAGTCCTGGGAATCTTAGATGTCCATTTGTGAAAGAGGAGTCGAGACACACTTGCAGGGACTCACACCTGGAGCTCACACCCCAGGGACTCACACCTCCTGGAACTCACACCCCCCAGGGACTCACACCTCCTGGAACTCACACCCCCCAGGGACTCACACCTCCTGGGACTCACACCTCCAGTGATTCACACTTCAGGGACTCACACCTCTAAGGACACTCACACCTCCACAGACTCACACCCCCCAGGGATTCACACCTCCTGGACCTCACACCCAGGGAATCACACCCCCAGGAGCTCACACCCAGGGACTCACATCTCCAGGGACTCATACCCCCAAGGACACTCACACATCCATGGACTCACACCTCCTGGAACTCACACCTCCAAGGACTCGCACCAGGACCTCACACCCCCAGGGACTCACACCTCCAGTGATTCACACTTCAGGGACTCACACCTCTAAGGACACTCACACCTCCACAGACTCACACCCCCCAGGGATTCACACCTCCTGGACCTCACACCCAGGGAATCACACCCCCAGGAGCTCACACCCAGGGACTCACATCTCCAGGGACTCATACCCCCAAGGACACTCACACCTCCTGGAACTTGCACCTCCAAGGACTCGCACCAGGACCTCACACCCCCAGGGACTCACACCCCCAGGGATTCACACCCCCAGGGACTCACAGCCCCAGGGACACTCTCACCCCCAGGGACTCACACTCCTGGGACTCACGCCTCCAGGGACTCACGCCTCCTGGGACTCAAGTCACAGTTGACAGGAGAGAAATGAGCATGGAATGTGCAGACCACACCCATGCATGTGCTGGAAGGTGATTCGATGCCAGCCTTTCTGCCTCACTCCATCCCCTCCACCAGGCCGTCGACAGCAAAATGCCAGGCTGTCTGGCACTCAGAGAGAAGCATCACCCAGCTCAGAAAGAGACCTGGAAGTCACGTTTTCAAACACACCAGGTGCCATGAACACCTGCCTTGAGTGGACTGGGACGTCTGCGAAGGAAGTGGGAAGGAGGAAGAGCCCTGGGTGAGGCTGGTGCACTTTGCGCCTACACCCCTCCCCGGGGGCCGACCAAGAGCATGTCCTTGGTGGGCGGTCTCTGGTGGTGAGTCCAGAGTAAGCCTCCTGCTTCACAAGCCACAAGGACCAGACTCTACCTCTCTGGGCTCCCGGCAAGACAAAGGGTGGGCTCTATGGCCTGAACTCAGCCAATCAGCTCCTGCCTTGCAAGATCTGCCTCTTGGATCTCCACGTGTGAGAAGAGAGGAAGGGTTCTGCTACAGCTGCTGTGGCTAAAAGCTGGTGCTGGGGGCTCCTAAGCAGATGCAAAGCTACACTTGCCTCTGTACTTCCCGATTCCTGAGCCCCTCTGCTTGGGTTCTCTTAGGTCTCGCTCGTTCCCAGCTCTGGGCTCGGGGCTTCCCGTCCATGCCAGGGGTTCCCCAACTCCCAACACACCAACACCCCATGATACGGGGCCACCAACGCCCATGTGCTTAACGTTCACCGCCTCAGGCTTTATTTCCAGAGCAAGACCTCAAACTACTATGGGGAGTCAGGCTGTCCACCCTCCAGGAGAGAAAGCCTTCCGGAGCCAAGGCGAGGGAAACTTCCGGAAGGGCAGAAGGCGGGCATGGGGCAGGGCCTGCGCTTCAGGGCACTGGGTCGGGTCCCACGCGGGGAGAGCCTGGAGCCCCAGCAGACATGAGGGAGACGAGCTCCGTGGGTCCCACCGGAGGGAAAACGGCAGCTCCATCTTGCAGGGAAGAAACCAGGCTGCATGGAGGCCTGTGAATTGCCAAGAGGCAGGGAAGCTGGGAGCTGAGCCACAAGTCCAAGAGGCCACCATGCCCACTTGCGCAGCCCCAGGGCCGGTGTGCCCAGATGAAAGATAACCCTCGTTCATTCAGCAAGGCCGCGCGCCAGGTGCAGCCCTGGGTTTGTGCAGCGGCTCTGGGGCAGGAGAACAGTACATGGGCAGCTCATCCCTGCTCCACGCCCTGGGGGTCAGGTCTCCAACATGCTCAGCAGTCCCACATGACAGACGCCATTCCTATCCTATCCTGTCGACCTGGAAACAGGAGCACAGAGAGGGTGAGTGGCTCACCCACAGCCACACAGCCAGCCCTGGTGGCACCCGGGCAGGGAGCTGCCTCCCAGAGCTCGTGTCCAGGCCTTCCTGTCACCTCTGCACCTCCCTGGGACCCTGCCTCCCGCCTGGCCCTGCTCTGTCCATGGCCCCTGGATCACGGTCCTTTCTGGGTTGCTGCCTGCCCTGTCCACCCTGTCCACTGCTGTTCCCTGCAGTGACTGACCCCGGCTCTGCGGGCAGTGGACACTCGCTGCCCACCTGTGCAGTGGGCGTGCGTCAGCTCTCACATCCACCAGGTGAGGGGAAGATGTGCCTCCTCTCCAGGGCAGGGATGTAAGCTGGAGCCGGCCTCGGCCTCTCCATTCATACAATGTGCCACAAGGTACCAGCCTGCCGGCTCGGGGAGCCCAGCCATGGGAGGGTGAGCCTTGCCTGTGAGCTCACAGATCCCGTCTGGTATTTGTCCCCCAATTCCTGGAGCCTGAGCACCTGGGACAGAGCCATGCTTCGCTTCTCTACTGCTGGGCACGTAGCAAGTGCTCAAGAAACCACTGCCTGAGAAGCAAGGGCTCCGTTCCCTCTCCTCCTCTCAGCCTCAGTTTCTCCAGCTGGAATGTGGCTCAGTGGCCTTTTAAGGTCCAATTCAGCCAGCACCATGGCTCACTAGGCTAATCCTCCACCTGTGGCGCCAGCACACCGGGTTCTAGTCCTGGTTGGGGCACTGGATTCTGTCCCGGTTGCTCCTCTTCCAGTCCAGCTCTCTGCTGTGGCCCAGGAAGGCAGTGGAGGATGGCCCAAGTGCTTGGGCCCTGCACCCCATGGGAGACCAGGAGGAAGCACCTGGCTTTTGGCTTCGGATTGGTGCAGCTCTTGCTGTGGCGGCCTTTGGGGGGGGCGGTGAACCAACGGAAGGAAGACCTTTCTCTCTGTCTCTCTCACTGTCTAACTCTGCCTGTTAAAAATAAATAAATAAATAAAGTCCATCTCACTCTGACACCCTCTGGCCAAACTGCTGCAACCCAGTGAGAGCCCTGGGCTGGCTCCGGGGAAGGCGGTAAGAAGGCACCGGCTGCTGTTAGAGAGCCCAGGCCCTGGGTGTGGCCTCCCCAGCACCTGACCTGGGGGTCTGGTCCTCCCTCCAGGAGCGGCCAGTCCATTAGGGCCTGATTGTTTCTGCCCTCCACCACATGAAGTGGCCACAGGAGGAAGCAGTCAGGGAGGGGCAGTGGCCTTGACCTTAGGAGCAACCTGGTGAGGTCTGGCACAAGGAGCAGCGTGTTCTCCTGGCTTTCCTCCTTGCCCGGCGGCTAGCCGCCTTTCTTTAAAAAAAAAAAAAGGGGGGGGGGAACACTCTTTGGGAACTACAGCAAACTAAAAATGCCAAGAATTAAAAATGCAAATTCATCCAAGATGTTTTCTGTCCAAGACGGCGATGGCCACATGGCTCGATATCATTTTAAATGTTAAAAAAAAAAAATGGGTAATTTTCAGTAGAAATCAAATTTGCCAGGGCTTGGGTTTAAACGAATCCCATATAGCACTCGGGCACCCGGCCAGAATTAACGAACAGCAATCCCTTCGGAAGGTTGTGTGCGATGAAAACAAGGCGAAAACACAAACTTCACTTAGGCGGCACCGGTCCTCAGGGGCCTGGAAAGTGCGGCCGGTGGCCCGAGCGAGGTCAGTGCGCTTCCTGCCCTCAGTTGTCCCATCTGCAGAACGGCCCCGAAAAAACCCCACCTGTGGCTATTCAGTAAGATTTGGAGCAATGTCGTGAAATGGTGTCACCTTCTACCACCGAAAAGGAAAGCTGGAGACAGCGATCTGAGAGAGGCAGGGGTTGGTTTTGGCTCCCGGTTCCGGAGCCCGAGGGCTTGGGGCCAGCGTCCTCTCAGCTTCTAGCAAGGGCCTCGTGCCGCTGCAAGTCCAGCAGAAGCAGGAGGCAGGTGCACGTGGAGGAGAGGAGAGGTCAGTGCAGCTGACCTCGTCCCCACAAGGACATCGGCCCTCTTACGGGCACG
This sequence comes from Oryctolagus cuniculus, assembly GCF_964237555.1. Taxonomy (NCBI): domain Eukaryota; kingdom Metazoa; phylum Chordata; class Mammalia; order Lagomorpha; family Leporidae; genus Oryctolagus; species Oryctolagus cuniculus. The sequence goes on from NC_091451.1 coordinate 43,052,959, forward strand.
GCGCCGGCAGCCAGATTTCAACACATGTTCTGGTGGGAACAAACCACATCCAACCAGAGCAAACAGCAGTAAATATTTTCTCTGTAAGTGGTGAGCAAACATCTTGCCCACCAAGGACATCCCACTGACAGAAAGTGTTAGGGCCTGGGATTGAATCTCAATCACACTTCCCACCCCACCCGCTACCCACTGGCCTCTGACCGGCCCTGGGGCCATGGGCAAGGCACTAAGCCACTCCACACCTCAGTGTGTCCAGCTGTAAAATGGGGGGGACAGTGGAGTCAGCCACGGCTCTGCTGAGTGTGACCCCCACGAAGCTCTGAACGCCCCTTTCAGTCCCAGTCTGAGTGTCACTCAACCCAGCTGCTGCCTTAGGTGTCCCTTGGCCTGAAATGAGGCCCACATGTGGCTGACCCGAGCCAGGGGCCCTGCAAGCGTCAGCCTGCTTGCTTTGTCCTGGTCAGGACCCAGCTGGACACTCCACCTCCCCACTCACCCCAAAGTCTCCCACCCCAACGTCAGCCTTGCCCACTCCTGCACCTGGAACCTACCAGCCATCTCACCCAAAGCCAGGCCCAGCGGCCCCCTGCTCCTGGGCTGCACATCTGCCCCCCTACACGCCTCTGGACCCCTTTCTTCGATCCTCCCCCCAGGTGTCCCCAGGGGTCTTGCTGCCCACTTGCTGAGACAGCAGCTCCTCCTCTCCTCGCTAGCCGGGCGGGTGCCAGTGCTGGCCTGTTCTGGTCCAACCCTGCTCCCCCCACTAAAGACCAGTGAGCTCCATGAGGGCAGGGTCTTCTTGGCCTGAGAGCCTTTGAAGGCCAAGGATCTCAGGAGGGGAGGGATCAGTGGTCAGCCCTGGGCCACCCACCGTGAGAACCTGCCTCCTGCCCTTAGGCTCGTCATTCCAGAGCGGCTGGACAGAGCAAGCTAGACCCATGGAGGGTCATCACAAGGCAGCTTCACTCTGTCCCCTCCTGTCCCTTTCAAATGAATTATGGGGAGGGATAGGCCTTGTCCCTCGACCATCTCAGGCCACACCACTCCACAGGTCACTCAGGCAAGAAATGGTCACCTTTTGTCACCTGTGTCACCGGTCACTTCAGCAACTAAAAGTGCCTCTGCAGCCCTGATCCTGTTTGGCCCAGTGGTGTTGACACCGCTTGGGATGCCTTGGTTCCCATGCCAAATCCACCTCCGCTTCCTGCTTCCTGCCATTTCATGCCCTAGGAGGCAGCAAGTGATGATGACCAGGTCCCTCAGACAGGATCCATCCAGCAGGTCCTGGTGTCCCGCCTGCAGGGGCGGACGTGGAGTGGCGCTCACCCAGTGTGCCCCTGCCTGGCAGAGGAAGGGCCGGCAGCAGCTCCTCCCAAGCCTCGTCCTGCACTCTGCACCCTCGCTGAGAGTGAGGAGGGTGAAAACCCAGATCCGTCTCCCTTGAGCTCAGCGGGACTCCCTGGGACTGAGTGCGTCTCCTGGGACTCCCTGGCAGACTGCTGCTTCTGGTGGAACTTCCAAGTCAGCCGCCTGCCACAGGTGTGTCTGGGCACTGCTATGCTCCTCAAAAACCAAAAATTAGCAGCCAAGAATCTCATGGCACCACCGGGGTGGAGGATGTGCACGCGCCCCAACGCCCCTCTGACCCCACGTTAGAAGCGCGTCCTCCATTGTATGCGGAAAGAGTTGTGATGGGCCGGCCCTGCAGCCCCCGCTCCCCACCCCCACCCCCACCCCCAGAGGGTCTCTAAGCAACAGCAGTGGCTCCCGGGCACACAGACACCCAGGGCTCTGTGTGCATTAGCTCCTCTGAGGCGGCCACGGTTGTTCCGCAGGTGAGGAAGCTGACGTCGTGGGAACACCGGTCCTGAAGTCACGTGTCTGACAAGGGGAGAGATGGGATGGGAACCTGCAGCTGTGGGGGTCCCAGGCCCACGCTCTTTCTCCTCCTCCAGCCCTGTCTCTGGGGAGAGGAGCAGCAGCCCAAGGGCACCTGCAGTGGACGCCTGCTTTCCTGCAGGTGCATTCAAGTCCCCGCCAGGTCCAGGGGCGATGCCTCCCTGGTGGCCCCGCAGCGAGGAGGAACCACAGGCGACACGCCTGGCCCACTGAGCCTCCTGCTGTCCCCGTCCCCTACCCCAGCCCCACCACACACACCTGGCTTCCTGCTGTCCCCCTGTCCCCTACCCCAGCCCCACCACACACACCTGGCCTCCTGCTGTCCCCCTGTCCTCTACCCCAGCCCCACCACACATACCTGACCTCCTGCTGTACCCCCTGTCCCCTACCCCAGCCCCACCACACACATCTGGCCCACTGAGCCTCCTGCTGTCCCCCTGTCCCCTACCCCAGCCCCACCACACACACCTGGCCTCCTGCTGTCCCCCTGTCCCCTACCCCAGCCCCACCACACACACCTGGCCTCCTGCTGTACCCCCTGTCCCCTACCCCTGCCCCACCACACACACCTGGCCCACTGAGCCTCCTGCTATACCCCCTGTCCCCTACCCCAGCCCCACCACACATACCTGACCTCCTGCTGTCCCCCTGTCCCCTACCCCAGCCCCACCACACACACCTGGCCTCCTGCTGTCCCCCTGTCCCCTACCCCAGCCCCACCACACATACCTGACCTCCTGCTGTCCCCCTGTCCCCTACCCCTGCCCCACCACACACACCTGGCCTCCTGCTGTCCCCCTGTCCCCTACCCCAGCCCCACCACACATATCTGCCATTCAGAGGACCTGCCTTCCCAGGGACTTCACCCTGCAGGTCCCTGGGGATACCAAGGACAAAGTGTGGCCCCGGCCCCAAGGAGCCACACCCTATGGCCATGGTGTGAGTGGGGGAAAGGGTTGCACCGGGCACTGCTGGGCTGTAGGTTGTCCCGGCGGTTTCACAGCAAGAAGAGGCAGGAGCATGGGAGGGCAGGGCCGGAGCTTCCCCGGTAAAGGCAGGAAAGCATCTTCCGGAGGGAGGAACAGCGCTTCCCAAGACTGTCCCCAGAGGACGGGGAAGCCGGGCCCCGGGCGGGCGCAGAGGGGCCTCTGCCCCCAGAAAGCCCCTCCCACTCCAGCCCAAGCTGGAGCTCGCTGCGCTCTGGAAACAGCCTCGTGTTTCTTCCCAGGAGCAAAGCGGGGCTCCAGGGAAAGTCCCCAGTGTCCACCCACGGAAGGTCCGGCCAGGCTCGGTCTCTCTAGGCTGTGAGCACGGAGGTGGCACTGAGGGCTGTATGCAGAGAAATGGCAGGGTCACAGCTGCTCTTCAAAAGGGACACATCTAGGACACACCAGGTCCAGGAGGCTGAGCTGAGGAGGCTATGCCAGGTGGACCCAGGTAGAGATCTGGGAGCCAGAGACTGGGTGCAGCTGGGAGCAGTGGGCACCCCCGGACCCGCCCTGGCGTCGGGACAAGCGTCCACTGCTTCTTGCTCCTCCGCCAGCCCCACCAGCCTTCACGACTGGAGGAGCCTCCAGGACCCTGAGCAGGTGGGTCACGGCCCTCAGCGGAGGCACCCGCCGTGACGTGCTCCTCTCCAGCCAGCGCTGACCAGAGGGACAATTCTCATTCACCGGTGGAATTCCTCGGGGAAGGTCTCTCACCCCACCAGGTGGCAGGCGCCCCGGATTTGTTGTCTGGTAGGCGGCCAGCCGATCTTCAGTTGGGTTGGTTGGTTGGCTGGTTGGTTGACTGGTTGGTCAGCTTGTTAGTTGTTACTGTGGTTGGTAAGTTAGTTGATATGTTGGTTAGTTAGTACTTTGGTTGGTTGGTTGGTTGGTTGGCGAGCAGGTTGATTGGTTTGGCTAGTTTGTATGTTGGTTGATAGGATGGTTAATTAATTGGTCGGCTTGTTTGTTAGTCAGTAGGTTGGTTGGTAACTTGGGTGGTTGGGAGTTCATTTGTTGGTTGATTGGTTGATTAGTTCATTAGTTGGCTGGTCAGTGTGTCAGTTGGTAGATAAGTTGGTTGGTTGGTTTGCTCTAAATCACCCTTTTAGTACAGGGCTGTGTTTACAATGGGCCAGTAATGAGTACCATTCAGCACCCTCATCCACCCATATTCTCATTTGATTTTTACAGCAGCTCGGTGGCCCAGGGAGCAGAACCTCTGGGTCATGGCTGAGGAAACCCTGGTTCAAGGAGGGTTGGAAGTTTGCCCACAGTTCCACAGCCAGGAAGGAGAATGGGCATCCATGCCAGAAGCCCTCGTGCCCAGTCCAGTGTTCCTCCTTCTACTTGTGCACAATAAATCCTGGCATCCCACTGTAGATTCCTGGCCCATGACCAGCCCGAGTTCCAGGATCCCAGGTTCACTTAGGCCCAGCTGCCTTCTCTGCTACGGCTTTCTTACCTTGTCGGGACTGCACTCCCCAAGACCCACTTGGAAGAACCGCCTGGCAGGTGTGCAAGCCATCAGCCTCCCAAAGCACAGGAAAAGCAAACAGGCCATGGAAAATCCAGGAGTGGCTGCCAAGCCCACAGCCAGCAGGATGAAGGTGCAGTCCACAGCCCCTGGGGCCTGCCAAAGGGGGCCACACACGCAGCCTGGGGCCAAGGGTGGACCAGGATGAAGGCAGGAGGGGCAAGCACGTCTCCCCCCAGCCCTCCACAAAGGAAAGCCAGCCCAGTCCCTTATCACCATCTGCCAATAGCTCAAATTCCTCCCAGAACCCTGGAGGCCATACCTAGAGGGGCAGAGAGCTGGCTGTGAATTCAGCCATACCAGTCCGCCTTCAAACCCAACAAGTCAGAGGCATAGCCAGGCCTAGAATCCCGAAGTCCCTGGACCCCTGCTCCTACCCCCATCCTGCGCCGAGGCCGTCAGTCAGACCCGAGCGAGTGTGGCTATCCAAGGGCCCTTGCTTCTGATGAATGAGAGGAAACCCCTCGTGGCAACATCAAGCTGAAAAATGAGGGAAAATAGCATGTTTGTTCCCTATTACTAATTGTGCGGCCTTTGGGTTTTCTTAGTCTGTATTTTTGGTGCACTGGTTTCACATTAGGCTCGCCCCAGTCCACAAAGCTGCTCCACAGGCCAGGCTGGGCCGCATGAACGGTGCCCAAGACCACCAGTCTCAAATTGGTCTCCGTTGGCCACAAGCAGCTCCCCACAACCACCACCACCGCTACCACCACCACCTAGAAGAACCAACTGACCACTGCACTCCTCCTGGCTACAACATACCCACAGCGCACACCACCAGCTGGGCCCCTGCAAAGGGGGAGAGGAACCACCACTTCGGTGAGTCCCAGACCCTGCTCTCTACCAACTGGCTGAGGGCCCTGACCCGGTCATTCACCCCCGTGACCAGCGTGGGAGTAACCCCGCGTGCCCTCTGCAGCACATGGACCAGGCTAAGCACGGCCCCGGGGCCCAGCGGTCACGGTTGGCCACACTCCCAGGGCTCCCCAGGCTGGGTGCTTCTCCGTGCACTTTCTCACTTTCCCACGGTCATCTCGTGTGGCTCTCGCCACCTCCTTTGGTGGTCAGCTCAAACAGTACCCTCCCTGCTTGGGGGGAACTGAGACACAAAGCACTAAGTCCCTCGCCCAGGCTGTCACCACCGGTGAAAAAAGGATCCGAGACCTGAGCCCAGGCAGCAGCCGGGCGGTGACGGCCCGCTCTCGGCCACTGCACTAGAGGCCCACCGAAAGCCCGTCCGTGGTCAAGGTCACCACCACGAGGACGTTGGGCGCCCACTGCTGTGGGAGCCGTCAGGCACGCGGCCCGATTCGTGCGCAGGCTGTCTCCCTGGCGCGCTGCCTCGGAAGCAAGACCATCGGGGAAGAGTAAGAGAAACCTGACTCACAGAATCAACCTGAACAGCATGGTTTCCCGAAGTGCAAACAATCAACAAAGACCTCCAGTGATGCCCGCCCAGCCCAGCCACCCAGCGAGCAGAGCGCGCGCCCACACACGCGCCCACACACGCGCCTGCGCTCCCTCTGCCCCCTTCTCCCCAGCACACAGGCTCCGAACGCCCAGGCTGCACCCAGGAGGGGAAGCTCACACGCTCTGGTCTGTTGCAAGATCAACCCAAAGCTCCCGCCAGCCCGTCTCCAACAGCCTGTGAGTGTGTGTGCTGCACGCGTGTGGGTGTGCCTGGGGAGGACGCGAGTGCGTGTGATCCACTGTTGCGTGGGTGCACACATGGCCGTTTTTGTCAATGCGTGAGTGTGCGCATCAGTGCCGACACCAAGGGGAAGAGGGGAAGGGAACCCCAACACAGGATGGGGAGCACCGCTTGCCCAACCCCCTGCCTTCCCAGCATGCCCTGTTTCTCGTGCCTTGGAGGCCTGGGCAGCTGAGGGCACAGCCCAGTCTAGCGCTCTTCCAGCTGGGGACTTGAGGCCTGGGGGCAGGGAGAAGCGGATGGTTTGGGTTTAGGTTCCGTGGCTCCTATCGGCAGCTGGATGTTTGGATGTAACCTGTTCTCGGGACTTCCTGGAAAGTGAGCTCCCAGTCCTCTGGGGCTCTGCAGCCGTGGTCAGCTCAGGCCGAGCCCTCCCGAGACCCTGAGCCTATGAGGGGGTGGGGAGGCAGGTCCCTGTGCACAACACTGGGCCTGCATTCCTGGTCCTCCGGCTCCTGCCCTGTCCCTGCCAGCCCCAAGTCCAGGCCTCATCTCCAGGAGGCCACCACCAGGGTCTTGGGGTCCTTCAGAGGAAGACCAGAGGCCACATGGGAGATGCAGGGACACAGGACCTCTGAGACGGCCCTGCGGTGCCCCTCTCTGGCCCTGCTCACTCGCCCACTCCATTTCCACTTTGCCACCCTGATTCTGTCTTTGCACGTCTTTCCCTGTGTGTCTACCTCTTCCTCTCTTTGAGAGCGTCTCTGCTCTCTCCGCTCCTTGTCATCCTGGCTCCTCCTGTTGGATTTCTCTCTGCCTTGTCTCTGGCTCGGGCTCTGGCTTTCTGCCTGTACGTCTCAAGTCTCCCTTCTCTGCAGTGGTCTCTCACGGGTTCCTGTCTCCACCACAACAGGATGACAATCCCACAGCAAAGATTCAATTCCAGGCTGGTTCCCCTCCTAGCCCTTGGGTTGGATTCCCCTTCAAAGGAATCGTGTCACCATTAAGGATGGAGGAGCCGGGGCCAGGGAGGCCGGCTGAGCGAGGCAGTGGAACACCCCTCCTCTTTACGTCCAACTCGTCAGCCCACTCCTTTTCCCCAGCAAAGCATCCTAAAATGACCACAGAAAGGCCCCACCTGAGCACCTCTCTGCCCCACAAGGCTCCCAGCACCTCTCCTTGGCTGCATGGTCTGGGTGCTTCTGAGAGTGAGTGAGGAAGGCACCACCCAGGAGGGCAGGAGTGTGGCCCAAAGTCAGAAGTCCAGGCCTTTCGGTCAGCAGTAGTCCAGGTCGGTGGGCGTGGTGGGTAGCATCAGCGGCAGGTGCTCTGCGGGAGGGGGCCGGGGACCCACCCCCCGCCTCCATCTGAGCCAGCTGCAGGTCCTAGTTTGGGGAGCATACGTGACGATGGTCGCAGCTCCATGTGCGTGAGAAGTTCCCGGGAGGGTAAAGGACTCCCCTACAAGAGTGAGTTCACATTGAGAACAAGGCAGACGCCAGCGGCGACCTTTGCCGTCCCCAGCGGTAGCAGCTGAGCCCAGCTCTTCCGCCTGCGGGGCAGTGCCCCATCTCCCTGTGAGCCCACTTTTCCGCAGGGAGGTGGACCCCCTGTCACCAGCACAGCCTCCCGCCCACCCTCTGCGCTCCTGCTAAAAACAGGTCCTGTCTCCGCCACGGGTTTCTGGGGCCCTGCATCCAGGGTGCCAGTCTCCTCTCCAGGCGAGAACCCGAGAGCCAGGGCCAACAGTTACAAAACAGGCTCCCTGGAAGGACGCCCGGAGGGGGTGGGGAAGGAGCTCTGCAGTCAGACTGGGACAGCGTTTCCCGGGAGGAGCCAGCAAGACTCCACATGATTTCAATCAAGGGAGGACACTGGCTCTTAGCGACGGCGCCCCCAGCAGAGCCAGACGCGCGGCCCGAGGTGTGTGCAAGGTCTCTCCCAGGTGCCACCGTCTCGCCACCTGACAAAGCGCCTCCTGCGGCCGTCACCATCGCTCAGACCACTCGACCAGGAGCATAGTTTGCCATGTATGTCACAGCCCTCCATGAGTGACACCCAGTGATAGCATAGCAGGGGCCCTAAGCTCCGCCTGGGCTGCGGCTCCCAGAGGGACGCTTCACGGTGTTGCGCAGGAAGTAACCGAGTGGCCCTGTTTGTACACTATGGGGAATGTGTTTCCAGAGGGAACTCCCGGCAGGAAATCAAACCAACGCCTCTTGCAGCCACGGGGAGGGCTCGGAGGCCACCGCCCTGCGCGCCGTGGGGAGCTGTCCTCCAGGCCTCAGCCCCGTGGCCTCCGTCCCGAAACCCTGCAGCAGAGGGAGGACTCCACAGGCGTGGCCTGGGAGCACACAGCCGGGGCCCAGCACAGACCAGGCCGGCGGCTCACGCCACGGCCACGGCCACGGCCACGGCGGTTCCCACAGGAGCCCTGATCAAGTCCCCTCGGCCTCCTTTAGCGCCCGTCACCCCTGCTGGGTGCTCTCTCCCTGGGGCGGGGCTGCCCATGCACACACCCTGGGGCCATTCTTGCCGAACCCCCAGGGTGAGAGCCCATGCAACACCGTTGTACACGTACACCTGGACCCCGCCTGCCCCTAGTCCCCGGTCACACCCCGCTGGGCAGGTCCCCAGAGAGTCCAGCTGTGGGCACTCCGTGGCACGTGTCAGCAGCCACCCTTCTGTCTGAACACTGAGGGTGCGGCTCACTCACATCCTGCCCTGGACCTGGAGGCGGGAGCCTGGCCTGTGTCCTTTCTCTGCCCTCCGGTCACACCGAAGGGCCCTGTGCTGTTGGTGGACCACACGGTCCCAGGCTCCTTCCACTGTAAAACCTCGGAGAGCCCCCTAGGAATCCGGCTCCCAGAGGGGCCCAGTTAAAAACTCAGGCTCTGGGTTCCAGTCCCAGCTTCCTGCTGGTGCGCACCGTGGGGGGGGGGGGGGGGCAGCAGGTGTGGCTCTAGCACTAGAGTCCCTGCCACCCCCGTGGGAGACCTGCACGGAGTTCTGGGCTCCTGGCTTCAGCCTGGCCCCGCCCCAGCCGCTGTGGGCATGTGGGGAGCAAAGCAGCAGAGGAGACATGAATAAAAACGAACAACTCGGGAAGCTCCGAGCATCGCGGCGCCCGCTCTCCACCAACGCCTTTCCCGGAGCATTTCCGCTCCATGCAGCAGAAGAGACGCATGTCCCTGATTTCCAGGGCCCCCGGCCCGTCGGCTCCCCGCTCCGAGACAAGCCAGGCCGTAGTGGTCAAGGCACATCAGTGGGGACCACGGGGGGCCTGAGGTTTAGGACCAGGGCCCTTCCCCTGGTCGGGGGACTGTGAACACAGGCACAAACAGCCTGGTCAGGCCAGGCACTGGTCAGCACTTGGGCCTGGAAAGCCGCAGCAGCCTGCTGTGATGGGGGAGGGGGCGTGGGGGCCTGAGGGTCAAAGGGCAGGCTGCTCGCACACCCGAGTGCCTGCAGAGGCAGCCGAGAGCGTGGCCTTCAGAAGGTTCAGTTAAAGGAGAGAGTGGCCAGGAGGCCGACTGCAAGGCCGCGGCAAGGGACGAGTGGCCCCGTTTAACAGATGAGAAGACTGAGGCCTGAAGAGTTTCAGCAACCAGAGAAGGTCCCACTGGGGTCCTGCTGCCACTTCCCAGGGGCTCCACCACCTAGGCACCATAACTGGGGTCTATGGGAACCCCACAAACCTAAACAAGGAGCTCACTATTGCCCACTGCCCCCCAAACCCAACCCCCTCCTCCAGCTGCACATAATCTGGGAGCTCCTTGGAGGGAGGGCTGGATTATTGGAGTGTGGGGCGGGTAATGGAGGACAGGCAGCTGCTGGATGAAGAAATCCCTCCTTGTGGGGCTGGGGGCTGCGGCAGCATCGCGACCCTGCAGGTCCTCTCCTACAGAGGAGCCCGGGAGGCAGGCTCCGTGTCTCCCACCAAACCTCGCTTCAGAACCGCAGGACAAATCGCTCGTCGGGGTGGGGAGCTGGAAACCAGGGCTGGGCCAGCTTAGCCGGACCCCGGGGGCAGAGCCCGCAAGTGCTGCTTTCCGTCTCAGAAAATCCAGCCCCCATCAGCGGCTGCAGAGTGACTGCCCTTGGAGCAACAGAAGGCCAAGGTGCGCCTCTCTCCGTCTACGGTTCCTAGGGAGGAATAAACTGTCCTGAGCGTGACGCTGACCAACAGCTGTGCCCGGGCGCCCTGAGGAAGCCCCTCAGGGAAGCAACCACAGGGGACGGGGGCGGCTCCTCCGACCCGCTGAAGCCACGTGGTCTGCGTGGAAGCCCCGCGCCCTCCGGATCCCTTCCTGCCCAGCCTCCTTGCAAGCACAGCTTTTCCCTCCTTCGTCTTTCCCCTCTCCGGCCCTTTCTTCCCAGCCCACGGCTCCGGCTCCAGCTCCGGCTCCAGCTCCGGCTCCGGCTCCAGCTCCGGCTCCAGCTCCGGCTCCGGCTCCTGCTCCACCGTGATGGCAGCAGAGTCCGCCCGGCCGCCCCGCCTCTGGGCTCAGCCCCCTCCCAGCCGCCTGAATGAGCCTTGTCACCCATACATCCAGTCGCATCCCACCCACGCCTCCTCAGCACCTTCCAGACCCCCAGGGCCGCCCGCTCTCAGCCCCTCAGCTCCAGCCCCTGCTGCTGCAGCGTCTCCCCCGGACGGTGCACAGGTGACTGGAGCCCACGCGGCCAGGGCCTGCGCGGGTGCTGCGAGCTCACTGCCCTCACCCCTGCCTCTGCCCTTCAGCCTTCAGGCTCTCTCCTGGTTGCCCCCACCGACCACCTCTCACCCGGCCCCCGGCCCCTCGTTCACCCACCTCTCCTCAGCCTCAGGGGTTCGCACCGTGGGACTGCCTTCCTCGCCTGGCTGCTGTTCCTGCACCCAGGATTCAGACACGCAAGCGCCCTCCGTCCTGTGGCTCTGCCAGCCCTGGGGCCTTGGACTTCTCTGCTCCCAGAGAAAGCAGGGGCAGTGGCGCTTCCGTTCCCAAGAGCCCCAGTTTCTCCCCAGCATCCCGCTGGGGAGTGCTAGTCACGTGCTATTCCTTGGTGCCGGGGATTCTGGGAAATGTAGTTCTTCCACGGATAGCCTCGTCTGAGCTGTCACAACACACAGTGGGTGGACAGCAGCCTCCCCGAATGCACCAGGCCGGCTTCACACGCCACGGCAAAGCCCTGCCCGATGACCGACCTCCCTCCCTGGCCCACCCAGCTCCCAAAACGTGAGCTGCAGCGAGGCAAGAGCAGACCCAGCGCCTGTGCCACACAGTGAGGGCGCGGAGGCTCCGAGAAGGGCGGGACTTGCCGAAAGCCACCGGTGAGGAAGTGTCACAGCCAGGAGCCAAGCCCAGCTGTCAGTCCGGAGGCCTCTCCCACGCCCCAGCTGTCCCGTCAACGACGTCCACTAGAATGGCACAGCAGTGATAGCCAGCTGAGCGACGATCTGATTTGCTGTTTTAATGCCGAAGCCGCTGAGTACAGGATGGCTTGTTTCTCCCTTGCTTGCTGTGGCAGCTGGGAAACTCAGAGCCAAACGTCCAGCAAACGTAAAAGAACCAGGCAGCAGCTCCGGACCGATGTCACCGCCGCTCTCGTTCTCTCCTGTTTCTCTGCTCTCCCTCCCCTGGTCACCTCGCTCGCTGAGTCTCTTCTCTTGCACTGTTTACTGCAGTCCTGTAGGGGCAGGTGTGGAGTGAACAGCAGTGTAGCACACATGGCGGGGTGGGCGCCAGGGTCTCGCTGCCTCCCCTCTTCCCAGTGCTGCTCAGCACCTGGCACTCACCTGGCCCTCGATGAGCTTGGGATCAAGGCGTCTCCCGAGCCCAGCCCCGTTCGGAGCCCAGCTCCGAAGGTGGCCTCGCCGCCATTGCATTCTTCTCAAACCCCGGCCATTTCTCTGGAACCCCACTGAGGCCTTTTCCCAGCACCCAGCACACAAAAAAGCAGAGCCTTCCCGTCGTGGGAGAACCAGGAGAGCTGAACAGGAAAGAAGAGAAGTGCACTTCACGGCCACAAGAAGCCTCGGACGCAGGCGTGGCTCACCGGGTGGCCCAGTTCTGCGCGTTGCCGTGCACTGCGGCGTCTTCCAGAAGTGCCCGAACGCCGCCAGGGGTGGAATCGGACATGGAGCCCTACTTCCTGCCGCGTGGCCGGGCGGCAATGAACGCCTCCCTCGGCACCTCGGGGTTGTGCCTTTTGCGTCCTGCTCGCCACGACAGACAGCTTGGGAGGGCGCCTGCCCATCTACAGAGCACTCCCGACCTCCCGAGCATCGCGGCACCTGGCAGCTCCCCTATGTGGCAAAGGAGTCCTCAAAGGTACCAGCAGAGGGACGCACGCTCTGTTCTGGAGGAAATCCTGTGGCCGTGGCAGCACCGGGACCCCCAGCCCTCCCCCCCTGCACCTGACACCCGGTCGACGGCAGAGCACTGCTCCTTGGTGCAAGTGGGCGGCCCTGCAGCTGCCCCTTTAAGCACACGGTCTGTGCCCTGCCGGGACCCAGCGCCGCCAGCTGCGACCTTGGTTCATCCTCTCAGCCACCGGCAGAAAAAGGATTTGAATCCACAGAGCTCCCATAGCAGGCAGGCACTAGCCTGGGTCCTCTCACTAACTCTCACCGCCACTCTGCCGTACCTGTGTCAGCACCCCTCCCGACAGAGCAAGGCACTGAGATGTAGAAGGGCCCGCGGCTGGCCTGCAGTAGCACAGGTGACAGAGAGCGGAGTGGAGCCGGGTCGGGCACACAGACATTCACACAGCTGAGCAGTTCTTGGGGCTGAGTGGGCGAGGGCTCAGGGGGGCAGAAGCACGGAGCTGGCCATCCCTGCAGCTGTGTGCTCCCATCAGGGCTGCCTCTGGGACATGCATGCCCGTGCTCTGTCAGTCCGTGAGCCGCCAGGGTCCCAGCCACTAAGTGAGAGGGCAGTGACGCTGGGGAGAGAGCTGGGGAGGAAGTGGGCAGAGCGCGAGGCACCGGAGGCCTCGGGCACACGGCTTCGCACGGAGCGAGTGTGGCCCATCGGCTTCCCTGGGACTTGGTGACATGGAGGTCACCGGGGAAGCTGAGCCCACCCACAGAGGGGGAAAGGGAAAGCCAGGGCAGGTCAAGACAGGATGGGCAGGGAGGGCCCGGAGACAGGCGTGGACCACAAAGAGGGTGCTCCCCCAGAATGGGGCCTCCTCCATCAGCACCCCGGCCTCTGCCCCATGCTGGGCCTCAGTTGCCCTGTCCCCCAGCCCCTCCTTCTCTGGCCGCTCCTTCAGCCAGTTGCAGACATCAGTGCTTTGAAACGTGATGTGTCGGCAGTAACTGACCATGAGACGTGGGACTCCACCTTCCAGACCTGTCTATTCCGAGCGTGCATGCTTAGTCCTGGGGCCCCCGGAAGGAGCTGGAGGCCCCTTGGCAAGGAGAGGCCGAGGGATCCAGAACGAGCCACAGCCTCCACAGCAGCCTGGACAGCATCCCTTCCAGGGCCACTCAGCCCTGGGCCAGCCCCAGCCTTCTCTGGCGGTCAGGGTCAAGTGGCCCCGTTGCTGAGCACGGAAGCCCTGAGAGTTCCAGTTGCTCCTTTTATACAAAGATTCTATAAAGATTGATTGATTGATTGATTGATTGATTTGAAAGGTGAAGTGACACAGAGAGGGAGAGACAGAGAGAAATCTTCCATCTACTGGCATATTCCCCAAATGGCACAACAGCCAGGACCTGGCCAGGCGGAGGCAGGAGCAAGGGCTTCATCTGTCTCCCACACGGGTGGCAGGAGCCCAGGGACCTGAGCCATCCTCTGCTGTCTTCCCAGGAAGCTGGTTGGGAAGCAGAGCCGCTGGGGCATGAACCAACATCCCAATACGGGAATCAGCATGGCAAATAGCACTTAACCTGTGCACCACCACAATGCTGGGCTCCCCACTTACAGTTAGCATGCAGAGTTCTCTCTCCCTCTCCCTCTTCCTCCCCCTCCCCTCCCCTCCCCTCCCCCTCCCCTCCCCTCCCCTCCCCCTCCCCCTTCCTTCCCCTCCCTTCCCCTCCCCCCTCCCCTCTCCCTCCCCTCCCCCTCCCCCTCTCCCTCCCCTCCCCCCTCCCCCTCTCCCTCTCCCTCTCTCTCATTTCCATTTCACTAGTGACTAATGACATTGAGCATCTCGTGTGCTTGTTGGACATTCCTATGTCTTCTTTGGCATGTGTCGCTCCCCGTCTTCGTGGAGGAACGACACAGGACCCTGCGCTGTTCTTTTGTCTGCTCGGCCCTCCCCGGGTTGGCTGCTGGTTCTTCCCGGGTTGGCTACCTAGTGGTTCCCCCTAGCCACTTTCCCCACTTCCGCGGGGGAGCGGCACACCGCCGGCTGGCTCTCTCGGGGGCTGCACAGGTGTTCCTTCAGATAGATGTTCCTGGTGCATGTTGTCTCTCTCCTCCTTTATAGTCCTCTTCCACCAATCCCAACTCTGCTACCCACACGCCGAGTACGCTGCTCTCCTCCAATCAGGAGCAGGTCCTACAGTTTATTGGTTGAACTGGAGGCAGCTGTGTAGAAGCTGTTACTCCCTTCTCAGCGCCATATTGTGGGAAAGCAGATGCATAGAATAAGTCTTAATTCCAGTAACAGTCTAGTCCGAGTTACTCCCAGTTGCTCCCCACAGGCATGGTGGTTGTTCAAATCTTTTGCCTGTATTTTTGTCATGTTGTCTTTTCTTATTGAGTTAAAAGAATATTTATATTCTGGATATGCGTACTCTATTAAACATGTTTTGTAAATATGTTCTCCTAATCCATTTTTGTCTCATCATTTTCTTAATAGAGTTTAAAGCAAGTACTTTAAATTGAAGCCCATTGATCCATTTAAAGCAATGGATTATCAATATTAAATTGATAATTAATTATCAATGTTAAATTTATAACTTAAAGCAAGTGTTTTAAATTGAAGTCCAATGATCCATTTTTTTTCTTTTAGTTCATTTATCTTGTAGTTTGTTTTTACAAATATTTGTCTAATGAAACTATTTTCTCTAGGAATTTGATAGTTTTTGCTCTTATGTTTAAACCTTTGATACACTTTTTTTTTTTTTACAAGCTACTTTTTTGGTCTGGGAGATAAAGGCTGAATTTCCCTTTTATCATGTAGATATCCTACTGTTACCTGAATTGCCTGGGGACTGTAGTAAAAAATCGAGGGCATACATGTGTGTGTCTAGATTATAGCCCACTGACATGTAAGTCTACCTTCACGCCAATACCAACAGTGTTGATTACTGTAACTTTATGATGAGTCTCGAGGTCAGATCATGCAAGCACTCCAACTTTTGGAAAGTATACAGGCTCTTCTAGGTTCCTCGTATCTCTGTGTAATTTTTAGAAATGGGTTGTCAAGTTCTATTTTAAAAATCATGCTGGGATTTCAATATAATTGCTTTAAATATGTATTTAAATTTAGGGAGATTTAATATTGAGTCTTGCAATCCATGAACATAGTATATGTCTTCATTTGATGGAATCTAATTTCTTTCAGCAAAATATTGTAGTGTTCAGTATACAAACATGTTTTTATTAGATATATGCCTTAAAATGTATTCTATATAGTTGTATATGTTGCTATTGCTTTCTTTTAGATTTATTTATTTATTTGAAAGGCAGAGTTACAGAGAGGCAGAGGCAGAGAGAGACAGGTCTTCCACCTACTGGTTTACTCCCCAAATGGTCACAATGGCAGGAGCTGGGCTGATCCAAAGCCAGGAGCCAGGAGCTTCTTCTGGGTTTCCCTCATGGGTTCAGGGGCCCAAGGACTTGAGCCATCTTCTACTGCTTTCCCAGGCACATTAGCAGGGAGCTGGATCAGAAGTGGAGCAGCCAGGACTTGAACCGGTGCCCATATGGGATGCCGGCCTACAGGCAGCGGCTTTATCCGCTTCGCCACAGTGCTGGCCCCTGATTGTCCTTAATCTGTGGGATAAAACACACTTGGTCATGGTGTATTATCATTTTATGTATTACTGAATTCCAGTGACTAAAATCCTGCTAAAATGTTTGTCCAAGAAGGATATTAGCCTATAGTCTTCTTTTCTTGTGGTATCTTTGTGTGGTTTGGGTATCAGGGTAATGCTAGATACCCTCTTTTTCTATTAGCAGGAAGAGTTTTGGATAATTAATTAATATTATTTCTTTCTTAACAGTTAATAGAACTCACCTGTGACAGCAGCTATGCCTGGAGGATTTTCACTTGTCTGACTTGTCTCAGTGAGTCTTTAACTATAAACGCGCTTGTTCCATCCAGTACCAAGAGGGCCATGTTGAAGTCTCCGACCATCCTGTGGATTTGCCTGTCTCTCTGTTTGCTGCTGTTTGATGCTGTCAGGTTTTGCCGCGTGGATTTCACAGTTCTGTTTGTAGGCTGTGTTCTTTGGGATCCTTCTGATGTAGGTGTGCTACCCAGGACCTTCACAGCCTGCCAAGTGACTCTGCTCGGGCCGAAGCTCCACCTTGGTGGAGCAAACGTTCTCACAGTCCATTTCCCTACCAGTCCTCGCTGTTCAAAGGCACGACTGCAGGAGGAAAAATATTAACAAAATTAACAGTCACACTTGCAAATCAAGTTCTAGAACCCCGTTCCCTGGGTGTTTTCATTTTACCTCTTCTATTTAAATCGACATCTGCCCTAATCATTATTTATATTATTGCTTTAATTTCTTAAATGTGTTTCTTACCAGACATCTCTGCTTTTTCCCTCATGTGTATGCAACAAGCCACTGGCATGACAGTCTGAGGGTCACTGCAAATATTTCTACTATCCATGCTGAATTGTTTCTTTTAAAAAAAGATTCAGCTATTTATTTGAAAGGCAGAGCTAAAAAGGAAAAGACAGAGAGAGAGCAAGCAAGCAATATCTCCCAGCCGATGGTTCACTCCCCAAATGGCTACAGTGACCAGGCTAGCCAGGCTGAAACCCGGGGCCTGGAACTCCATCAGGTCTCCCGCTTGGGCGCAAGGGCCCAAGCAGTTGGGCTGTATTCCACTGTGTTCCCAGGTGCATTAGCAGGGAGCTGCAGCAGAAGTGGAGCAGCCAGGAGTCGAATCAGTGTTCACATGGGATGCTGGTGTCGCCGGCCCCCATGCCGAATCTTGACCACGGCTTTGTACCCCGTTAGCACACTTGGCTAAAGACATTACTGCCTGTTTACAAGCGTAGGCCTCTGAAGTCCCAGGAGAAACCAAGTGAGCTTCCTGCCAGTCTTAGAGGCATGATGACGTGGGGCTTGCACACAGCCTGGGTCTGGCAGGCACCAGGTGACAGCGGCCAGGAAGCCACGCTGGCCGAGCTGCATGGCAGGGAACCTGGCTCGCAGGGCAGGTTTGGCGCATGCTGAGAGAGCAGCCCCAGGGCCCAGCGTCCTGGTGAACGTGACCTTGCAATGTCGGTCGTGTCTCGTTGATGGGCAGTGGCTGCGTTAACAAACAAGGACGATTGCTTCTGGACCACTCTCTCGTGCCGGGGCGACTCACACCAACCCACACACCTGCTGTGGGATTCGAGACGACCACCTTTTCCACAGCAAAACGCTCGCCAAAAGCCGAGATCGGAGAAGCGAGGACGTGTTTTATCTTCGGTTAAAGGTGCATCATTAAAAGGTACTGGCATAAATTATCCTTCCTTTAAAAAAAAATCCATACAAGATTAAGAAAACTACGGAGTATGAAATGTCAGGGGCAGAGATGTGGATTTGCCGCGGTTAGCCAAGTGGGCCGGGGGCTCCCCATGTATCTTAAACAGCATAAATTAAAAATATTGACTGCAACTAAGATAGCATTTGCAATCAGCTCAATGTTGCAATGTGTTATCCAGACCATTTGCTTTTAAAAAAATTAAAATATGAATCAAACTTGGATGACAAAGAAGTTCAACTTCTCGGGAAAAATCAAATACATCATCAAAAGGTCACAATTCGTAGACAAATTGGTGTTAAAATTTATTACTTGTTTGCAAAATGTACTGTTGATCATTGGTAACTGCTAAATGCTTGGGCGCCCCTGACAAAAATAAATAAATAAGCCAAGCACTCTGCATTCATTAGGGAAAAAGTATGAAAAAGTACCTGGAATGTATGCAGCTGGAGAAGGACGTGGAAAGGGAGGGCGGCGAGGCTGGGGCTCAGGACGGAAGGAAAACCGGCACTGGCAAACAGACTCATTCTGGCGGATTCGCCAAAACTGAGGTGACCGGAATCTAGAAAGCACCAAAGTCAGAGCCACCACACAGGACCCGGCAAGAGTCCTCAGACCCTGTGGGATGCAGCCGGGAGATTCTGAGCCGCTCTGCTCGCCATCCAAGGGCACTGCCTGGTGCCATGCCTGGTGCCGTGCCTGGTGCCATGCCTGGTGCTGTGCCTGGTGGCCTGGTGCCGTGCCTGGTGCCCGTGCCTGGTGCCCGTGCTTCGTGCCATGCCTGGTGCCATGCCTGGTGCCGTGCCTGGTGCCCGTGCTCATTTACAGGTGGACTCCCTACAGGGCAGGGACCACACAGGGGTTGGATCTGCTCCTCCAGCGCCCAGCCCAGCAGGGCCCCGCAGGCAGTTTTGTGGCTCGCTTCCCAGCTCCTCCTCCCACACTGGGCAGCAGCCACTGCCCATGGGCACCTGGCAATCTTCTGGCAGAACTGGTTCAAGGGTAGCCCTGTGGTCCATTTCAAGGCTATGAGACAGGACCGACGTTGTCTAGGAATTCTAGAAAGGACAGTGCCTGGTGTTCCAAGCGCTCCTGTGCCCCCCCTCCCCAGGACCGCTGGGATGAGGCTGTGAGGGCAGCGCGGGGGCCGCATGAGTGGAGCAGGCGGTGAGCCAGGACGAAGCACTCCGCAGGTCCCCCTGATGCCAGAGCAGGGCCAGGGAACCATGTGCTGGCCAAGGAGATGGGGGCCGAGTGATATTCACCCCCGCCCAGGCCTGCCCACGAGGACCCCTGCATGCAGCCCCCCAGAAGTCCCCCATGCAGGAGATGCACAGCTACCCCTGGGAGACCCCGGCCAGCACTTTGCAGTGAATTTCTGCTGTCATAGGAATTCTGTCTGAGCTGCCCGTCAGCCTCACGTAACCACGGAGCACGTGCGGTGTGCTGGCTGCCACAGAGCACGGAATCCTTAATTGTCCTGCTTCCAGTGCATTCCGATCTGAATCTGCTGGCGGCTACCATGATGGACAGCATGGTTCTAGAGAAAAGCAAACAGGACAGAAGGAGCCAGAAACGGCATCACCAGAGAGCTGCCCACATTGCCTTTACCGCACTGCTCCGCTAGCGAGAGGCACACCTGAACACGCCGGGGGCTGGGGCCGTTACAGCAGCTGCTGTGACCCCTCCCCTGGTGTGCGCCGAGCGCCTACTGTGTGACCCCCCGCTGCCCTGGTGCTGAGCGCCTACTGTGTGACCCCCCCCACTGCCCTGGTGTGCGCTGAGCGCCTACTGTGTGACCCCCCGCTGCCCTGGTGCTGAGCGCCTACTGTGTGACCCCCCCACTGCCCTGGTGTGCGCTGAGCGCCTACTGTGTGACCCCCCGCTGCCCTGGTGCTGAGCACCTACTGTGTGACCCCCCCCACTGCCCTGGTGTTGAGCGCCTACTGTGTGACCCCCCCCACTGCCCTGGTGCTGAGTGCCTACTGTGTGACCCCCCACTGCCCTGGTGCTGAGCGCCTACTGTGTGACCCCCCCCACTGCCCTGGTGCTGAGCGCCTACTGTGTGACCCCCCACTGCCCTGGTGTGCGCTGAGCGCCTACTGTGTGACCCCCCCACTGCCCTGGTGCTGAGCGCCTACTGTGTGACCCCCCCCGCTGCCCTGGTGCTGAGCGCCTACTGTGTGACCCCCCCCACTGCCCTGGTGCTGAGCGCCTACTGTGTGAATCCCCACTGCCCTGGTGCACGCTGAGCGCCTGCTGTGTACACCGTGCTCGCACTTTGCATGCCACACCTTAGGCAACATCTCGACACCGGGAGGAGGTGAGCCCCAGCAGCACCCACGCTTTGCAGATGAAGGAATCCAGGCACGGGGCGGCCACACAGCGAAAGGAGCTGACCCAGACTCTGGCCCCCGGTGGCCGGGCTCCAGCCCCGCGAGGGCAGCTCTTGCAGGAACACGGGATGGAGGCAGCGGCTGTGCTAGAGGTGAGCTCCAAAGACTTGCAGGGTCGAAGGGGGTGCAGGTAGGGGCCATGTGAACGTGCCCACCAGCACACGCCAGGCTTTGGTTTCTGCAACTCAGCCCCCCCCCCCCCATTGCTCTAAGGACGCCTGTGAAGGGAGCAGCTCGTACTCCAGGTTTCTGCACAGCCCGGGGGGCCTCTCCACCCAGCACAGCACACGAGCCCTGCTTCCCGGGCGCGTGGGCCCTCCAGGACCGCTCAGGCTAGACCTCCAGGGCACTGGGCCAGGGCAGCTGTGCCCAGGGTGAAAGGCACCCGCTTGCTTGCGGGAGGTCCAGGAAGGGGGCAATCGATGGCCATGGATGGTCCTCTTCCCGGCCTCTGTTTTACACAGGTGCATACACCTCGCTTTGTCTTTTCCTCTCTCTGGTCCTGGTGTTTTACTGCTCATCCGTATTTTATTATGTGTTTTATTGGTCTGCTCTGAGCCCTGTGAGAGAGGGAAGATCACACATCAGTAACAGAGTATTAAATGAAACGCGAAGTGGCCGTCTATAGGCACCTGGCTGCTTCTCTCTAGGAATCGCTGATTAATTAGTAAAGTTTCCAAGAATGACATCAGCAAACCAAACGCTCGGAATGTCGTTTGGGCCCTAGATATACTCTGCCACAGAACTTGGCAGGGGGAAGGGGGAAACGTGATTGACAGGTGACGGAGGTAACGAAACTGAACCCCCGATCACGCTTCCAAACGCAGGCAGAAGGGCTGGGTCGTGCCCAGTGCCGTGCGTGTCTGGGGTCCGGTGTCACCTGCTGGCTGCCTCTCAGTCTCTTTCTTCCACTCCCCAACCCATTGCTGCTGCACAGTGGCAGGGAGTAGGACCTCGTTGATGGGAAGAGGAGGACGGGCTAGGACAGGAGGAGGGAGGGAGGCCCGGTCCCTGCCTGGGAGGGAGTCTAGCCACTGGAACCACGGCTCACAGCACACTCTGACCAAATAAACCAAGTGCCTTGTACAGCCTGGCCCATGAGCAACACCCCGGCATCACTGCCGTGCTAGGCCTCGGGGTTGGACGGGTAAGTGACCACGCCCATCCTCCAGGCAAGATCCCTGTGCTCACAGCCTGGGGTGCGTCTGAACCTGGGCATTAGAAACACAGTCTTGGGCCGGCGCTGTAGCTCACTTGGTTAATCCTCCACCCGCAGCGCCAGCATCCCCTCTGGGCACTTGTTCTAGTCTCAGCTGCTCCTCTTCCAGTCCAGCTCTCTGCTGAGGCCTGGGATAACAGTAGAAGATGGCCCAAGTGATTGGGCCCCTGCACCTGCATGGGAGACCAGGAGGAAGCACCCAGCTCCTGGCTTCGGATCGGCACAGTTCCGGCCGTTGCGGCCATTTGGGGAGTGAACCAGTGGATGAAAGACCTCTCTCTCTGCCTCCACCTCTCTGTAACTCTGTCTCTCATATAAATACATAAAATCTTTAAGAAAAAAGAAAAGAAACACAATTTCATTCTCACTGTGGTCTGTGAGAAGGAAACCATAGTAAAGGAAGACACTTTGGGTCGCGGCAGGTGCAGTGGGGGTAAGGGCTGGTTTTCCCACTTAGAACAAAGGACAGGAGTATCTCCTCCCACTGGTCCCTGCACTCCCACTCCACAGACTGGGCCTGATCATTCACTGCCAGCCTCCCCAGCTCGTGGAGGGTTAGTCCCGGCCAGACTGTGTCCCCAGGCCTGGCAGTGCGGGGCATTCAGTAGAAACTCCGGGAGAGTCAAGGCTGCACCGCAGAATGGATAGCCCACCATGCCGCTGAAAAGCAGGGGTGAGCTCGATTTGTGTGCAGCTTCCCGGGGTCTGTGACATAGCAGGGGCCTTTGATAAGTGTTAAATAGACAAACTGGGGAATGGATGGTTGGATGGATGGATGGACGGACGGACGGATGCGAGAGGGAAAGGTGGGTGGATGGACAGATGAGGGGTGGGTGGGTTGATGGTTAGGGATAGACGTTAAATGGATGGCTAAAAGGATGGATCACTATTCTCTAGAGTCAAGATGCCTACATTGGGTGGGGTTATGCTTTCATGGGTCCCAGCCAACTCTAGGACTCTCCTTCTCCGTGGGTTTCCCTGGGCTTTTCCAGCCTCCTTGAGTTTTCCAATGCCATCTCTCCCTCACCTGTCCTCCCCTTGTTGGGGAACCCTTACTCGTCCCCCAGGGAAAGCCCGACTTCCTGGCTGATGGGTCAGTCCCTCGTGCCAGCGCCTCTCACTGCCCGTGTCACCCCGACTTCCGGTCTCCCTACATGACGTGCTGCTCTCCCTGAGCAAGGAACTCCTCGAGGGGAAAGATCAGACCAGAAGCCTCCCCGCGCGTCCAGGTCCGACGTCTGGCTCAGTCTCTGCTTTAGGCATTAAATCTACCTTCAAGTTTAGCCTGCTTTGACATCTTCAGCGCATCCCAGGTGCTATAAGACTGTTTTGACGACCACCCAGGGCAGGCAATTAGTGACTAAGGCCTCACCTGTGCACAAGAAAAGACATTTCATCCTCCCCGGCCTGAAAGTTCCGTGAGCTTCGTTTAGATTCCCATCTCGTTAACACTCCAGAACCAGTTCTTTCCATCTCGTTTTATCGCCAGGGCAGAAAGGGCCGATTTCTAGTTCTGAATGTGGACCTGCAGCTTGAGAGTGAGGAGCCACAGCCCCCAACGACGCAGGACCTCCTGTGCTTGAGAACCCCTCCTCACGTCGACAAAGGGTTTCCAGCGTCAACTTCCCATCAGCCTCGTTATTTGGGGCGCACATAGTGTCCTCACAGGGCTCAGCTCCCCGCAAGCAGAGTGGTGCCTCCCGGATTCCCCCTAACTCTTCATTTCACAAATGGGGAAACAAGGGGCCAGCACTGTGGCATAGTGGGTAAAGCCACCACCTGCAGTGCTGGCACCCCATATGGGCGCCGGTTCAAGACCCGGCTGCTCCACTTCCGATCGATTTCTCTGCTATGGCCCGGGAAAGCAGTAGAAGATGGCCCAAGTCCTCAGGCCCCTGCACCCATGTGGGAGACCTGGAAGAAGCTCCTGTCTCCTGGCTTCGGATCGGCTCAGCTCCGGCCGTTGCAGCCATTTGGGGAGTGAACCAGCAGATAGAAGACTTTCTCTCTCTCTCTCTCCCTCTCTGCCTCTCCTTCTCTGTCTGTGTAACTCCTACTTTCAAATAAAAGAAATAAATCTTTTTTTAAAAAAAATGTGGAAACAATGCAGAAAAAGGGAGGGACTGACCTGAGGGCCCAACCCCCTTACCGACAACCCAGTGACGAGAACTGGATTGAGCCTCTGCCTCGTCTCCCTGGCAACGCCCACCTTTGGCCAGGCCCTGGTGAGGGCCAACCCTCTCATCCCGGGCACCTGCTGGTACTCGGTCCAGGAGTTCATTCCCCAGCCCTCGCTGGGGGCCTGTCCCAGATGAGCACACCCCTGTGAGCTTCAGTCCTGCCCTCCGCACGCTTCCTGAGGCTCGGACACCTCTGCTTGAAATCCAACCGCGGGGCAGAGCTGGAGCCCAGCGCCGAAGCAGGAGCCGCCGCGTCCCCTTGGCCTCTGCCAAGCAGGGCCGGGCTTCTGCTGCACAGCTGCACCCTGTTCTGGAGCTGGAGCTCAAAGCCCACTTCTGCCTGGCCGGGGGTGAAGCAGGGCCTGCGGTGAACGGAGAGCTGTTGGGGTGGGGACAGCACAGAGGAGCGGGCGTCCTGGCCTCTCGTCTCTCGGCAGGCAGGACCCAGCGAGCAGGTTCCACGCTGGGCAGCTGCCTCGCGGGGATTCTTGGGCTGCCGTACGGCCAGGGAGAGTCTGCAGTCTAACGCTTCTTGTCCCTTTAAGAACAGGGGACACAGGAAGCCTCGACCCCTTCGCTCAGGGCTGGGCCCTGACTGTCACTCACAAGGGGGAACCAAAGACCCTGTGGGGCCCTGGCGGCCAGAAGCCCGCGCGTCCCTGCCTTCTTCTATCCTCGTCATGTTGGCTGCTCCACACCGAGACGTCAGAGCCAGGTTACTGTGGTCTCCCCTGCAAGCTTGTTTCCGACGATTCCCAAATCGAGTGCCCTCCAACCCGCTAACGCGCAGCGCGGTGGACAGCAAGGGGTCCTCCTGTGTGACCACGACAACACGCGTGTGGTCAGAGACCGCCTCTTCTAGCACCCGCCTGATACATCGGGGAGCGCGTGGAGTCTCTCAGCCCCCTGGGCAGGACCTCCTTCCCCTTGGCTGCTGACCCCCAGGTGGCTCCCAGGGGTCCTCACTGGGTATTCAGGAGACGTTAGCTCAGTCTGCAGCTAGACCTGTGGGGCAGGCATCGGGCACAGCCACGAAGCCGCTGCCTGAGACACCGCGTCCCCCTCCAGAGTGCCTGGGTTTTAGACCCAGCTCCGCTTCGGATTCCAGCGTCTTGTTCACTGCACACTCTGCCAGGCAGCGGGGCTGGTTCAAGCCGTTGGGGCCCTGCACCCAAGTAGCAGACTTGGCTTCTGGGATCCTGGCTTCAGCCTGGCCCAGCCCTGGCTCTTACAGGCAATTGACAAAAAAAAAAAAAAAAAAAAAAAAAAAGTGGTAAATGAGAAGAAAACAAACCTCTGCCTCTGTCTTTTAAATAAACAAAAGCATTTTTAAAAAAATATCAATAAACTAGACTTTAGTCGTGCAGTTCCTAGTCCAGTGCTTTGTCTTCTACACCACTCCACTTGCCCTTGAACTTGGTCACCTGCAACTATGTCAAGGCCAGGACCCACCTCCAGAGACTCAAACGGAATCGGCCCGGGGTCTGGCCTGGGCATGGAGATTCCGTAAAACCCCCGGTGGTCCTGTGTGCACGCCGCGGGCGCTGTTCCAGATCACGCCGCTTCAGCGGAGAAGGGAACCGGTCTCGTGCCGCTGGTGCCTTTCTTCCCAGACCCGAGCTTCCGGGGCCAGGTCGGGAGGAAGACGCAGAGTCCCTCAGCTCCCCCCTGGAGATGAGTTACCCTCCCCCACTTTCAACACACACAGCAAAGGACAAGCTTTGGCGATCAAGGTAAATGTCCAATTTATTTTTATAACTTGAAACCAGAACCAACTTGGTTTTGAACAAGCGTACAAATGAAATGGGAGACACATGCTGAACTCAACATTGTGACATTAAGGGGGAAAAGAGGCCCAAAATCTTGTACAGAGAATAAAAGGAACAATAAATATTTTTACTAAGCCATATTGAAATGACCCCCTGTCATCTCAACATTTTATCCATAATAAAAAAAAAGTGCCCGTTTTTTAAACAAAGCACAAATACCAAGCAATAATAAATAGTTCCAAACTTGTAGTAAAAGACAAACCTCCAAGTAAACAACAGAAGCTCATTCAATAAGTAATAGAAAAGGTAATAAAAATATTTCGCCTTGCCAGTACAAATGCAAACAACTTAGATCAATGGAACTTGGCTTTGCCGGGCCGAGATACAAAGAAGCACCAAAATCACAGGTTTGCCGCGGTCAGCACAGCCTTCGACCGCCGGGGACCAGGACCGGAGGAAAGACGCATTTCCTCACTTTTCACATTTTGCTTAGACTAACGCAGTCTGCTCCTCTCCCCACGAAAGACCCTCGAATGGCAAGCGGCAGGTTCCCAGTTGGGGCAGCTTTGGGCAGAGTTGTGGCAGTGCGGAATCGGCCCGAGCTCGGCGGGGTGGCCGACGCCGGAGGGCCGGAGGGCCGGGCCGGGTGCTCAGGCTCAGGTGCACAGCACCGGACACAGGCAAGCTGCTCTCCCTGCAGGCGCCGCAGGCACCCAGCCCGTGCCTCGGGATGGCTTAGTCCTGGCGATTCTGGGTGAGCTGGTGGGCGCTGCTAGCCTCTCACCCTACATGGGCACCGCCGCGGAGGCTGTGCAGGGCCCCCCGGGGCTTCCACGGGGGAGGGCGGCCCCTGGGTATTCAGGTCCAGCGGGTGGGAGGCCGGAACCCCGGATTCGGCTCCCACCTCCTCCCCTCCCTTCTCCCTTTGCAAGGGTGAAGTGGCAAGGAGCTAAACGCTCATCCCACAGAAGAGCGCCCAAAAGTTAAAGGACTGCCTCCAAAGGATGCTGGGAAAATAATGGTTTCTGACATTTCCTGAAATAAAAAATGGCTTCCTGATATACGTATTTAAAAAAAAAAAAAACGTATTATTCCCTCATCCAAAAAAAAATCACCATTATCTTAAAGCTACTTGGCTTTACACACAGAAAAGGGGAGTGGGGGAGGAATGAAGGAGAAAGAAGAGGAGTCAAATGCAAATGGGAAGAACAGAGAGAGGACACACAGAGGCTGGGGGCAGGGGGACGGCAGAGGAGGAGGTAGGGGAAGGCACGGGAGGCAGCCCAGGCCCTCAAGGACGCAGGGGGAGAAGCAGCAGAGCAAGGCAGAGCAGAGGCCGCCGACCGGCCTGGCAGGGTCTCCCTCCGGACACGGACACGCCACCTGCCTGGTCTCACGGCGCTCGCCCCACGCCTCCCGCACCTTCTGGTCCTGCAGCTGGGTGTGCCGCTCTCTGCCCCCAAGGGCGGGAGGTGCTGGTGGGGCAGGGAGGGCACCTCTGTCTGGCTGCCTCCTCCGGTGCACCCGGCCTCTCGGAGCGAGGGAGACTCCGAGGGATGGAACCGACATCCTTCCACCCCACACGGACGGAGAACTGCCCATCCGGCCTGCTGCGGCCACACCGAGGAGCCTTGATGCAAGGTTCGGGGCGTTCGGAGCCAAGCCCGCCGGAGCCGATTCCGACAAAAAAACACAGGGCTGAGACGACTGGTGAACCGAGCGCGGACACCTTCCTCGTGTCCCTTCTCAGGGCGTCAGACAACCCTTGCTCTCCTGCACAGTAGGGCTGGACATACAAATTTTTTTTTTTGCAATATTTTATCCTGCCAAATTAAAAAAATATATTATGGCAGCCTGTTTGTTTTTGTTTTTTTTTTCTTTTTATTTCCAAATTCACTAACAAAAAGGTACATTAAATCCCTTTAAAAGGACAAGCTTACAGTTAAAAAATTACAAGCTCCAGTAAAAATACAGCAAGTGCCTACATCATATGAACCAACCAATATATCCATTCCAGAGGGAGGAGGGAGAGAAAAATAAGTTCAGGGCAGAAATGTGATTTTTTTTTCTGCAAAGCAATAACAATATTAAGCACTTTTTTTCTACATACTTTTTCTACATGGTGTAGCAATCCCCTTTGAATCCCCAAATACAAGTTTCTATACATTTTTTTTTCCGAAATAAAAATTCAACACCCAAGGCAGAAAAAAATTTACTAAAACTCCGACTTTACAGTTACTGTGACAAGAACAAATTTATAGACCCACCATTTAAATTTTACTGCAACATTTTCAAGGAAAAGAAAAGTTTTTTTTTCTTGTTTTGTAAAATGCCCAGGCATTCTCGATTATTACAAATACTGGTCCACTTTTACAGTAATCAAGAAATTTTAATATATATAATATATACTAAAACCCCGTCACCAAAAGAAAACAATATACACGCAGCCGCTGTGGCATTTTGTATAACCTAGTAAGCAAACTTTGAAAAAAAAAATGATCGCTCCAACACACATACACACAATTTTTTTTACCCTTGTATGTATCCAATACTGTAAACGTATTTTTAAGACAGAGTGCACTAAATTTAACTTTAGAAAAAATTAGCCGTTGTTCCTGAATTGTTTTTATTTTCATTCAACGATAGCAACATGTAAGTTCAGCAGTAAGTTACCTCCGCTCCACATCTAAGCAGCGTTGTCCCAAATGCAAAAGGGGTTGTGTACAGTTCAGCTCGCGATGTCCAAGGTTGTGCTGGGTTTATTTCTTCATTTGATTGGGTCTTCTATGGCATTTTCATGTCCTCTCTCTTCAACCAGGATTTTTTTTTTTAATTTAAAGTAAATGTGGCTTTTCTCGTTTTACTTTTTTAAAAAGTCCTTTCATTTCAAAAAAAAAAAAATTTTGCATTTGTCTCAAGAGACTCGGATAGGAAGATCAGTTTTCAAGGCACTCACGTCAGATTGGGTGGCAGCAGAACTGTCCAGCAAGTAACTTGATTTTGTTCTTTATAGTGCCAGCATTGTGAATGCCACGCTTAGCAACACTGACACTCAATCTCGCTGTCCCTTAGAGTTCAACCCACCTCTGGGCCAAAGAGAAGAATATGTTGCAATTTCTTGTTTAGAAGCCATTGAATTTAAATGCAAACAAAAGCTTTTAAAGTGCGGGTCAACAGAATCCAAATGTCTAATCTTAACAGTCCAATGCTGAGCTCCTTCCAACCTAACGAGAGGGGGAAAACTGGGAAGCAGCACGGGGGGCCCCAGTGGCGGGGTCTCTCCCCTTGCTCTTCCGGAGAAAGGGCAGAAATTCCTAGGGTTCCTCCCCCTGTCCCTGCAGCCCGGCCAGCTCAGCGTGCACCGACTGCCTCCCCTGGCTACCAGGCCACGTGACTTCCCGGCAAAGGATCGGCCACCACTGCTGGCACCGTGGGACATGGGGCTTCCGTGGTGGGAGTTGGGGGAGAGGGCCTGTGGGGCCAGAAGTGGCCAGAAAGAACTCACTTACAGGCCACTGACCCACAGGGGGCCGGGCCGTGGTTTGGCCTCCCCTGGGGCACAGAGCAGAGAGGGCACCCAGGACAGCATCTGTGGGCAACACCCAGCTTCAGACCCCTCTCCGCCCGCCCCCCCCGTGGTGGTGGTGGGGGGTGCTGAGTTTGGGGTGCCGCCCCCCAAGTTTCCCTTACAGAACGGTGAGAGCTGAAGTGAACACAGAAAAGGCCTCTGTGAGTCGGAGCTCCTGGGCTGCGCCTCCATTCCACTTCTGAAACAAAGTGCTACAACGTTAGGGATTGTTATCCGCTGACATGCC
The DNA here is from genome assembly GCF_964237555.1 of Oryctolagus cuniculus. Lineage (NCBI taxonomy): Eukaryota > Metazoa > Chordata > Mammalia > Lagomorpha > Leporidae > Oryctolagus > Oryctolagus cuniculus. The sequence continues at coordinate 43,082,062 of NC_091451.1, forward strand.
CCCAAAACGAAACAAAACAAAAGGCAGAAACCGCATGCCACATTTCATTTCAGGCCAAAAAAATGTAAAAAGGAAGGAATAAAATAGTAAACAACTTCAAAATCGTTGAAGTGTTGGCTTCTTCACAAGAAATTACACATGCTTAGCTTAAATCTCAAAAAAGCAGCGCCCCTACCCCAAATTATAATTTAAAACATTCGGCTCCCTCCACACTGCTTGCGAGTCATTGCTCAGGCTACTACGGGGTTTGTTTGTTTTAAAAAAAAAAAAAAAAAAAAAACGAAGAAGGGACGGATACCCAACAAAATTTCTTAAAGGAATTTAAACAGAAGAGAATAATAATTAAAAAAAAAAAAAAAGTACCTGCACATGCCAAAAAAAAAATTACAAAACCCAATAAATACAGAAATTATTGCACAGTTAAAAGGCTCCACAATGTTCAGTGCCTCCATCAACCCTCGGGTCTCCGTGCGACTTGGCAGACACGGGTCGGGCGCGCGCGCGGGGCGGCGGGCGCGCAGGTGCGGGGCGCACGGGCGCGCGCGCGCGCCTGCGCTCAGCTGCGCTCGGCCTGCTCGATCTTGACGTCGTTCGTCAGCAAGTGCTCGCCGTGCCACTTCTTCATGTGTTTCTCCAGGGTGCTGTAGACGCTGAAGGGCATCTGGCAGATGTCGCAGCGGTACACCTCCTTGCCGATCTGCCCGTGCGTCTTCATGTGGCGAGTCAGCTTGCTGCTCTGCGCGCACGCGTAGTTGCACAGCTCGCACTTGTAAGGCCGCTCGCCCGTGTGGCTGCGGCGGTGCACGGTGAGGTTGCTGCAGTTCTTGAACACCTTGCCGCAGTACTCGCACGTGTCGCTCCGGCGGCCCTCCTTGGAGCTGGGCCGCCCGGGGCCCGGGCCGCCCAGGTGCGGCGTGCTGCCGCCGCTGGCCGTGCCGCTGCGCCCGGACAGGCCGCCGTCCAGCAGGTCCCCGGGCGGCGTGGAGAAGCGCAGGCTGCCGTTCTCGGACGAGTGCTCCGACGACGTGGCGAAGGGCGACTGGCGCGCGTCGGTGAAGCCCAGGAAGGGGTCCTTCATGAAGTGGCGCGACGCGGCGTAGCCCACGAGCCACTGCGAGTACACGTTCTCGGAGGGGATGAGCGCGGCGGGCGGCAGCTCCAGGTCCTTCTCCACCTTGATGCGCTTGGCCGCGCTGTTGAGCCCGGGGCTGGGCAGCGGCGCGGGCTTGCGCGGGAAGAGCCCCGGGAAGGGCTCGGCGGCCGCCGGCGCGAAGCCGCCCCCGCGCCCGTTGACCGCGCCGCCCGCGCCCGCGTCGCCCGCGTCGTCCTCGCCGCCGCCGCCGCCGCCGCCGCCGGGGTCGCCGCCCGCGCCCACCGCGCGCTTCAGGAAGGCGCCGCGCTTCTGCTTGTCGGCCAGCAGCTCCCCGTAGGGCGGCGGCAGCGCGCCCAGGCCCACGTTCTCCATGACCTTGCCCAGCACCAGCGCCTTCTCGTCGGCCAGCGCCTTGGCCGCGCCGCCCGCGCCCGGCAGCCCGGGCCCGCCGCCCGCGCCCGCGCCCAGCCCCGCGCCCAGCCCCGCGCCCAGCGCGCCGCCGCCGCCGCCGCCGTTCTCCCGGTTGCGGCTCAGCTCCGAGTCCATGCTGAAGCTCGACTCGGGCCGGCTCTCGTTCTCCAGCAACAGCTCCTCCTCCTCCTCCTCCTCCTCCTCGTCCTCCTCCTCGGGCTCGGGGCCCAGCGACGGGTCGCTCTCGTGGTGGCGGAAGTCGCCGTCGGCCGCCTTGAGCGCGTCGCCCGCCAGCTCGCTGGTGCCGGGCTCGGGCGAGCTGGCGGCCGACAGCCCGTCGTCCGAGCGCCCGGCCAGCGAGCCCGCCTTGTGCATGTGCGTCTTCATGTGGCGCTTGAGCTTGCTTGCCTGCGAGCACGCGTGGTCGCACAGCTGGCACTTGTAGGGCTTCTCGCCCGTGTGGCTGCGGCGGTGCACGATCAGATTGCTCTGGAACTTGAACGTCTTGCCGCAGAACTCGCACGACTTGCTCTTGGCCGGCGGCTGCGGCGGGGGCGTGCCGCCGGGGGGCATGGGCGGCAGCGGCGGCGTGCCGAGGAACGGGGACTTGGGGCCGGGCTGGAAGGGGTTCAGGAGCCGGTGCATAGGGTTGCCGCGGCCTGGCGACACGGGTGGCGGCGTGGAGCTGTTGCCCGCCAGCTCGCGCAGCCGCCGCGAGAAGTCCATGGCGGGCGAGTCCATGGCCATGGGGTTCAGGCGCATGACTCGGTCGAAGGCACTGGGGTGCTGGGCCACGAGCCCCATCTCCTCGGCGCTCAGGCGGTGCGCGTCCAGGTGGTGGCGCGGCGGCGGGCTGAAGAGCGGCGGCGTGCCGGGCAGGCGGCCCTCGCCGAAGCCCGGGTGCTCGCGCAGGATGGGGCCCGTCATGCGCAGCAGGTTGAAGGGGTTGCTGTCGCCCAGGAAGTTCATGAGGGGCGACTGCGCCACGGCCTCGGGCCCCAGCGGCGGCGGGATGGTGAGCCGCGGCGTGAGCGAGCTGCTGGCCGGCCCGGGCTCCAGGTAGATGCGGAAGCCGTGCGTGTTCTGCGCGTGCTGCAGCAGGAACCACGCGCTGGTGAAGGGCTGCTTGCATGTTGTGCAAATGTAGCTGGAAGGCTCATCTTTACCTGGGGAGACACGCGGAGAGCAAGGTCAGAGAGGCCGTGAGTCGCGGCAGGGGGGCGCAGGTGGGCGCAGGTGGGCGGGCGGGTGGGGCCGGGTCCTCACCTGGCGCACAGGCCACCTGGGGCTACGCCTGGGCCTAGCCTCTCCAGGTGGGGGGCCTTGCATCCTCTGGGTGTCTGGGAGGTGCCTGACCCGGTATAAAAGACCAGCGGGTGCACTGAGCCATCCGGGCCCCTGTGTGTGTGGAACCACCTGGACCACATGGACTGGGTGGGCCTCTGGTGGAGTCCTGGGGGCTGTCCCGTGCCACCTGGGATGCACAGCAGGACTCCAGCCTGCACCTGCTGGGTGCCAGCAGCACCCTCTGTCCCTGGTCACCAGGGCTGGACATTTCCAAGCAGCGCTCCCCACCCCCACCGGAAGGGGGCAGGGCAAAATCCCAGCCCCTGAGAACCTCTGCTCCGGCCACTTCTGAGTGGAGGAAGCTTTACAAAAACACGAACTTTTTTCCGTGAGACTTGGCTGGGAATCCAGCGGTAGGATGGTCTAGGGAAACCCTAGAACCCGGGCCAGGGTCTGCGGGGAAGACGGCGCCCCCACCCCGTGTCCTGCACACAGCCCAGGCACCCTCCCTCACCCCCTGCAGAGGGCCCTGGCACTGCCAGCTCGCGGAGGAATGAGAGGACGCGTGCGGTCTGACAGGCAGGCGCCGTGAGCAGCGGCAAATGTTGCTGCATTCGAAACTGGCAGCAAATCGCGGTGGACACGGGGGGCGTGCGGCCAGAATGTCACGGTCTCTGGCACGTCGTGGGGCAGGCACAAAATGGAGGCTGAACATTCCAGCCGGAACCCTGCTCGCAGCAGCCCTCCTCAACTCTGGGTGATGGGCGCGCGCTCCAGCCCAAGCCACTCCTAGTGCTTTACAGGACAGACAGGTGTGGGCAGGCCCTGTCTTCCAGCACCAGATTCACGGGCCGGGAAGCCAAGGGAGGGAACGGCATCCCGGCTCAGCCCCAGGACAAGATGCCGACTCTTCTGTCTTTCCAAACTTTCCCGGACCTGAACACTGGACACTCCCTGGTGAGGCCAGCATGCAAACTGACCATCCTACCCCATACCAGGAAGGTGATGGGCCAGGGGACACACAGGGCCTCTGAGACCCCGTGCAGACCGCCTGCCTCTGTTGTCCGTGCACTAACTGCGTTCAAGGGCTGCCCCCTTAGCGGTGTTCAGAGGCACAGGAACCGCCGTGTGCACAGCAGCCTTAAGGACCAGGTGCCCTGCGTGCCGCCCAGTTTCTGAAGAGCCAGGACCCCAGGGGACATGGGGGGGGGGGCGTAGCAGAGGGGGCTTCCTGCTGTCCCCTGGGGAAGAGCTGGAGCCACTGCCCAGGACCAGGGACCCAGCCACACCTCTGGTGCTACACAGGGGTCGTGTCACCCACTGTCCTATGTTGTGTCTGTGTTTGCTGTCTCGATGACAGGAGATGGGCAGCGGGACAGAAATGAAGTTTTTTCTGAAGTTGCGGCGGGCAGGGGGTCTCTGCCCAGGGCATCTGGGGCATCTTGCTCACACCAGTTCCCCACGCGGAAGCACCCAAGGGGCATCCCCCCACCTCCAAGGGGGCAGGGAGCCCCTCCACGTGCCTGGCCGCCCTGACGCCCACCAGGCCCTGACCCTCACAGCAGAGCCACCAGCTGCCCCGTTCACACCTCTCCTCCCGTGTTTTAGGGCAAAGCAGAATAAATTAACCACCAAAAGGACGACAGATCCCTTTCCTATCCGTCCTGCAGGGCCGTGGGTCTGTGCCCTGACCTAGGCCGCCCCCCTACCACCCACCACTCTGCTCTGGCCACCTCCCCTCCCCCGCCTCTTCCTCACCACCTTCCTCTCCCTTGATCTGCAGCCACACGTTTTCTAGAAAGTTCTGTGGCTGGAGGAATGTGGCTATCAGGCAAACGCAGAACCCGCAGGCAGGCCAGGAATGAAGCCTGCTCTTCAGCCGAAATGGCAGATTTTTTTTTTTTTTACTCAAAATGGCATCTGCCAGGAAACATGTAACTGCATGTCTGAAAGAGCATGATGCTTCCACTTCTTGTAACAGAAAAATATCCTCCTAAAAGGCTGGCTTGGAGCGCGTGGGCCGGGTCACTGGCCGCTGTGTTCACTCACGGGGTCGGATTTCAGGGCCGGGCTGGGCAGAGGGGCCCCTGAAAGACCCCCCTGGCCGCAAAGGCCCCCCTGGGGACTCCCGCCACCCCTCCCCCTTTCCTCCTCACTGGCCTGTCAGCACTGCACGGCTACCTGTGCTAGGACCCTCAGCAGTGTCAGAAACCTCGGAGAGCCACCCGGAACATTCTTCTTCCACTAGAAAACTCGCCGAGAGGTCTGAGCACACGACACAGTCACAGACGGCTCGGGGAGCAGGCTTCCGGGGATGCGGGGCCGGCCCCTTCCTGGGGTGACACTCGGCCTGGCTGCCACCCCCCCGGGAGCTCAGGGTCTCCTGCCCGCCGCGCTGCTACTGGCTGAAGGCACCAGTTCTGGGTTGCTTCGAAGTGACTCAGCCAGCAGTGTGAACCCGGCCAGGTTTTGCTCGCTGAGTCACAGCGGGCAGCCGGAACCAGGGCCTGCCGCCTGCGCCCCGCCCCCCGCGCCTCCGTTGGAGACCCCTCCCCAAAAGCCCTCGCTCAGGAGCTCCCTGGAGGGCGGCCTGGGTTCCGGCTCTGCCTCGAGGCTCCCAGAAGGATGAAGCCAGTCAAGTAAATGCAGCCGCGAGCCTTGATTTTCTCATCAGTAGAATGGGAGCGAGGCACCTGCCTCCAGAGGGGGAGATCCTGCCCCTACAAATGATTCCCTTTGGTTTTTGTTATCCACCCTTGAACCTGGCCCTGGGTGCTGATGGGGGCCTGTCAGGCAGACTCCGGCAGGACCTGAACCCGGGAGGAATCGCAGCACAGCGGCCTCGTGCCCGCCAGGTTCCAGGGAGGCAGAAACCTGCACCGTGAGGAAACCTCATTTTTTACGATGACGCTCGGGACGCGGCAGGCAACTGGACTCCAATAAACGCTGCTCTCTCTGCCACAGGCTTTTCTTTAACGAGCATTTAAATGATTGCTCCTCCTCGTTATGCCGGCTGTACTAATAATACCAATAAAGGTATCGGGGATATTTAATAAAAAACACACCTTAACTGAATTATTAGTCAATGAAAGGGCCATGCTGGAGACTGCCCTGCGCAGGGGCTGGGTCGGAGTGCGGCTCCGGCACGGCCAGCCCACGGCCACAGAGCACTCTACAGCCGGCTTGGCGCTTGCACCAGCGCTCACCGCGGCCTCTGAGCGGGGCCGGGCAAGGCTGCAGTCCTGCCAGCACACCAGGAGCTGGGAGCTGCATCCCACAGCCAGAAGGGCAGGGCCCCGCCCCTCTGGGGCCATCCTGAGCCCAGCAGGACCCCCACCACCTCCCAGCACAGAGCACACACCCCACGGGGTGGGGCGGGAACCTGTCCTCCTGTGTGCACTGGGCAGCGCCTGATCCACAAAGCAAACGGCCAGGCAAGGGGTCTTCCCCACGCCCTCTACCCATCCCTCGAGGGAAGTGCTCTGACGATGCTCGGATGGAACCCGCTCGGGTCTGCCAGGGGCCTCCGCCCCGGACAGAAAACAGGAGGCATTTCCAGACCCAGCTGCAACCCGCTACCTGGGAGGCCTGGTCACGGGGCGGTGAGACGCCACAGTGGCCGAATTCAGGGGCAGGACGCTGGAACCCAGGGTCCCTTCCCTCTCTGGGGTGCCCAGTATCCAAGGACAGGGCTGGTTTCACCATCTGACCACTTGGTCCTCTCTTGAATCTATGGCTGCTGGCAATGCTGTCCCCACAGTTCCAAAATGATGACCACTGTTGGCCCTCAGCCGTGTGGACCAGTCACTGTGGACCCTCAGCCATGTAGACCAGGTGGTCACTGTGGGCCCTTGGTCGTGTGGACCTGGCGGTCACTGTTGGCCATCGGCCATGTGGCGGTCACTGTTGGCCATCGGCCATGTGGCGGTCACTGTGGGCCCTCGGTCGTGTGGACCATGGGGTCACTGTTGGCCATCAGCCATGTGGACCAGGCGGTCACTGTTGGCCATCGGCCATGTGGCGGTCACTGTGGGCCCTCGGTCGTGTGGACCAGGCGGTCACTGTGGGCCCTCGGCCATGTGACCAGGCGGTCACTGTTGGCCATCGGCCATGTGGACCAGGCGGTCACTGTTGGCCATCGGCCATGTGGCGGTCACTGTGGGCCCTCGGTCGTGTGGACCAGGCGGTCACTGTGGGCCCTCGGCCATGTGACCAGGTGGTCACTGTTGGCCATCGGCCATGTGGCGGTCACTGTGGGCCCTCGGTCGTGTGGACCTGGCAGTCACTGTTGGCCATCGGCCATGTGGCGGTCACTGTGGGCCCTCGGTCGTGTGGACCTGGCGGTCACTGTTGGCCATCGGCCATGTGGCGGTCACTGTGGGCCCGCGGCCATGTGGACCTCCTACTCATTTAGACCGCCCTCCTTTGCAGGACATCAGTTGGGCACCCCCAGGGTGGGCGTCAGTTCCGTGTTTATATCCTCCCTCTGCAGGGTCATCTGCAAAATCCACAGCCAGCCCTGCTTGCTCCCAGCGCGCTGCAGCCCCCAGCCCCACCAGACAGTAGGCACAACAGTGGTGGCAACAAGGACCCCGTACAAAACCCTAACCCAAGCCAGGTTCTGAGCTGAGTGCCCGAGGACCACACACGACACTCCCAACAACCCATTCAACAGATGAGCAAACTGAAGACTGAAGAGAAGGTTCTACCCAAGACACAGGGCACTCAGCACCTCCCGCCACACTGACCACAGCCGGGTGGGACACTGAGGCCGGCCCTGGGAGCTGGGGCGGGAGGAAGGTGGCCGCGTGTGCCTGCAACGCGCACCCTCTGCTCCCGCCTGCGGCCAGGGCGCTGTGAGCCGTGCTGCAGTGGGCTAGAAGCGCAATCACATGGTGAAGTCACGTTAACCAGCAACGAGAATGGGCAGACGCGGTGTACCCAGGAGAGTCTTCAAAACACGCGGCCCACAGCGGGTGTCGGTGCTGCCGGTGGCCACGGTGGCCCCATAAGCTAAGAATAAACGGTCCCCAAGCAAGGATGGGCTGACAGAGGCTCCGTCCACCAGAGCCACTGCCCCTACTCAAGCACCCGTGGCAGACATTGCCAATCTATCCCCGCACTCCCGCGCCAGGCCTTGGCATGCTCGGCAGCTCTGCGCTCCAGGCAGCCACTGCCAGTGAGAGTCTGACTGTCTCTGTGCTGTCTTGGATCTGGGGGCTCAGGAAGCCTGGGAAATGGGGGCCCAGCACGGACGGGAGTAAACTCAGCAGCACATCGACGTAGAGCTGCCTTTCTTTTTTGTTTTGCTTTGGAGTTTTTTTTTTTTTTTTTTTTTAAGATTTATTCATTCATTTGAAAGGCAGAGCAACAGAGAGAGGAAGAGACAGAGAGAGGGTGTGTCCACTGGTTAACTCCCCAAATGGCCTCAACAGCCAGGGCCAGGCCAAAACTAGAGTCCGCACACTCGGGTCATCTGCTGCTGCCTGGATCGGAAGTGGAGCGGCCACCCTCCTAACCCGGGGTCAGCACTGTGATCCGGATGCTGGAGTTGCAAGCGGTGGCTTAACCTGCTGCGCCACACCCCAGCCCTAGTGCACTGAACAGAGAGGACCCAGGCCCCCGTCACTGCTGGAGAGACACTCACCTTCCGGGGTGGGGGTGGGGGACACCTAATAACCTCTCAGGGGTGTAATGAAAAGTGTGAAGGACGGTCGGGTGCTGGGAGACGGAAGAATTCAGGGGGGGGTTGGAACCTGCATGAGGCCAGCGTCTTGGCTGCAGGACCCCGCTGAGCCCCCACACCGCAGCCCTTTAACAGAGAAGAGAAGTAAGCTGCTTGAGGGCACACTGCTGGCCTTGGCCTTGTTTTCCCTATGCAGGGTCCGCCCTGGGCAGGCCCAGCCCCCGGCAGTCACGCCCACAGACGTCCCTGGGCACCGTCAGCGGCCCACAGTGGGACAGTCTTCTCAGCCATCTGCCAGCAAGAGCTCCCTTTGGAGCTGGGACGCTGGGACCAAGGGGCTGGGCCTCACGGAGCTCCAGGGTCTGATCTGGGTGGTGGACACGCACCTGCCTTCTCAGGGGTGGACCTCACGGAGCTCCGGGCTCTGATCCGGGTAGTGGACATGCACCTGCCTTCTCGGGGCTGGACCTCACAGAGCTCCGGGCTCTGATCCGGGTAGTGGACATGCACCTGCCTTCTCGGGGCTGGACCTCACAGAGCTCCGGGCTCTGATCCAGGTAGTGGACACGCACCTGCCTTCACGGGGCTGGACCTCACAGAGCTCCGGGCTCTGATCTGGGTGGTGGACATGCACCTGCCTTCACGGGGAGCGTCATAGTGTGGGGATCATCTAGCGTCGCAAAGTGCCCAGGCTGGGGCCCCACGCAGCAGGTGCTGGGTGCACAGGAGGGGCACCCATGCCCTGCGCCTGCCACTCTGCGATCCGTGTGTTTCACAGCCGTCAGCACGAGGACGAGGGCATGTGCCCAGCCCCAGTGAGCTGGACCCAGCGCTGTGCCCTCCACCCCAGGCTGCCCCAGGCAGGGCTGAGTGCAGCAGAAGAGCCCCCGCGCTGCCCATGACTCCCCACAGCTGTACGCCACACAGCCCCCGAGCAGTGCCGGCGTCCCGGGTGACCACAGAACCAAGACATCTCCCGCCGCCTCCGCCACAGCCCACCCCAGCACCAGCGTCTCCCCACGTCACAGAGCTCCCGGAATCAGCCCGCTGCACTCCCCACCGGGTCCCCTGTCTCAGGGCCATGCACTGTCACACCTCCGTGCCCGACCAGGGCTGCTCCCGCTGCCTGAACATCTGCCTCCTCAGGTCCAGCTCACGCCTGAGCCCCCCTGAAGGCCCAGGCCACCCGGTCCAGATTGCTCCGCACCAGTGGTCACCCTTTGCCCTTAGCTCTGTGTGCTCCGCTCACCCACAGCCTGTGTGTGCCATGGACTCTGCTCTCAGGGGGACACTCCTCCCCACCTTAGAAAGTGGGTTTTAACCCAGATTTTCTTAAAAAAAAAAAAAAAAGAGAGAGAGAGAGAGGAAGGAAGGAAAGAAACTGTCAGCCAGTCCCCAGTGGAGTGCGAAGCCCAAGGTCACAAAGTTTGTAAGTGGCAGAGCCAGGGACACATCCCACCCTCCTAACCCGGGGTCAGCACTGCATGGGGACACACAGCAGGCTGCCCCTCACACCGGGGCTGCCAGAAAGCCACGCCCCATGTTCCCACCTGCACCTGCCAAGCCCCAGCTGCAGGAGGAGGCCTCACTCACCTCCCAGGATTCATGACCACCCATCTACCCGGAGGGATCCATGCAGCCAAGGTCAGCCGCCAGGCTTCACCCGCCCAGCGTTACCCGAGGCTGGGGAGGGGCCCAGGGACCCCGGCCTACAGCCCTCGCTGCAGCCTCCACCAGAGCCCCGGCACCGCCCACGACCGCCGGGCCTGCACGAAATGCCAGCAGGCCTGGAGCCCCTCACTGGAAGAGGCCCGGTGGGGGCTGGGGAGACACAGCGGAAGCAGGAGGAAGCATGCGTGGAGGCGACCTCCAAGATGAACAAGCAGAGCTGGACGAGCCCGGGGGAGGAGGGCGGGCCCGCAAGGTGGGGCTGACGTGGGAGCACATGTGGGCTACAGGCTGCCTGGCCACGCTGGGCAGACAGCACTTCTGTCTGCTGCAGGACAGGGCCGGTCAGGGCAAACGGGAGATCAGTCACTTCTGGCCGGAGCTCCACAGGGCCCGCGCGTCCACCAGGTACAGGCCGCCCCCCTCAGCACTTGCATTGGTTCGCTCCTCCCCCTACAGACACAGAAGTCTCTGCTCCAGGCCACGGCCGCTGAGCAGAAGGGCACACAGAGGAGCCTGCGGTCCAGCACTGGCAGTGTCTAGGATGGGCCAGGCCGCCCTGCCACACGCTGGGCCTGGGGGAGGGGAGACAGACAGCCGGGGCAGCGGGAGGGGGGGGCGTCTGTCCTGGGGGGGCAGGGAGGGCGTTGCCCAGCAGAGGAAACCACAGGCCTGGAGGCACGGAGGCGGCACCCTGAGTTCAGAGCGGAGAACACCAAAGGCGAAACCCCCAGGAGGCTCAGGCTCTGAGAACCTGCCAGGAGCCGCGGACGGCCCAGAGAGCGCGTTCCAACGGCTGCGTTTGCACAGCGGCCAGACGTCCACCTCAGGAAGGCAAATGAGCATTTCCCAGAGCCTTCTCAAAGCCAGGAAGCCTTTGGAGCAACAACCTGGGTGCAGCGGAAGGTGGAGCCCTCGGAGAGCAGCCCTCCGACCGGCGCACCTGCGGGGCCAGCGCCCACACTCCGCGGAGCAGCTCGGCCACTCCAGCGCGCTCGTCCCAGGGGTCTCCCAGGAACAGCAAGGTCTGGGCTCTTAGCACAATGGGGTGGGGGCCTTAGAGCTGAACCCCAGCCGCAGGCCCCACGCGCCCCACACTTCCCAGAACAGCCTCGACGGCAACCGCTCAGTTCTGTGGTCAGACCAGGTGCGCAGCTCTAGGCTCAGCAAACAGCCGCCCAGCCCGCGCTCGGCAATGTGTGGGTGCAGGGTGGGAACGGCAGTGTGTGTGAGTCAGACGGGAGAGCCGGGTGGGACGCGCACGGCCCTCTCACACGGGGCGGCTCGGCTGCGGCACAAAGCACCGGGATCTGCCGGAAATACCAGGCGTCCGATGCCCTTGACCTCCACCTTCCGTGGACCTCCCGGGCAGGGCCCTCACCTTTCAGTGGGTTCTGACCGAGGAGTCCATGAGGCCTGTGCTCCCCCTTGTCCCCCCCAGACTTCCCCGAGAACACTCTAGAACCCTGCGGACGGCAACCGCGCAGAGCACGTGAAAGGGAGGCTGCGAGCCAACCCTCCTTATCACGCAGCAGACAAAGAAGGAGTGAATCAGGAAACAAACAGGCAAAAAAAAAAAAAAGAAAAGAAAAGAAAAAGAAAAAAGCAAGCAGCCGGTCGCAGGTGCGTGTGCGGGTGTCGCTCACACGCAGGCCCCGAGCCTCCTGCCCGGCCGGGGGCGGGCCTTCCTCCTCCCAGGAACACAGGAAGTCTCCCTGCTCCATAATTCACGACTTCCTCCGCGAGGCAGGCCGCCATCCTTCCTTTCCTTAAATCCACAAAAATCTCCACGTCCCAGCCCAAGAAGTATGGCAGGGGCAGTAAATCTGGTTTTAATGGAGTGTACGTTTAGCTCTGCGGAGATAATTGACGTTATAGAGAGGCTGGATGCCGAGTTATATAGGTTAGCCAATGCAGAGGGGACTCGTTACCCACACACTACAAACAAGTAGTAATATATGGATATTGTTCCGAGCGGTGTTACAGCAAAAGTGTTCCGGTCCGCGGGGACTGATGAAGCACAGGAAGCGGCAGAGGCGCACTTGTAAATTTGTCTCATTTGTCCCTGAAGTTAAAGGTTATTCCCTTGTTCTGAATTTGTAATGACGACACGCCAGCCCAGGGTTTGTGGGGAATGTTTGAATATTTAAATTGTGGATAATGATAGGCAATTATGGGGTAAAAACTGGACTTCGCGTGGCAGGGGGGAGCCGCGTGGGGCCCCCTGACTGCTCCTGCTGGCGACTCCACCCTGGAGAGGGGCTGGGGCCGTACCTGGTCCCAGGGTCACCGCCTTTGCCTGCGTGAGCGGGCCCTTTTATCCTCCTTCTGCACAGCGCTTCTCTCCAACCAAGGGCCGAGGTGGAGGCGAGGGCACCCTGGGCGCAGCTGGCCAGGGCATCTGTGACAAGGCCAGCACAGGGAGCGGCCTGGGGGTGATACCTTGAGAGTTTCCTCTGCCCTCACGTGGGGTGCCCCTCTCCTCTGCCTCACCCCCCCCCAACCCAGGAGAGCAGGGGGCTGGCCGGGAGCCCCAGCTGTGTGTCCGCCGGGGCCGGGGCGGGGGAGGAGGCACCGCAGCTCCCGCGGCTGCAGCCCAGGTGCCCGCCTGGCTGCGTCCACCGTCTGCCCAGGTTAACCAACTGCAGTGTGAGACGAACTCCAGCCAGCTTGTCACGGAGCACAAAAGTCATCAGCCAGTGAATGTTCTTTTCTGCACCGCAATTAAGACGAATCAATACGACGTGCCACAAATGGTATTTTACTCTCAATAAGGACTCGGGTTGAGTTTATTCAGAATATTTTAGCGCTTCCCCGGGGGATTTTGGGCCGACGCAGATGGCAAATAAAGCACTCAGCCTAAGGCTACAGCACATTATGGTAATTCTAATGTCAGATGTACTTTAATATACAGCTCTATTTAATCACCCCATTATTTCACATTTCCATATGAAAAACCTGCGGCACTTCTGCAGCTCTCTGCCTCTGCCACGGTGCCAAGCTTCCTCCAGCCCGCTGCCGGCAGCCGGGGACGTGGTCATCGTCGCCAGGCGCAGCCGGGCAGAGCTCAAGTTTCCGGGCTCCCGGATGCGCGCCTGAGCTGCCCGCGGAGGTGAGAGCAGCAGAGGCCGGGGATGTGCCAAGCCCCACCGCAGAGGCTGCGCCGGGAGGGCCTGAGCATCCTCCCCACGCACACACAGAAACGCGGGGCACATGCATACACGCAGGGGCCCTCCCCAAGCACCGGCAGCCCCAGCGGCAAAGCCGGGCAACTCGGAGGCTTGGATGCACGCAGGCACTGGTGCTGGCCCGTGACCTGTGGGTCCTCAGCACCGTCGGCCCACCCCGGAGCACAGGATGAAAGTGTTCCAGGGCGCCAGAGGCGGGAGGCTGGGCTGGTGACAAAGGAGGTGGCACGGGGGCTGAGGAGCTGCAGCCAGGCTGGTCCTGCCCGGCTTGCACGAGGGACCCCTGAAGGCCAGATCCCTGGAGAAGCGGAAGGCCCACAGATTCCAAGTGTCTGAGCACCGCAAGGCTGGACAGCAGTCAGAGGAAGCCGGGGATTTGGCTGGGCCCAGGGAACCACTGCCACGCAGTTCACGCAAACGCTGCTGACCACCTAGTCCTCGCATTCTTGGCGACGGCTCCGCTGACCGACCCGCTGACAGCCGGCACCCGACCCTCCCAGGCACCCCAGCTGTGAGTCCCCGTGTGCAGCCACCGACGATGATTCTTGTAAATGGTGACACCGTGACGTTAAGACAGAGGCTGGCCTAGGAGCAGCCTGGTTCCTAACACGAGGTCAAAACCATCTGCCACAGCAAGAGGGCGGGCGGCAGAGCTGAGACAGCCCCAGAGCGCACGGCACAAACACTGCACTGGCGTCCGTGCCCCAATGAGCCGACCAGGGGCTCAGCCCGGCAGAGGCGGCCAAGGGCACCGCCAGAGGAAGGGCGGGCATCTGCCTGCCTGCAGGTCCGGCTGTGACGGACAGCTCACCGCCTGCCTCCTGCACCGTTCTAACTCCCGACCCAGGGCTGTCCTCGGCCTCTAGATAGCTCGCTCTGGGGCTGGGACAATGGGGAGTCACTCTCCCTTTCCAAGGCCTTTGAGTCCACGCGGCTATTACTGCTTATCCTTAAGGCTGAAAATAGATCCTAAAAGTCCCCAGTTTGGAAAAACAGGTGAGACCAGAGGTTCTCAATGGAGCTGGCCCCACTGGGAGGCTTGGGGCAACATCTGGAGGCATTTTGGGGTGATCACAAAAGCGAGGACTCAGGGTGTCCTTAACCATGAGGGGGCAGGGGGCCAGGGAGGTGCTAAGCACCCCCACAGCGCACAGGACAGCCCCCACGGCTCAGAAGCACCGGGCTGGGACTTCGGCTTCAACACGGGCTTCCTGTGGGCTCTGTCCTTCAAGCTGGCAAAAACAGACATGAGGAAGAGAGGCGGGGGGCGCCGCGGGGGCGGGGGGTGGAGAGGGGGAGAGGCGGGGGAGGGGGAGGGGCCCACACCCTCCACTTTTGGCAGCACAGGCACTGTGGAATCCCAGTCAATTTCATCATCGCAGAAATCATTTGAATTCCGGAGCTGCCTGGAGCCCAGGAGCCAGGGCTCCTAGGGAGCTCCGTGCCTGGCCTGGGCTGGTGGAGGGAGCGTGGGCTCCACGTTCATCGGCCCCTGCCCCCCCAAGCCTGGTACCCAAGAAGGGTCCCTGGCGAGGGATGCCCCTCCGGAGCTCAGCCCGGCCACTCCAGCGGGGACCTCGGGGCTGTCCTAGATTCAGCTGCTCAGCTGTGCGCTTTGCAAACGCGGCTGCAGGAGCTGAAAACCCAAATGCACTTCCTGAAGCCGTGGAGATGAAAATACAATTTCTGCTGCGTCCGCCACTCTTTTTCACAGTGCAGCACCATTGGACGGGGCGGGGGTGGGGGGATGACCACGCAAGCTTAAGTGATTTTTTTTAAAACACGATCCACAGAGATTACATAAAAAGTACAATTAAGGGACGCTCAGAATCCCGAGGCCTCCAGAATATTTTTAGAACAATCACTGGAGTGATTCTTCTTAGTGGTAGAAACACTCCAAATCAGAAAGTCAATTTTTCCTCTATTTGCAGAAGTGAGCTGGCTCCACTGGACGGCCTGCGTGTGTTTTGCTTGGCGGCTGCTCATAAGACTGTCTTGGCAGCTTTTCCTTGGAGCGCGCACGGTGAACCTGGCTCTCGCACACAGTAGCACTTTCATTCTACGCGCCGAGCCACGCTTCCCGAATAACAGCCTGGGAGCTGCAAAACCCCTATAAGCCCGGCCCTTTAAATGGGGAACAGAGCAGCCCTTTCGGGGCCCTGCTCGCCACAACAGGGATTGTAAACCGGGGCCGGTGCTTTCAATCAAGAAACGTGGCTCTTGTTAAAAAGGCGGAAAACAAAACAACGCCGGCACGTTCCGGGGACAGCAGTGCGCCAGCTTCCACCTCGCCCCTGCCACACACACAGGCCCTGCCCTGGCCAGCTCTTTAGTCTCTCCTGCCACCAGCCGGGTGCCAGGGGTGTACAGCCCCAGGAAGTCAGGACGGGAAGGGGCAGGCCAGTTGGCGACCACGTGGGGCTGGCGCTGTGGGCTGGGCACGTCTCACGCTCCAGCTTTCCAGGTGTGGCTGAACATGAATGGGCGTGGGGGTGGGGGTGGGCGGGAGAGGTCCTGACCCTGAGCTCCGGTTTCCTGACCCACAAATGGGGACGACGCCTGTACCGAGGTTGGTGGGAGACACCAGAGCCTGTGCGCGGAGGGCCTCGTGCTGCTCGAAGCTACAGACGCACAGGAGCCAGTGAGTGAGTGAATGAAAGCAGGTGGGGGCCAGGGAGGACAAGGAGGTGACGGACGGGCCAGGAGCCAACGCCCTCCATCCCTGGTCACTCACGGCTGGGAGCTGTCAGTCTGAGGCGGGACCGCCCTCCCCGGCTCGCAGAGGCACAGCTTTCTGGCCCTCCGGAAGGGGCTCCCGCCACTGTGTTCACACGCTCCCCTTTCTTTCTCTCTGTGTTGTTTACAAAGGTTTCATTATGTTTTCAACTAATCAGGAAGGCCCCGCTAATACACAATTAACATGTGATTATAAAAAAAATTAAAATAGCTTCCAGAAGAAGGAAATGTAATTAAGTAGAGAATGCTTTTCAGTAAGTGCGTGCTTTAACCTATTGTCAAAAGACAGCCTACGTCCGTCCACAATGCCTGGAACAGACGCCAAGGGCAGAATGTTAAAGGCGAGTAAAAAGAGGATGTGATTGCGGGAGGAGTAATCACCGTGGACCTGGCACGGCGAGCTCGGCTCTGGCTGCAGAGCGCTGACCTCCCCGCCATCCTCTAACCACCCTCTCCTGTACAAATGCTTCCCTTCTGCAAAGATAAAACAGACGATTAAACCCAAACCTCGGGTAGAAAGTGCAAGCAAGTGAAGGCCCAGTAGCCAGGCAGGCAGGCGCTCGGACTCCACTGCGATCAGGAGTCCCGGCCGGGGGCCACGGCGGGGGGGGGGGGGGGGGGGGGTGTGACGTCACCCCTCTCTAATCAAGTCTGAGGTCACTTTGCTTCTGATCGCTTTTGGCCAGATTTCAGGAGGGATCTGTCTGTGAAAACTCTCCTTGGAACGTGGGCTGACCCACCCCCAGGATTGTCTTCTCCCAGTTTCCTGAAGCCCCCGGGGGTCAGTGTCAATGTGACCTTAGCCCTGGGCTGGGGGTGGGGATGGATGGTTGCTGTCAATCAATATGGCCCCAAAGGAATCGCAAATTTCAGCAATTTCCCAAGGAAACGGAGTCTGGGGAGAAATATGCACCTGCAGGCACATGAGTTGTCAACATGGTTGACCCCCCCCCCACCTCCAGACGTGACGAGAGGAAGCGAAAGCAGGAGGCCCACGGGGAGTGCCAGGGTCCCCACCCCGGGGACCCAAACCACAGGAGCTTAGCACAAACACTCCTGAGCCCAGTCTGCCCCCAGCATCCCTCTAAACTGCTCTGGCTCAGAAAACACGGTCGGGTCTGGTAGCACAGGTGCCGGGACAAACATCCCACGGTGGCAGCAAAGCCAGGAGCAGGCCTGGGGGGCATGGCCACAGCCTCTGCCTCCCTGGCTGCTGCCCTCCTGCCAGGGAGACCCTCGTCCCGTGCTGCTCCACGTGCCTCGGGCACAGGACTCGAATCCAGGGCTTCCATTCCAAAGTGGCCTCCACTCCACAGTTATGAGCTGGGAGACCCAGGGCGAGCTGCTGAACTTCCGCGAATCCGTCCCCACTGCCCGCGGCGTGCTATTCCCTGCCTGCCACACAGGGGATAAGACAGTCCAAGGTTCTAGCGGCTGGCCCTGCGGGAGGGGAGCAGGGGCCTGCAGGGGCCCAGGCCTGCAGGGCTTGCATGGAGGACTGCCTCCCTACCCAGAAGCCTTAGCAACGCTGGACGAAGCCACAGCCCCACCGCCCCTTGCTCCGCTCTCACAGCAGCCCCTGTGCGCCACAGCTCCCACGGGAGGAGCCCGAGGCGCTGCGGTGAAGCCCCCGGCAAGGAAAGGCAGCTGTCGGGGTGGCCCAACGTTGGCCGGGCTTGGCCTCTCCTCCAGGACGGCACCCAGGCACGCGGAGGCAGAGAAGGGGAAGCTGAAGCTGCAGAGGGGACTCCCCCAGCCCAAGCAGGACGAGGGCCCGGGTCTTCAGCTGCTGTGCAGCCCAGGAAACAGGAGGCCCAACCAGCCACAGCACAGCCCAGACAGGCGCTCAGTGCGGATCTGTCTGCCGTTCCGAGCCACAGCCCACAAACCCAGCACGGGCACCGGCAGTGGTCCACTGTGACCCAGGGCTCCCCCCAGGGGGACCCCTGGCACCCAGATTTCCACAGATGAGCCCAGAACACAGAACACTCCCACGACACCTCCCTGGGCTCAGCCTATCTTCCCTAACCCTTTCAGATAGCAGATGAAGGCTACAAGGCTCAGAGAGACAACGCAGCCTGCCTGAGGCCACACAGCTCCCACCCAGCCCAGGGCCTGCAGCGCAAGCGAAGTTCAAAATCAAACATGGGTGAGTTTCCTTGCCATGGCCCCTGCCCCCGGGGATGCCAGGGGTCTCCAGAGCGGGGGGGGGGGGGGGGGGGCTTGTCCCGTTCACCCCCGCGCCCCTTCACAGCACCATGTGACACGCAATAGGTGTTCAGCCAACACCTGCTGGACTCTACCGGAACGGCCCTCCTGCCTGCTGCCCAAGAGAGCCGTTAACATTCTGCAGTCGGCGCCCGCCCCGAGCGTCTGCACGGCGCAGCGAGAACTGACAATTCTTCCTAGATAAATATCTGGAAAGAGGTCGGGAAACAATTAAAACTAGAAGCTAATAAATGATGAAGAAGCCCAGGAGCCAAGTCCTGGCCCAGTTCCCAGTCTTCATTCATGCATCAAGAAAACCCCAGCGGTCCGAGGCTTCGAGAGGGCAGCTGGGCAGTGGGGCCGTCCGGCGCAATATAAATGGGAATTAGATACGATCGAACGTCCTCGCTGCATTCCCAACACCAGACACCACCGCCCGGCGCCCCCGCCCCCACCACGCCGCCCCCGCCAAGCCCCTCCTGGGGGGAACACGTGACAGACGATCTCGTAACCAGGCAACCAGGGGAGGAAAAGGCTCCCAAGTTCCTGCACAGAAGCCATGACGGCCGTGTTCTGCCTGTGGTGGCTGTGATGCCCTCCTTAGGTGGGGCAGGGGCTACGCACAAGCCATTCCTCCAGCCCAAGACCTGAAGGTCCTGGCATTCGCCCTCCCCGGCCCTGGCCGGCGCCACGTCCCTCCCAGCCACAACTACGGTCGATGCTGGCTCCCGAAGGTCCCGGGCCACGGCCCTTCCGGAACAGCTCGCCCTCTGCTCAGCCTCCCCGACTATTCCCGGTCTGCAGCTGTCTTGACAGATGCTCCCCAAATCCAGGGACCCAAAGCCCGGGGCCCAACCTGGTCAGCTGCGCATGGAGGAAATGTCTGCCTCCCGGCGGTGGGAGCGCCTCGTGCCCCTGGGAGACGGAAGCTCTGGGTGCCGTGAGCCAGCAGGTGCATCCGTCTGCTGTCGGAGCTCACAGCACCGTCCAAGGCTGCAGGAGACGCCCCGAGAGCCGAGTGCTCAGGTGAGCAGCTCATTCGTGGGGGTTTCCTCCTCCCCAGTGAGGCGGGCCCTGGATCAGGCGACTGGAGGCTGGAGAAGGGACAGGGGTTGTGACCAGGAACACACCACATGCTAGGAACTTGGCCTGAAGGTTCCACACGCGGTCTCAAGAACATGCTCTCGGGCCTCGGGGTGCGCTATTTTTTTCACAGATGCAGAAACTGAGGCCCAAGACCTTTGTGCCTGCCTGGCCTGGGCCCTTCTCGGCCCACACGACGGAGCTCTTTGCCAACAGTCAGTTCATTTCAGGGTGCTGTGCAGGGACGCGGTTGGTGGCAGTGGGTCAGGTGGGATGAGCAGTTGTGAAGAGAGAAGCACAGGCTGAAGGCATGTGTGCAGGGGCCCAGCAAGTGCCAGGCACCACCTGGCGCCCGGAAGGACCCCCCCCCCCACTCCTCTCTCGCCAGTCAGCAAAGTCCCTTGGGAAGTGGGGCCCCTGCTCAGAACGTAGTGCAGAGCTGTCACTCTTTCTCTCCAACATCCATAAAGCAAATGAGTGTAGTTGGAAAATGGAAAATTGGAAGGGGTGGGTTTGTTCCCTCACGCGGCAAGCCTCCAGCTCCTGTGGGTGTCGGGGGGTGGCAGTGGTGGGGGCGCTCCAGGGAAGAAATGAAGGCAGAAGTCCCCGCGCATCTAATAAGCTGCTTCTGACATCAGAGACACACAGGCCACTTGCGTGCTTCCCGGCTGCATGAATAGAATCTGATTATTTCTGACGTCTCTGAATGGAAATGACCACAGCTAGGTGCTGGGTGACGGCTGCAGCGGAGGAGGCTCGCTGACCAGGGCCATCCGGGCAACAGCCGGGCAGAGTGTCCCTGCTTGGGGACCGTGCAGCCCCGGCCAGAAGAGGAGAGGCCGGGTGCCATCCAGACCCTGGACTCCCAGTCTGGAGCCACGCGCAGGGTAGAGACGCGATGCCAGCAGAGAGAAGAGGGCTCCAAAGGCAGGGAGGGGCCGCACGGGGCCGGGGAGCCATCCATCACGGCCAGGCTGACGCTGTGAGTTTAGCTCACATCCCCTGCTACCTCAAAGGGCTGAATGGTTTTCTGGGAAGTGGAGGGAGGAGCAAACAAAACCACAAGCTTGGCAAAGGCGACCCGGCTAGAAACTCCTCTTCCCATTTGGCCAAAGTCACCGCAACTCAAAGATGGACATCGCTGCATTTTCTGATCTTTGAGGGTCACTCACTTTGGGTAGGAGACTGCACAGATACAGGCAAGGATGCAGGAGAAAACGCGAACCAGCAGGGGACCAGCCGTGCACACGCTGCGTCCTTTTCCCTGGAGGCTGCGACAGGTGCACACGGCCGTCTCCCCAGGGAGCTGCTGCTGTGCTGGTCTGCATTTGCTTTCCGCTGTGACATCCACGCTTCTCTCTGCCCCGCTACGGCCCCTCCCTCGAAAGCCAGGAAGCTGTCCCTGTCCTCCCAGTCGGACTCTGCTTGTTTCAGTCCCCGCTGAGGCCACCGCTGCAGCTGGTGGGCGGGCCTCTCTGCTCTGTCTTCTCGCTGGCGTCCTGGAAGTGGAGCGCCAGGGTCAGAGGGCAGGGGAGCTCCTCCCACAAACTCCCGGCGGTACACCCAGCCCTCGGAACACTGCACCATTCCACGCCCGCCTGAACAGCAGAAAAGTACCTGCGGGACTCCACATCAGAAAAACAACCCTTCTACAGAATCAGTAATCTTGGAAAGACCTCCCCAGCTGGGCGCTGGCAGGCATGCCCCCTGGCTCCGCCCATGCTGGCAGGCACGCCCCCTGGCTCCGCCCATGCTGGCACCCAGGGGTGCCCCAGCCACACTCCCAGCAACACCCGGGGCACGCGGTGGCGCCTCCCTCCCACTCCCTGGACACCACAGAACGAGGCTGCGCACGGGGCCGCTGTCCACAAACAATCATTTAAAAAAAAAAAACAAAACAAACAGAAAGAGAGCGTTGCTGGTACTTTTGCGCGACTTGTCTGCTTCCTGAAAACGTGAGATAATGAATAAAAATGTTCATTACTGAATTATTCACTTTTCCTCCCTGATTCACGTCCTGGTAATTACCGTGACCGGCCTAATAAAAACGGCTACAAACCGAAGGTCAACTGGCAGTTAGAAGTGTTCATTTTCATTTCAATGTATTCATCTCTGGCTCCTAATGGCCTCATTTTCTCCCATGCTCCTTAATAAATACCACTGAATTACAGGTTAAATAGCTAAATTAAATTATTGCAATTACGGCGTGCAGAGCCCTGAATCTGGGTGTACCTTTCCCAGTTCAATTAGAAGCGCAGTTTGCGCAGCCGCGAATTCTGACGGCTGTCAATATTCCCAGTGGCTGAGGACCTGAGCCAGCGCCCCGACACGTGGGAAGAGTGCTCGACTGAAGCGGAACCACGCCATCACAAGTGGATTCTGGACATCGACCACTGGGCATAATTGGTTCTTCTCCCCTGGAGAGGGAGAAGGCAGAGCTGGGGACCTGGCTAGCGGCCGTGCGTGCATGCGTGTGTGCCCGAGCGTGCGAGCACGCGTGTGTGTGCACAAAAGGAAAAGCCCCATCGTCTGGAGGGGAAAAGCACGTTTCAGTACATACAGAGCCTCCCTCTCTCATGCCACTGGCCCACAATTATTTTATGAGTCCACATTAAAGAACTTCCTCATTATTTAAATATATTCCCACGCTTGTTGCTATTGCCTCGCCACAGGATTAATTATCCAACATCCCTTACAAGACTGAGTGTCTTAATAATACGGA
This sequence comes from Oryctolagus cuniculus, assembly GCF_964237555.1. Taxonomy (NCBI): domain Eukaryota; kingdom Metazoa; phylum Chordata; class Mammalia; order Lagomorpha; family Leporidae; genus Oryctolagus; species Oryctolagus cuniculus. The sequence continues at coordinate 43,104,144 of NC_091451.1, forward strand.
GTGCCTGGGAAGGCAGAAACCCCTCACCAGCCCTGCTTCCCCGAGCACCAAGCTAGGAGAGTCGATTCCTGGTGAAAGAGCTCCCCCTGACTTCGCCATCCCGCGCCTTCCAAAGCCGCCACGTCCCACCGCCGACGGGGACTCGGGTCTTCTTTTCTTAAAAATTTCCTGATTAACAGGCAGCACGGGCGAGCTGGGAGTCCCTGCCAGGAAGGCAGTGGGAAGCCCAGATGCTGCGGAGGTCAGAGCCGCTGCCCTGGCACCGTGGCCAGGCCGGGCTGGTGGCCGTGGGGCGCGGTGGTGCAGGGGAGGGCACCTGGCTGAAACCCCACTGGGAGCTCGGTGGGCCCCGCTCAGAGTGCCAGCGCCTGGTGCTGAGAGGCTGGGATGCACAGCCAGCGGCCATGGCCGTGCCCGAGGGCCCGGGCACAAGTGAGTGGGACGTGCAGGGGCAGAGGGTGTGGCTCAGGCTCTGACATCCGAAAGCCCTCCCAGGACCACCTCCTTCCAGGGGTGGGGTCTAACCCCCCCGCCCAGGCCCAGGGGAGCCACCTTGCTCCAGAGAGGAAGAGGTGGGGGCATCTGGATTTCCACCCCACAGCCCTCCCCTGCGGCCACAGTCAGGGACCCCCTGCAGTGCCTTGCCCCAGGGCCCGTGCCACAGCCCTTCCGTGGCCACACATGCCTGGCATCAGGCAGGAAGCTGGCACAGCCACTGCTGGGCCTAACCCAGGTCAGCCAGGAAGCAGCCAGTCCTGCACGAGGGCTCGCTGCACCTGCGGCTTCACCTCCAGCGCCCAGGGCCATCCCTGCCGCCTGGCACAGAGCACCGCCCCCATCCGTGTTTCCTGACCCAGCAGGAGCCAGCAGAAGCCCAGCTTCCTTTTCTGCCCCATCCAGGAGCTCCTGGCCTCAGGCCGCGGATACAGCCAGACCCTTCAAGGCTGGGAGAAGCCAGGTCAGAGACTGGACACGCGGCCATGTGGCCACGCCAAGCCCCCGGCCGTGGCACTTTTCCGAGAGCACCCAGCTCCCCAGGGCTGCAGCTGCAGCCGCGCAGAGCAGCTCCTCTGGCCAGGATTTCATCCCTGCAGCCAGACCTCGGCACGCGGTAAAGGACGCCTCGGAGACAAATCGGACGTTAACCTGAAAACGGACGGGGAGTCAAGCCGTCACACGCAAGTGACACGGTTTTAAAGGAAGGGCGCAGTCAGTGACAGGCCAACCACGGATGAGGCGAGCTCACACCCAGGCCCCGACCCGGGCCTTGCAACAACCTGATGAGGCAGGCATCACCAGCCTCCCGTGAGGAACCCACGGCACAGAGAGGTGCAGTGACACACCCAGAGTCACAGAGCAGAGTGCCTGTGTCCCGTGACAGCTCCCTGAGGAAGCTGCAGACGCCTCCTGGACTGGGTCCACCTTGATTCGCTCCCCACAGCCACCGCGGCTTTCTCTCTGCCCTGTCCCCAGCACCCTGGTCTGGGCTAACGCTGGCAGCTGTCGGGCCCCTGGAGTGTCCTCCCTCAGCCCGTGCGCTGGTGTCCCCTCAACCTCATCTCCCAGTCGCCAAGCCCACTGCACAGCGTCTTTGCCTCCTCCGAGCCTGGGCTCAGCCTCCCTCCCCGAGCCCTGCCTCCCCGGGCATCCCTCGGGGCAGCACGCTTGGTCTCTGCATTGCCGGTGCCCGGGACAACGCGGGACTGCACACACAAGCCAAGCAGAAAGGAGGTGAGGGCATTGCCATACAGCCCAGCCCAGAGCCACCTGCGTGTCCTGGTGACAGCTTCCTACACAGTGGGAGCCTGGGTGGGGCAGTGTGTCACACAGCAGGGAGGGGGGTGCGGAGGAGTTGTCTTTCCTTCTTTTTTAACAGATTCCCACCCCCCCAAGAGGAAAAAGAGTAGAGGCATCGCCCCATCAGCTGGATAAGAGAAAGTGCTGGGGGACAGTCCAGGGAGAGCCAAGAACAAATCCTAGATGGTCGGTGCCCGGGCAAGACAGGCACCGGCACACCTGCTCCTGCCGGAACCCCTGACCACTCAAAGGGTGCAGCCCGGCCCCCTCCAGGCGCCCTCCCTGGCCACAACACAGCCCTGGGAGGCAGGAGAAGCCACCTGCTGGCCCCCAGAGCTCAAGGCCAACAGCAAGGGCCCTCCCTGGCCCAGCCTCGCTCAGGCCGGCTCATGTTGGGGGTCAGCAAGGTGGACCTGGGTCTCAGGTAGTTCCTGCCATGCTGGGTGAGCTGGGACCATTCCTTCCCTCTCTGGGCCTGGGGCTCTGGTCAGGGCGGGCGTCCAGGCCAGCCAGCATCAGTTCAAACCTACTGTTGAGAACCCACAGCCTCACAGCTCCAGCGCCCTGGGAAAAGGGGCGGCCATGAAAAGCCCAGGTCTCCTGGCTGCCCATCCTCCTTGCTGCCCGCTGCCCTCTGTGGCAGAGTCAATGGCCGCTGCCCTTCCCAAGCCCCCACTGTGCGCAGGCAGACAAGGCCCCTTCCCCACATGTCTCCATTAGCCCCCGTGCCTCTCCACTCCCGTCCTGGGCCCGGGCTTGTCCCCTGTGGCCTCGGTGGGCAGAGCGGGTCACAGCGGCTGCCTGAGCCCGCACCAGGGGGTCCCTGCCCCACTCGGGCAGCACCCACACACCCCACTGCCAAGGGCAGAAACAGCACATGCGTACCCAGGACAGCGAGAAGGTCCCACCAGTGAGAAGAGCGCCCTCGACCAGCTTGTAAGTGGAGGGCACTGACCTGCGTGTGTGCGTGTGTACATGGGGGGGGGGGGGGTGCAAAGAGAACATTGACGCTGAGTCCACACCGTCCCTTCCCCAAGGTGGGCTCCTAGAGTTCCATGTAAGAAGTGCCCAAGCCCCACCAACGGGGGTGGGAGAGGGAAAGGGAAAGCCAGTTCCTCACGGCTTCACCACTGAACAGGCGTCCCCTGAAGCACCTACTATGTGCAGGGGCCCTGGGACGAGGCCCTGCCCTAGAAGAGTTCACTCGTTCACTCCTGCGCAGGGGAGCCTGGACGGAGGGGCACATGGTCAGGAGCCACACCCATGACACCTGCGGGCCCGTTACAGGGAGGCCTTTATCACAGCAGGGACAGAGAGCTGGACGACAGACAGACGCAGCCCAAATCGTTCTCCCAGGCCACTGCCCCTGCCCCCGCCTTCCAGGCTCTGCCCAATTTCCAAAGCACAGACATCTAGGACCCCAGGCAGGGGGAGCTCAGCCCTGGGCTGCCTGGGGTGTCAGCCGAGCGGGCAGCTGAACTGTGCGGCCGGCTCTTCGTGGGCTATGGAACAGAGGCACCCGTCTAGCTGGGGTCGGTACAGAGCAGCCGAGACACCTGTGACACCCCGGCCCCCGTCTCTGTCTCTTGATCATCACTGAGAGGTTGCTGGGGCAGGACAGGTGGGCCGGGCTCGGATCACCAGGGCTTGTGTCCACAGCATGCACCTCCAGTTATGTTACTCTCAAAGGGAGGACGGAGCGATGGGAACCTGCTGGAAATGCCACCATTCACAGCGGTGGGAAGGGAAGGTGAGGATAAAGCAGGCCCTCAGGGACCCCAGGTAGTCGGGAGAAAAGTCGAGAGCTGGCAGCAATAGTGCTTCTCTCCTTGGCCATTTCTTCACGCTGGTGTGGCCAGAGGGCCTTAAACCAAGCCACCTGGGACACCCCTGACCGGGACAGCCCCGGCCAGCCAGGCCCAGGTTTTATAGTTTGGGAAAACTCAAGGACTCTCCAAAAGGCTGCTTCTCCCACTCCAGCAACTACTAATTCAACACAGCCAACAGCCAGGTGTCGGCCACGCTGGCATCCCAGGGAAGGGAGGCCCGATTCGGAGCCCTCCCTGGTGCCAGGCCCTGGGCTGGCCACTCCTTAAACCACACAGTGACCAGCGATGAGCTCCGTTTTCCAAGGGAGAGAAAGCAGCTCAGACACCGCCCCTGGCGGGTGAGGTCAGGAAAGAGTCAAAAAACAAACTGAGGCGCACGTTAGGGAGCAGAAGTCAGAACGGGGGTGCCCATGCTGTCTCCCCAGCAGTCAGAAAAATGCCAGCACGCCTCCCGGTCCCCGGAGAAGGTGGCTCTGAGCCACCACGCAGTCCCAGGGCCGCCCCAGCGTCCTTCCCCGAGGGATCGCGGTGCCCAGGGGAGCCAACCCCACAGCCGGGGACCCCTCCATCCTGCCAGCCCGGCCACTTCACGTCCTGCCTCACCTGGCAACAGGGCCGCGGAGGAGATGAAGGCGGCTCTGCGTGATACCTCAAGGCCATCGGTCAAGTGGACATCCTCGCTCTCAGGGGTCTGCAAACCAGGGCCAGCGGCTGGCTGCCTCTTCTTGTAGAGTTTTCTTGAACGACAGCCACGCCCACCATTTGCCTTGCCCGTGGCTGCCCCCGCACTGCAACGGCGGGGCCGATGGTCTCCCCAGAGGCCACTGGGCCCTGGCCCCTGAAGTGTTCATCTGGCCCTGTAGCTTAGACAAAAGCTCTGTCTCCAGTCAGACAAATGGGTTTGAGATCATCCCAGCACCTCCCTACCCTGAGCTACTACTCTTTATCTTCACAAGCAAGTCGACTCACAACACCTCCCTTTTTGCCAAGGCTGCCAGGGCGCTGTGCCCTCCGTTACGGTGCGGGTTATGGGGACAACCTGTACTGCCAACTGCAGGATTCCCGTTATTCCACCCCCATTTCAGTGCTTCTTAAAGCACGGAGCCCCGGAGTCCTCCGGTTACGAAGCAGCTGCGGCACAAAAGGTAAAGGCAGAAAGATAAAGATAAAGGCGTGAGTGCAGGGTGGCGGCTCTGACTCGGGGCCCCCTGCACCAGGATAAGCTCTGCAGGCCCCGCACTCAGAACTCGCCTGGCCGACGGCGCCTCATCCCTCCCTTCCCACCTCAACCTGCTCTTGGGTCCTCCTGCCTAGGAATTCCCACAGGAGCTGGGGAAGCTTTGGCCACTCGCTGTGGCCACCTGCAGTGCCCTCCCCACTTCCAATGGGCCAGAGAGCTCTGAAGAGGTCCCTCCCTCCCTCTCTCAGACCCTCACCCACCTGCCGCTGCCCTGCACAAGGGGACCCAGAGGCAAGCACAGGACGGGATCCGCACCCCGGAGACACGATGCGGCGAGCAGCCTGACCCAGCCGTGTGCGCCAAGCGCAGCCTGTGCAGGGAGCTGGCTCTTGGATAAACGGAAGCTCCCTTGGCTGCCCAGAGAGGCCAGGGGGCTTGCTGGGCAGAGTCTGGCCAGGCCAAAGCACGGAGGAGTCCCAGGAACAGAGCTCAGCTGTCCCACAACAGCCCCAAGCGGCAGTTCCTGCCCAGAGCAGCCAGCGGCTGTATGGGGCGACCTGAGCCAGCTGCAGGGGCTCCAAGTCCCGGTCTCCCCCAGCAGCACCACGGCGTTGTTAGGGACTCAGATCACTGATGCACCCAGGCCTGGCGCTGGCAAGGGTAGTGCAGTGCACAGGGCAGCACTGGCGGTGAGCCCGGGGGGTCCAGGGGGTTGCAAAGGCTGGGAGGAGGAGCTGGCCTGCCCATGAGGGCACCCCAGGGCCCCAAGGTGGATACAGGTCCCTACCAGCCTGAACTGGACAGCCTCGTACAGGCCCCGTGCCCCCATGGACAAGGAGGCCAGGGCTCCAGGACGGCCGCCAGCTGATCACCTCGTTTTCTGCTTGCACTTGATTAGGCAGTCGCTGCCACTGGCAGCCGGCAGCCCCCAGGATTCACACCCAGCTTCTCGAGGGCTCCTGCGGCTCAAGTAATAAAAGGGCCATCACTCCTGGCTCACAGAGACGGGAAGGGGTCCCAGCAAGACCCCGCACTGCGCTGGTTCACAGTGGCCATGTCCAGCTGGTCCAGGGGGACTGGGGGCAGGGCACGGCATTCCTGGCCCAAGACACCTAGGTGCGCTCATCGGAGCCCAGCGCCATGCTGGTCTCGTGGCCCCTGCCCTCAGCCACGGTGGGATCCAGACACCCAGCCAGGCCAAGGGCAGCATGGATACGGGACCTCCACGCCCACGAGGTGCAGGGGGTGGGGCACGGTGCAGGAAGCAGAGCAGGTGCACTACGCGGGAGGGAAGCACGTTGCCTCAACTGAGACCCTGGGCAGCCGTGTGGCCCTGCAGCACGGGCTTGGCCCCTCTGAGCCTCAGTCTCTTCCTCTGGAAGATGGGCGCAGCCACCCCGTCTCAGAGCACCCGTGAGAATTCAGGCCACCGGGGGGAAGATGGGACACGTTGGGGAGCACCCGCCCTCTCTCCTGACTCACATCCTGAGCCCCCAAATGCCGTGTCTATCAAACACATGGCCTCCACGGACATCAGTGGAGACTTCTTGGCCAGCGTGGAGACCAGGGAGATCACAGGAGGCCATGAGAAGAAGCCAAGTCCAGGGCTGGGATGCGGGCAGGGTGAGGGCCGACCGGGCAGGGGCAGCGCTGGCACAGCTGCACTGCAGGGGACACCCAAGGAAGGGAGGCCTGCACTGAGCCACGGCTCAGCAAAGAGGAACCTGGGCCTGGGCTGGGCCAGCACCCACTGCCCCGGCCACCAAGAGGCCCGGGGGGCGGGGGGAGGCTGGGGCCAGGACAAGGGGAGAGCTCTGGGGTGGACCGGCCAGGCCACTCTCTTCATGGCTGTTTTTAAGTCTAGGCCCCCAGGCCAAGATGTTCCCTCTCTGCACCTGGACTGCAAAACCAGAAAACGCGGCCTGCCCAGGACGTCTGCTGGGCCCTCCTGGCCCCCAAGAGGGTGGCCATAGTGTCCTCCACCACCCCAGTCTCCTTGGCAGTTCAGTGTCCCCTCCCACCCGTCCCTTGGAGCAAAGCCCAGCCAGGAAGAAAATGCAGATGCTACTCCTGGGCCGGTATGAGCGGTTAGGTGTGGCTGCTGGCCTATCGGCTAGAGCCGCGCAGGCCCAGGGAAAAGAGGTGCTGTGATTGACAAGTGATGTCTGCCGCGGCACAGCAGGGAGCAATGGAGGCGCACACCCCTGACCACAGTGCATCTCTGGACAGCAGCATCCTATCCCTTCCAGAAGAAACGGAAGCAGACAGAAAAAGGATTTTAGGAAAACGAAACCTGGCAGAGTTGGTGCAAGAGGATGGTGGGAACGGGGGAGCAGAGGAGGAAGAGGCACCTCGATGCCCCCAGTCGCTGGGCACCAGCACAGTCAGACTTCCCCGCCCACCCCACCCACAGGTGCTTACCAGGAAGCTTTTCTCCAGAGACGGCACAGAGCACAGCTCTCCCTGCCCTGCCGGCCACCACCCCAGCTCCAGCCTCTGTCCCAGGCCTGCAGCAGCCTCCCCAAGGAGCCCAACTCTCACACCCAAGAACGGAGAAGCTGAGTTCCTGAGGCTCGGGTCCTCGGCGAGGATGGCCCCCGCCTGGGTGTGAGGGCCACACACACACAGACGTGGCCGGCGCAGTCCGGAAGCTGACAGGGGCTCCCCACAGCTGGAAGGGAGAGACGGAGGGAAGGGCTCCCGCTGGGGGACAGGATGTCCCCACCGTGGGATGCAGATGAGCAAGGAGCCCACACTGGTGTCACAGGGCCTCCATGCCTACTCCGTGCCATGGACCCCAGGGCAGGGGCCCAACTCCCGCCAGCCCTCAGCTCAGCCATGCACATGGGGTCCCACAGGCACCTCCCATGGGAGCGCTCTCCACACAGTGACAACGACAACCACCGGACCGTGGGCACTGCTGAGGCTGCCTCGTGCCAGCCCTGCAGCCACAGCCATACGCACGCCCATGACCCCGAACCACGGTGCCCTCCTCTCAGGGAGGGAGGGAACTGAGGCTGGAAGATGGCAGCGGAGAGCCACAGGCACCCAGGGCGGAGGGGGCAGGCAGGGCAGGCGCAGGCCTGCTCACTCCACGCTGGGCTCCCTGCCCTACCCTGCATCAGAAGGCACCGGGAGGGCGGCAGAGGGGTGAGCACCCTCCCCAGCCCTGTGCGCCTACAGCGGGGCCAGTCACACACTCAGGGGCTGCTTCTGCCCGCACTCCCTCCTGGTCCTGCGGCTCCTCCTCCTCAGGGCATCACAGAGCACAGTCCTCGGGCAGAAGGTAGAAGGCACATTTCACACACGCACACACAGATGCACGCATGCACACGCATACATGCACACGCACATGAAGGCATGCAGGTGTGCACACGTGGACACGCTCATGCTCCCTCACGTGTACTCAAAGCACGCACACACGTGTGCATGCACAAGCACATGCCCACACGTGCATTCCCACGTGTCCACATACATGCACACACACGTCTCCTGTGGCCACTTGAGTGCCTCGTCCTTGTCTCCCAGGGCTGCACCCAACCTCTTTCACACAAACGCACCAACGCACGCTCTGACCTGCCAGCCCACTTCCCACGCCAGGCTCCTCCCACGCCAGGCTCCTCCCCCCCAGAGCCTCTGCTCATTTTATGGGAAATTTAACGAGCAGACAAACTGCTCCTCCAGCCGGAGCTCCTCATCTACACGAACTTTCTCCTTTACTCATAAAGAGCAAACTTCGACTCCACGCGAGGAAGCGTGCTTGAACCCCTGCCCTGACCCACACCCGCCCAGGCATCCTCAATGAGAAGCCTCAGCTCCAAACCACACCTGTGTCAGGTTCCAGACACCAAGCCCACTCGGCCCTGCCCGCCGCCTTCCCTTCACCCCACCCCGTCACCCTGCACCTTTCTAAGAGGTGCCGCCGGCCCAAGGACTCACCTGAGTAGTGGGTGGGTCAGAGCGAGCAGCCCAAGTAGGCAAAAGCAGAACAGACACCCCTCCCCCAATTTCCAGTGACCCCCAAAACTCAAATGGCGCGCCCAGCGCGGTGAGACAGAGTCCCAGAGGGCCTGACTGCTGCGCAAGGCGACACTTCTCAAGTGTACAGTCGTCCCTGCACCTTGCAAGAGACCAAGGCCCCCAGATGCACCTGCCCTGCCACCTCCGCTCGGTTCTCCTCGTTCTGTCTGGGCTCAACAGCCTCCTGGGAGCCAAACCACAGCCAGGAACAAGGGAGACCCAGACTAGCCCCCCAGCCTGGTCTACAACAACTTCACAGGCCCTGTGACAGGTGTCACTGGGAGAAGGGCGTGGAAGGCAGAGGTGACCCCTGAGGCCCGGGATCAGTGGAGACGTCCAGAGAACACTCCCCGCCCCAGGAGCAGCGAAGGCCCACCCGTCTGTGAACCAGGCCCGAGGGGACAGAGGCAGACGGCCAGGGCAGCCCATCTGGGGGTATTGTATGTCCCCACCTCCACACCCTGCCTGGCTGCTTTTCTCCAAAGCACAATGCTAGCCTCAGAGACACTTCCTGCACCGGTCCCCATCTCGGTCATTGGAGCTTCCAAGAGGCCCTAAGGCGCCCAATGGGCAAACCTGGTCAGAAGGACAAACAAGGCTGCCTCCACCCTCGGCTGAGCAGGACGCCCACCAGGGCCAGGGGACCAGACCCAGTGCCAGGATCCTGGTACCTGCCCAGAATTCACCTGAGCTCACAAACAGGAACCTTCCAGCCACATCTGCAGGAGCTATTCCCTGGGACCCCGATTGAGGAGCCCCGGAACGGGAGGCTCAGCCGCCCGCGGAGAGGGGCAGGGCAGGGCAGGGCAGGAAGCCCCATGCCTGCCCCTCTGTGCCGCCCACAGCCCCGACCGCCATCAGATGGCAGAGGACCGCAATCCCTGGTGCCCAGCGGATTAGCCAGTGCCGAGGTATAATTGCAAGAATTAACATGATCGCGAGGTCTCCCTTCCAAAAATTCCAGGAATGCCAGAACAGCTCTCCTCTGGCCGGGGATGAGTCATGTTTTTAATAGAAGAACTTAATTTCCACTTCTGAGGAATCTGGGCTCGGGGAAACATTGTCTAAGAAACACTCGCCTCGCTGGGACCACAGCAAGCTTGGCCCAGAGTGGGACAAAGGTCTCCCAGACCCACGGAGAGCCCCGGCTCAGCACGGTGCCCCGGGCAAGGCGCAGCGCCTGCAGGGCACTGCTGAGGCCTCGTCCCCGAAGGGCAGTTGGCAACAAAGCTCGGGGCCCTGGCGTGGTCCCCAAGGGGCTGCCCGGCGTGGCTGGGCCCAAGGACACAGCTGGGACAGCACCGTTCTCCTGATTCCAGAGGCGGCCAGGAGACACAGCCGCCAGGGCCTGCTGGAGAGAGAGCCTAAGTCTCCAGACCCTCAACGTCCCTGCTCCCAGCAGAGCTGGCTGGAAGGGCACAGGACCAGCAGGCTGAGGCTAAGGACCCCACGCCTCCTTGTCCTCCGATCCCCCAACCAGAACGGCAGCTGTCAGGAAAGCCGTGCCACTCAGCCCCCCGGCGCAGCGGGCACGCCTGGTCCCTGCCGCTGCCTCTTCCCGAACCTCTGCAGAATCCCCGCCTCCTCTCCTCACCCCTAGGAGTGCAGTTTTACATAAACTTGAACTCAGGCTGGGCGTCTGGGGAGAAGACTTCCTGCAGGCATGGGCACCCGGCCCCTCCCTTCTAACTTACGTGGCCCCCAGCAGGTGCCCATGCTGGGTCCTTCCAGCTCAGGGACGCCACGTGACGGGGTGAAGTGACACTTGAGGGCCCGGTAGCAAGAGCTGGCTCGAGCCAGGGACACCCAGGCACCTGCACCCCTCACCTGAAGAACTTCACAGGTGAGCTTCCCACGGGTTGCACTGTGGCAGCAGAGGCCGCTCCGAGATACCGGTCACCTGGGCAGCCACAGGTCCCTCTGAGCACTGCCAACCCTGCACCGAGATCTCCCTGGGTCCCCACGATGCCCGGGAGGGCCCTTCCCACCCCTAAAGCCCCACCCTGCAATGAATAACAGATACCCCAATTTTCCCTTCCCAACGGTCCCCCCCCCCCCGCCTGGCCAGGGGAGAGGCACTAATTTATAAGTCACAGATAATGTCACCCACCATTCATCCAAATGTGTCACTAACATCCCATTAGACTGTAATTATTTTTTAATTAAAACTAAGAAAACTGGCATGCCTGCGCCGACTTTATGCATCTGTTATGGGTTAAAATAGCTTTTAAAAATTGTCTCCGAGACCGCAGTCTATTGTGGCCACGGCCCTGCCAAAGAAAACGCAAGCTTGCTTATTTTCTCCGCGGGGTGCAGCGGTGCCTATGTGTGCCGGCATAGAACCGGCTGGCCGTGAAAAGAATTCTAAATAAAACACAAACATGGAATTTGGCAACGCCACAGAAGCAAGCTTAAGACTAATTCCAGCATGCGGACGGCTCTCACATAGTAAGTCTGGCTCCAGCGTAAATGGAACCAGGCACTGTAAAATACCAAGGCGAGCTGGAGTCTCCACTTAAAGAGACAGAACACTGATTCCAGGTAGAAGCAGCTCAGGCAGCCGGCTGGCGTTGGCTCCATAAGTCCATAGGTTATTAGCTGTTTGCTTCCAGCCAATCCCGGCGTAGAGAGACGTATGCTAAGAGGGAGAACAGCAAATGAAAGCCATCACTTTGCACTTGACTCTGTGGCTCTGGAAATACTGAGTTCATTATCTCAATCAGAGCAGAGACTCTCCGAGACCTCAAACACACACAAACCCAGAATGGGGGACGGAGAGCCAGGCAGCTGAGAGACCGAAGGTACGAATTCCAGCAGAAGAACACACGTGGCCCTCGACCCTAATCAGGCACGGGGTTGGGGGCTGACGGAGGAGGGGTTACGGCAATGGAGGAGCAGACCACAGGGACGCTGGCACTCGCGCCTCCGCCCGGGGCACAGCGAGGATAATGACTGTGATGATAATAATTACAGTTATAACAACAATAAAATACAATAGTAATAAGTGCTACTGTTCACCACGCTGCACGCCCAGCTGCTGCGCAAGGTGCCTCCTGTCAGCAGGGAGAGGTGTTTCACCCCAGGACGGAGCGGGGAAGGGCTCCGGGGTCAGACTGCTCGGCTTCCTCACCTGAGGGTCCTGCGCCCAAAGCCCACCACAGACACCCTGCGTGTGCCCCGCCACCACCAACCACCTGATTCGACAGCTGAGTGGGTGGGGTGGGGCTGCCCAGAGGCGAGGCCGCCTGCCCCAGGAACGTCAGGCGCAATGGGAACCCAGCTCCGAAGCCCTCGGCCTCCCTGCACACACTCCCGCGGTTTCCAGGGCTGTGGGCTGTGGGGAGGGGGGCGCGGGGGCTCAGCCCCCCCCAGATCTTGAGGAAGGTTCTCATCTCCAGGGACCTCAGCAGACCCTGGTGCTGGAAGGCGACAGGCACACAGTCCAATCCAGGAGGACTCACACGTGCAGGAGGCACGGGGAGCAGCAGGCAGGGGGCAGGGCCTGTCCTGTGCTGAGAGCTCCCCCCACCCACACACGCTGATGTGTATACCCATGTGGGTGCACAAACCCCTGTGTGCACACACTCACACATACATACACACATACACACACACTCATGTGTATACCCATTTAGGTGCACAAACCCCTGTGTGCACACTCACACATGTATACACACATGTGCATACAAACACATGCATACACTCACACACATACACACAAACTCACACTCATGAGTATACCCATGTGGGTGCACAAACCCCTGTGCACACACTCACATGTACACACACTCATGTATATACCCATGTGGGTGCACAAACCCCTGTGTGCACACACTCACACATGCACTCACACACGTGCACACACACTCATGTGTATACCCACATGGGTGCACAAACCCCTGTGCACACTCACACATGTACACACACGTGCACACATACACTCACACACGTGCACACATGCAAACACACACAGGGCTTTTTATTACAGGGTCTGTGCCAGGCCCAAGGACCCTGGCAGAGGCAATGGGAAAAGCCGGGAGAAAATCACATGAGGCAACGTTTGGCTGCAGTGAGAAAGCCAGGAATGTGCTCCCTCCCGCCGCGGCCACTTCCCGCAGGTCGGCTCAGACCTGGAGATCCCAGGGCAGCTGGGCAGGTCGGCCTCGCCCGAGCCCAGGACCACCAGCTACTGTCCAGGGACAGCCAGGACACCTCAGCCCACAGGTGCGCAGGGAAGCCACAGTCAGGCCACGGTCAGGTTACTGCCGGACAGTCCTCACAGCCAATTCAACTGGGGCTGAGGACCAGGCTCCTTAACCTCTGACCCTGCCTCCTGCCCCCACCCCACTCCCACAGGTCCCTGCTGGGCGGTGTGGCCCGGCGTGTGACATCACCACGCTGCAGCTCCAAACTGCTCTTCCTGAAAAGATGCACAGTGTCTTAGAAGATGCAGACTGAAAATACTCCTGGCTTCTCAGAGCCAGTTTACAAAAATAATTATGTTTTCTTAAAAAAAAAAGTAGATTTTAGGCGAATCTGTGTCCAGCTATTTTTAGCTCCTATTCAACTCTGTTAATTTTCCCTCAAAATGATCACTGCGGACTTTCCGTGAGGCACTCCCTCCTGTTAATAGCTGCATCCTGACTAGGCTGGTGGGCAGGGCGGGGGGCACCAGAAGTGACCACGCGGGCCTCCTACAGCCACCACGGCTCGCCTGCCCGCCCGCCAGGGGTGCCCAGTCTTGGGAGAGCAGCACGTTTCCAAGGGAGAAGGAACATGGCCACCGCATCCGGGACCAGCTCCGGTCCCACGGGGGACACACTGAGACACACGCAGCTCGGATCTGCCCCAGTGTGGGAGCTCACGGAGGGCACCAAGCCTGGGTTCCAGGGGCCCACGACCCCGGCAGGGGCAGGAAGGCCTGAACGGGGCCCCCGGTGTGCTCGGTCCACAACCAAACCCCTGGAACGGAGAACACGGCCTCATCTGGAAATGGTCCCTGCAGGCTCGACTGAGGATTAAGGATCCAGGATCACCCAGGTGAGCACGAGTGCGTGATGTCAGCGGCTTCAGGTCGCCCAGTTCCCAGTCACCTGCCACAGGGGTTCCCAGAGCCACGGGGAAATCACAGCCCCCAGGCGACACCCTCGCCACAGCCTCGCAGCACAAGCCCCTCGCCCAGGGTCCCCCCCAACCAGGCCCCTCCCTGTGCAGCAAAGGAGACCAGGCCAGCATGGCCCACACCACAGGGAGAGCCAGGGCTTGCCCAGGACACCCAGGGAGCCCCACCCCGACCCCGCCAAACGCGGGGCTCTTCCTGCAGTCACCCGCAAGTCGGAGCCTTGTGGACACAGCAGACAGCTGCAGCGCGCCTGTCCACTGTGCAACTGTCCCCAGCCCCAAGCCAGCGAAGTGCTCAGCTGACAGACAGCTCACGTCCTGGGGGACCGGCGCAGGAGAACCGCAGGACATCCAGGAGGGGGCAGCCCAGCAAAGGGGCTTCAGGCTGCAAGCCGGGGGCAGGGGCAGCTGGCTCCCGCCCACGCAGGCCCGGGCCTGTCCCTGAGACGCGACTTCCTATCCCATCAGGTGCGGACGCGAGCACCTGGAACCTTGGAAGCATTTCCCCCCCGCCCACCAAAGACACAAGAAAGGACCCCCTTACACTCCGAAAAGGGAGAGAAACCAACTCCACGGGAGCCCACACTCGGTCCTCTGCCCCTTGACCCTGTGGACAGACCCTGAGCTGGGTCAGCGCTGTGCCCCAGGGGGCCGGGCCCACCCCCAGCACTGCCCGGCTGGTGGGAACGGACAACACAGTCGCAGTGGGAAACAGCCGAGCAGCTCCTCAAACCCTGGACACAGGACGATGGCTGACCTGCCGTCCCACGCCTGGGTGCGTCCACTCGCGGCCCCAGCTGCGTGATTCCCCACGGCCCAGAGGGGGAGCAGCCAGGTGCTCATCCACACACCACGGAATACTACCCAGCCTTGGAAAGGAAGGGGATTGACACCTGCGGATGAGCCGAGGTGACATCGTGCTTGGGGACATGAGGCAGACACGGAAGGCCAGGCACCTGCCTTACGCGTGCCGGCGGGTTCAGAGAGACGGCGAGCAGAGACCAGGGCTGGGGCAGAGGGAGGGGGAGTCAGTGTTGGACTAGCATAGGGTTCACTTTAGGATGACCAAGTTTCATGGCGACGGCTGCACAACCACACAAATGCCACTGAGGCGCAGGCCTAAATCTGCCTAGAACAGGCCATCCGTGTGCGTGTGCGTGTGCGTGTGTGTGCGTGTGTGTGCGTGTGCGCACGTGTGTGTGCGTGTGTGTGCGTGTGTGTGCATGTGTGTGCGTGTGTGTCTGTGTCGCCACAGCTCAGAAGCTTCTCACAGTCTTAGCTTCGGACCAACGCAGGCAAATGGGCCTTGCTCAGTGGCCTGTGACCACCCCAGGACACAGGGCTAACCTGTCAACAAAGCACAGTGGAACCGGAAGCAAAGAACGCCGCCTAAGACAATGCCAAGAGCAGACCCGAGCACCGGCGGGGCTCGCCTTCAGGAACAAAAGAACAATCGAAGACAAAATGCCAACTGCCCCCGTTCCGGCAGGTTCCGGCAGGTTCCGGCAGGTTCCGGCAGGGGCGACTCTGCTTCGGCGTTAACCTCCGACCCTCTCCGTGGCAATCATAACACATGGGCTCCGGCCAGCCTGCAGGACAGGGGCAGCCTGGGAACCAGGAAGCAAGGAGGGGCAGGCCCCAGACTCAAGGAGACCTGGGTTCAAATCCCACCACCATGTCTGCCAGATGAGCAATTTCAAGCAAGTCACGTCACCCCCTGCCCGTGAACCATGGGAGACGCCACCCCTGCAGAGGAGGGGCGCAGAGTCCCAAATGCAGGCTGGGGAGACTCCTGCAGGGAGCCTGACGCACAGCGGGGCCGGCTGCACCTGACCCGCGGTCCCACTGCCGAGGGACCCCACGGGGAAGCCAGTCACGTTTGCTGCTTCCACCACCACTGACCACACGGCAAGGGCGCAGGCCAAGCCTGCCTCTCGGTCTTCATGAAACAAAGCCCAAGGAGGGGCTTTAGGAACGGGCAGGCCACGGGTGTCCAAGCGCTGACGTGTAGCCAAGAAACCCCCCACACAGGGACCCCTCCCGCCAGCGGCTTCTTCTGGCTGCTCCTGGGACTGAACTCGTGAGCCTGGGCTGCGTTCGGATAAACCGTATTTCACGGCTTCCACGATTTTGCTCTGGCTGTGAGCTATGCACAACACACAACCCTGCATCCTGGGCGGGCCCTGGGGACTGACGTCAAGGGCATTTCACCCCCCCCCAACCAAAGACACAAGAAAGGACCCCCCACGCTCCTAAAAGGAAGAGAAAACGACTCCACGGGAGCCCACACTCAGTCCTCTGCCCTCTGGACCCTGTGGACAGACCCTGAGCTGGGTCAGCGCTGTGCCCCAGGGGGCCGGGCCCGCCCCCAGCCCTGCAGCTGGGCACAGGAGCTGGCCTGTGAAGGCTGGCGTCGGGGGTCAGGTGATACGTCCCTGACCCCCACCCAGGCAGGCCCAGAAACCCAGCCTGAGGGGGATTTGATGGGAAAATCTTGTCCAGGCTCCAGTCCTCTTCCACATCAGTGCTTCCCTCTGGTGGCCTGAGGGTCAGTGACGGCCCGAGTCCAGCCAGCGCTGCAGGCGGGTCCTGGGGGAGGCCCACATCCACACCTGTTGGAGACCGTGCTGGACAGGAAGAAGCCATCCCCACCCAGCAGACCCCTGGAGCCCTACCAGCTCCCGAAAACCCAGTGCGAGAGGGCTTTCTGGGGGTGCCCCGCCCACCGTGCCACCTTCTAGAGCCCGGCCGAGCTCCCCAGTGTCACCCTGCACAGGGACTGAGGGATGACCCAGGGAGACGGCAGCTTGCTCTGGTTTCCACCGGCAAGCTCCACCTCCGAGGCCCACACCGGCAGGAAGCCAGAGGGGAGGGTGAACCCCACACTTTGAGACCAGCCAGACCCGAGTCCGAACCTCAGCTGTACGGCCCCAAGTGTGTGGTCTGGTCTCCCTGGGCCAGAGAGTCCTGAGCAGAAGGGCGGAGGGCTGCCTCTTCTTAGGGGCATTATAAGGATGGAGTGCTCAGTTCAGTGCTGTGCACAGTGGGCCCGCTGGACGGCAGCAAGCCCTGGGGATGTGGGTGACAGTGGCCCTCCCTCCCCTGTCCCCACACTAAGAGATGTTCAGGGACAGCGGCAGACGAGTGATCACGGGGACACGGGCCCCCAGGGCCATGGTACCGCAGTGTGCCGGCGTTTTCACAGGGACGTGGGGGACCCATTTTACAGGTAAAGAAACAGAGGCACAGAGCAACCGGCCAGCCTGGGTCCCGGGTTCACATGCGTCCCTCACTTTGGGAAGGGGGCCCAGGGAGGCCTGTCCCCGAAGCTTCCCACAGAGCCTGCAGCCATTCTGCTGAGACACGTCCACGGTGACAGCTAAGCTCACACACAAAGCCAGACCTCGGAGCTCTGGGGAGATGAGGCGCCCGGTCACGAGGCACAGCCCAGAAGGGCATGCATAAAGGGTCAA
This sequence comes from Oryctolagus cuniculus, assembly GCF_964237555.1. Lineage (NCBI taxonomy): Eukaryota > Metazoa > Chordata > Mammalia > Lagomorpha > Leporidae > Oryctolagus > Oryctolagus cuniculus. The sequence continues at coordinate 43,121,564 of NC_091451.1, forward strand.
TCCCACCGCAGGTGGCAAAACCGAGGGTCCAGGTGGCCCCTCAAAGCCAAACCTGCCGCCGAGTCAAACTGTGTGTTTGCTGCAGAATTTTTAAGCGGCTTCTCCTGGGTGACAGGCATCCTTTTCTGGTTTCCATAGGAACTCAAGAAGGGCACTGTGGCCTGGCAGACAGGGACCGAGCACCCAGCTCCGGGCTCACATCCTGTGGCCACTCTCCCCACCTCTGCCTCAGTCTCTCCACCCATATCATGAAGCAGTCAGAGGGAATAATCTCTCAGGTCCACCCCCCCTTCCTGGATAATCAAGGATGAACTCGGGCCTCAGGCCGCCCCCAAGGTGGGCTCTGGCCGGACCCCTGGTGTCCACGCAGAGCAGGGCACCAGACCTTCCCTGCCACCGGCCCGAAAGAGCAGGCGGCCGCCTTGGGCTGAGGTCTCTGCTGCCGGTGGCCGGCGCTGCTTCTTCACATCCACTAACTGCTTGAAAGCTCTGCACCCAGCGCTGCATTAAAAATTAATTACACATGCTATTTTATTGCCAGTGCACAATGTAATGAGCACCAGCTGTGCTAAACAGCCAACCTCCTTTTTAAGACAGCTATAAAAAAAAAGAAGAAGAAGAAGAAGACGAAGAAGAAAGGAAGGAAGGAACTGCACTTCCAACTGCCTCTCCTGTCAGAGCAGAGAACAGCAACATCTTGTACGGATTTGAACAGAATTCTTTGATTTAGCTCTGCCTTCAAAGGTCTGAAGGGCCGACTCGCAGAGGGACACGGACCCTGGCGGGGCTGCGGCGGCGCCCGCGCCCCGGACCCCTCTTATCTGAGGACAGTCATGCGGGTAGGTGCCCCGGCTGGGCGGCACAGCCCCTGCCCGGGTCCTGTGGGCTTCCAGTTGTACCAGAGGGGATCTGACTTCCAGAGATGTCGATGTTGGGGACGGGCACTCTGCTGCCACCTCGGCCACCTCCACCACCCTGGAGAAGCCGCCTGCTCCAGCCCTGGGGACCATGTAACCCTCACGGGCCTCTGGGGCACTTCCTGCAGTCACAGAGGGAGGTGGCGATGGCGGCCTCTTTGGGGTGTGATCCCCACCCACGGGCAAACAGCAGAGGGGAACCCACAGAGCTGGGGTGCACAGCCCAAGCCGGTCACCGCAGCGGGCACCCGGTGATCTGTGCAGGACCACAGCCCCTTCCCAGAGCTACAGCTGCCTATGGTTTTCTGCACCTCCCCTAAAAGCCCCGCCCCACCGTGCGCCAACCCCCACTGACACTGGGACAGGAGAGTGTCCCCAAGGGCACCCCAGAGCAAGCCCCGTACTCACCCTCCCTCCCTCCAGAGTCTCCACGGAGGCTCCAAAGCCCTCCTGGGGTCCCCTCGGGCACCCCTGCCCCAGCACTGAGGCGGGGCCCGGGCGGGGCCTGGCCAGTGTGTCCATCTCAGTCCGCTGCTCATTGATCCTCTGGTGTTAATCAAACCCAGTCCAGAACGAAACTACGGCTTGCTGCTCGTTCTGGTATGAGATGTGCAAAGCACAAACCATATCATTAACATAAAACTTCCAGAAATAAGGCCACTTTCCAGACAGACTGTATTAATTGCATCAAGCCTTCACAGCTAGGGTGGTCTGATCCACAGCGTCCCATTGGACGGCTCCGGTTATAAAACCAACACAGAACGAACACCGGGATATAATTGAAGGAGGGGGAAACGGCCGATTCCACTGTTAAACCCTACCATTTACTTACAGGTATTCTTTTATCTTTATTGTCCCTTTAACCCATGCCAAGAAACCCCAGACTAGCTAAATAACACAGCGAGCACCATTTCAGTAGAAAAGTAAATTGAATTTAACTTTACAAGATTGCCCTGTGATTTCGGCATATACTAATGACTGCAACTGACTCCCTCTATTAAACCCAAACACATCCACTTCCCCGCGCTGGAATCCTGTGTGTTCTATGGAGACCCTGAACCTCACAGTGGCTGAAGACCATTCGCAGCCACCTGCGACGCTGGCACACCATCGAGCCAGGCAAGCGGCAAAGGCCTGGAAACGGGCACAGACACTAACCACGGCCGAAGGTGAGGCCCTTCCTGCTGCTGCCTGAGCCCATGAGTCATACCTGCTGCAGCACACGCGGTACGAGGCACCGTTCTCAGCCCCTGGCCTGAGCTCATGCAACCCTGAGAACCACGCCTGGAAGCGTGGGCTGCCATTAGCCCATTCTGCAGATGGGGAGACTGAGGAATCAGGAGGGGAGACACATCCCCTGAGGCCACAGAGCTCCACCCACAGCGGGCTGACTCCTCTGGATCACAGAAAGCTCAGGCAGGCAGGGGGGAGGGGTGTGGCAAAGCCCTGTGGTTTCATTCGTCTTCTGAACACCCCACCCTGCCCTGGGAACCCCAGCCAGGCCCAGGCTGTCTCAGAGACCAACACGAAGGCCTTATTTATTTTTCTTTTTTTTTTTTTTTTTTGAAAGATTTTTTTTTTTATTTGAAAGTCAGAATTACAGAGGAGGGGGGGGAGAGAGAGAGAGAGAGAGAGATCTTCCATCCTCTGGTTCACTCCCCAGATGGCCACAAAGCTGGGCCAGGCCAAAGCCAGGAACTTCATCCAGGACTCCCATACAGGTGCAGGGCCCAAGGACTTGGGCCATCTTCCCTTGCTTTCCCAGGCCACTAGAGGGGAGCTGGATTGGAAGTAGAGCAGCTGGGACTCGAACCGGTGCCCATATGGGATGTCAGCGTCGCAGGCAGCAGCTGAACCCCAGGACCTCATTTCTAAACGTTACAACACACACGCATGCACACAAGAAAGTTTGTGGGGACACGGAACTAAGAGTTCACCTTCAGTGACCTCTTGTATGAGCTGGAGTTCAAAACCTGCCCCCAAATAACACTATTTTCTAGCTCCAGTCCTCACACATTGCTCAGAAATTTGTGTGTGTGTGTGTGTGTGTGTGTTTTAAAAGGGGTGGGGTTATGAGGCTCAAAGGGGGGCAAGGACTTGTTGGAGGCCACGAGCCACGGACCCCTACCCACGGCCACACGGCCAGATTGTGTGGGCTCCTCGGAGGCAAAGCAACCTTTCAGCAGAGTCCAAGCCCCTCTCCCCAGGGTGACCCTCGGGAGGCCTGGGGCTGGGGTCCGGAACAGACACCCAGGCCCGGGGCTTCTGGGGCGCGAGCACGCGTGCACTGGGGCGCTCCCTATTCACCGGGATTCTTGGGTTCAACGCGTCCGACCCAGAGAGGCAAAACAACGCCAGTCCCGGGCCATTCTGTGGTTGCGGCCGACGGCGGCTTCCTAACGGTTCGGGGGAATTTAATGACTCTATCCCAACTACTAATTAAACAGGCACTAAAAACACTTAAGTGAACGGCCCAGTGCCAGAGACAGAAACCACAAAGGGACAAAAACTACTGGAACAGGACATTTTTCAGGTATCGCAAGTGATCAGAAAATACGCTGGCGGAACCTGGCTGCAGACTCACGGGTGGGACCCGGCGAAGGAAGCGGGCAGAGCTGGCCATCGGGGCAGAGGGCTGGAGGCAAGAGCAGGCCCCCAGGAGGGCCTCCCCACCCAGGAACGGGGCGTCCTGCCTCGCTCCCCTCCCCGCACACCACAGTCAAGGGCTCACGGTCTCCAGTCCTGAAGTCCAAGGAAGCCTCTGAGCCGACAAACACCCAGATGAGGCCGGGGCCAGGTGAGGAGCCCAGGGCCCATCCCGCCTCCACCACCTCCTCTCCCCTCACTCCCCAGGGACCCCATTCGCTCTCTACAACCCCCGCACTACAGGCAGGTAACCCACAGGCCTGGCTCTTCCCTTGTCTGCAGGTTTCCCACACACCAGGGGCTGGGAAGCGGCTCTGAGCTAAAGAATGAAGGCGCGAACAATGCAAGGAGGCATGTCAGCCATGAGACCTCAGTCTCTCTGTGGGGTGCAGCAGACCCCAGACTCACGGGTGCACACACCGGGGCGGGCATCAGCGCAGTGGTAACGATGCTGTGGGAGGCACTCGCGTCCCAGGCTGCAGTGGCTGCGTCTGACCCAGCTTCCTGCTACTCTGCACCCTGGGAGGCACCCACCACGTGGCCATGGGGGAACCTGAATTGAGTTCCTGGCTCCTGGCTTCGGCACCACCCAGCCGGTGGCTATGGGCACTTGAGGAGTAAACCAACAGAGGGGAGATCGCTCTCTCTCTCTCTCTCTTTCTCTCTTCCCCACTCCCCCGTCCCCATCCCAACACCCCACCCCCCACCCCAGGCCCACTGCCTTTCAAATAAAATGAATGAATGAACACTGTTTACAGGAGTGCACGCACAGCGGCCGGCACAAGGCACACGCGGCAGCCCCACCATCCTCGGTCCTTCCAAGGAACCTGGCGGAGGGGCAGGACCTGCCGGCGGCAGAGGCAGGGGGAAGCTCGCTTGTCCTCCACCAGGTGAGGACAGAGCCAGTGCGGCTCCCTGGGACGAGGGCTGGTCGCAAGGACAAATCCCAGCTCGACAACCTTGGCCTTGCCCTTTACCCTCGGAGCCTTCACTCCCCACGTGCAAAGCGGGCAGGTGGCAGCTCCCGCTCTGCACGGTGCACAGAAAGACACCGACAGGACCCGGCCCGCCGCCGGGAGGGGCTGGGTCCCCCCGGCTGCGTCTCATCTACTGCTAAGCAGGGCCAGAGCCAAGAGCAGCGTAAGGAGGTGAGCGGATCACTCCTCTGCACGCACAGCTTGATCGGGTCCAGACGTAAACACTGCGTGTGGCCCCGCCAGAGAGACGGCAGGGCAGGGCAGGCTCCTCGGCTCCCTCCCGTGGGAGGGGCCCTGGGGACCACGGCAGCCAGAACAGGCCGCTGACATCTCTGCAAGTCCTTCCCAGGTGACTGCGGTCTTTGCTTTGTGCACTGAGGCACAAGCCCAGTCAGAGGCCAGGGCTCTGAAGGCCAACCCCCGCCCCCTCCCAGCAGGAAGGCCCAAGGGCTCCTGACCGCCCGAGGCCCTCTGCAGAGTGGTGGCTCCCACAGGGACCATCCCCTGGGACAGCGTCAATGGAAAGAAAAAAGTTGCCCCATAGAAATAGTTGTCCTAAAGCCTGCAACACGCCTGGTGACAATGCAGGGACACGCTGAATCTGCACCCACCCTCTCCTGGCCTCTGCCACGGACACCAGGCCACAGCCGCTTGCCACGTGTGTCTGTGTCAGCATCCTGGCCCCGGGCGGCCACAGAGCATTTCACACCAGGCCCCACCAGCAGGCTGCAGGGAGCCCGCTGCCTGCATATCCCCAGGGACCCAGGCTTTGGCTTTCAGAGGGGGAAGAGGAGGGAGGGAGTGGAGGCCAGCTGGGGGCCACCGCCCAGATGTAGGGGTCTGGGGTCTGCCCAGGACTGGTGCACAGTAGGTGCTCAGCCTTGCCCAGAGGCCCACACACCCCAGAGCCTTTCATGCCAGCCTGGGGCCAATTTTTTTTTTTTTAAGTCTCCTTTTTGAGTGATTGGGGTTTTTTCCTTCCAAGTTAATGGGCAACACATTGTCCTGTAAAGAACCGGGGTTTTGGACGGCTTCGGGGATGTGCAGAGACAACGGGGGGGGGGGGGACCTTCTCGGCCTTGCCTTGCTGGGGGTGGGGGCAGCAGAGGCGAGCCTCAGATGTTAAGCGTTATCCAATTAAACGCTGGCTAAACAGAGATGAGCTCTGGAGCCTGGGCAGTGCAGGCTGGAGGGAGACTCAGAACCAGTGAGGACCTGGGAAGGTGCGGGGATGGCCTGACCTGGGGCCCGGGACCGGGGGTCTGCAGCTCTTGCCCACAGCCTTCACCACTTCCTCTGGCACCCCCAAAGCAGCCCCCGGGCTGGGGGCCCCACCTCGCCCCGGCTCAGCCCACGGCACATCCCGCCATCCCCGGGAGCCCGCCCGACCCCCGCGGCGGCGTCTATTACCTGACCACTGACACTGGCATCCAAAGGGAGCCTCCGTCTGACCCTCACCCTGAGGCCCATCGCCCGAGCCGGGGCGCGCGCTGCAGCACGGCACGGGGAAGCAGGGCGGGAGAGCGCCCAGGGCACGCAGAGGTGAAGTAATCACGGATGTGTGAGGGTGGGAGGAGGAGGCAGCTATGGGGGCCATCGCTGGCAGCTGGGCAGGCCTGCACGGCCCTGGAGAAAAAACAATAGAAAAAGCTGGTCAGTCGGGCTGCGGGCTGTGGGCTGCACAGGGGGCGCGGGGCGGGGCCGGGCCAGGGGCTGCAGCCAGCCCTTAGGGTGGAGCGGCGCTGGGGAGAGGCCCAGGACCACAGCTGCCAGGTTGGGCCGTCGGGGAGGGACCCCAGGGAGGGATTCCAGAGCAAACTGGAGCAGGCTCCCTTTGGGGATTCACTCCCCCCAGATCTGGGCCACCCCTCCCTGCGAGAGCCAGGAAGCTCAAAGCCACGGCTGTTTGGACAGGACTGGGGTGCCTCCGAGTGGCCTGGGAGGGCCTGCTCACTGGCTGACCACCAGCCGAGGAGTGGGGAGGGGGCTTCTTTCCAGCCCCCAGGCCCCAGCACACAGCACCCCAACCCCAAGGTTTCCAGAAGGCTTCGAGGCCCCCACCCCCTCCCCGAGAAGACCTCGCACTGCCCACACCCCTCCTAAGGTCTCAGCCTTGGCCTGGGTGGCCTGCCCGCCTGGCAGCAACCGCAGAGCCGGGGCCCGGGCCGGGGCTCGCCTGGGCTCCCGGGCCAGCAGGCCTGCGTTTGCTTTGGCCGTTTATCTTAAATGGCTGAGAGACCACCAGGGCAAAACATTTGTGTGAAGCCGTTGCCAAAACCACAAGTGAAGAAGCCCAAATTCCCCGGGTAAATAATTGAGTGTGGAAGCATCAGAGAGAGAGAAAACATCAACAAGATGACGGGCAGCTGGGCCCGGCCTGCTTAACAGGGAGGCCTCACCTCCCAGCACAGGTCCGCCAGGGTGGGGGTCTGCCCACTCTGTGCCCCCCCACCCCCCGCTCAGTGCAGACCACCCCCTCCCAGGACAAGCCAGGCCTCTGCGTGCCTGCCTCGAGTCAGAACACCACAGAGCTTCGTAACACGCCCACCCAGGCAGGCACCCACTGCACAGACCTGAAAACTGAGGCCAGAACAGCAGGAAACTGTAGGCCCTAGCAGCCAGGCCCATCAAAACCCAGGGTGCCTGGCTCCTGAATCAGGGCTACGTTTTCTCAAATAAATGTTATCCAGGATTGGAGGCATCAGGGCACTGGGGAAGACCCCCGGCGTGGGACTTGGGCCAAAGCTAACATGGACATTGTTCAAGCGTGTCTGAGCCAAGGAAGACTGCTCTAGGCTGGGCCCAGGGCCAGGAGCGTTTATGAGGCACAGCCCCGGAAGGGCGTGGCCAAGGAGCCTTGAGCAGGGCCAGCCCCAGATTCAGCAGGGCCTCCCCTCCGCCCCAGCAGGGAAGGCGGGCACCCATGACCAGTGTTGCTGCCTCCCTCCCAGAAGCCTGCCCTGGCCAGTCCCTGCCTGAACCACCCGCCCCCCACCCTCAGCAGCCGGCATTCGACCCTGGCTATGACTGGTGTCGAATCCTTCTTAGGGCCCCCTTCACACGGGTCACCTGTAACCGACAGCAGATTCGTGCTGGGGACACCACGGCCATCGGGCTCAGCAGGAAAGCCCTCATCCGTTCCCCGGGGAGGGGAGCTCTGTTAGTGGAACCCAGCTATCTCCAAGCTCCGGCTGTGTTCCACTTCCCTCCAGGGCTGGTACGGTGGGGTGAGCAGGGTGCCCAGGTCCTGAGCACAAGGACCAAGTGGGGTGGGGGAGGCCTGAGGGGCCTCGGGCTCCACTCCATCGGTGGCCAAATCCCACCTCTGGCTCCTGGGTTCTGGGTGATCCAGGACAGAGGCAGCACCATGGACACGGCCGAGAAGCCAACAGAAACAACTCACAGGCTGGTCATGGCTGGTCCAGCGAAGGCAGCTGACCACGGATGTGCAGGAGGAGGAGTTAAGGGCAAGAAAGACACACCTGTCCAGCCACAGCCCTCTCCTTCCAAAAAGTTGGGGGCAGGGGACACCCGGGCCCGAGTCTGTCCAGGGGGGCTCGCCCGCGGTGTCGGGGTCAGGCACACCCTGCGGACACAGCCGCTTCGGGATTCTGACCTGTGGCTGTCCACCTGCTCCCGGGGCAGCAGGGGAGGGGCAACTTTAACCCAGAGACCTGCTAAGAGGTGCAGCTCAAAAAACCCACTGCTCAGGCTACTGCAGAAACTGAAACTCAGGTGACGAGGGAGGCCACACGCGCGTCATTCTGTGGCTCGCACGTGTTCAGAGCAGGCAAAGCCATGGACACAGGAAAGCAGCGGTGGCCAGGAATGGGGCCGGAGCGGGGGAGTGGAGTGGTGAGGACAGGTTTTCTCTGGGAGCAGTGAAAACGTTCTGGAAGCAGTACGCAGACTGAAAACCCTGGCGGCACACTTTATTCACGTTATGTGAGCACCGTGTCTCTAGGCCGCGTGCCAGTTAAGAGAGTAAGGTCTTCCATCAGTTAGTTCACTCCCCAAGTGGCTACAATGGCCAGGGCTGGGCCAGGCGGAAGCCAGGGGCCAGGAGCCTCTTCCAGGTCTCCCACATGGGTGCAGGGACCCAAGAAGCTGGGCCATCTTCCACTGCTTTCCCAGGCACATTGGCAGGGAGCTGGATAGGAAGTGGAGCAGCCGGGACTGGAACTGACGCCCATATGGGATGCCAGCGTTGCAGACGGTGGCTTTATCTGTTATGCCACAGTGCCAGCCCCACCCCGCAGCGTTTAAAAGTACAACCAGGAAATCCAGAACACAGAACAGCACCAGACGTGCCGAGGAAGCCATGGGCTGGAAGGCAACTCAGCCTGGAGACAGAGAGACCAGCTTCCCACTGCTCCTCTGCCTGGCCCTGGCCTTGGGAGCTAAGGTCAGCCACGGGCTCTGGGCCTCAGTTCCTACATCTATGGCAGGCTCAGGGCAGCCTTGACCAGAGCCAGGCACCTCAGCAAATGGTCTCCATCATCTATGCATTGGTGTCCAGTTCTGGGCCTCCTAACACTCGCCGTGGGCCTTGCCTGGTGGACAAAGGCCCAGAGCACAGATGAGCCTCAGAAGCCCCCGGGGGAGTCTGAAGAAGCCTTCTAGGGGCTGCACCGTGGCACAGCCACCTCAGCCTCTGCCTGAGGCACCGGCACTCCATTCGGACGCTGGTTCAAGTCCCGGCTGCTCCACTTCTAATCCAGCTCCCTGCTTATGCGCCCGGGAAAGCAGCAGAAGATGGCCCAAGTGCTTGGGTCCTGCACCCACATGGGAGACTCGGATGATGCTCCTGGCTCCTGGCTTCTGCCTGGCACAACCCTGTCCGTTGCAGCCATTTGGGGAGTGAACCAGAGATGAAGATCTCTAACTCTGCCTTTCAAATAAGTAAATATATATTTTTTTTACAGGCAGAGTGGACAGTGAGAGAGAGAGACAGAGAGAAAGGTCTTCCTTTGCCGTTGGTTCACCCTCCAATGGCTGCCGCGGCCAGTGTGCTGCGGCCGGTGCACCGCGCTGATCCGATGGCAGGAGCCAGGAGCCAGGAGCCAGGTGCTTTTCCTGGTCTCCCCTGGGGTGCAGGGCCCAAGCACCTGGGCCATCCTCCACTGCACTCCCTGGCCACAGCAGAGAGCTGGCCTGGAAGAGGGGCAACTGGGACAGAATCCGGCGCCCCAACCGGGACTAGAACCCGGTGTGCCGGCGCCGCTAGGCGGAGGATTAGCCTAGTGAGCCGCGGCGCCGGCCCAGTAAATATTATTTTTAAAAATTCTTATTTTATTATTTTTAAAAAATCTTATTGTACACACAAACCTGTGTGTGTGCCGAGGGCAAGGCCTAGGGAACCCCTCTCGGCTTGGCCTGGGACGGGGAAGCCCCTGGCTGCCTCGCTGCCCCTCGCAGAAGACTGGAGGCTGCTTTAATTCAGAAAAAAGCCAAGTATTATTCAACACTTCACACCTATCCTGGGACAGGGAGGCCCAGCTCAGCTCCGCCTCCTGGCTCCACGCCCCTGCCGCGGACACGGGGTACCTCCAGGACAACCCCGCAATGCACCTGCGGCTAGGAGACGGGGCCGAATCCCGCGCCAAGCCTCCGCCAAGCCTCCACCGGGCCCGCGACCCAGCTCCCCTCCCTCGCAGCCGGCAGATGCGCGGCTCCCCGGCTCACACATGCGCGCTGCGCGCAGGCACACACCGCACGCCAGAGCCCCCGCCGGCTCCGCCACCGCCCGCCCGGGGGCGTCTCCGCCCCAACGGAGCGGGGCGGGGGCGGGACAGACTGCGCGCCCCGCACGCGCGCGGGAGGGGCGTCTTCCCGGCTGCCGGTGCTGTCCTGGATCCATTTCCGATGGTGCAGATCAAGGCCGGGGACAGACAGGGGGCCAGCGCCCGCGAGTGCGGGACACTGGCAAGCAAACCTGACAGTCCCCGCGCCCCTCCTCCCATGCCAAGACATTAATTCTCACAAGTCGGAGAAAATTACTATGCATGAATGCAAAAAGCATGATCAGGAGTAATTAACATGGCTTCATATGCAAATTTTATTAATGCAGAAGTACAAAGTCATTATGCAAATGAAACTTACGTCAACTCTCTTGACAAATATTCATCTCTGAGGCTCAAGTTTCTCCCTCTTTATTTATTTATTTAATTTTCTCGCTCTTCCCTCCCCCCTTCTTTTCCCGGGTTGTTGGGGGCGGGGGTGGGGACAGCGGAGGGGGGCTGGCTTTGGCGGCCACTAAGGCAGCGGCCAGCGGCGAGCTGGGCTGGACAAGTTTGCAAAGTTGTTTTTCAACCAGAGAAATTTATTCTTGCATTGTTGATTTGGGGGGGGGGGTGTTGTTGGCAGGTAGCAGACAGCTCATAGGAGAAGGGGAAAAAATTTAAAAAAATAAATAAATAAAAGCTCTGGGCAGCAGGCAGCCAATCAAAACGCCAGAGCCTGTAATGAGGGCGATTGATGGCTGTTTGGCTTTTACTGCAGGGTAATGAACTAGAATCCAGTCTGAGGAGGGGGAAAATATGAATATTCATGAGACTGCGCTCCTGCCTTTGATGATTAAAGAAATTTTTAATATTCAAATAAGCGCTTGCCAAGTGATTAACAAAGAACAAGCGCGCAGAAATATGGAAATGGGAGCTGGGAAGATTTGAGAGGCGAACACTCTGTGCGGGAAAGGCAGCCCCAAATTTCATAAACAAGATAGGCAGATAACCCAGCTCGCACGCGGGCAAATAAAAACATTTCTTCTGATCGCTTAAATATTTTGCCAGCTACTTTGTCTTAAGGATGATAAAAATGCTATGGATGGGGGGGGGACACGAAGCGAAACGCGGTGCTCCCAGGCAAGAATCCTCGCCCCAGCCCAGCCCACCCCCACCCGCCCCGACGGGAAATTAGGGTTCTTTTTCCGGTCTGCTGGAGAGAAGATGGAGGGGAAGCCGGCTCAGCCTGCAAACCCCAGGCATGAGATCCGAGCCTGCCTGTTCAGGACGCTAGGGAGCTGTGAGGCTGCCTGGGCAGGCACGGACCGAACGTGTGGTCACCAGTCCAGGGGCCTAAAGGCGGGGGGGGGGGGGGGACCACTAGGGACCTCAGTCTGGGGACCCAGCCCCCCACCCCCGCTCTGCTCGCCTAAGGAAGGTGTAACAGGAAAGGAGAGGACCCCCACTGCCACTGAGAAGGGGCGCCCCCACGAACCCACAGGCTCCATCACTGGCCACTAGGGCCCCACACTCCTATCTTGACAGCCCTGCCACAGATTCACACCGAAGCCCACAGAACAGTATTAGCTGGCAAAACAAGCCTGCAGTTAAAACACAGCTGATTTGCTGCCGGTGATGTCCACGGAAGACGTGGACGCCACCTTAAGCCGGACTCATCCAGGACACCCGGCCCTCCCACCTGGGTCTCCTTGCAGACCAGTGCCCAGGGGCCCTCCTGTGGCCCAGTCTCAGAGCCACGCGGGGCTGGGAGACCTCAGAAATGGATTCCTTCACTGGGCAGGTGTGACTTCCTTTTCTCGGGTTTAACTCTCAGGACCTGGGAACCAGCAGACTGGAACTCGCCGTTCAAGTCATCATAAAAAATTAATAGTAATAATAACAACACAAAGCAGAAAGGAAAACCCAAGCGTTTACGTGAAATAAACCATAAACTACCATGAAAGCCTACAAGTACAGGAGGGTCCCCAAGCCAGGACCGCAGAGGCAGTGGGTGTGTGGCCTGGCTAGAGCCCTGGGACACCCAGAAAGTCTAAGCAGGAGGCTAGGACGCCCCAAGGCCATCCCCATCCTAAGACCTGAGTGTCTCGTGCCAGACCCAGCGGCCATCTTGGGTCCCCAAGCCCTTGCTGGGGACATGGGGTATGGTCTGGGGATGAGTGCCCAAGTGTCCTTTGATAGAGCAACCAAAAGGGAAAACGAGGTCTCATAAGGGCTTGCCGGGCCCTGCTCGGGAGCAGCTGGCTGGGGAGGGAAGGACTAGGATGCCTCGACTTCATCAACAACCAGCTGGGCCCTACCAGACCCACAGAGGGACCCAGTGGAGTGCCAGGCACCAGGGGTCGGAGGGCTGGCCAGGGGCACCCCGGAACACAGGCAACGCGCATCTCTGGACTTGAGCCACCTCTCCAAACAATCCTCCCCCACCCCCACCCCCGGCCACCCCCAGGGCCCTGTTGGTGGACACTTGGGCATCCCCCACACCCACTGCAAGAAGGTTGGCCGCAAAGAAGAGACAAGAAGCCCCTCTCTGAGCGCATGCTGAGCTGTGCCCTCCTGAAACCGTGCCCACCAGCACCGCGGTCACTGCAGACGCTCGGCCACTGCCCGCACCCCAGCAGGGGAAGGGCCATGCCCACAACCTCGCGCAGGGGACATCTTGCAATCAGCAGCCGGAACAGGCACACCCTGCCACTGGCTCCGAGAGCACCTGCCAGCCAAGCCCAAGTTCCCCAAGATGGTCTGAGTTGCACCAGCTCCCCTTTCTGCACGCCAGCCAGGGATCGGTGGGTGAGCTGACACCACCCATGTCCCCGGGCCTTGTGTGGCCCTTCAGAGAGAGAGCACGGGGGGAGGTCAGGTGCTCCTGGGGAGGGGTACCCCAGACTCATCTCCCGTGGGTAAAGTGGACAGGGCTGAGCATTCCAGCCCATGAGCAGGCATCTGCAAGGGCACACGCCGGGTAGCCTAGCCTCCTGCTTCCGCTTCTCTCCTGGGGAGCCCCTGGAGTTCTCTCCACTGCTGGGAGGCAGATAAACCACACCACCTGCAGCAGCTTCAGGAGGCACAGAAAAATGAAGCCCAGTCCTCGGGGGAGACCTTGGCAGGCAAGAGCCACCGTGGTGGGACCTGGGACCCAGGAACGGACAGGCCAGGGGACAGCAGAAGGGGAAGTCACGCGCCTGACTAGTCAGAAAAACGTGCGTGTGCACATCTCTTAGAGCGAGACTGTATCTCCCCACTCGCATACACGCACACCCACACCTATCAACAACACGGGCAGGTGCAGCCCAGTGGCCAAAGGCAAACAGCAGTGAGCAGTTAACGGACACCCAGCAGGGAAGGTCCCCCTTCCTCCCTGGTTTAGGCCTCCTCTTAGAAGCCTGCCCTGCGTACCCTCTGCCCTCAGACAGAACTCCTCCAACATCCTGCTGTCGTTTCTGTCTTCCGGGGCATCTGGGGTGCAAACGGCGTGCTCCATGGCTCTGCACGAAACAGCGGGGCGGACCGGAACCAGGCAGTCTGCAAGCACGAGGAGAAAGATGGCTGCAGCCCTCTGGATTCCGAGCATGAGGAACCTGGATGCGAGCGAGGGCCCTGCAGGCCTCCTCCAGACAGGACTCAGTGGCCATGCCGCAGTGACAAGCTTGGCCAGCCACGCCGCACCCACGTCCCCGTGTCTCCATGAACTCAGAGCCGGGAATCCACAGTCATCACAGAAGTCACAGATCACGTGCAGAGTCTAACCCGGGAAACGCGCCTTCAGACTGGGCGTCTACACCGCGCAGCAAATGAGGCGCGCTTTTCCCGGCCGCTCGGCACCCCCTGTACCCGGCATCGCGCGTGAAAAACATGCATACACACTGGCGCGCTCAGGAAGTTGCGGTCCCATAAACTCCAACGCCGGCTTCTGCTCGGCGGCCACGTGCAGACGGCGTGACGCGATCAATACAAGCGGGCAGTCTGGCCTGTGAGAATCCCAGGGAATCAGGAATGAAAACAACACGGCCCAGCCAATGAAAAGAAAGTAAAGAAAATGGAGTGCCCAGCGAGGAGGGGACGGAGGTGACGGTGACGTGACGGCTCGCCCGGCCCAGAGCAGGCGGCCGAGGTGTCAGGTGCGGATCTGAAGAGTGTTAAGCGTGTGCCACCCTCTTAAGATCAGACCATAAAATTCCATCTGGGCAGCAGAGGAACAGGCGCCCGCAGGGCCAGCGGGGTTTCTGGTTTTAGATGGAACGGAAATAAACTTGGTGGGGAGACGTTAAAAAAGAAAGAAAAATCAAATTGCAAAAAAGGGGACTCCTGCTATAATTGAAATGTGTATCTTGTTTTCACGACAAGCAATCAATCTCTGCTATTGTAATAATAAAAAAAAAATCCAGCTCTCCCTGGGTTTTGCTGATGGCCGAATCCTGCAGCCCTCGGCCCCCATTCCTCTTTACCTTCTCCTAATGGACATTCTAGAACAGCGAGGCGCACTGCTCACATCACGCAGGAGCAAAACCCTTCTATGGCCCCTTTATGTTTCTCAGCCCAGTCTCAAATGTCGCTGCCTGAAAAATGGAGCAGGCCTGTAATTACTTTCCACTAAGTAGCTCCTTTAACTGAGTCTTCCGTATGTAGATGGCATTTAACGCACATATTGCAAGCCGTCTTTTCAGCGCGGGCAGCATCTGACAGCGAGAGCATCAGGGCTTTCCTTCTGGGGAGGCCGTCTGAGTGCCCCCTTCCAACTCGGCTTTTGACGTGAAATCCATTTCCATCCCGGCCCACGCCAGAGGTGCCGTGTGGTGTGTGTGCACAACAAAATCTGTAAAAATTAACACTTCGCGGCATTGATTTAATAAAGACCGGGCGCGCATGAACACCGGTGACGCTGCCCCTCGCCACTCCAGGCAGCCACGCTCCCAGGGCCGCTGCACCCGGCGCACGTTCGGCCGAGGCTGGTGCCGCCACGAGTAGTTAATGTAATTAAAGCAGCCGGCAGCACAGGCCTCAGCCGGATGTTCCCACCAGAACCTGGGCGATCACAGCGCCGACTTGGATTTGGGTTTTTGTTGTCGTTTGTTTTCTTGTTTTCTTGGCCTGGGCAGTCTCAGACGGAGGGCTGATGGGCCGAAGCCCACCCAGAACTCGCTGGGGAAGCCCTGCGAGGGTGCCATGGTCACACAGGCCTGGTCTCCCTCCAGCGGTGCCCACTGTTTATCAGCCACTTACTGGCTTTGGGAACTTTTTCTTTTTTTTATTTTTTTTTTCTAACCTTCAGCCTTCATCTGTGATTACCAAGAAGTTCTCTGCCCAACCAGCGGCCCTCCATTATGAAAACGACTTTTCGCAGGCCCCTCCCCCCAAAACCTGGTGGGCCACAAGCGCCCCAGGGGATGGAGGCCGCTGCATAAACACGCGGTGCAGCCTCGGAGCCTGCCAGCTCCAAGCCCAGGTGAGGGCAAGGCTCTGGGCTGCGGCCTCAGAGAAGGAGGCTCCGAAAGCCCCGCTCAGGGGGCTGAGAGACGGAACAGACGCGGAAGCCGAAAGAAAAACCGTCGCAGCCCATCCCCAAAACGGCAGCCCAAAGGAAGCCTCGGGACGGAGGCGAAGGGACCCGGGCTCAGCTCCCGGGCCCAGGGCAGTGCCTCTGCCTCCCGCAGCCTCCCAGCGGCCACGTGCGATCAGACCTTGCTCTGCCCTGCCTGCTCCGTGGCCCTGTGCTGTGAGCGTGACTGGGGGGCTTTTCTTCCCCCTTCCCCTAAGTGCATTTTAATACCCTTATTCTACATCCTAATTTCTTTGAAAAAAACATCAGTGTCACTAAAAAAACGTCACTCTGTTTTGCAAAATCCAGCAGCTTCCTTGGCAGCCAGCTCGGCTGGCTGGCGTCACCCCCTCATTTGACAAAACTACTACTTCTGGGCATGTGCTCAAAAACAGGTAGGAAACAAATGCCGAGAAATAAGGAAGTAAAAACAGCCAACAGATTTTTCACTGGCACGAATGCCAAGCGTAAACATGATTTATTTAGCTGTGTTTAACGTGGCTGTCCTCCGCGCAACTTGAAGCCCACTGGGGCCCAAGGGGAGGGTGGGAGGGAGCCGGAGGACGTGGGGAGGAGGACGCGGGCCCGGTTCGGTTCGGAGCTCCAGGAGACTGAGAATCTTCGGCCCCAGAACGCACGCACGCACGTACACACGTGTCAGAGAAGGCAGCCCTAATCTGCTGGTTAATTAACGAGCTGCCGCGAACAAAAGATGCAACTCCAGCTCACACGCGCGCTGTTTACATGGGAGTCCTGAGACCTCGGAGCCCACTTCCCTACCTGTTTTTGCAAACCACGTGGGCCGGGAGGAGGGACGGAGGAGCAGCCGGCCGGTCGGCTGGGAGGTTCGCAGCTGCCACCGGGAGCCAGGGGGTAAATATCACCGGCTTCCCGGCCCACCCTAGCATGCCCACACGGAGTATACTCAGACCTGTATTCAATTAAGGAGCGCCAGACGGCTGCTGGCTCCAAGCCTTCGGCAACGCAGGCTCGGGGTATCTGCCATCCCTCAACCTCCTCACTCCAGCGCCCATGCCAGGGAACAAGGCCCCCCGTGGAGCAGGGAGAAGGCACACTCCCCTACCCCCGCCGCAGGTCTTGGCCCGGCCCTGGGAGGGGAGGCGGAGACAAACCCGAGGCATCAGGCCAGCGTCCATATTCTCTAAGTAGCAGAGACTTGGGGCCCTGTCAGAGGCGACCCCTATCACAAATCTAATGCAGGTCACCCAGCATTTGCCAGACAAAAGCTACCGAGCCTCTTGGAAGGAAAACAGCCCGCCGGCGGCCTGCCGATTCCCCGGCGCGGGTGCCGATCCTCGGCAGGCAGCTGTGCGCTCCGGGGGCAGGACTGCCGGGCTTCGGGAAGCAAAAGGGAAGGGAGAATTTCCTCACCTGCACCAGCCACACCGTGCACACGCGCGTGAGGGCGGTCTGCGGTCCGAGACTACACGCCGGCGCTGCTGGGGCCAGGGTCCCAGGATCAGGAACACCCCTCTTACTGTGCGCCCAGGTCAAGGGCAAGGACACCACGGGGGATTCCGCGTCACGTGACCGTGCCCACCACTGACCCCCCCACGCTGTGGTACCGCCACCATGAATGGGCTCCACCGAGGAGGCTTTCCTGTTGGTGTTGGGTTTCCAAACTGAAAACCCAAGTCCTCCCCACTTAGCCTGCCCACCCCCCAGCCCCTAATTCTTCCTCCCTTGCATTAAAAAGGACATCCTATCCCAGCAGCCATTTGATCCCGGCCCTTCTGGGAGTCACTGCCCGCCCCGCCCCCACGCCACCCCCAGCAACTGTCTCCAGGTTCTGATGGCTGTGAAATCCCCCTGCCTTCCTGCCACTTCCTAGAAGAGGCCACCAGCGCACCCTGGGCTGCTTAGGCAGCACACACGGTCAAGGTCGGGCAGCGCGGTGGCCCCACGCTGCGATGGCCCTGGCCACTCCAAGCAACAGCCGGTGTTCCCCGACCTTCCAACTGGGACCCAGGGGCTGCTCCTCCAGAGAATCGCGTAAGAAAGCCTGGACGGCTCAGAGCAAGGTTCCTGAAGCTCCTAAGCCCTTCCCCCACCCCCATTTCAAAGCACATCTCTCCCAGGCTGCTCCAGGCCTTGGCCCTGCCCAGGGGTCTCAGGGCTGAGGTCTCAGGCAGCCCACCATGCTGCCTCCCTCCAGGAGGGACCTGGAGAAGAGCCTTCCACCACTCTGCCCAGCCCAGCCCAGCCCAGCCCAGCCCACGGGATCGACGCCACCATCAGGTCGTCAAGATACGGAGAACACAGATGACCGCCCGCCGCCTCTCAGTGCAACAGCCAGCAAGTCCGCCAACCACAGGCACCTCGCCTTCCAGCAAAGCATGAGCAGTTACCCCGCACATGCACACGCGTGTGCGCACACACACACACACACACACACCTTGTCTCCAAAAATCTCCACAATGTCATTTCTGGAAAGGAACCCTACAGACCCAGGGGGAGCTCCTGAGGCTCACACACACACACACACACACACACACACACTGTCTCTGCCAAGGACTCCAGGATCACACAGGAGAATCTGCCTCTCCGTCTTGGCCCAGACGAACGCCGCGGCGTGATCTTCACCCACACTCCCAGCCTCAGAGGCGGATTCCGTCCTGTTGGAACTGTTCTAAATGGACAGTGAGAAACCCAACAGCGAGTCCAGACAGATAGGAAACCCTCCCCGCCCAAGACCGGCAGTCGCTCTGAGTTCTCAGTGTTGAACCGGTTACCTGTCCTTTAGGGCTTTCAGAAAACAAATTGACAAATACCTTCAGATCCCTCCACCAGAGAAGCTCAAAGTTCAGGTTCGCTCAACCTGAGATTTTTTTAACAACTCGCACTCAAAACGCCATGGAGGCATTGTTTGCACAGTACCTTAGAAGGAAGAGCACAGAATGTGCTGTTTTGGACCCAAATCACAAATATATATGTATATACAGATTTTTTAACTACCTTGCCTGTTGTTACAGCAAATCTATTCTGTGTGGTTCAGACTTATTTCCGAATAATGGCAAATGGAGCTGCGGCTCCCAGCCTGGCTGAGAAAAGCTGTCACCGCAAAGGCAAACTTTTTTTAAATCTTCCACAGGCAAGCAGCGTGTATTTGCGTTTCCGGAGGAACAGCTTTGGGAAAATGCTGCTTCCCTGAAGGACTCTGAGGTGGGTGCCCTGGGGGTGCAAGTCCTGCCTCGTGGGGTCCCTGGGACCCTTAAACAACCCAAGGCCAACGTAAAAGCAGGAAAAACAGGGAGGGTGCTAGCAAGGTGACCCCGTGCAGGCCAGTTCTCCCAGGGAGGACGGCCGCGTGTTCCTGGGATTCCTGGTGCTCTGTGTCCTGCTCTATGGAGGGTGCCATCCCCACACAGCCTGGCAAGCGCCGGCGTCCCCAGAGGGTTAAATCCCAGCCCCAGGGATGTCCCTCGGCAAAACCCGGCTCCTTCTCCCAAGGCGGGCTGAGCGCATGCCAGACACCCCCCTCCGGCCAGGCCTGTCTCCCCAGTGGCCACAGGACGTGCAAGGGGACTCGGCACAGCACCCTCCTGCCCAGCGCCCAGGTCAGTGGGCGCCTCCAGGACAATGGCGGCGGCGGGGAGGACCCAGGACGCGGGGAGCAGAGCCGCCCCTGGCCTGAGGCCCCGGGCGGGGCTTTCCAGGGGTCGGGGAGTGCAACCCCGAAGCCAGGGAAGGTCCTTCAACAGCGTGCGCGCCCAGGCACCCGGCAGGGGGAGAGGGGCCGGCGGGGGAGGGGCGGCCCCGAGAGCACAAAGGGGCCCCGGGCGGGCTCCCCGCCCTTGACCTTGGGTCTCCGCCTCCATCCATCTCCGTGCTGCCAGGGAAGGGGGCTGGCCCCGGGCCAGGGGCGTGCTCGCAGGGATGCTGCCAGGCTGGGGGCCGCCAGGGGGCCGCCGGGGGAGCTGGGGGGGAAGGGGTTCAGGAGAAAGACTCAAGGGCTGCACTCTGCTCCGGGAGACCTGCATTCCAACCCGGCGACGAGCCGGGTCCTCTGTGGCTCCGATTCGCCGCACGCCCCCGCCCCCAAAGCAAAAGTTGCACGGAGGCAGCCCCCTCCCTCCCTCCCGCCCAACCCCGGCTGGCCCCTCGACTCACCCCCACCCCCGCCCCCGCCTTCCTCGGACCCGGGCCTGGGGGAGGGGAGCTGTCAGAGGAGGAAGAAAGGGGCGCGCCGCGCGGCCGAGGCCAGACGCGGGCAGGGTCAGCTGCGCCTCCGCCCGCTCGGGCAGCTGGCCCATTAAGCCCTCGAATTATGCATGGGCCCGGAGCCCCCTCTGCCCTCCCGCCCCGGGGAGGCACAATCAGCGAGGCAGCGGCCGCTGGTCCCGGAGGGCAGGCAAAGAGGTGGCCGGTGGGCGTCGGGCTGCGCGCCCCGGACGCAGGCTGGAGGCCGCGGGCGCAGGCCAGGCTCTGAGAGGCGGTGGAGAAGCGCCGCGGGCCGGAGCGGGCCCAGGCCCACGCAGGGTGGAAGCTCCCCTCGTCCAGCGCCGCGCCGGGGCCGGGGTCGGCGCCGCCAGCCTCCAGGAAGGCCATTGTGCGCCCGGGCTTGGCGATGCGGGAGCACCTGGAGGTCCCCTGCCGGCTGGGCCAGAGGAGCTGAGGTCCCCTGCGAGGGGTGGAGGAGGGGTGAGAGGAGACCTCGGGCGGCATCGCTGCGGCCGCTGAGGCTTGGCACTGGTGGGAAGGCAGGGGCGCCCGGCTTTGTGCAGCCGGAGCACAGGCTGGGGCACAGAGATGCGGGCGCGTGGGCTACCGCCCCCCAGACATCGACCGGCCCCGGGGGGCGCATGGGCTACCGCCCCCCAGACATCGACCGGCCGGCGCGCTCCCCGCCATTCTCGAACCTGGCTGCCGCCCACCGTGCGCCCACAGCTGTCCCCGACCGACCACTTCATCCTCCGGGTCCCCTCGCCCCCCAGACAGAGGCCAGGTCGGGACAAGACCCTACTCCTTGGTACCCGTGGATACAGTCGCCGCGAGGGCAAGGCAAGTTCTACAAGCCGAGGACCCGAGGAAAACCCGCTGTCCAGGTGCCTTCCTTGGCCGGCTCTGGAAGGGGAGTGCGCCTGACAGGGCCCTGGAGAACCTGGCTTTGTGGGGTCTCGGCGCCCCCAGCGCTCCCAGCCCCGCTGCCCGTAGGTGGAGGGGTCCTGGAAGGGGGCTGCCTGGCTTTCTCTTTAAGGAGAATCCAGACTGAATGGTGCCACGGAGCCCCGGACAGGTAGTGTCTGGCCCCCAGCCCCAGGGAAGGACCCGGCCACATAAGGCAGGGCTTCTCCTCCGCTTCTGAGGATGCCTTTGGCACCTGAATTTAGGAGGGCATTGGGGCTTCCTGGACTGGATGTGGGGGAGGGTTTCCAGGCCGCAGGCGCTGTGCACTGCGGGGGGGGGGGGGGGTCCCTCCTGGGTGCACAGTGACCCACACCGTTTTCCCTGTTGTCCACACCAGGAACCCCAAGGCCCGGGGAAGCTGCCAGGCACTGCTCCTGGACCAAACATCTGCAGTGATCCAGTGTGGTCCTGGGCCAGGAGGGTCACCCTTGGGGAGGGGGCGAACGGACAGCTGCGGTCTGTGTGGCCAGCGCCAGCAGAGCCGCTGACTTTTCACCTGCCACGAGATGCCATGGTGCTGAGTGCCCAGGCTCCCAGCTCCAGCGCAGCAGGCGGCAGTGTCCCCAGGCAGTGGCTAGGTAAGGCGTAGTCCCACCCCACTCCTTCCAGCCCCCCCCCCACCTCCACCCTGTGGGCTCCCAGCCCCTCTGCACAGGCTCCTCCTCCTGAGCCACTCCAGATGAAAGCCAGCAGCGGGGCCCCAAGGAAACCCACTTGAAAACAAAATGAAAGGAGGCCCGCGCAGCCGTGCAGGCTCCCCGCCCTGTGACAGGTGTGGGGCCAGGGCGGGGCCAGATCTTGTGGGGCCTTGGCGGGGGGGGGGGGGGGGGGGGGACTCTTCACAAAATAATATTGACAATTACCAAACTGTCAGCTCCAACATTAGGGTTGGGCCCTGCAGAGACCCTGTGTCAACCCTGTCAACCTCTCAGAACCATCGCCCTCGGAGCACAAAGACCTCGGCTGACGTTTTAGTAGAACTGTTCAGAGAAAACTCACTTCCTAGGCCCAATGCACATGAAACCGTTGAGGAGCCGGCGCCGTGGTGCAGTAGGTTAACCCTCCACCTGCGGCACCAGCATCCCATATGGGCACCGGTTCTAGTCCCAGCTGCTCTTCTGACCCACCTCTCTGCTATGGCCTGGGAAAGCAGTAGAAGGTGGCCTAAGTGCTTAGGCCCCTGCACCTGCGTGGAAGACACGAAGAAGCTCCTGGCTCCTGGCTTCGGATTGGCTCAGCTCTGGCCGTTGCAGTCACTTGGGGAGTGAACCAGCGGATGGAAGACCTCTCTCTCTCTCCCACTGTCTGTAACTCTACCTCTCAAATAAATAAATAAAATCTTAAAAAAAAAAAATGAAAGAAACGGTTGAAACACCAGGGCTGCAGGGCGGGAAGCAGATTCAGACGGAGGCCGCCACGGCCTCCCACACCCCCACACCCGCTGCCTGGCTCTTGCAGCCCTTGGAAACCACCGGTGGCTCCCGACCACTCTTCAACTCAGGCCCAGAGATGGGAGGGCCCACTCGAGGCACACAGCAAGTCTGCCTCAGGCCAGAGTCCACAGCCCCTCCCCACCCCCACTGGCTAATCCTGCACCTGTGTCACCAGCATCTGACCGGGTCACTGGCCCACTAGCCCCAACGAGGTAGGGGGTGGGTGTGTCAGCTCGACAGGAGATGCACAGCCACAGGTGGCAGTCAATGCCCAATCCACAGGTGTGGCGAGAGGGTGAGGCCCTGTCCTGGTCCCCCCCAGCTCCCCCGTGGAGGTTCCTCCTCGGTGTGGACACCACTGATGGTCTGCCAACAACAGAAAGACCGTGCAGTCGGGGACAGGTGCTGGGTGTAGCCATGAAGACCCCTGCATCCCAAATGGGGGGAGCTGGGTTCAATCCCAGCTCTGGAGCCTGCTTCCAGCTTCCCACTGGCGTGCGCCCTGGGAGGCAGCAGGTGCTTGGGAGACTGGATAGAGCTCCGGCTCCAGCCCCTGCACGCCTCTGGGGAGTGAACCAGCAGGTGGGGGCTCTCTCTGTCTCTACTTCTCTAATAAATAAATAAAAATAAAAGGCCTCCCCATTCCCAGGGGGCCTGGGCTCCCACGGACTTGACCCAGTGCCTCCGTGGGAGGTCCAGGCACAGCCCAGCTGCCGACTCTCGAGGTGACTGTGCAAGGACCGAACCTGTGCGACTCAGCTGCACCCCCAACCCCAGATGAAACCAGCGCGTGGTGTCCCGGCCCCATGGAGTGGGGACGGTAGATGGAAACCTAGAGTGAACCGCGACCACGGCAGCCCTGGTCGGCAGGGTAAACGCCAGGACTGTCCAGGCTGAGACCCGAGGCCCCCGGCTCACCGCCGTGCGACCTCGGGCAAAGAACCAAACGCACTGTGCTTCAGGTTCCCACCTCACAGTCACCAGAGAACAGTGGCCGTCACGTATGTGAGGCCTCCTTAGCAGGGGTTACAGTCAAAGGCGGACCCAGGGCACGGGGGCGACGGCCAGGCTGCCCCACTCAGGTCGATGAGTGACCCAGAGCCCACTCGGAACAGATCCTGGAGCTGCTGGTTATGCATTAGTCAGGCATGAAAATTAGCAACAACAATAACAACAACAAAAAAAAACCTGTCAAAAGCCTAATAAAAAACTTAAGTCAACTGCTAACGATTTACTGTCAAATAAAAACCTAACGATGAGAATGCCCAAGTCTCCAACCTCTGGTCCGCATCGCCCCAGAAGCAGGGAAGCAACAAGGAAGGCCCCACCCCACCAAGGGAGAAGCGCCCCGTTTTGTTGACCAGTTTTTTTTTTTTGGTCTTGTTGTTCTTGTTAAACCCGATAACCACAGCTCAGCAAGGCATCACGGGGTGTAACCGCCGACACTGCTCCCGGTTCACACGGAGGCTCCGTCCCCAGCCTCCCCGGGAGGCCAGCAGGGCAGGAATACCTCGCTCACCGCCCTGGACCACAGAGGAGACGGGGACGCCCCAAGGTCACCAGTCCTGAGCTGCTCTGCCAGTGCTGGGTGACGCAGGCTCAGGCCCTGGGCAGCTGAGACCAGGAGGGGCTGGCAGCAAGAGTCTCCCAGCCTGGCCCAGAGGCCGGAACCTGCCTGTGGATCCCAGCAAGGCCTCCCAGTGCGTACAAACAGGTCACGAGCCTTAAGATCCAGTTAGGCCAGGGGGTTTCTGGAAGGTCAGAGAGAGGCATCATGAAATGGCGCACGCATTTCCAACGCGGCACCAAAATCAACGGGTCTTCTCTCCTTTTCTCCACGCTGTCAGGATCAATCCTACAAGCAGCCTAGAAGAGGAACGTTCTCTCGTCCTATAGGAAGCTGCGACTGAGGAGGCGACGGTCACACAGCAAAGTCTGTGGCAAAACCAACGTCCCACAAAATACAGCAAAGTGTCAGCATGCAAGGGGAGCCAAACAACGCAACAACAGATACGAAATACAGCAAAAAATCCGTACGTATACACCGGGCCAGGCCCATCTGAGTTCAAGTTCAACTGCACCTCCCCAAATCTCCACCAGTAGGAAAGTAGGGGAGGGTGCCACAGGTGGTGGGTCCAGCCCTCTGGGCCGTCCCCACAAAGGTCAGATCTAGGGGAGGCTTCAAAGACCACCTGGGTTGGGGTCCCACTAGTGCCTGCCCCCAGGACCCCCCACCAGCCAGGCAGAGTAAAGAGCACCTCTCCCTAGAAGCCACCAGAGGAAGCCAGGCAGACCCACGGCCAACTCTACTTTGCTGCGTGACCTTGGGCAAGTCCCTTAACCTCTCTGAGCCCAACGCAAAGTGAGCCGGAAATGCCCATTCCAAGGTTGAAGAGTGAAGTTGGCAGGACGAGCACCTTGCACGGTGAGCCGCTCTGGGTACTGGCTGGTTCCCCTGCACCCTCCAGCCGTGCCCAAGCTCTAGGGTCAGCCCTGTGCACACAGCCAGGCCCCCGGCCCAGCCCAGAACACCGCATCACGCCTCGATGCACACAGAACTAGTAATTAGCAGCCACGATTTAATAACAGCAAAAAAGATAATCCATGCCACAACGCACACGGATTTCACTAATCTTAATTTGGAGGGAAAAATCACAACTCTAAGAAGATCAGATGCAGGTTTTTTAAGACAACCTGTGAGGGGTTTATCTCCACTTTCCAGCATACAGCCAAGTCCTTTCGTTTCTCCCACTGGCCGAGCTACTATTTTTTTTTTTTTTTTTGCATTTACTTTATTTTTAAAAAATCGGAAGCAAACATCATCAAAGCCTTAAACCCAGAGGCCTTCTCCCCAGCACGCTGTGCTTAGCGATGGTCACCAGGACCCCAAACAAAGCCCCCACCCACGCCGTGCGCCCTGGGACCCCAGGCTCATCCCTGGCCCTTCCTGGGACCCACACAAAGACGGATAAAGCAGGAGCTACATGGAAGCGCAGCCCGCCTGCCCCTCCCAACCGGGGGCATCTGCCACCTCCTGCCTCTGGCCGCCAGCCCTCTGCACCACTGCAGGAAACTGACATTCTGGGTTTGGGGGCGGGGACGAGGAGGCAAAGCGGTGAGTGACAGCTGACTGCTGACTGCACAGCTTCCTGCAGGGGTGCGAGGGTGACAACAGGAGAAACCGAACTGCCTGGACCCTGCGCCGCGCCACCCCAGCTGCCCAGTGGGCATTCGGAGGCAGGGTCTGGAGGGACGGCTGAGAAGTGGGTCTCGGGTGAGCGCTCACGGTTTTGACTACGGAGAGCTTGCTTTCTGGAAGCTTCCAGTCCAGGTCCTCTACCTCAGGCCTGACCCCGTGCTGGGGTGGGGGGGGTTTCCCTGCCCCATCCCGTCACGCTGAAGGGCAGGTGCAGACAAAGAAACTAAGGCCCAGAAGAGCCAAGTGACCGGGCAGCCAGCAGGGAGCGAGGGCACCAGGATGTTCCCCAGAGAGGCAAAACCCCCCACTCCCTTGACATCCAAGCTTCCAGGCCCTCCCCAGCAAAGAGAAGCCACCATGTGACGGCCATGTGACAAGGCAGGAGGGGACGTGACGCACGCCTGTCTCCTGACACTGCCCCAGAGTGGGGGACTCTGGGCTCCTCCCCAACCCTAGCAGGGAGCCCAAGTTCAGGAGACCAGTCTACTTCTCACTAAGGAAAACAAAGTGCCAGCAAGGAAAAGCTAACATCTCCAGCCCCACCCTGCCCCACCCTGCCCCACCCTGCCGGGCGCCCAAGTCATAAACATCCGACCGGCACTGGGCTCATGCACACAGGAGGGAACAGAGGCTTGGAAGGTCCAGCCACATGCCTGCGGCTGGCAGGGGGCTGCTCGTGGCCTTCAAACACCAAACACCCCGAAGTCCCCTAACGCTCTCCCAGGCAACGGCTCAGGGACACCTGCTCTCTGTGTCTCCCCTCCCTTCCCAGGGTCGGGTGGGCTCTTGTCTCTTTCTCAATGGGTGGGTCTTAGCCCATCACAGAGAATGCCATGGGAAGGGTCTTAAGAAACATGAAGAACTTGGTGCTGGTGTTGAGGCACAGCGGGTTAAGCAGCCACACCTGTGACACCAGCATCCTATGTGAGCACCAGTTTGAGTGCCGGCTGCTCCACTTCTGGTCCAGCTCCCTGCTAGTGCACTTGGGAAAGCAGTGGAAGATGCCCAAGTGCTTGGGCCCTTCACCCACGTGGGATAAAGCTCCTGGCTCCTGGCTTCAGCCCAGCCCTGGCTGTTGCAGCCATCTGGGAAGTGAACCAGCGGATGGAAGATTCTCTCTCTCCCTCTCTCTCCCCCCTCCCCAACTCTGCCTTTCAAATAAATAAATCTAACAGAAGGAAAGAATGAAGGAAATGAAAGGGAAGGAAAGGGAAGGGAAGGAGGAAATGTAGGGGCCGACGCTGTGGTGCAACAGGTAAAGCCGCCACCTGCGGTGCCAGCATCCCATATGGGTGCCAGTTCTAGTCCCGGCTACTACACTTCTGATCCAGCTCTCTGCTATAGCCTGGAAAACCAGTGGAGGATGGCCCAAGTCCTTTGGCCCCTGCACCCGCATGGGAGACCCGGAAGAAGCTCCTGGCTCCTGGCTTCAGATCGGCGCAGCTCCGGCTGTTATGGCCATCTGGGGAGTGAACCAGCAGATGGAAGACCTCTCTCTCTCTGCCTCTGTGTAACTCTGACTTTCAAATAAATAAATAAATCTGAAAGCAAGCAAGAAAGCAAGCAAGAAAGAGAAAAGACTAGACAAGACAAGACCTCCTGTCCTGATAGAACGCAAGACCAAAGACCCTCCCTCTGCCCATCTACACTCTGGTCCCCAACAAGCCAGAGACCATTCCACCCAGACTGCTGGTCCTAGGCATGTGAGACCCTGACAGCCACCTCAACTTGGACATGACCAAGCCTGGGTGGCCAGAGCTAGAGGTAGAGTCCCAAGGATGAACAGCTGCCGCCTGCCAGGGCCTGGCCAGGGCCAGCACACCCTGAGGGGCAGCAGGGGGGCGTGGAAGGGCTGGAAGAGCGCTGTGCAGCCATGGCCAGGGGGCAGGAGCACCAGAGGCCCGGGCCAGGCCAGCGCGGGGCCTGGGCAGCAGCTGTGCGGGTTTCCGGAAGCCAGGGTGGAGAAAGCCCTCTTAAAATATAAAGACTCAATTATCTCCGAGCAGCTTGCTTTACACATGAATTGACACATTTATTTTACAATAAATAACTGAAAGTTATCTGTGTTTCCTTTACTGTTAATCTACACAGAGAAATAATAAACAGGGCTTGTCTAGCAAAATGCAACTACGGCAGTCCTCAGAATTCAATTAAGCTAAAATAATTAATGCTCCCACCATATTAAATTACTTTACACATTTGAGCCACTGAAGTTTTATTCTTTAATCTTTCCTTTTTATTAAATAAAAAAAAGGGAAGAAAAGTTGGTGCCAAAGTCGGGAGGGAAGCGGGAAAAACGGGGACTAGAAAGGCAGGGCGGCGGCGCGCGGCTGAGCGGACCGTCGCCTTCAGCTGACACAGCGCGCGGGCTGTGCGGCGCCTTTGATTAAAATAACATTTTAAATGCTTTGAACAAACATATCTCTTTAGACTTCTAAGGGGTTATTTTACATATTTCTCCTCGAATGAAGAAATCCATTCGTCCTGTTGCTGGACAGAAAGCCCCAGAATAGCTTTCGTCACACATAAAATAAAATGCTGAAGGTTGCCGCGTTATTACAACTCGGGGTGGGGGGGGACAAAGCTGCCCCGGAGATTAACTTTGCCTTTTATGAAATCACATTTAGTCTCTTTCTTCAACAAACCGACCCACGGGGCCCTGCAGCCTCGCGTTGGGAAGTTCCTCCAACACGGAAGGAGGCGGCGCGTGTTTTTGGCAAAAGCAGCAAGAATTTGCATTGAAACATAAATGGGGCCCACGGCTCCTCGCAGAGGCCACCCCTGAAAGGTCTGTGTGCACTGACCCCAGACGCTCCGCCCGCCAGGAAAGGCCCTCTGAGCTCCGACGCACCTGTGCTGCCCGTGCCCCCTGCACCCGGAGGACAGGGTTCACCCAGGACACCCCCCGCCCCGCCCGCATGTGCCTGTAGGAACCTCATCGCTCCCATTACGCAGGTGGACAAAGTGAGGCCCACAGTCACAAAGCTGCCATGCAGGAGACAGCTTGCTGTATTGCCCTGACTGCCTCCGGGGGGCGGGTCCCTGCCCACGCCCTCAGCCTCCCTCCGCTGCCTCAAGAGCTTCCATGATGAAACACAGTGGGCACGGAACACACGCTTTCCCAGCCGGCCACCCCCGGCACACTGCAGGGAAGAGTTTGTCCTGCTCGTGCGCTCCCCACGCCAGGCCTGTTGTGTGACCACACCCTGGTGACAGATGAGGAAACCAAGGCTCAGGCCCACGACTGGCCCAAAGTCACCGGCAGGACCCACACTCATCGGCAGGAACCCTGCTGTCTGTCTTGCTTCTGGGGAACACGGGCTGGCCAGGGTCTCCCCCACCCGCATCTGCCCCAGGCCTCCTGGGCTCAGACGCAAACACTCCGGTTTGCAGAGGACGCGGTGGCTAAGGAGAAGGGTCCAGCATGACCCGGCCATGGCCATGGCCATG
This sequence comes from Oryctolagus cuniculus, assembly GCF_964237555.1. Classification (NCBI taxonomy): domain Eukaryota; kingdom Metazoa; phylum Chordata; class Mammalia; order Lagomorpha; family Leporidae; genus Oryctolagus; species Oryctolagus cuniculus. The sequence continues at coordinate 43,150,611 of NC_091451.1, forward strand.
AGCACGACCATGACGCAGAGCAAACCTCTGTGACAAGAGGCCCCGGATGGAGCATGCAGGCTCAGGCCTGGGCCCCACCCTACACCTGCTCTTCCTGCTGTCCAGGGGGCCAGCTGAGGCGCATGCCGAGGGGCACAGTGCTACCGCAAGCTCCCACAGCCCCCTCCCCGGGACCCCTTCGAGGCCAGGCAGTGTCAGGAGCAGTCCCTGAGACCAAGGGCCCTAACCCTCCTTTTATAGCCAGGAAGCTGAGTCCAGAGGGGGTGGGGAGGAGTGTTGTCACTCAGGGTGCCTCCAGGGACCGCCACACACCCTCTCAGCCCTCCCCCCAGCTTAGCTCCCTTTGAAGATGGGGTGCCCAAGTGACAAAGGACAGATTCTAACCCAAGCCTGCCTGGCTGCACAGCCAGGGACGAAGCCAAGACCACCAGCTAAGAGAGGGCCAAGCAGACGCCCCAACTTCCGTCCTGTGCTCCCGGCCACTGCTAGGTTAGGTCCCAAGGCAGAGAGGAGTCCCCTGGCCAGAAACAAAGCACGCAGGAGTCCGTGGGGCCTCCCCAAGCCCAGGCCCGACCCCTCGGGAAGGGAACCTGGATGGTGGGCCCTCGGAAAGGGGGGGGGCCCGGCTGGCTGGCTGGTGGCCCGGAGGCCACCGAGGGGCCCCAGCACGTGCGGCGTGGGACCAGGGCGGCCCCTGCCGCGGCCAGGCGAGCGCGTGGTTCCGTACCTGCAATGTTCTCCTGCTTGGGGCAGATGCCTTTCGTGGGCGACAGCAGGTGGTCATCTTCGTCGGGGGTCACCTGGATCCCGATCTCCACGGGCTCGGACACTTTCCTGAGCTCGGAGCGCGAGGAGGGCGGCGGGCTGCCCTTGTCCAGGCCTTTGTCGTAGCAGGCAGCCAGGCCGCCCCCACACTGCTTCTTCTTGTGCTCTATAAAAACCAGGATGTCCCCCAGGGGGAAGTTCATCTGACACTGGCCACAGGTGAGCAGGTCAGGGTCGGGGCCACCGACCAGCAGCCCCAGGCTGCCCGGCTCCTCTATCTCCAGACCCTCGTCTTCCTCGAGGATGGCGGCTTCCACATGGTCAGCCTCTGCTGCAGACAGGAAGGACACGGGGGAGGGGCAGAGAAGACAGAGACGGACTTAGGCAATCGCAAGCACCCGGCACCGGCCCGACCCCTCCCCACCGGGAAGCAGCCCCCCCACCCCGCTCGCTCGGCTGCCAGAGCTCCCCAGGTGCTCCCTGGGGCGGGGGGCGCCACCGCGGCTCCCGGAAGTTGTCACGTAAGCAGTGCTGACCTTATGTCCGCCGAGCTTATTTTCTGGCCATTTCTCCCCCTACACACACTAAGAGCACACACACACACGTGTGCACACACGCACACATCCGAGCTGCTACCAGACATGGGTCTCAAACTCCCCAACATGAGAGCCCCCCCCCCCCCCCCGCACCCCACCCAGCCCAGTCACGCTGGGAGCCAAACACCCGCCCTCTGGCAATGCTCTCCAGGTGACCACCAGCCAGCCGCCGCCCCTCCCCCCAGGACACTTCCATTCACGTCCCTGCCTTCCCCATTCACGGACTCCACCTGAGGCCTGGCGTGGAGGCCTGGCACACACCAGCTAGCCAGGGCGTCGTCCCACCGGCTGGGAAAGCAACAAGTGAGCACCAGGGTCCCAGGGGCAAGGCACGCAGCGCCAGGGCTGCGGAAGCAGGAGCCCGCGTCCTGCCCGGCCCCGGCCCACTTCTGTGTCTCCCGTGGGTTTCCCAGTGCTCATCAACTCCCCACCATCCGGGCTGGGTTTATTTTCACTTGAGGGGGTTGGGGGGGTGGGACTTTGTTTCCAGCCTCGGGCGGCAGGTAGGGGCAGACGCCCGCCGTCTAAAGAGATGTGTTTGCATTTCTCTCGCAGACAAACTATGTCCTCCCTTTTTTTGTTTTCTATGGTGGGGATCACAGGACCCAAATATTTTGAAGTTCATGAAAGACTGGGAACCCCCTGAAGGGAAAAGCGCAGCCGCCAAAATAAAGGGGGAGGGGCCTGGAGCTGGCGGGCGGGGGGGGGCAGCAGCCTGCCGCGTGGATAGCACCAGGGGCAGGGCCTTCGCGGGAGCCCACAGATGCAGGTGGATCCTCAGCGGCGTGAGAGCTGGGAACAGGGACAGCACGGAGAAGGCAGGCAAGGGAGGAGACACACATCCCGTGCGCAGGCCGCAGCCAAAGAACAGATAATTCAGCGGGAAAACCCTGCGGCCTCTCCCACCCTGCCTGCAAACCGCTGCTCTGGGCCTCGGCAGGGCCCGCGAGCCGGCACGCGGGACACACGGGACGTACAAGTGCGTGGCCGGGGAGAGGCGTGCGTCTGGCTCAGAAGGGAATGCCTTGGGCATGCCTGTGGTTCCCGGGAAGGAGATGGAGCCCTCGGGGAAGTCGAGGCAGGAACACATCAGCCCCATGGCAGCGCAGAAACACCGGCGGGTGAGGGAGCCCTGGCTGCAGATCGCCAACAAAAAGAACCGACAAGGTGTAGAGGCAGCCCTCACAAAGCCGCTCCCAGAAACCATTAATTACACTTGAAAAAGAAACCCGAGTTTACTTAGAAAGGAGTTGGAAGACAATGCTACATAATTAATTTACCAATTTATTTTATGAAAAGATGCTTTGCTATGGTGACAATGCAACCCCCACCTTCCTGCTGAACGCAGTTCGGGGGGGGGGGGCCGGGGCCGGGAATGGGTGTCAGAATGCAAAAGGGAATTATTCCGTGCCTCCTTTCCCTTTAATACTCTAGCATTGAGCAATACTGTTGATATTGAAAAGCTCGCACCTTTAATTACCAATTACATATACGTTTTCGGAGCCAAAGGAGAGGGCTGGGAAAACAGTTCTTTAGAAATATAAGGCTGCATTGTGCACCCTTTGCAGGGAAGGGGCGCTAACAAACGCGAAGGGGTGTCAAAATATTGTTTTGTTCACAAAAAGGACAGAGAGGCACAAAGGAAACGAGCAAGGGACGGAAGCGAAATCGAGAAGTGGCATGGAGCGCGGCCACCTCACGGGCGCCCGCAGGTCCACGCGGCCCCTGGCCCCCCGCTCTGGGGCTCCTTTGTTTCCCGTTTCATCCTGGGTGCACTTTTGATGGCTTCTCGTTAACTTTCCCGGCCACATCCGCCCTCCCGGGGACGGGAGTCCTGGCTGGCTGGCTGCTCCCAGGGTCCAGGCGACAGCCTTCCAAATGCATTTCTACTTCCGAAGAAACACGGACTGATGAAAAAATCTGTAAAGGCCGCACACGCCTCCCCCACCCCAGCCCTCTATTGCCAAGACGCTGCACCAGCACGTTCCCCACCCCCCCCACCCCGCCCCTTTTTTTGGTAACATCTGGTAGTCTTTCCTCTCCGGCAGCCTGTGCCCGCGAGCCCCGGGAACCCAGCGTGGAGATCTCCAAGGCCGCTCACGCTGCTGCCACGCTCGTCTGTGCAGCTGCAGCCAGGCCTCTCGCAGCCACCGGAGTCCCATCCGCAGCCCTGGGATCAGCCAGGGCTCCGGGCTGGGCTCTCAAAGCCACGGCCATGTCCCATGTCCCAGCCCGAGGATCCGAGAAAGAAACAAAAACAAAAACAACAACAACAAGACCTCCCTCTCCCCTCCCACTTTCAGCCTGGAAAGTAAACTCCCTCAGATGACAGCCTGCTCGCCCAGCCCCTTCCGAAGAAGGGGTTCCCTCTCCCTGTGGCCTAGGCCCTGGGGCTCTGGGCTTCGCCTCCTGCGTGCCACACTGCTAAGCAAAGTGGCAGGGGCAGCCCCAGGGTTCAGGCAGCAGAGTCAACCTGAGCCCCAAAACCTACTAACTTGGGGGGTCAGGGTGGGGGAGGGCAGCTGCTTGGGCCTGGAAGCGCCCGCTCAGGGCCGAGACACCCAGAGACTGTGGTTTCACTTCCGCTGGCGGGCGGCGACGGAGCTGGGTGCAGGGTGTGTGTGTGTGTGTGTGTGTGTGTGAGTGCGCACGCACCCCTTCTTAGAATCGCATCAATACTTGAAGAAATCGAAGGAGCAAGAGCCCCCTGGCCAAGCCCAAGACGGCCAAAGCAGAGCACAGCTCCTCCCCTGCCCTGTGCTCACCTGAGCGCCAGGCCCTGCTCTCGCCAGCAGTGGTCCGAGCTGCCACCCAGAGACGACACAGCAGCAGAGAGAGAAAAGACAAAAAGCAGCCTTGCCGACCCCCCTCCCGCAGCCTGGTCTAGGAAAGTCAGGCCCTTGGAAACTAAGGCAGACGCGAGGTTTGTGCTTCTGTGAGAAGCTCCCCAAGTGTCGGGCAGCCCTGCAAAATATCACTGCTCTCGATAGATGGGGAGCCAGATAAAGTCGAGCACCTGCTGAAATGTTTGACTCATTAAGAGGAGAAATGAACGGATGCGGCAGGCAACGTGTTCAAATGCCAGACACCAGAGGACCGGGCTGAGTCCTGAAATGTTAAACCCTGAAGTGCATGCATGAACAAATAGATATTTACACACACACACACACACACACACACACACGAGTTAGAATTTCTTTTACAACAAAACCACATTTTATTTACAAGGCTAGCCTCCTCCCAGGTGGTAAACGCATTTAGAAGCAATGAAATCAGGCTTCATAGATAGTAACGGACATCATTGTTAACCGGAGGGGCAGGCACTGGACCCTGCCACCAGCTTCCCCGTGTCTCAGCTCGGCCGGGAAGGAACTGGGCACAGAAGATGGAGAAGGCCCCAGCGGCTGCAGAGGCTCAGCCAGGCCTTACCTGGTGGAGCTGCCCCCACGTGCACGGCTCCAAGGCCCCATCTGTCCCCATCCCTCACCAAAAACTGCCTTTGCACCTGCTCTATGGAAAATTCCAGCCAAGGGGTCAACCACCTGCTGTCCCCAGAGCCCAGGGCGTGTGCATCGCCACATACACGGCACATGTGGGCACTGCTGCACACAGCTGTGCGTGGCTACACGCACACACACACACGTGTGTCACTGCATACATAGGCAGGAGCTCATGCTCCCACACCGATTCAGATCCAAATCTCGGTCTTGAATGGCTGAGCCACAGACAGTCCAGGAGAAACATACGCAGAATTATCGCTTCCGTGGGGGGGGGAGGAAAAGGATGTGGGGGAGGAGTGCAGGGCTCTTAAAATCCTGTGCCACCGACGTCACAGCCTCCACGGTGAGCTGCATGTGTGTTTACAAGAACTGTTCGGCAGTCGCCCGCCTGCTACAGCCCTGCATCTGACTGGAGACTTGACACCTGCTTCCTACGAAGACGCGCTCGCGGGCAATCTGCAAGGGGATCTCTTCATTCTCCTGCCGGCGAACGCCCAGGGAGGGGCAGCCGCACGACATCGACACGCCACCAACACACACAGCACTTTCTGAGCTGCCATCAATTTTTAATTTATTGGATCCAAGGGAAAATAACAACCGTGGGGAGGAGGGCAGGACGGGGGCGGGGGGGCCGGAATCAATTCTTGGTGCAGAAAATAATCTATGGCCAGAGGACGCTTAAAGGCACGAGGAGAGCTCTCATGAAGTCCTCCTCAAGGGGGGATAATGAAGCACCCAGCAGAGGAGCGGACACAGCTAAGAGCCCGGGAGGACACAGCCAGGCAGGGTTCCCAGCAGGCAGTGTCATCACCGGGGGACCCCTCTCTGTGCTGCCCACCTGCCCACCTGCAGGAAGGGCGGAGCAGTCCAGCCCCACACCTCCCCGGAGGGACGTGTGCACACCTCGGCCACCACCCCACGAGGCCCTGTCTGCTCAGTGCCAGCCACAGCACACGCCGCAAAATGCAATTGTCACTGTTTCTGACATCTGGGCAGAGCAGAGAGCCAGTGTGAAAACATGTCAGCAGCGTGCGCTTCCCTTCCCCAGAAGAGGCCAGGACCCAGCTGACTTGGCAGCCGGCACAAGGTTCAAGCCTGGCCTGCACTCCAGGAAGGACCTGGCTCACCTGGCCCTGGCCGGCAGACTCTGGGCGGGCAGGGGGCCTGTGTGGGTACCGCTGCCCTGCAGAACTCCAGCCTGGACTCGGGGTACAGCAGATGTGCTGCAGCTCCCCCGAGAACGCGCTGACCTGCTCAGCAGATCTACAGACCTCGTCCCCACTCCCCACTGCCCCGCTGCACTCACCCTTCCAGAACCCCACAGAACTGCGCTCGGGTCTCACCAAGGCGAGAGCAGGAAAAGACACATCAAGAAAGAAAACAGCACTGGGGGGGGGGGGGCTCTCGCGGACCTGGCCGTGGCTCAAGGATCACAAATTAAAAAGCCAAGTCCAAAGAATGGAGGGACCCAAGTTTCGAGAAATAAAACAGTGGCTTTGAAGGGAAGAAAAAGCAAACGCTTCGCCGCCCTACAGAAGTCCTTCTAAACACAAGCAGCAGATGCCGTGGATCCTGGAGCCACAGCGGGGCTCGGGTGCTGTGATCTGCAAGTACTCTTTGTGGCCAAATGAGGAGATTTTGTTTTACTGAACATTATGCTGCTTCAAACGTGCTAAGGGGAAGAAAGAAAAAAAAAAAAAAGACTTGCACTGGACTGCAGGCCCCGGGCTGGACCAGCTCAGCGTCACACAGCCTGACAGCAAACCGGCGGCAGCCGCGCTCAGAGCCCCGTTCCCAAGGTCTAAACTTCAACAGGACCCCCCCCCCCATTTTAATGCGCAGGCCTGCATCCTTTCCACAGGCACATGTCAATCACGGTAACACTGACACCGAGCGTCCTGGGTCCTTTTCCTGCCTTGTTCCGGTAGAGAACTCTCAAGAACATTTCACAAACCTATTTGTATTTCAGTGGAAGAGGGTCAGAAAATGTTATGTAAAACAGAGGGCTTTCTCTCTCTCTCTCTCTCTCTCTCTCTCTCTCTCCTTTACTCTGAAGGGACTTCATTTTGTGTAGTCTGGGACTTCACTGCAGTCACACGGCATGGGCCGGCTAGGGCAACACCCAGGCTAAGGCTCAGCTGCTGCGGAAGCAGGAGAGAACACGTTTCTTTTCATCTGAGCTGCTACACAGGGCCCGCCTCGCCGTGAAGACACTGCCTGCAAGCCCTGGTGGCCGTGGCCCCGTTCACCGAGCCTCGGCCCAGCGTCACTCCTGGGGCTCGGCCTGCGCGGGAGGCACGGAAGTGCGTGCCTCCACTTCCAAGCGTCTCCCTGCAGCCTGCTCCCGGCCCCTCCGAAACCCTTCCCCGGGAAACTGCTCAGGGCCGGCCGGCGACAAACGGCAGTGCTCGGGCGAGGGTGCAGGGCCAGGGAACGAGGCGTGCGCAGCTCTCCCAGGGCCCACAGGGAGATCTGTGGGATCGGGGAGCAGAGGACGGGATCTGTGGGATCAGGAGCAGAGGACGGGATCTTGTGAGTAAGGAAAGGTTGGAAGTGACAAGCCACCGTCAGCAGCCGGAGGACGCAGAACTCACTCCCAGCGTTCTCCCGTGCCCCTTCTCCGCCCGGAAACACCTGGCTGTGCAGCCAGCATCGAGACCCTGCCCACGGGGTGCAATGCCCTGCTTCTCCTTGCTCCCCCCAGATGTGACGCCAGCAGCGACCTGGAGGCCAGAGTCCTTGCAGACTGGCAGCCAACGGTGAGGCCTAACCGGCCCCCTTCTCAAGCCACAGGAGGTGCAGAGTCCCCCCCCCGAGGGGGAGCACCTATCCCCACCCCTCCCCCACACATGTGTCTCTTCCTGCAGCATCGGCTCTGTGATGTCTGGTTACAGCCGGTGAAACCAAGTTCCAGGCAAAGGGTTGGAGATCGCTAAACTGATTTTTCAAACGGTCTTCCACCGGCCAGAAGCTGCCGCCCAGCCCGAGGCTTCCGGGTGACCATGCCCCTTCGTGCCCAAGCTGTCCAGTGCACTCGCTACCCGCTTTCAGCCGGCTCGGTGCAAACACTCAGTGAGGCAGAGAGATCATCAGATAAATTGCTGGTCTTCAGCACTGGAGAGTGAAGGCTCTTTCTCTGGCTGATGACAGCACGAGGCTTTTGTCTGACCTAATTTATTTCTCTTTCAGGTTACAAGAAGGCACGGTTTGCTGTCGCCGGGTAAGCTCCTCGGCTCAGAGACGGAGCGCCAGCGCCAGACTTGGGGTGGCTGCGCTTGCTGCAGGCTTCCTGAACTCGGCTAAGAGGACGGTAGGATCCAGACACCCTGAGAGCGGAGGAGCAAGGCACCGGGCACTGAATCCCACGTTCAGGGGAGAAACGGACTCATCAGAAGCCACCCATGACGGGCACCGTGGGAGGTGGAGGCTATGTATCGGCGGTGGCGGCGGCAAGCCTACACCCCTTCCAGACAAACTTTGACGCGTTATTGGAGCTGGCGTTTAGATCTCTAGGGAATGGGGCAGTGGGCACACTTCCTAATAAATGGAATCGAGACTCCAAGCGTTATCAAGTCGGAGCTAACAGGCTTCTCACTCCTCAAGCTGTTTGTACGCGCCTGACTCCCGGCTGCTGCCCGGGTCTGGGACAAGCCAGGGACAAGCCAGGGATACAGCACAGCCAGCCAGCCCCGCTGCCTTACCCCCAGAGGGGGCACACTCCCCCCGGGGCCCCCGTCTCATCACTTTATCAACATAAGGGGATTTTCAGAACGGCAAAGCCACAGACTGCGGAAAACACAAGCCTTCCAAACAATTCTAGTTATTAAAAAAAAAAAAAGATTAAAGCAAAAAGCCTCCTTGGCCTAGTGAAGCGGCCGCCGGAAGAGAGAGCTCTCCGACTTACGTCCTCACTGTCCTGCACGAGCCTCTGCAGGAAAATCAATACTGCAACTTCACACCTAGACACTCTGCAGCCACGGAAACTGCGGCCGCTGCTGCTGGAAGCCCACGGCCAGCCGTCCTTGCCCAGGCGCCAGGCAGCCAAGACACGGGCACCGAGCGCCCCCTAGCCGCCAAGCGGCGCCCGCCGAGCTGCTGCCTCTCCGGCTAGCCATGCACCAGAAGGCAACGCAGCCCAAAGTTTATTTTGGAAAGTATTTTATCACGAGCAACATGGAACGCAAAGCAATCGAGATAGGAGATGAGAGGGGATAAGTGCAGGCGGTGCGACCCGTGCTCTGAGCTGCGAGACAGCACTAGGAACTGGTGCACCGTGCAGTCGGAAGCTGGGAACTGGTTTCCATGCCACTGGCTCACCTGAGACAGAATCCTAATCCTCGTCAGACACACCCAGACACGGCCTTGCCCGCCGCGGTGGACGCCCCGTTAGGCCCCTCAGAGTGGGCAGCAAGGCGTGCCGCCCAACCATCCAACCCCCGCCTTCCTCCAGGTGGCGAGGGCTGCTGCGTTCCCTCCGGGACGTCAGCAACACCTGGTTTTTTTCTGTCACAGAAAGATGTTGAAGGCCAGACGAGTCTCCAAGGCTAAGGCACAGGCAGCCGGCGACCTCCCCGCCCCGGGTCGAGAAGAGAAATACGCATCTGTGCGTGATCCTCAGGTAGGGGAAAAACACCCCCTCTGAAAACACTAGGGGCTGTTAAAATATGCCGGTGGCATTCTTCTCTCAGGTGTGAATTACAAATGAATACAAGCAGCCCGGTCCAACACCCTGGAAGAGCGAATTTGTAGTCTCCTGTGGGATCAGGGCAGCCAATTTCCACCACACGTCTCCCGATACAGGGCTCCCGTCTGTGCAGCACGGAGACAAACTTAGCTCCCCGCACCAGCTACCAAAAGCGGGAAACACGGGCCCAGGATCTCGGGAAATTTATCGGAGGCCCAGTTTCCAAAGAGGACTAGACCCTCAGAGTTGCGCTACCCTAACCCGGCCAGGGAGAGTGGCGATCATCGAGAGCAGGACCCCCTTCAAAGCAGACGGGCACAGCAAAGCCTAATGCAGAGGCAACATGGAAGGCACGCAGCTGGCCCAACTTCCGCATCCAGTCTCGGGTTGTCCTGCAGGCTCGCGGATGCACACGGATCACTAATCTTCCCAGGAAATCGGCTGTGCTGCTGAACGCCCACCTAGATTGGGGTCCGGGGATCTGTGTGGACACAGCGTTTTCTGCAGTTTCTTCTGGAAGTCTCGAGCTCCCGCCTTGCACCGAGAACACTTTCCCTTGCCTTGGCCCTGGCTGGCACAGCCGGCCCGCGGCCTCTCCCTGTGCCTGGTCCACCGCCGGCCTCTTACCTCCCCTCTGCCCTGCTGTCCCTGTGCTGTGTTGTTTGTTTTTATTAATAGCCGTGTCTGTCCTCTGGTTTTTCAAAGCCATCTCCATCTGGGTCAAACGTTCTGAAACAAACCAGAGCCCACGGCTCCATCTCCAGCTGTCCCCACACTCTTGTCACTGGCCCTGTCGGTAAATTTAGCCCATTAGGGAGCCCGTCTTCCCATCGCACCCCCCACCAAACGCCAGCCCCCACCCTCCGGGGACAAAGCTGCCGGGTGCTGTCTGCGCCCTCCTGGCTTCCCAGGCCTGCCTCTAAGTTGCATCACCCCTAAGAACCTGAGGCTGCAGCCCCAAGGCCCGGCTGCCACCAGACCAGACCAATGAAGATGCACTGTGTTTGAGGTGTTTTCTTTCACATTTAAAAATCCCCAACACGAACCCCCCGCTGGGGACGGTGCCAGCACCCTCTTGGGTAGCCAGGGCTCCAGGGCACCCTGAATCCACGACTCCTGCCTCCATGTACCGAGGCCTTCGGCCCCAACCGCCTTCCCCCTGCCTGCTTCCACATCCCGGTGACACAGGACAGAGGGAAGCCAGCTGCTTCGGGGTAATAAATGGCCTTGTCTGAAAACTGGTTGGGCCACCATCCCTGCTGAAACCCTGCACAGACCCTGGCTCCCCGTGCCAGGAGCAGACAGGGGCACAGCCCCTCGGCTCCCTGGTCTCCATCGCCTCTCCCTTCTCCCCACCTCCCGGCCCTTCTCTCTCTCTCCCCTGCCTGCCAGAGCCCGGGTGTCAGCTGGCTTTGCCCCGCGCGGCTCGGAGCAAGGCTGGGAGACGGAGAACAAACGAAGGTGGGTGAGGAGGCACCAGGCACCCCTCGCCCCGTCCTCCTGTGCCCAGGGCTGTCTCCCGACGCCCCAGCGCTGCCGGGAGAGAGAGGAGCCAGCGCGAGGCAAACCTACCTGCTTCTTTCCCCTCCCGCACGACTGCAGCCGGCTCCCGGTGCTCGCCGCTGCTGCCAGCCTGGCAAAGCACCCCCAGCGACTCCCCCCTTCCCCGGCTCCCCCACGCTTCCCCCTCCTCAAAAAACAACCCTAGCAATTAGACAGAGGCTCACGGGGCAAAATTGCCTCCTGGAGAAACTAGGCATCTACCAGTACAGAGGCCGAACAGCCACCCCCTGCCGGGGGAGGGGGCTTCCGTAAAGGAATGGCCTGTCGGCTGGGGCAAGGGACCTGGATCGCGGGAGGCTCAAGTCGGTTGCAAAACATTTTGTTTTGCAGGCAACCAGTGAGTCTTTGATGTCTGCCCGGTGGGGGAAAAAAAGAAAGAAAAATAAAAAAGAAAGCCAGTCTTCCCTGCAAGGCGGCATCCCTCTCGGAAGGCAAGCCCCGTCCTAGCATCTACTCCGCCTCCCAAAATATTAGCAATAATTAATTCCCAGAGTCTTACGAACGTATCGGGTGTAACAAAGGAGACAGCAGCCACCGCAATTGCTCCGAGCAGATGGCTCCTGTGCTGGGATTTCAGAGGAGGGGAGAACCCCTGGATATATTTATTTATTTATTTAAATTTTTTAAAATGTAACATAAATATTCGGCCCTCGGCCGCGCGGCTGCCTTCTTCCGCGGCGGCCGGAGGCGCGCGCGGGCAGCCCGGCCCCAGCCCGGGGCGGTGCACGGCGGGCTGCGGGGCACCGGAGGGCGTTTGATTCCTATTGCAATTTAAAAAACAAAAACAGAGAGCCGCGGCGACCCTGGCGCGGCGCGGGAGCGGACGCGGGAGAGCTCGGCGCGCGGCGGCGGAGCGGCGGAGCGAGGCGCCCTTGGCGGGGCCCGGGCGGGCGCCCCTGCGCTCAGCCCGGCCGCCCGCGCTCGCTCCGCCGGTTCCTGAACGGACCCCGCGCGGCGCGCGAAGCGGCCTGACTGTGCGCGCCCCGCCACGCGCAGGAAAGCCATCGGCCCCAGCCGGCGCGTCTGCACGGCTCCCTGCCTCGCGTGCTCGGATGGGGAAGACGGGCAGACACTGGCGGGGGGCGGGGGTCTCTCTCTCTCTCTCTCTCTCTTTTTTTTTTTTTTTTTTTTTTTGCTATTTTACAAGCGCATCCGTCTCTCCCCACTCCTGACAACCTTCCCCCCCACACACTGTGTAGCGCGGGTTTTTCACCAACTCCAATCCCCCCACCTTTTTTTTTTAGGAGAGGGGAAAAACAGACAAGATCATCCCAGGAGACAGGCGGAGGTGGGGAGGGGGCGCTGGCGCCCGGCTAGCAGCCGCGCAGCTGGATTCTTTTGCCAACAGCAGAGGAGGGGAGAGAGAGAGAGAGAGAGAGAGGCGGCTGCAGACTCCTGCGACCGGCGTGGCCGGCGGCGCCCGGCCGGGCCGGGCCGGGCGCGGCAACCGGGGACCCGCAGCCGGCGGCCGCCCCTCGCCCGCGGCGCGCCCCGCGCTCCTCCGCCCGCACCGTCAGCGCGGACCCACGCGCTCGCCAACTTTTCCCCACTTCCCGGCTGCCCCCTCCCCCTCCGCTCCCCCAGCCCCCTCCCCCTCCGCTCCCAGCCCCGCCACCAGCGCCGGCGCCACACACGCCGCTCGGAGGGGCGACCGTCCAGCCGGGCTCGGCGCGCACACACGCCTCCTGCAGCCCGCGCGCGCCCGCCCCGGCCCGCCGCCGGCCCCGCAGGCCCCCGAGCCCGAGGCGCGTCCGGCTGCGGAGAAACTTTGCCGCGGCGCCCCGCCCTCCCCACCGCGCTCGCGGCCGGCCCGGCCCGGCTGCGCCCGGCTCGGTGTCCCCAGCCCCGGGCCCCTGGCGCGCACGCCGCAGACACTTACGAGTGATGAGCTCCCTCTGGGACAAGTGCTGCGGGTTGCCCTGTTTACGGCGGGACATTGCCCCGGCACCTATTCCGGCATCGCCCGCAGAGCCGCACCGATGGGGGCCGGGTGGGGTCCGAGCCGCCGCCGCCGCCGCCGCCGCGCCTCCTCCTCGGCCTGGGTTGGTGTTTTTTTTCCCCTTCCTCTGCTGCCCTCTCTTCCTCCTCCTCTTCTTCTTTATTTTGCTCTGTCTTCTAGGCTCTTTTTTGTTTTGTTTGCAAAAAGAAAAAGAGAAGAAAAAGAAGGAAAAAAAAAAAAAACCAAAAACCTCCCGATCTAAAAAAGGAGAAAGAAAAAAAAAAAAACAAAAACAAAAACCACTGCTGCTGCTGCTTGCCGCGCGCTGGCCGGTTTCTTTAAAAATATCTTCTTCCGAAGGAAAAAAAAATCTCCTAGACTTCTTCAAACTGCTTGGCCACCTGGACTTCCAGCGTCTTGGAGAACTTGAACGGGGTTTCTGCACCGGCTCCTGACACTTTTCTTTCGGGGTCTGGTAGATGGAGAGCGCACTTCTACCAGGAAAGGGGCAAAGGAGAAAAAAAAAATGCAAACAAATGAAAAAAAAATAAATAAAAGAAAGAAAAAGGCCAAGCAAACTTGGGGACTTGTCGCGTCCCCCTCTCACCCCGCCCCCTCCAAAAACGCACGGCGAGGTAGCACTGCCCCGGCTCGGCCGCGTCTGGGCTGCGTGCGGGCCGCCCGCGCTCTGCTCGGAGACTGACCCTGCCGCGGCTCCGGGGGACTCCGGGAGCGGCTCCTCCCAGTCCACCTGGCAGGCGGGCGCCGGCCGGAGCGGCTGCCGGGTCCCCGCGAGCGCTGCCCGGCGCTGCCCCGGCGCCGCGGGCCCAGGGGCAGCGGGGCTGAGGGCGGCTCGCCCAGGGCGCCTGGGTCGGTGCGGGCGCGGACTGGGAGCTTATAGATTGCAACGTGAAGATGGCGGAGTCCGGGTTCTCCGGGAGCTCTCGGTCTCTCTATGGCTGGGGCTGCCTCTGTACAATGGGATAAAATTCAAGTTCAAGTGCGGACGTGACGTTTAATCTGCACTAGAGACAAAAAGACCCAGCGCGTCGGAGCACTGGGGGCGACTAGCGGTGGCTTTTTAACATTGTACCCTGCAAGAGAACAAGCCGCACACACAGGCGCGCGCTCGCCCGCGCGCAGCCCCGCCGCCCGCCGGCCACACGTGCCGAGCGCGGGCCGCTGCGCTCCCGGCTCCCCCGGCACCGGCTGCGCGAGGACGGCGGGGGGCGGGGGCCGGGGGGGGGCGACGCTTTCCCCAAAAATCCCCAGCACCCCCTCCTCTCCCGGGGCCAGGACCCCCGGGAAGGGGGCGCGGCTAAGTGAGAGAATGCCGGCCGGTACCACCCGCCCGCCCAGAAGCTTTCGGGGAGCTGGGGGTGGGGGGCGAGGCGGCCACATGAGGCCGGGGGCTCAGCGGCTTGGGCCCCCGGAAAAGTGGCCGGGCTGCTTTTACTTTTGTTTTATTGGGGGGCCGGAGTGGGGAACCTGGGGTTAAACTTCCCAAAAAGTGCCTCTTCGGGAGCCCCGGTGTGGGCCCCGTGGGAGAGCGAGGTGCACAGAGTGAATGAGAGGGAGGGGTACCCGGGACCTCGCTCCGAGGCCCTTTTTGGGAGGGATTTCCTCCCAAATTTTGGCCCTGCCACCTCTCATCCCAGCGACTCCCAGGGGTCACACGCGGCCCCACTCCTATCGCTGAGGTCCGAGCAGAGCTGGGGGCGCTCCACGTGGGACGGGAACTCGGACCCGCCGGCCCAGGCAGAGGTGTGGCCGCAGCTCCTCGGCTGGGGGTGACTCCCGGCACCCTGGAGGCCACCCCCCACGCGCGGCTCGGCGGGCCCCGAGGACTTGAAATCGCCGGTCAGCCACGGCAGCTGTTTGATCCGCAGCGGGCGAGGCCCGGCGGAGTTGTGGGGGGCGGTGCGCGGCCCGAAGTCCCCGTGGGCAGCCCCGTCCGCGCCCTTCCCCCGGCGGCGGCCAACTTCGTCCGCTGGATGACCCGGCCTCCAGGGCTGGGCGCGCCACGCGGCTGGACCCCCGGCCCTTCCCAGGGCTCCTCTGGTCGCGGCCAGGGCGCGCCAGGGCCTGGCCCGGGCTGGGCTCGGCGGGCAGGCCCTGGCCCCCGCCCCCGCGCGCGCACCCCGCGCCTGGGCCCGCTCGGCAGGCTTCTCCCGAGCCAGTGGCGAGGCCGGGACGCTCCGCGCGCGCCGCCTGCCTCGGGGGCATGGGGTTTTTTGTTCCCGCCGAAGGTCTCGGGTGCAGCGATGGCACCGATACCCAACAGCGCGCAAGAGAGGGAACGGAAAGAGCCCCCCTCCCGCCCCACCTCCCCCAAAGGAATCATAAAACGTGCCCTCGGCTTGGGTCTGCGGCCCAGCGGGTGGGGACGCGGCGGCAGCGGGCGCGCACCTCCTCTCCTGGCGCGGGCGGCCCCAGCACCCCCGCGTGTCCCACGGTCTGGAAGCGCCTCCCTCTGCGGCCGTCGCGTCCCACCGAAGGAAGCTCTCCAGGAAAGTGGCCTGAGAGGAAAAAATGCCCGCACGCACCTTTAAT
Organism: Oryctolagus cuniculus; assembly: GCF_964237555.1. Classification (NCBI taxonomy): domain Eukaryota; kingdom Metazoa; phylum Chordata; class Mammalia; order Lagomorpha; family Leporidae; genus Oryctolagus; species Oryctolagus cuniculus. The sequence continues at coordinate 43,166,211 of NC_091451.1, forward strand.
AAACTTAAAAAAATCCATAAACTGGCCATCCTGACTCGCCGAGGCTCCCTAAGGTGTGCATCCAGGGCGCCCTCTCTCTCTCCCTCTCAGAACCGGCGACTTGACGCCCAGAGAGGGTGAGACCCCTGCCCGAGGACACACAGCGCACGGGGACGAGTCTGCATCCCTCGCGCTCCAAGGACTGATTGCAGGGAGGGGTACCCAGGCAGCGGCTGGGGCAAACAGGAAAACGCTCCCCACCCGAGGCTAGGGGCCCCTCCAAGGGCGACGCAAAGGCACAGGGCGCGGGGGGGGGGGGGGAGATAGGGGCTCTCAGCTGCCGCTGCCAACTCGCGCGCCATCACGCGGCCCGGCCCGGGCAGGGGACACCCCCGCTCCATCCCCGGCAGGAAGTGGCGGGCAGGGGGCGGCACGGGCCCCTACTGACCCGAGGAGCACTTCCTCATTGGCCCCGCGCTGCCCCGACGGCGGGAAGAGGACGCGAGGGCGGGCAGGCGCAGGGCCGGACACGCCGCCGCCCGCCGCCCGCCCCACCTCGCGGCCGCCGGCGAGAGGCTGCCCAGCCCTGCGCTGGCCCCCAGCCCTCCGCCGCCGCCTGCTCCTCTGCCCCCTCCTCCTCTCCCGAGAGGCGGCCGGGCGCAGCAGCGAGCGAGCCCAGCTGCCGCTCGCGTCTCCTCCTCTTCCCCTGCGCGTCTGGCACGGGCATCATTAGCGCTGCGAGCTGTTAATGTCTGGTCTCACAGCTCCCCCTTTAGTCTCGCTGCGCTCCCTGTCTCGCGTGCCGGGCGGATCGATAGCGCCGCTCGGCCGACCTTGACCTCCCGCTCGACCGCGCGCGGCCTCGCGGCCCCCACGCGGTCCTCGGGCCCCCAGGCTTTCTGGAGAGGCCCCTGCACCTTCACCCGCGCCCCCCGACCCCAGATGCACCGCGCCCTCCTTGACACTGAAGTCACTGCCACGCCCGGAGAGGGGATGCAGGTGGTGACCCTGAGAACGGAAGCGGCAGGTGCAGCTGCAGGTGCGTCCTGGTCCTGCGCTAAGGTGAGGAGACTGGCTGCTTTCCGCGGCACCTGCCGCCGGAACCGGGGGCTCCGCGCCGACGAATCCGACGGAAGAACCGCCGCATCTCGGCACCGTCTGCAGCACACGCACACAGAGCAGATGTCAAAAAAGCGTTCTGAACTCACAGACGTTCCCTGCCACTCTTGCGTCCTAGCTCCTCGGTGCATTCCAGCAGATACCCCCCCCCCATTCTGCGTCACCTTACATTTCTTTGTAGAGGGAGAGTTCAGAAATCAGGGTGCCTTTGCTGTAACCCTCTGCGGGCCCTCGCTCCCCGGGTGTGCCACCCGGAACACGCCAAGTAGCGGGGCCCACCCCCCATCCACCCAGCCCACAAGCCAGGCTTTTTGTTTAAAATTCTTCGAGCCTCAACACTAACTCTACGGAGGCTGGGCTCTCTTAATGTTATCTTTGCCTTCTGAGCTGTTATATTTTCTCTCATGTCTTTACAGAAATTTGGAAAGAATCAAGATAAGAAGTGTCGGTAGAAACGGGAACTCCTGATGTTTCTGGGGAAAGAAAGCTGACATTTCACTTGTTTTGTTATTTTCTTTTTAACAAGGATCCTCCTTCTAAAATGTAGTCAAATAACTTCGTAGCCATAGGAAAGCTCAACAGCACATCAACATTAATTTGGGCTCCATTTCAGGTGTTTTGAAAAAAAAAAAAAAAGCCTCAATGCAAAGAGAAAGCAGAGCTCTGAGTATTCACCGGTGCAGGGCAAACTCAGGAGCAAACCGTGTTGCTGATTCTGTTCCGGCAGATCCGTAAGCATCGTGGACTTGGTGCGATCGGTGGATCCGTGGATCCGTGGACCGACTTTTCCTAACTTTCAAGGAAACTGCCATTCAAGGATTAAGCGAATCTGATTTATGTACAAATTAATAAGGCTCCCGAGAGGCTCCTTATCTCCTTCCTCTCCATTCCAGAATCTTCAGGAGCTATCAAACCCAGAAACACGAAGAGGCAGAGGAGGCCTTTCGAGTTTGCCGGCGCGGTCTCGGCACCGCCGCGCATTGTTGGATGCCGTCAGCACTCGACAGGCTTCGCCCGCCTTGGTTACTGGGTTGGTTCTTAACCAGGTACTGAATTTAGCAACATTGCGTTTGTTAAAATATGACATCATTGCGCCTTATTTTTGTCTGCAAGTGACACTTGGGTCTGATCCAGTGGTAGGTTTTTGGCTATTGCTTACTGTGCAAGGCCCACGAAGGCTCTGGCACAACCAGGAAGCACCACGGCCTGCTGGCTTCATGTCTGCAGCCTGCAAGGGGTTAAACTAAATTCACCGTTCCTGATTCATGTATTATTTTCCTTAAAAAAAAATACTTACCCAGCTCTCCGTATATGAAAAAGACTCACACCCACATTGAATGTTCCTAGCTCTGTCCCTGTCATCTGAAATGATATTGAATGGCTGGGTACTAGGGGAACTGGGACTATTTCTACAGCTTTCTCACCTCATTTGGAATTTTCTTGCCTTGCTAATTTTAATTCTTCAAGTTGAGTCATCAATTCAAATTTGGTAGGGACTGGTATCACCCGGTTGGTCGCCTCAGGGGAAATGTTACTGGTGAAGATGACCGGGTCCCCCCGCCACCCCTCAGCATGGCTGGAGTCCAGGGTGCACACACTGGGCGTGCAGAAGGGTCTCTGTGCTGCTTGCCCGCCTGCCAGTGTGCAAGTGAACATGCAAAGGGAACTGTTTTCCTGAAGAGGGTAGCAGCTCTGTCTGCACACACATGCACACAGACGTGCACACGCATGCGCGCGCACACACACACACACACACAGCAAGCTTTCAACTCGCTGATCTGCTGACCGTCAACCTGCCCTGTTTAGAGCCCAGACAAGAAAGGGAAAGAGAGTTGAGATGGCTCGCCTGGGGAGAGCGTTAGGATTCAGAAGGGAATTTTCTGATCTGACTCTGGCTGTCAGCCGGGTGAGAACTGGAGCGACAATGAGGTGTCTGGTGCCAGGGAGCTGCTGCAGAGGGAAGCAGGCACCGTCACCTTCCGCCTTCCACCTTCCACCTTCCACCTTCCGCGCCAGGGTGTGTGCGGCTGCAGGATTAATTAGTTTGAGAAAGAGGAAGTTGCCCCAAGTGCGAAGTGGGAGTTGTAGACAAGTCTGACTCAGTGGAGAGCTGTCCCCCACCCGCCATGCCAGCCTCGGAAGGCTGTCTGCGCTGTGCTGCACTTGGGAGGAAGTGGCTTCTGGAAGACGGCGCGGGGAGAGGCGTGAGTCAGGCTAGCCTGCCTCCCAGAGGCACCGCTAATGAGGAGGTGCAAGAGGGCGCTCACCAAAAAATAAAAATAAAACCCAGCCACACCTGGGTGCAGAGATGCCTTCCAGAGCCAGAAAGAAAAAAGAGCTCTGGGAGATCGCATCTGTTGTTTTGTAGTTTTAGAAACCGCCACGCGCACTTTCGAATGAATTCGGCAAAGGTAGGTAGTACCCTAGAGAACACCAAAGTGGCTTCCCCTCTGTTTTTCAGAGAAAGGTGGAGGCTGCGAACTGACAAACCGGCCAGGCTCTGCAGCACAAAGTTTTAACAGCAGGTGCACTGCTAAAGACAGGATGGTATCTCTGTAGTGCGCGCAAGTTACGGAAAGTTGTTCCATTACGGACGTATTAACACAGTGCATCTGCGTGAACGTGAACTTCAGCTCAGTATACAAGGCAGACAATTTGCTACAACAAAAGATCATTAATGCCACCCAGGGAAAACCGAGATGCTGGATCTCTGTGCACTCTGATATCAGTGTAATCTGGATCCTTTTTTGAAAAAAAAATGATTTCAATGGATTTTAAGCCTCCGGGATCACTGTAACTACAATGGCTTCTAAAATATGGATGTGGCAATAACATCTCCCACTGGAACTCGTGACAGAGCCCCTCTGCCTGGCCCTCCCACATGGACCATGCCCTGGAACACCAGGCAGAGCAAAGATGCTCACCTCTGACCTGTCTCCAGGCCACCCTGGATCTGGAGATCTGGATCCCAAATAGGGCAGATTTACGGCCAACTGTTGCAGATCTGTGTTTGGACCTCAGGATTAAAACGGGTGGATTCATCAGCTGTTGGGATTTAGCACAGGCATCTGCAGTTTCATTATTTGTATCTGCTTAACAGGAACAATTAGGGAACCGAAGGCTGAGAATGCCTGCGTGGGGATGGGTTTGGTATTGTACCCAGACCACACATTCCGGCTGGGAAGAACACAGTAATGTATAAAGCATTAGTGGATGTAACGCTGCACTGTGCTTGGGGAATCGAATTGTTGATGTTTCTGGCAGGAACGCATCCTCCAACTCAAATCTATCAAACACCTTAATTAGCTCCGGGCACCTAAATGCACCCAACCCAGAGGCAGGCTGGAAAGCAGAAGCCGGGCAGGGCAGGGGCTGGCGCAGGGGCCGCGCCGGCCGCCCTCAGCCGCCCTCAGCCGCCCCAGGGCCCCGGGGCCTCAGGTTGCAGGCCAGGATGAAGGGACCACGGCGCAAAGTCACACAAGTTGTGACTCGCCCCGCAGCAGCCGTGGGGACGTGATGGAGGGTGCCTGGATGCTGTGACCGGCGCTGGCTGAGGGGATGGGAAGAGGCTACCGCAACACGACGCTGCTGCCGACAGTAGCCGAAGTCTTTCCCTGAGCCAACCATTCCACCTGGACCTCAGCACAAATTATTGTTTTCAATTACCACCTGTGTATTCCTTCCCATGCAGCTTATTGATGTAAAATTACAGCTACACCGGTATAAATAAGTTATGCTGCAGTTGTAAAATGGAAGAAATTTTGTTGTAGCAATTATGTTCAGCAAGATGACAAAATAAATTTCCAGAGCTATGCCTGCTGTAACCTGGGGAATTTAAACCTCATAATTTCCATTCATTTCAGATAATTTGGAGTAATTTCTATATGTAATAACTTTGTAATGAAAAACACAGCGGTACTGAAGTGATTTCGCTCCATTTTTTTCTCCTATGGTATACATGGCACAAAATAAATGATAAAAATAATATTTCCTTTTTATATGTGTGTGTGTTGAGTAATTCCTTCAGTAAAAATCATAAACTAATACCCGGACTAAATCTCTGTCCACAAAATGAAAAATAAATTGAGTTAAAGAAAGTGGAGAAGTATGAAAGGCTTTGGATGTTTTATTGTGACTTTATTGCATTGTCTCATTTCCCACATCCCTCTGATCTCACAGGGTTACAGTTCCCAGGCACGGGGCAAACGCAGGTGAGCCCCCGACTGCCAGAGGCGGCCACACAGGGACCCCGAGGACTGGAATACCCGCAGCACGTGGCCTGTCTCCCCACGAGCATGGGGACCCTCGTTCTCCCGATGCGGGCAATGCTCTCACTGAGTGGCTGATCCCCCTCCTTGCCCATAAACCTCTCGCCCAGAAGGAGAGGGCCCGTTAGGGTGCACGCTGGTCATGCAGGCTCTGACATCGTTCCCGACTTAATGAAAGGCCGGGCGAGGTGGTGCTGCCTTCCTCCCCGACACTGGCGCCCTGCCCGGCCTCTGACAGTGACACCTACGACTGACGCACACAGCCCTGCGCCCCGTGCCCGACTCCCCGGGAGCTCCTCCCGGGTTGTTAGAAGGTGACAGGAACTGCAGCGGCTGCATCAACTCGCAGCCCTGTGCAATTAGCCTCTGCCGCTGCCATCGCAGCCATCAAGGGCTTTCTCGAAATGAAAAATGGAGGCTGTGGGAAGAGGCATCCTCTAGTGAAACCCACCTGCCAGGAGGGATGGCCAGGCCGGCCACCAGCCGCCTCCCTGCCCGGCACGAGGGCTGCCTGCTGCCACCCTTGCCCTGCAAATCCTACCCCCTGCCTGCTGCCAGGGTGCAGAGCCCTAGGCTCAGGCCACATGGAAAGGCACCCCCTGGCTGGGTGGCCTGGGGAAGGGGCATTCCTTCCATTCCGCTCCCTTGGTAGACGGGGCTTCTGAGCACCTGACAGGTGCACCTACGTCGAACACCTGGCAGGTCTCTGCCACTTAGTGGTTCATTCCTTGAACCACACACATGGAGGGGAGGCCTGCTGACAGATACCCTATGCCCATAGTGGTCTTGTCCCACTATAGCGAGTAGGAGGATTCCTATGGTCTGGCGACGTTGAAGCCATCCCAATGCCAAAGCAGACCGCAGAGCCCACACGCACGTGGCGCGACCACTGCACACGCACCGGCTGCACTGCTGTCAGTGAAGGTAACAAGTGACATGATCCTTCTTCTCACTGTGTTAGAACGGACTCTCCTACTCCCAAGAAATACGTCGTCTGCACGACAGTGCGCTGTGTGAGGCTGGCCGCAGCCTCGCCCTCGTGTTTACCAAGTCTCTGGTTGCACCAAGAGGCCCCGGGTGGGTGTGCTGTTCACACGGTGAGAGAGCCACCTAAGGACATGTCTGGGAACGCTGCTCAGGCTGTGCCCTGTCCTGAAGTGACATGTGACACACGACTGTCCTGGAATGGGGCTAGGACAGCCCACCAGGCACACTCACGCGGTGCACCCCAGGTGCCATGGGAGCACAGGGGCAGGGGCCAGGGTCCTGATCACAGGTCATAAAATCCTCCCAGACCCTCAGGCCTGCGAGTCAGAGAGAACCCCTAATTACCTGGTCAGGAAGCTCATCCTACCGAATCCGCCCCATCACACAGGAAGCTCAAGGCCAGGCATGAACTGGCAGAGAGACTGCCGCAGGTTGGTCTCTGTGTGTAACCCCTACACCGCTCTCCGCCTGGATCCCAGCCCCAGCCACCCTGCAAACCCGCCGCAGGAAGCTGGCATCACTGGAGGTGGAACCAGGACAGCAAAGGCGAAGTCGGAGCCGGACCAGGATGAGGGGCAGGAAGAGAACACCATGAAGAGGAACGAGGTCTGAAAGGAGCAGGCAGGGCATGCCGGCCTAGCGCGAGGAAGACAGGGACAGCCAGGAAGCCATGACGCCAGCCAAGATGCCAAGGAGCTGCTGAGGCAGAGAGAAACAGGGCGAAGGAGGAAAGATTTAAAAGACCTGGAGGGGCCGGCGCTGTGGCTTAGCAGGTAAAGCAGGTAAAGCACCTTCGATGCCGGCATCCCACACGGGTCCAGTTTGAGTTCCAGCTGCTGCTAATGGTCTGGGAAAAGCTGCGAAAGATGGCCCAAGTGTGAGGGCCCCTGCCATCCAAGTGACAGACCAGAAGCAGCTCCTGGCTCCTGGCTTCGGATCGGCCCAACGCTGGCCGTTGCGGCCACCTGGGGAGTGAATTAGCAGATGGAAGATCTCCCTCTCTCTGTCTGTAATTCTGACTTTCAACTAAATCTTTTAAAAATTTTTAAAATGCACCCAATGTGTGGATCACACCAAGTCCCCCAACAGAAAGCCCCCAGCCCGGGACCTGGCACACAGTGGGCATTTAATCAATAACAGATACTATTCTCTGCTGCAGAGGGAGTCACGTCCCACTCAGTCCACGGTACACACTTGGTTTCATTTCAGGAGTGCAAAGAAAAATTGTTCCCAGACTTCATTTGTGAACATACTCAAATAACACTGATGAAATATTTTGTCTTGGTTCATTTGTGCTACTATAGTAAAAGAAAAACAGCTTAAGGGCCAACACGGCACAATGGGTTAACCGCCTGCGATGCTGCCATCCCATAACGGATGCTGTACTTCTGATGCAGCTGCCCGCTGCAGTGCCTGGGAAAGCAGCAGACGATGGCCCAAGAACTGGACCCTGCCAGCCTTGGGAAGACCCAGGTAGAGTTCTGCGTTCCTGGCTCCGGTCCGGCCCAGCCCCTGCCCTTGCTGCCACTTGGGGAGTGAGCCAGCAGATGAATGATCTCTCTCTCTCTCTGTCCCTCTCTGTGTGTCACTCTGCCTTTTAAATAAAAAAAAATTAAATTTTTTAATACCTAAGACTGGGTAACACAATGCAAATGTAGTTTGCCCTAGTTCTGGACTCTAGGAAGTCCAAGACCAAAGTGTCAGCAGGTTTGGTGTCCGGGAAGAGCTCTCTCTCTGCCTTCAAGACGGCTCCCAGCGCAGCGTCCTCCAGAGGGGACACTCTGTCCTCGGGCAGCAGAAAATCAGCAGGGACCCAGCTCGTGCCCTCCGCCTTCTCATAAGGCACAGATCCAACCACGAGGCAGAGCCTGGGCCTCAATCACCTCCTCAAAGGCCCCAGGTCTTTTCAACATTTTACTTATTCACTTACTTATTTACTTTTATTTTATTTGAAAGGCAGAGGGAGAGAGAGGGAGAGAGAGAGAAGACAGAAAAGAGGTATCTTCCATCGACTGGTTTACCCTCTAAGTGGCCACAAGAGCCAGGGCTGGGCCAGGCCGAAGCCAGCGGCAGGAACTCAGTCTGGGCCTCCCACGTGGGCAACCACTTGAGCCACAGCTGCTGCCTCCCAGGTGCACAGCAGCCGAGAGCTGTGGCCAGAGCTGCAACTCGAACCAGGCACTCAGCACGGGAGGCAGGCACCCCGAGTGGTGGCTGAACTGCTCCTCCAAAGGCCCCACCCCGAGCCACCACCCAAGTGGGAACTCAGCCCCACGTGAAGTTGGGAGGCTCCCGGGCCAACCACCGAGACTGCTTTGTCTCCTCTGCCGCTGACGGGCTCACGGTGGCACAAGCAGGTCTCAGAGCAGGTGGTGCTCTGCAAGCCACAAGCCGTGCCCACAGAACAAGGCGGGGAGAAGCCCTTTGGAAGGAGTAGCCTGGAGGGGAAGGGGGGTGGGGGGCCTCATCGCTCGCTCTTCTTAGTCCCCCAGATACCCCACAATCCACATTTATGGGTTTTATAATCCATCCCCCAAAATCCAAAATTAGAAGGTGCTGCGCTGAGCCTTCTGCCTAATTGTGCAGGGAGAAACAACAACAACAAACGGATCACCTATGGAAAAATTAAAAAAAAGACTAGAAGGAGATTCAGAAATGACGGCTGCTATTGTGTTAGGATTACGGGATTAGAGGGACTTTTAAAGGAAGTTCATTTCCCGAACCTCCTAACGTGTCATTATAGGCTTGCTATACATCTTTATAAATAGTTTTGTCAAACTCTTCTCTGCAAAAGAATCTGCGGCGTGAGTGCCGTGCGAGGAAGCAGAGTTTCCTGTGGTGCCAGCCTCGGGGTTTGGTCCACGGGGGTCGCTGTGCTGGTGTGAGACCACTGGGGGCGCAGGAGGGAGGTGGGGCGGGGCCTCAGGGAAGGAGCTACCTTCCTTTCCCCTCTGCACACGCAGGCAGGAGCTGGTCACCACGGATCTCAGCAGAGTCCACACAGGCTGGCTAACACGCCACCGCGCGTCCCCACGCTGGGGACACCACGCGGAAGCCGGTGGCACTGGGGCTTCCCACCGGGCTGTCGGCTGGGTGCATGCTAAGTGCGGGGTTCTCACAGACGCTCACAATGAAGAATGTCCTCTGACGCTGCCTCCCCCTTCCCACCTTCTGTCATCCGGGGAGATAATTCATTTATGCAGCTTCACAGAAGACTGACATTTTCGACTTTTTTAGCAGAATAAATTTATAAGGTAAATTAGGGGGTGGGAGCCCTAGTGTCCTAGGCAGACTCAAACTGGTAATTACAGAGGGCCTAATTATGCATTCACCACGGAGCCTTCTGGAACAGGGAAGGCTGAGAACGGCTCGTGTTCTTGCAGCAGGGGACGTCCCCCTGGCACCTTCACTGCCAGCCTGAGCCGGGGCACGGACGCACCCGTGTCTGCCAATGACCTTGACCTCAGCCGGGAGCTCAGTTTCCCCCACCACCTGCAAGGCCAAAGATTCTGCAGACCGGGGCTCCTGACTTGGATGAAAGTCCAAACCTCGAGGCGAAGGGCAGGCCTGTGGCCCGGGGTGAAGCCCGCCCTTAGGACACCCGCATCCCATATTGGGGTGACTGCGTTTGAGACCTGGCTCCATTTTGCATTCCAGCTTCCTGCTAATACACACTGGGAGGCAGCAGGTGACGACCCAAGTGCTTGGGTCCCTGCCACCCGCATGGGAGACCCAGGAGGAGTTGCTGGCTGCTGGCTTTGTCCTGAGAGCCCCGGCTGTTGCAGGCATTTGGGGAGTGAACGAGCTGACGGGAGGTAGGTGTGTGTGTGTGTGCGCGCGCGCGCATGTACAAGGCAGGGGGTTTAAAGTCGTGCTCTGCCCTGCTTTCTCCCATGGTCCCCAGCACTCTGGATCACACCCACCAGCCTACAGCACCGAGTGTCACCTTCATAGCCTGCTCCTCTGTGGCCAGGAGCTCTCTGGGAGCAGGACCTGTCTCATCGGCACAGGATCCGGTCTCACTGCAGCCACTGAGTGCATGGACACGTGAAAGGCCAGCACGTGTCCAGCGGCCCTGGAAGAGGAGCACTCCGGGCCTCGGCAGAGCAGTGAGCTGGATGAACACCACGCCTGACACAACACGTGCTCCCTGGTGTGTGGGTAAACACGCACCCCTGAAACGCAAAGCCCTCCTGGCTGAGCCCCTTCTCGCGTGTGCCCCCGTGTGCCCCCAGCATCCCCCTCGCCCCGGGGGACGGTGCCTGTGCATGGGGCCTCACATGGAAGCAGGGCTCTGCAGATATAATCAGCTAAAGCAGCGACACTGCATTGGGGTGGCCGTGTCCCCATAAGAAGGCCACCCCCCGAACACAAAGACACAGAATATCATGTGACGACAGAGACAGACTGGGCCCATCGTGCAGCACAGCCGCAGAAGCAGGAGGCAGGCAGGCCCCTCCCCTGGAGTCGGCCGGGGGGCTCAGGGTCTCTGAGCCTTCATTTCAGACCTCTGCCCTCCAGATCTGAGAGACGACGAATGTGACGATCTGTTTCGTCACAGCTGCCACAGGCTGGACAACACACAAGGCTCAGGGCCCAGAGCCAACGACCCTGACGCCGAGCCTGTCGGCCCTGTGACAACTTTCTCTCCCATTTTGTCCCTGCAAGGGCAGCACTGTGACCGGGACAGTTGGCCGAGCCCTCCTGGGCCACCCAGCTAAGAGCGGCAGCGAGCGGGCTGCAGACACCCTGTGCCATGGGGTGATGAGGGTGAGGGTGAGGATGTGACGGGTCCACCCCTCACCCCTCGTCCCGGCTCCAGGCGCACGGTGCCCTGGGGGCTGAAGGACCCGGCGGCGCCCTGCACGCACACCTGCGGTGGCCACAGCTCAGCCTCAGAACAAGAGGCTGCACCCGGCAGCCGGGCGAGGTGCGAGTGAGGCCTGTGGTTGGCTGGTTTCCCTTTTGCTTCTGTGACTAACAAACAGAACACAGAGGACTCAGTTACCAGCTGGGCTAGGGAGAACGGAGCTGGGATAAAAGACACATCTCTCTGGTTTTTACCAAACACCATGTTTGTCGTCTCTGCCCCTAAAACATTCAGGCAAAGCCCCCTCCCCAGCTCCTGCAGGAGGAAGAGCAGAAAGACTCTCTTGACCTCTTGACCCTTCTGCCCCGAGCAACCGCTGCAGACACCATCAGCAGGGCAGGCCCCGGCTCTGTATGCACCCCCACGGGGAACGCACGGTTCTGAGAGCAGCTGCGGGGCGGGTGTGTGTGTGTGTGTGTGTGTGTGTGTGTGCAGGCCCTGGGACCCTCTCCTGGTTCGATGTGACCCCCCCGAGACTGCAGCCCCAGGGCCAGGGCCACAGACCGGAGCTGACTCAGGCTGTGCCGGTACTGCGTGCCAGGCACCAGCTGGACATCGGCACTCCTGCACACCACTGCACGGCCTCCATGCAGGCACTGGCACCCCGGTTCACAGCGGGAAGCCGAGGAGTGCGGCCTGCCCCAGCCGCACAGCAGCAGCGGCCGAGCCAGGAGCCAGTCAGGTGTCCGACAGCGCATGGACCCTCCTGGTTCACGTCCTCACTCAGGCCGGTCAGGACGAGCCCCGTTGTGTGTCTGGACGCTCACCCTGTCCTTGCACCTTGAGCTTGTTGGCAGCCCAAGGCCACCGCGCGAGGGGAGAAGGGGATGGGGTGACCACAGGATCTTCAGCCCACAGGTGACCCCAGAACTTCTGCTCACACCCCGCTGGCCGGCACTGGCACTCGTCACGGACCCAAGCCAAGTGCCAGGGGAGCTGAGAGCCGTGGCCTGCGCAGCAGGGCCGGGCGTCCAGTGAGTGCTGACAGAGGCCCAGCAGGGCTCAGCCGGACCTGGGCTGTAGCCCGGGCAGCGGCACGACAGCACGACACAAGTGGCGGCCTGCCTGGATCCTGCTCTGCGGTGACGGACTCCCCCTCCCTCAGGTGTCTCTGCCCACGCGTCACCGCGCCTGCCCCGTCACGTGGACCTGGGCCACAGGCGAGGCCTTCCCAGTGACGCGGCGGTCTCCTTGGTCCTCACCAGCCATCCCCCATCAGGAGCAAACCAACCTACAGACCTGGGGGTCAGCCGCCGGCTCCCCGCCACACGACAGGGCCCCGGCGGGCCAGAAGTGTGTCCACCTGACGTGCCACTCACAGAGACGTCGGAAGCTTGGAAGGTGCGAGGCAGGTGTGTGGGATAATGTAAAAGCACCCAGGCGTCACTTCAAAGCCCTCAAAACAGGGTTTGATGGACGGATTTAGAACGTAGACTTTCTGAGCTGGAAGGAACCAAGAGATAATGCAGTCCACCTACCTTGGGAGGCGGTGAGGCCACGAGGGGGCGGGGGCCTCGCCGCTGGGGAGCCCCGAGCCCCAGGGCGGGCCTGCCTTGGGGCCGGGGACTCGCCAGCCCATGCCCCGCTCCCTTTCCCATCTGCTCATCGAGAGAGAAAGGGACACCTGGGGAGCCCCACCGTCTCCAGCGAGCCCGATGCAGGCTCGGGAAGGCACAGTCCCCGCCTCAGCCCGCCTCCAAGCGCGTCCGGCGGCCGGGCCCAGGGCTGCCCGGGCGTCACCAAGCCCCGCGTGCTCCTGTCCTGTCCCGCGGGCCCCCTGGGCCGCCCTCTGTGCCCAGCCTGTGGAACTCATTCCAAGCACTCCACGGAGCCAAGATGGCGGCGCTGCGCTTCCGCTTCCGGGGGGAGGAGCCTCTGCGCGTGCCTGTCAGGGCCGGGGGCGCCTCTTCCTGCCCCTGCACGGCTGCCCCCAGCCCCCGGGTGGGCTCTGTCCATCGCGGCACACCGCTCCCTGTCTCCTGTCGCCCCATCGCCTCCAAGAACCAGGTGGGCACGGCGAGGTCTCTTCCCCGCCTCTGTGACCCCGCCGTGACCCGGAAGTGGAACGCGCCACGTGCCTAGCTCCCAGGCCGCTGGCTGTCCTTTTGACGGGCAGTGCTCTGGCTGTCCTTTTGACGGGCAGTGCTCTGGCTGTCCTTTTGACGGGCAGTGCTCGGGCCGCAGCTGCCCCAGCCGCCTTCCTTGAAAGGAGCTGTCTTCCCATTCGCCCTTGAAGCCACTCCGGCCGCTTTGACCTTCAGGCCCCAGCCCGGGCCACTCGCTAGGGTGGCCGGTGACCTCTGTGTGGCCAGCGTCCAGCCGTCATCTCAGCCTCGGGCCGGCAGCAGCCCACGCGCGGGGCATCGTTCTCTGCCCTTCCCTGGGCTCCAGGGCAGCCACGCGGCCTTGGGTCTCCTGCCGACTCGCTGACCGGCAGCCTCTGGCCGTGGCCCCGTCTCATGTCCCTGCCACTGCCTTGGCCGTGTCAGCACCTCCCCCGTGGCTGCCAGTGCCATCTGTGTGTCCAGTGCATCCCAGATGTCCACCCCAACAGGGCCTCCATGCATCCAACCAGCCGCGCTACCCCTCCCTGAGGGGTGAACAGGCACCCCACACTCACCTGCCCCAGGCTGAGATCTGAGCTCCCCTCCCCAGATGGGCCCTCCCATGGTGCTCTCCAACTCAGGAAACAGTCATTGCTCAGAGGCCCAAACGCTGAGAGCCACCCCTGACCTTCAACTTCTTCCCACACCCCCCGCCAACCCATCCCGGCATCCTCTTGGTCCTGCCTGCCCACCGCACGACCGCTTCTCACTACCATGGCCACTCCTGGGACCAGGAGCCTCCTTTCTGTGTCTTGGGTGGCCAGGCTGACCTTGCCGCACAAATCACATCGCAGCACTCTGCTCAAGCGGCCCCCCGTGGCCCCCAGGGTCCTGGGGACCCCCCGCACCCTCACTGAGCTCATCTCCATCACCGCTCTCCCAGCTGCTCGGGGGTCTGCGGGCACCCGGCTTGTGCACTTGCATCCTCTGTCTTCCCCATCCCGCCATCCCGCCTGATTCCTCCCGGAACACTGACGGCCCACGGGACACGGACGAATCCTTGAAAAACGCCCCGAAAAACACCACATAAGAAGAAACAAAAAATGCGGAGTCCTTTGTATCAAAGCCTGAATCTGCGACTTAAACCTGGCCCCTCCCACGCCTCCGTCCGCCCCGGGACGTTGCGCCAGATGACTTCATGGGGAAATTCTTCCAAACATCTAGAGAAGAAATCCCGATGTAACACAAACGCTTTCCGGAAACGTGGAGACATCTCTGCCCACCTCACGTGAGGGCGGACCAGCACCAGGAGCCGCCCAGGACGTTTCCAGGAAAGGAAACGTCAGGCCCTTGTCGCTGGTGAAAATCCCGAAGAAATCAGGAGAAAGTTGAATGAGGCGATGCACTCAGCGCGGCCTGCAGGCTGTGGGGTTCGTGCCGGAGCACGTGGCTGGCGCTTATTCAGCAGCTGATGCACTCTGGGGAGCCATTTCTAGAATACGGCGTGAAGTGAGGCAGTGGGAGAGAAGCTCCAGGGTGTTACATCTGGAGAGAAAGAGAGGGAGAAGGAAGGGGCCAGCGTTGTGAGCAGCAGGTTAAGCCACTGCCTCTGGTGCCAGCATCCCGTATGGGCACCAGTTCAGTCCTGACTGCTCCACTTCCCATCCAGCTCCCTGCTAATGCACCTGGGAAAGCAGCAAAAGATGGCCTAAGTCCTCGGGCCCCTGCACCCACGTGGGAGACCCGGAAGAAGCTCCTGGCTCCTGGCTTCATTGCCTGTGTCTTAGAACCTCCTCTTCCCACAAAGACACACAGTGGAGTGGATTACAGCCCACTCGTGTGACCTCATTTTACTTTAATTATCTCTCTCTGTGTTTTTAAAAGATTTATTTATTTATTTGAAAGGCAGATTACAGAGAGAGAGAGAGGCAGAGAGAGAGATCTTCCACCAGCTGGTTCACTCTCCCAAAATACCGGCAGTGGCCGGAGCTGGGCCAATCCAAAGCCAGGAGCCAGGAGCTTCTTCCAGGTCTCCCATGTGGGTGCAGGGCCCAAGCACTTGGGCCATCTTCTGCTGCTTTTCCAAGCCATTGGCAGGGAGCTGGTTGGAAGTGGAGCAGCCGGGACTCAAACACGTGCCCATATGGGATGCTGGCACCACAGGCGGAGGCTTTACCAGCTGCACCACAGCACCGACCCCTTTAATTATCTCTTTAAAGACGATCTCCAAGCAGTTAGATGGGAGTTAGGACTTTGCATACAAACTTTCGGAGACCGCCATTCAGCCCCTAATGGTTACCCCCAGGGCTGGGTGAGGACGGGGTAGAGTGTGGAGGAGATGGGAGGCAGTGCAGTTGTACCTGGCACACACTCACAGAGAAAGGAAATCCTGACCATCCGGCTTAGGCCTGGCCCAGTCCCGGCTGTTGCCGGCGTTTGGAGGGGGAATCGGGACATGGAAGTTCTTTTTCCTCTCTCTCTCTCTCTGCCTCTCAAATAAAATAAATAATAAATATTTGTCAAAAATCAGGACGCAGAGCTCTATTCCAAATAAATAGCAT
This sequence comes from Oryctolagus cuniculus, assembly GCF_964237555.1. Taxonomy (NCBI): domain Eukaryota; kingdom Metazoa; phylum Chordata; class Mammalia; order Lagomorpha; family Leporidae; genus Oryctolagus; species Oryctolagus cuniculus. The sequence goes on from NC_091451.1 coordinate 43,182,040, forward strand.
GGCTGTGCTAAAGGGAGAGGGGAGCTGAGAGTTTTCAATGCGGTGCTGGATTCTGTGCCCTCAGCAAACAGACGGAATTCTGAACAAACAGTGGGCGCTAACCCACTGCAGAGGAGTGGGTTGGCAAGAATGAAAACTACACTCCGTCCACTCCAGGACTAAACACACACAGGAATGTACTGTGGATCATGGCAGCTAGCTTGTTCTCTGTTGAGTAGAGTTATGGAAGGGGCCGGAGCTGTGGCGCAGTAGGTCAAGCCTCTACCTGCCTTGCCGGCATCCTATGTGGGCACTGGTTTGTGTCCAGCTGCTTCTCTTTTGATCCAGCTCTCTGCTGTGACCTGGGAAAGCAATAGAAGATGGCCCAAGTGCTTATGCCCCTGCACCCATGTGGGAGACCCAGAAGAAGCTCCTGGCTCCTGGCTTCAGCCTGGCCCAGCCCTGATCACTGCAACCATTTGGGGAGTGACCCAGTGGATGGAAGGCCTTTCTTTCTATCTCTCCCTCTCTCTATCTGTAACTCTACTTCTCAAATAAATAAATTTTAAAGATCTGTAGCAAGAGTTATGGAGAAAAGATAGCATGAGCTGTGAGATATTTGGAATTGGACGTATCAGTGTGAATCTGTAGCTGGAGAAGAGATAGATAGAGGATAGATGGATGACGGAGCAAGACTCGTAAGATGTGCAGATCTGCACCTGTGTGTATGCGTAAAACTCGTCAGCCCTGAGAATGGAGAAGCCACGAGCGTGCGTGCAGACAAGATCTGGTTTCTAAGCTCCAGTCTCCAGGCAGAGGAAACAAGGGCTGATTCCAGGATCAGAGCAAGAAGGTACAAGATGAGCTTAGAACATCTTCATGTGGCAAAAAGTAGGAGGTACCCAAAGACCTGGGGGAGGCGCGTCCAGGCACAGGAGCCAGACGGCAGGAGCTTCCTGTGGCCACTGCAGAGACAATTTGAGCATCAAAATAAATGACGGCAGTAAATGATTACAGCTCATAGAATCAAGCAAGAATCCATGGGTCCGTAATGCTGTAGATAAATGAGGAGCATTCTTTCTTAGGGTAGAAAGCCAGCTAGTAAAAGTGGAAGGAATGATCCAATTAAAAATCGCTGTTTGGCAACCATAATAAAAATAATTCTCAATTCAGGCAAGAGTCATCAAGTAGATAAAACTCTGAAGAATGACAGGATATTTACGTAGTCCCAAAGCATGTTCCCACATGGCGCTTTTCCATTACAAAGGGTGAAGCAGTGACTGCACCGAGAAAGCGGGCGGACACCGCGCTGACTGAGAGCTCACAGCGAACACCCCTCACAACAGGGCTAACTGCGGTGGGAGCCTCCTGACACGGTGCTGAGAGGGGCGCCCCACCTCTGTGGTCCTCCTGTCCAGGGCACCTGGCCCACGAGCAGGTGCTCAGCCAAGACACCATGTCCCACGTCAGAGAGCCTGGGTTCAAGTCCACACTGCACTCCCGCTTCTCGCTTCCTGCCCGTGCAGGCCCCAGGAGCAGCAGGTGTTGGCTCAATACCTGGGTTCCTCCAGCCATGTGGTATTCCTACATGGGGTTCCCAGCCCCCAGCTTTAGCCCTAGCCATTGCACTCTGTTCCTCTACATCTCAAATAAATGTTAAAATGATTTTAAAAGAAATAAAATAAAATAAAATAAATCGAAAATAAAAAGGAATAGTACTCTTTTTTAAAAAAATTTTTATTTTATTTATTTGAAAGTCAGAGTTACACACAGAGAGAAGGAGAAGCAGAGAGAGAAGTCTTTCATCCACTGGTTCACTCCCCAGATGGCCGCAACAGCTGGAGCTTCGCTGTTCCGAAGCCAGGAGCCAGGAGCTTCTTCCGGGTCTCCCACGTGGGTGCAGGGGTTCAAGGACTTGGGCCATCTTCCGCTGCTTTCCCAGGCCATAGCAGAGCTGGTTCGGAAAAGGAGCAGTGAGGACTAGAACCAGCACCCAAAGGGATGCCGGCACTTTAGGCCAAGGCTTTAACCCATCGTGCCACAGGGATGGCCCCAGAATAATACTCTTTAAAAGTGTCTGACCTGGGCTGGCACTGCGGCTCACTAGGCTAATCCTCCGCCTTGCGGCGCCAGCACACCGGGTTCTAGTCCCGGTCGGGGTGCCGGATTCTGTCCCGGTTGCCCCTCTTCCAGGCCAGCTCTCTGCTATGGCCCGGGAGTGCAGTGGAGGATGGCCCAAGTGTTTGGGCCCTGCACCCCATGGGAGACCAGGAGAAGTACCTGGCTCCTGCCATCGGATCAGTGCGGTGCGCCAGCCGCGGCAGCCATTGCAGGGTGAACCAACAGCAAAGGAAGACCTTTCTCTCTGTCTCTCTCTCTCACTGTCCACTCTGCCTGTCAAAAAAAAAAAAAAAAAAAAAAAGTGTCTGACCTCTATCTAAATATGAGAAGCCACCAACAAGCTCATTCCACAAAATCACCCGCTGTGCATCCCAACGTGTTGTGAAACAGGATCCTACAGGGACACAAGAATTGAACGCAGCACTTGCCTTGGGCTTTCCTAGCAAGTAAAAGACATTATTGGAACCATCGGTAAACCCCCAACAAGGTGTGCGATTTAGATGATAGCTTGGTTTCAATGTCAATTGCCTGATTTTCAGCATTAGATGGTGGTGACATAGAGAAATCCTGGGTTTTGAGGAGGATCCACACTGAAATGTTTAGGGGTAGAGAGGTCCTTCACTCTGAAATGGTTCAAGGAAGAGCATAAATATAATGAAATATTGGCATCTGGGGAGTTTGGGTGAAAGGTGTCTGAAAATTCTGTGTTCTATTCTTGCAATTTTTCTGCAAGTCTGAAATGATGCCCAGAAAGGAATCCATCCACGTAGCACCCTTGCAGCACCATTCCTGGCCCGTCCTGTCGCCTGTGCCTCACGCTTCTCTATAGCCGTTATCGTCCTATAAATTGAACACTTTGTTTGCTGTCTGTCTTTATCCACCAGAATGTAGGCTCCAAAAAGGCAGAGTTGTGTCTACTTTATTCCTCGCTGCGTCCCTAGCAACCAGAACAATTGTTGCCACACCAATTTAGTAGTATTTGTTAAATAAATGGTTTTCCCAGAGCTGTGCACAAGATGCATCTGTTGAATGAACGAGTGAGTGAGCCAGGAAGAAATGAGTGTTAAGCTGGGTCTGCAAGGTGAGCTCTTCTCTAGTCAGAGACGCATCCGTGTGGATGTCGCAGGAGGTGCCTAGTGGGGTGCACAGAGCTTCCAGAGCCATTCTTGGGGCTGACTTTGCTGTGATGCCTCTGAGGAGTCTGCTCCCTCTCCCCAGGACGGGGGCTGCTCATGGCCTGACCCCAAGAGAAATACCTGGCACCTGGTCCTCCTCAGCCCCGAACTCTCCTGCAGCCGCCAGCAGCCACCCAGATCCAGTCAGCATCCGTGGCTGGGAGTCAGGCCTGCCCGAGGATTATCTCAGATTCAGCTCCTCTCCTCGCGGGCCAGACCGAGGGCCAAGGAAGATTCAAAGTGCTTGGTTGGTGACACATGTTTGGGAACCAGTGGAAGAAGCAAAGGAGCCCCAGGGCATAAAAACAGCCGAGGGGACCGGCACTGCAGTGCAGTGGATAGAGCCACCGCCTGGGACACTGGCATACAGACGGGCACCAGTTTGTGTCCTGGCTGCTCCACTTCCATCCAGCTCCCTGCTGATAGCCTGAGAAAAGCAGTAGAAGGTGGTGCAAGCACTTGTACCCTCGCCACTCATCCTGAGACCCCGATGAAGCTCCTGGCTCCTGGCTTTGGCCTGCCCCATCTCTGGCCACTGTGGCCTTTTGGGGAGGGAACCAGCAAATGAAAGATCTCTTGCTCTCTCTCTGTTTCTCCCTCTCTCTCTGCGTAACTCTGACTTTCAAATAAATAAAATCTTTAAAAAAAAAAGCAAGAGAAAATGCCTGTTCCCCTCCTCCTCCCTCCACGGCCTCCCAGAAACTTTGCGATCAGCCGTAGCATTACAGCAACGCTGGTCCCTGTCTCCTGGTCGTTCCTATGCCTTCCTTTAGAGCAGTGGTTCCCCAGCTTATAAGATCATAAAACCCAACTGAGAAACTACCTCAGCGCACCTGAGGTTCTGCACTTTTAACAAGGTTTCAAACTAGCAAGCTTGCTGGGAGACCATGTCCTGAACCCCTAGACTACACATTTGCTTAATCACACAAGGACACAAGAAGCAGCCACAAGAAGGTCCGACATCTCAAGGCGGAAGGTGGGCTTCGTGTCTGCCGATAGGGGAGTGAGTTGTTAGATTTTGATGGTGGGAAACTCATGCCTTCAGCTCCTATGGAGTAGCTTATAGGACACCAGTAAGTCTGTTAACAAAACTAGAAGATCCAGATGTTTTTGAAAACATTAAGGCCAGAGTCTGGGCCATCAAGTGATTCACAACAAATCTGAAAAGACTGAAACTTCAGAAACTGTTCTGGGACCCTGGGGTAAATAAGACAAAAATTAACCACAGGGAAAAAAAATCCACAAGTGTTTGTAAAGGAATCAGAACACCTGCAGACAACCAACTGGCCAAAGAGCAAATCAAAATAGAAAAGATTCTGAATGAAATGAAACTAAAAATTCAACCTGCAAAAACCTGGTCTAGAGCCACGGCTATGAGCAGAGAGACACATCCATCGCCTGGAAAGAAGACAAAAGACTGAAATTAACAACACGGAGCACATCAAGTTTGAGAAAAATGAAAGCAACAAGACAGGAAGATAAAAACAGGAAACAGCAGCGCAGAGACCAGAAATAAGGGACGAGGGCAGAAAACACACACGCAACGGAGAAGGACAGTACAAACGCCATTCCTGGGCAAAAGAAAATGAAGCTGATAAACGCCCAGCAAAGCCAACCAAGAGAAAGAGAGGCGCACACGGCCAACGGGAGGAACAAAACGTGGGCACCACTGCAGGTGCTGCGTCGCGGACCACTGCCTCCCGGATCTCATGCAGAGTCCCAGGAAAACACAACTTTTCCAAACAGACACAAGAAGATCTAGAAGACATGACGAGCAGATCAATACTTAAAAATTAGTTCATAATTTAAAATCTTCCCCCAAAAAAGAGCTGCTGAGGCAGCTGCCCTGCGGAGTCTTTCAAGCATTGACGGCAGAAGCGATGGCAAAATACTGCACGAACCTCCAGAAAACAGAAGAGGAGCGACTACTTGCCTGCTGGTGTTAGGACCAGCACAACCTTGATGTTAAAATTCTAATAGTGACATCAAACAACAGAAACTCCAAGTCTGTCTCTCTCCTAAACTTAAATGCTAAAATCCTAAGCAAAATAGAAGCAAATTGAAGTCAGTGATTTAAAAAAAAAAGAATCAAATATCAGGACTACAACTGATGAGTTTCCAAAACATAAGTCTCTTTTAATATTTGAAAATCAACTGATTTAATTCCCAACATTCTCAGAAAATCATACTATCATCTCGACAGATACAGAAGCATTTGATGAAATTCAACATCTCTTCCTAATTAAGAAAGCTGCTATGAGCAGTCAGCAGAGAGATGGCTCCCCGCTCTTGTGTGGAGCAGCTCCTCAGAATCCCACAGTGGTCGTCATCCTTGTGTTCTCTCCTCGGTATGGGAAAGAAGACGAGGTTTCCCGCCACCTCCGTTTATTTCAACATTGTTCTAAAGATCCTAGACAGTACAGTAAAGAACAATAAATAAATAAAAGAAAGGTGTAAGAACTGGAGATGATTTAATGAAACTGTCATTTTTTTTTCTTTTTTTTTTTTTTTGACAGGCAGAGTGGACAGTGAGAGAGAGAGACAGAGAGAAAGGTCTTCCTTTGCCGTTGGTTCACCCTCCAATGGCCGCCACGGCCGGCACGCTGCAGCCGGCGCACCGCGCTGATCCGATGGCAGGAGCCAGGAGCCAGGTGCTTTTCCTGGTCTCCCATGGGGTGCAGGGCCCAAGCACCTGGGCCATCCTCCACTGCACTCCCTGGCCACAGCAGAGAGCTGGCCTGGAAGAGGGGCAACCAGGACAGAATCCAGCGCCCCGACCAGGACTAGAACCCGGTGTGCTGGCGCCGCAAGGTGGAGGATTAGCCTAGTGAGCTGCGGCGCCGGCCGAAACTGTCATTTTCTCAAACAACATAGCAACATGTGTAAAAATCCCAGAGTATTAGAATTAATAATTGGCCAAAAAGCTAGATAGGACATCAATAGCAAAAGTCACTCTTATTTTTCTAGAACAGCAGCAAACAATCAGAAAGTGAGTTGTCGAAAATGATACCGTTTAGAATTCTGGCTGGCTGTAACGGCAGCGTCGGCCAGGGAAATACATTCAAAGAGGACGTCGTCAAATCTGGAGAGAATTCATCACAGGAAATACTAGCTGAGGTCGTTGTAAAATAATCGGAAGAACGCAGAAACCCGAGGGGACTAGTGCCACGCGATGTGCCCTGCAAACAGGTGGCTTTCTCCATGCGGTGCCTGGTGGTGACCTCAGAGCCTCAGGAGTCCTTTGGCAAAAATCCATCCGTAGACACGTGAGGAGGTAGAAGAGAGAGATTGGACTAGGGGAGTAGCTGGCATTTTTTAAAGTATTTATTTATTTATTTATTTGAAAGTCATAGTACAAAGACAGAGGGACAGACAGAAAAAGTCAGAGAGAGAGACAGAGAGACAGAGATATCTTCCATCTGCTGGTTCACTCCCCAAATGGCCACAACAGCCAGGACTGAGCCAGGCTGGGTCAGAAGTGGAGCAGCCAGGACTTGAACCAGTGCCCGGATAGGATGCAGGCAGTGGCTGAAGGTTCAGAACCCTGATTCCCAAACCCGGGGGTGTCATGAGCTGGTTGCTCATTTGCTCCTGCTTGGGACAGAGCCCAGGGAGCCCAGTGAGAAAGCAGCCAGGATCAGAGCAGCATCTGTCCTGGGAGATTGGTGAACTCGCTGTGCGTTTCACTCAGGGCATTCTGCAGCACCCAGGCCTCGGGCAGCGGCAGGCTGGATCCTTACTGGCTTGAGGTGTTACAGGTCAGAGTTTACGACTGGTGGGGCGGCTAGAAATTTAAGAGAGAGGGGCCAACACTGCACGGCCGCTGAAGTGCCGGCATCCCATATGGGCACTGATTCAAGTCCCAGCTGCTCCACTTCCCATCCAGCTCCCTGCTAATGTGCCTGGGAGAGCAGCGGAAGGTGGCCAAGTGCCTGGGGCTCTGCACCCACCTAGGAAACCCAGAAGAAGCTCCTGGCTCCTGGCTTCAGATCAGCCTTGCTCTGGCCCTTGCGTCAATTTTGGGGAATGATCCAGCGGATGGAAGATACCACTTTCTCTCTCTGTCTCTGCCTCTCTGCAACTCTGCCTTTCAAATAAATACATAAATCTTTTTAAAAAAAAATCAAGAGAGAATCCACAGGCTCAGGAAAGTCACAGAAAGGAGAAATGGGGCTGAAACCCCTGCCCAGATCCTTGGCTGACACCAGGGAGCCAAGCTGACCACAGAGCAGCCAAAGGTTGGAAAAACTGAACATGGAAAAGAAAAGGCGGTGTTTGGAGAGTCAATCCTGGCAAATGAACCTCCCACTGGGACAAAATCCAATAGCCCTTAGAGGAACAGAACGGAATCTAGAGTCACTGCAGTATCTTATCCACAATGTCCAGTTTTCAACAAAAAAATCCTAGACATGCAAATAGACATGCAAATAGACAGGAAAACAGGACGGATACAAAAGGCAATGCAGCCAGAAGAAACCGACCCCCAGTAGCATAGAAGCAGAGCTGGCTAACAGACTTCAGGGCCGCTCTTAGAAGCATTTAAAAGATTAAATGAAAATGTGTTCCTAATGAGTGAGCCAATAGGACATTCTAACAGAGGAAATACAAGTGAGAAAAAAAGCTAAAAACTCTGCTGCTGAAACGTACACACCTTTGCCCATTCGAAACGGAAAGTGAGAAGTGTGCTCCTGTGTCTCGACACGGGCTGGAGAAGGCGGAGGGAAACACGCCGCCTGGAAGACATGGACGTTCCCCAGCCACGGCAGAGAGAAAGACCGAAGGAAGGTGAACATCAGAGGACTGTGGGAAGTGCCGGGGCTCCAGCGTGGATGCAACTGGCGTTCGAGAATGAGAGCAAACAGAAAAGAACCGAAAAAGTGCTTGAGGAAATAATGGCCTAAAATTCTTATTTTTGGTGAAAAATGTGAACTCACAGATCAAGAAGCTGGAACCCCCTGAGCAGGTATAAATAAGAAGAATATGATAGCTGGGGACCCCATAGTCAGAAGGGTAAAACTAGAGAGAAATCTTTGAAAGTAGCCAAAAATAAGAAGAAGAAAAAGAAGAAGAGAACACAAAGTAAAATGATTAAGCGACTTCTCATCAGAATACAATGAAACTGCACATTCTCAGACTCTGAGAGTCTTGTTGACCAAAAATTCCGTATGTGGCAAAAATAGTTCAAAAATGAAAGTGGGGGCCAGTACTGTGGCGAAGCACGTAAAGCCACCGCCTGCAGTGCCAGCATCCCATATGGGCACCGGTTTGAGACCCGGCTGCTCCATTTCTGATCCAGCTCTCTGCTGTGGCCTGGGAAAGCAGTAGAAGATGGCCCAAGTCCTTGGGCCCCTGCACCCGTGTGGGAGACCTGGAAGAAGCTCCTGGCTCCTGGCTTCGGATCAGCACAGCTCCAGCCTTTGGGGCCACCTGGGGGTGAACCAACAGATGGAAGATATTCTCTCTCTCTCTCTCTCTCCTCTCTCTCTCTCTCTGCCTCTCCTTCTCTCTCTGTGTAACTCTGACTTTCAAATAAATAAATAAATCTTTTTAAAAAATGAAAGCGAAGTGGAGACCCCAGAAAGGAGACAGTGAGTCGGACGTCACAGGAAACGCTGCAGGACCGGCTGCGGGAGGATGACATCTATTGACAACTTGGATCCGCAGGGAGAGTCAAGGTCACCAGCAATGGCAGCCACAGGGACGCGCGCTGCAGACACACATTCCCCCTCTTCATGTCTGTTAAGGACAGGTGATTGCTTACAGCAAAACTGACAACTCTGCTGACTGGGCCTATCATGAATATACATGGAAATGTGTGATGATGGCATTAAATGAAATCATTGCTCAGTGTTTTTTAACTTTTATCTGAAGTATTTCAAGCTAAACATATATACTGTATGTGGCGTAGCGGGTAAAGCTGCTGCCTGCAGTGCCGGCATCCCATATGGGCGGCAGTTCAAGACCTGGCTGTTCCACTTCCGATCCAGCTCTCCGCAATGGCCTGGGAAAGCAGTGGAAGATGGCCCAAGTCCTTGGGCCCCTACACCCGCGTGGGAAGACCCAGAAGAAGCTCCTGGCTGCTGGCTTCAGATCAACGCAACTCTGGCATTAGAGCCAATTGGGAAGTGAACCGGGGGATGGAAGACGTCTCTCTCTCTCTCTCTCTCTCTCTCTCACACTCTCTCTCTGCCTCTCCTCTCTCTGTATAACTCTGATTTTCAAATAAATAAATAAATATTTAAATATATATATATACTATAAATGCAGTGTTTCAGTATGAAAATAGACTGTGATAACTAGAAGATGTCTATTACAATCTCTAGACGACTAAATAATGACAATGTCTATAGCTACAAAGCCAAGAATGGAATTGAAATAGAACACCAAGAAAGAAGAAGAGAGACAAGCCGGCGCCGCGGCTCACTAGGATAATCCTCCACCTAGCGGTGCCGGCACAGTGGGTTCTAGTCCCGGTCGGGACACCAGATTCTTTCCCAGTTGCCCCTCTTCCAGGCCAGCTCTCTGCTGTGGCCCGGGAGTGCAGTGGAGGATGACCCAAGTGCTTGGGCCCTGCACCCACATGGGAGACCAGGAGAAGCACCTGGCTCCTGGCTCCTGCCATCGGATCAGCGCAGTGCGCCGGCTACAGCACGCCAGCCGTGGCGGCCATTGGAGGGTGAACCAACTGCAAAAGGAAGACCTTTCTCTCTGTCTCTCACTATCCATCTGCCTGTCAAAAAAAAAAAAAAAAAGACAGAAGCCCAATTCAAAAAAAAAAAAAAGAGAGAGAGAGAGAGAGAGAAGCGTACAGAAAAATAGCAAACTGATAGCCCTAAATCCTAACAAACTGATACGTAGGTGAAAAAGCAGTGGCTCGCACACTGAAACCCAAAGGCAGAGCAGCTAAAAGCATAAACCCAGCCAACTGCTCTCTCCAGAAAAAACACTGAAACCCAAAGACACAGCGATTGGAAAGTAAAATGGTACGGGAGGCGTAAGAAGGGTGGAGCAGCTGTATTGATCCTCGACAAACGGACTTCAGCAAAGAAGCACTACACAGAGAGAGACGAGAGAATGAGTCAAGTAGGAAGAATGAAAAATTCCTGTGCCTGTAACAACGAAAAGTGGTCGAGTTAAAGGCAGAAAGAGACAAATCAGCAGTCACTGTTGGAGATTTTAAGATTAAAAAAAAAATCATTGACAGCACAAATAGGAAAAAAAAATCCTCCAGGGTGTGGTAGATGAGACCACTCCCACGCGTGTTAACTACCTGACTGTGGTGGCACAACGCGCCCAACGCTGCGGGATGCACACCCTTCCCAAGTGGCTGTGGACTGTTCTTCCCGACCTTGAGGTAGGCTTCAGTCGTTTTTAAAAGAGTACATCTTCTGGCCAAATTGAAGCTACTTAGGGAATTAAATCAGTTACCAATAATATTGGGGGTGCACAGATAACCTCAGGCATTGGGAAATTGAACCACGTTCTTGTAAATCACCCACGGGTCCAAGAAAATTGCAATCAAAATCGAAAACATTGTAACTGAGTGACAGCAAAAACCCATGAAAACGTGAGCTGCGTGTGGAGTGAGGTTAAGAGGAAAAGTTCCAGTTTTAAAAGGGTCTGTGAGAAAGAAGAGAGATCTAAAACCCATCTGTAAGCTAAACGTGAAAAACAAAAGTAAGCAGAAGAAAAGAGGTAACAGAGACAGAAGTTACTGAAACAAAACATAAACAACAGAGAAAATAAGTGACCACAACTTGGCTCTTGGGAAAAAGTCAATAAAACTGGTGAATTTCCAGCTAGAATAACCGAGAAAGAAGTGAGCTTCAGGAACAGAAGAGCAGGTGCAGCCTCCGGTCCCACAGCGCCCAGGCCAGCCACAGGCCCCGTGGCACGGGAAAGCTCTGATTGGCAGATGTGCTTGACCCGCCAAGCTGTCACTCCCGTGACCTCACTGAACACCTGGTTAGGAGACCTCATCCTGACCGCTGGGAGACGGTGATCTGGCTTTGACACCAAAATCCTCACAAAATACCCTAATAACTTCACGCCAATCACTCCAACAACGTGGTGAGACAAACATTCTGAAAGTCGAGTCTGCGCCAGCTCAGGCTGCCCCGGCAGAGCGCCGTGGGCGGAGGAGCAGGTGCCGCGGCAGTGGGCGCGTCTCTGCCTCTCAGCTCCAGAGGCCGTGAGGTCCAAGGCCAAAGAGGCAGCCGGGGGGGGCGGGGTCTGGGTCCTGCTGAGGCCTCTTCCCCACCTGCCCACCAGGTGCACATGGTGGAGAGCGAACTCTGGTCTGACTCCCCCTTCCCGTAAGGACAGGAATCCCATCTCAGGGTCCCTGCCCATGACCTCCACTGGAGGTGAGGGCCCCGCCCATGAACCTGGGAGACACAGGCATTCAGGCTGTGAAAACACGGATTCACCAAACCAGCTCAGTAAGACGTACGCTACAAGTAGCCCACCATCTGCCGAGGGAACTGCATTTCTAACGTGAAAACCTTTAACAAGAACACTGATGCGCAAGTAAAGGGGACTTCGCTGTTGATTCCATCAAACTTTTTTTTAAGTTACTCTTCCTGTCCCTGTTCTTTCTGTTTTGTTTGTTTGTTTATTTGTTTTGGGGTTTTTTTTTGTTTTGGTTTTTGGTTTTTTTTTTTTTTTTTTTTTTTTTTTTTTTTTTTTTTTTTTTTTGACAGGCAGAGTGGACAATGAGAGAGAGAGACAGAGAGAAAGGTCTTCCTTTTACTGGTGGTTCACCCCACAATGGCCACCACGGCCGGCGCACTGCGCTGATCCGATGGCAGGAGCCAGGTGCTTCTCCTGGTCTCCCATGGGGTGCAGGGTCCAAGCACTTGGGCCATCCTCCACTGCACTCCCTGGCCACAGCAGAGAGCTGGCCTGGAAGAGGGGCAACCGGGGCAGAATCCGGCGCCCCGACTGGGACTAGAACCCGGTGTGCCGGCACCGCAAGGTGGAAGATTAGTCTAGTGAGCCGCGGTGCCGGCCTAAGCAGCAAGCATCACCAGGCCTACACACTCTTTGGAAAATACAGAAGGAGGAAACCTCCTGACTGATTTTCTGAGGCCTTGATGCCAAAATCAGATAATTAATCATATATTTTTTAAAAAAGCTACAAACCAAATTCCTTAGAAAAACTCATAAAATTCTGAATAAATATTAGCTAATCAAATCTGGCAATTCATAAAAATAATAACATATCGTAACCGAATGGGGTTTATTCCAGAAATGATGGGTTGGTTTCAGATTTGAAAATAAACCAATGCAGTTTATTATATCAAAATAATGCAGACAATCCATTAGATTCATCTCAACAAGTGCAGAGCACGTAGTGGGATCAAATACCCATCACGAGTCAAGACTTGGCAAATCAGAAATGGGAGGAACCCTCCTCGTCCTCATGAGGCAAATACACAGAACACTATTAGCTCCACACGTGCTGGGGAGAGACTGCTTTCCCCCAAGGGGAGGAGCGAGCAAGAATGCTGACCCACACTGACCACGCACGTCCGGCCCCTGTCGCTCACTGCTCCCCTGCCGAAGTGTGGGTAGGTGGGCACCAGAAAGCCCACAGAAGGCGGTACACGGCCGTTACTCCTGATACCGAGACAAGTCAAATGTCTGTCCCTGATAAAACAGGTGCAGAAACAGAGGTGTGGTCACAATGGAGGGAGGAGAAGAAATGTGCCACTGCGAGGGCAGCCACGTGGTGAAGCCCACGACACCTACAGACTGCATGAGCCCCTGAACACAGTCAGAGGCGAGCACAACAAGCCACGGGGGCAGAAGTCCCCAGAGAGGAGATGTGGACCGGAGAGCGGCGCCTGGCGGGCCTGATAGCTTCCGGCTCGTTGACAGGTGTGGCGGTTTCGCCAGCGTGTGGTCTCTCCAGAGATCCTGTAAGTCGCACTCAGTGGTTCTGTGTGTTTTCCATACGTGTTACATTTCAACTTTTATGCTGCTTTTAAAAAATGATACATTTGCATTATAAAAGACCATATGACTATTTTAATTTGATAACTCTGCCCATATGTACTAATTTGAACATCTCTTTAAACCATTTTGAGGGGGAAAAAAAATCCTATAACGTGATATTAAAATTTAAAATGGTCTATTTATAACACAGTTAAGAGAGAAGATAGCATACATTTGAGATAGATGGATGCACAGATAGAAAGATAGATATTAAGTTAATAGCTTTGAATGAAGCATCAAGATCTAACAAATTTGAAATTCAAAACTGAGAGTTCTGAGCAAGATGAAAAATGTTAAGGATCTAAGCTGTGGGTGTCCAGGCAGGCCCTGGAGAAGGGTTCATCCTGTGAGCATGAAATTGTGTGTGGAGAGTTTTTTTTTTTTTTTTTTTTAGATTTATTTATTTGAAAGGCACAGTGACACACAGAGAGAGAGACAGACAGACAGACAGACAGAAAGAGATCTTCATTAGCTTGGTCCACTCCCCAAGTGCCCACAACAGCCAGGGCTGGGCCAGGCCAAAGCCAGGAGCATGGAGCTCCGTCTGAGTCTCCTACATGGGTTGCAGGGGCCTAAGCACATGGACCGTGCACTGTTGCCTTCCCAGGCGCCTTAGGCAGGGAGTTGGATCAGAAGCAAGGCCACCAGGACCGGAACCGGGGCTCCAATCTGCGACGCCCGAGGCGCAAGCCACAGCTTAACTCACTGTGCCACAACACTGGCTCCACACAGGTGATTTTTGAACCATAAAACCAACTGAAAAGTGACCCGCATCTTATTAAGGCCAGGAGTTGGCAGCTCTAAATTATGCCAGTGATAAAACACTCTTCCCAGACCAAAATTTTTTGTTGGGCATAGTTGTAAATAGTTGCTGTTATCACTGTTGTATTTTTTTAATTCATTTATTTACTTGAAAAGCAGAGTTACAGAGAGAGGGATTTTAATAATATGCATGTAAGCTTCAAATTAACATGTTTTTATTTCTTACCTTTTGCTAAATACTGTATCCTATATGGAGGTTAATCCAAAGAACTTCCAACACACGTGAACTCCGTTACAGGTGTCCGTTTAGCGAGGACGTCCTGCAAGGGTACGACCTGAGGAGAGCAGTGTGATTGTCTGCAAAGCGAAAATTCTACTTCATAAATAAAGGATTTTACCGAATGTAAATAGTTTCAACGTTGCAATTTATTTTTAATTAACTTTTAGAGCTACAAAGCCAATAAAATAATGATTACTACTGATTATTGCATGATTGTTGTGGAAAATAATTTTGTTTTATTCCGAAGGGAAAGCCTTAAAAATGATCTACTTCAGGTGCTGAATACACTAGGCATGCCACTGCCTAATTCACAGAGATAGCGTAAGAATTAAACAAGAAAATAAATATAAATTTCACGGCTTAGTGCCTCACGTATACTAGATACTCAGTGCACCGTACCCTTTGTTATTAGCGCTCTCGCTCGCTCTCTCTCTCTCTCTCTCTCTCTCTGCCTCTCCTTCTCTCTGTGTGTAACTCTAACTTTCAAATAAATAAATACATCTTTTTTAAAAAAATGCTATCTAGGGGCCGGCACGGTGGAGTAGTGGGTAAAGCCGCTGCTTGCAGTGCCACCATCCCATATGGGTGCCGGTTTGAGACCCGGCTGCTCCACTTCTGATCCAGCTCTCTGCTGTGGCCTGGGAAAGCAGTAGAAAATGGCCCAAGTCCTTGGTCCCCTGCACCCGCATGGAAGACCTGGAAGAAGCTCCTGGCTCCTGGCTTCGGATCGGTGCACCTCTGCCCATTGCGGCCATCTTGGGAGTGAACCATCAGAGGGAAGACCTCTTTCTCTCTCTCTCTCTCTATCTCTATCTCTCTCTCTATCTCTCTCTCTATCTCTCTCTCTCTATCTCTCCTTCTCTCTCTGTGTAACTCTGACTTTCAAATAAATAAATAAATCTTTTAAAATGTTACCTAAGTTATCTCTCTCAAAACCCTATGAGCACTATTTTTATCCCCACTTACCATGTCATAAAACTACATTCAGAGAGTTTAAGCTATATTCTCCAACTCAGTTAGCTAATACATAGAAGGTGAGATTTACAGAGTGAGAGGGAGAGACGGAGAGATTTTCCTCTGCTCGTCTGTGCCACTGTGGCTGAAATGGCAGGGGCTGGTCAAGGCTAAAGCCAGGGGCTTCCCCCAGCTCTCCCAGACGCTTGGGCTGTCTTCTGCTGCTTTCCCAAGCCAGTAATGAGAGTTAAATTGAAAGTGGAGCAACTGAGACAAACTTTACAAACTGGTGCCCACGTGGGATGCTGGCATTGCATGAGGCAGCTTTACCCCTTCCGCCACAACGCTGGCCCCAATAAGAAGCTTTAGGATCAAATTTACGTTTGTTTAATGTTAATTTTGCACTCTTTCCATGTCACTTGCCTGCAAGACCGTCATTTGTGGACATCTTTGTCATCATCCATCATCACCATCATCATCATCACTGAGCCCCAATCTACTCAGTATTTGTGGCAAGCAGTCACACACTTGGCTTTATATAATTAGTATGAAATAATTTTACCCATATATTTACCACTTTATTTTTTTAAATGACTTATTTTATTTATTTGAAAGGGAGAGTTACAGAGAGGGAGAGGGGCCGGTGCTGTGGTGCAGTGGTTAACACCCTGGCCTGAAGCGCTGGCATCCCATATGGGTGCCGGTTCTAGTCCCGGCTGCTCCACTTCCAATCCAGCTCTCTGCTATGGCCTGGGATAGCAGTAGAAGATGGCCCAAGTCCCTGGGCCCCTGCACCTGCGTGGGAGACCCAGAAGAAGCTCCTGGCTCCTGGTTTTGGATCGGCACATTTCCAGCCATTGCGGCCGATTGGGGAGCGAACCAGTGGATGTAAGACCTCTCTCTCTCTCTCTCTCTCTCTCTCTCTGTGTAACTCTGAATCTCAAGTAAAAAATAAATAAATCTTAAAAAAAAAAGAAGAAAGAAAGAGAGGGAGAGACAGAGAGAGAGGCCTTCCATCCACTGGTTCACTACTCAAATGGCCGCAACGACCAGGGCTGGGCCATGCCGAAGCCAGGAACCAGGAGCTTCTTCCAGGTCTTCTATGTGGGTTCAGGGGCCCAAGCACCTGGGCCATCCTCCACTGCTTTCCCAGGTGCATTAGCAGGGAACTGGATCAGAAGTGGAGCAGCCAGGACTCAAACTAGTGCCCATATGGGATGCCGGCACTGTAGGCAGCAGCTTACCCAGCTACACCACAATGCCAGCCACCTACAGCTTTCTTAATTAATTTATTCCTACACCTCAGATCGTTCATCTAGGGTCATTTTCCATCTGCCCAAATGTGTTTATAAGAATTCCTTTAGTGGGGGTCTATTGGTGGGAAATTTTGTTTATATAAAATGACTATTTAATCTTTGCTGTTGAAAGATATTTTCACTGAGTATGGAATCCAGATTGACAATCATTTTTTCTCAGCACATTTAGAATATCTTTCCACCGTCTTCTGGCTCTGATTGTTTCTGGTGAGAAGTCAGCTGTCTCTCCTTTGGGTATTCAATCTCTTTCTCTCCTGCTCATATGATATTTTCTTGTGCCTACAGTCTCATTGTGTTTTTCTTTTCATTTAACTTGCTTGTGATTCTGAGGATTTTTCTGCCTCTAATTCTGGAGAGTTCTTGGCCATTGTGTGTTCACACTGGTGATGCTGCCCTAGCATCTCTCTCTCTCTCTCTGTCTCCACTCCATCTCCCTCTCCCTCTCTTCTCTGCTTCTCTCCTCTCAGCTCCCTCTGGAGCT
This sequence comes from Oryctolagus cuniculus, assembly GCF_964237555.1. Taxonomy (NCBI): domain Eukaryota; kingdom Metazoa; phylum Chordata; class Mammalia; order Lagomorpha; family Leporidae; genus Oryctolagus; species Oryctolagus cuniculus. The sequence continues at coordinate 43,199,107 of NC_091451.1, forward strand.
TTGAGTAAACAGCACTTGAACCTCCACTCTATCCTTAGGTCTCTTCTTTTCTGTACCCTCGTCTCTGCAGGCTGATTTTCAATAATTTCCTTATTCTTACCTTCAAACTCACTAATTCTCTCTTAACTTGTTCTAAATGTCCTATGTCCTAAACTCCAATTATTATGTTTTTTCACTTACAGGAGTTCATAATCCACTTGCATCTTATCCATTTTAAACCTTCTCTTGTTTCTTAAACATATTAAACACTTTTTGCATTCTGTGTGTAGAAATCCTAATATCTGAAGTTTTTGGAAGTCTGATTATGTAGCATCCTCATTCTGCTCACTGTCCCCAACCCACCTGATGTCCTTGTTTGTCTGGTGGTGTTTACATAGGAATTCCTCATTTTCCATGAAGCTTAACTGTGGAAAGTTTTTGAAGCTTTGAGCGGAAGTGGCTTCCAACAGAGAGAATCTGTGTTCTCTACTGTCAGGTACCTGGTATCACCACAAGTATGGAGCTACAGGGAGCCCCTGAAGGTTGTGGGTGTGAGAGGGACACAATCAGCAAGCCGAGGCAGAGACTTCATACCCAACACCGAGCTCACTGGAAGTACTTAACCAACACTGAAGGAATGAATGAAGCCTACTGGCCTGGCCCCTTTAAATGCAGGCACCAGACACTATGTCTAGGCCAGCTTATAAGGACAAGACATTTAGTGGTCACATTATTATATACAATTAAATAATATTATTTAATTTATTGGCAATTTTAATTCTAAAAATCCAGGCATTCATTTGGAGAGTCCCTGAGTCACCCATGCAGCTGCTGGCCACTCACTGGCATTCCTAGAGGCCCTTCTTGTCCTGAGCACTTCCACAGATGCTCCGGGCTTTCACAAGGATGTCCAGCCACCGTCCAGATCAGGACCAGCACAGCCTGCCCAGCAGAACTGCTGAGCTCATGATTCACACTGAGCCTTCTGGTCATGGTCATGGTCAGATTCAGCCATGGGATCCGAGTCAGCCAGCCAGGTCCTTCCCAAGGTGTTTTTTGGATGGAGCCAGTGGAGAAGAGCCATCTTCCCTCTCAAGTCACGGAGCTCCACACTGAGATTCTGGAATCACCAGTGGCCATCGATTCCTGCCCAGCCCACAGCACACATGAAGGAAGCGTGCAGAAAGGAACAGGCATAAAGGAATGGGGGGGGGGAGGGAGGGAGAGGGAGAGAGAGAGGCAAAGAGTGGAGGCAGAGAGAGGGGGAGAGGAGGGAGAGAGAGAGAGACAAAGGTGCAGTGCTGTCCAAGGCCCCGGGTCCATGTGTCCTGAGAACAACCCTGCCCCTGCCCCCAGAGGATGGCCTATGACCTGAGCCAAATCCAACTCTTTCCCCACGAAAGCCCAGTTAACTTGGGATCCTATCGTTTGCCATCAAGAGGGTTTCAGCTCATTCAGAAAACCGTGCAGGGTGTTACCGTGCACGTATTTGTTCACGCGTTCATTTGTTTTCCAAACGGTGGAAGAGGAAATGCAGACGTTTTCCTGCCAATTCCCCGGCACAGAACTTTGGCAGAAACTGTCTCCACCTGCCCCTTCCCCAGCCGCCTGCGGTTCTCAGGACCTCTGGGGAGGGGCTCTGGACACCAAGCAGATGATGTGAGACAATGGGGAAGAGGCACTGCATGAGTGTGTGAGGAGCTGCCCAGCTGTGTTGGCACTGGGTCTACACACACACAGACATGTACACACACACATGCACACACGTGTACACACATGCACACACATAGTCAAACGCACGCATGTACACACACATGCACACACATTCTTACACATGTGCACATATACACACATACACACGTGTACACATACATGCACATGCACACATGTACACACATGTGCACACACATTCTTACACACATGCACATATGCACACACGTGTACACACATGCATATGCACACATATTCACAGGCACACATGTACACACATGTGCACACACATGCACGCACGCACACACACTCCGCCAGGGCAGAAGCACCTCACCCAGCGGAAACACCGGGAGCTCCACCACTAGTGAGAGACCAGTCCTCCCCAAGTCCAGCTGGGATGCATTTCCTGCAGGTGGGCACATCACCCTGCTCCTCGCGGAGACCCTCGTCTTCCAGGCGCAGACACCAACGTCCGAGTGGCTCAGCACATGACCCACCCACACGGTGACAACACTGGAAGCCGAGCCCTCCTTCCTGACACACCGGGGATGGCTTCTCTTGGAGACCGTGAGGTCCGTGGGTGAGAGAGAACAGACGTGGCGATGTCCATTCTGCCGGTGACTGCAGGGGACCGCAGGGATTCCTCAACTTCTCTGCACCCAGTTTTTACCTCTTTGGAGCATGGGACAGGGTTTGGTTGGTGCCGCACGCCGGTTCACTGTGGCTATGAGCATGGGGTGGAGAGCAGCTCAGCAGGTCAGGGGAGGTGAGGAGCAGGTGACGCCACTGCACGGGGGCTCCAGGCAGCTCCTGCCTCTCCTGGGTTCTCGGCGCCTGCGTGTGCGATCAGGAGACGCCACAGGAAGCGTGTGGACCCGCAGGTAGGGTCTGCAGCCTGACGCATTGCATTGCGCCAGTCAGTGTCCTGGTTTCAAAATGTACACAGCTAGCACGATGTCACTGCCCGGGGCAGCTCCATTTTTGTAATTTCTTGTGAGTCTATAATTATTTCAACTAAAAGTTTTTTAGAAAATAAATGCAGTAAAAAAAAAAAAAAAAAACGGGGGTGCCTGGGACCTTGCTGCTTCCCTCACTACATTGAGATCGTGGTGGTTTTATGCACTTACAAAGAGGCACAGGTATCAGCTCACGTCGGTGCTTAAATGTTTTGATAACTGTGTTCCTCTGCAATGTCCTGGTCTTTTCTGCATTAGGATCACATCATCCCAGAAGGAGGTCCTTGGGCTTCCCTGGGGCCTAGGACAACGCGAGACTTCGTCCCTGGATCACGGAACAGAAGCCAACCACCCCAGCCCGGGCGGGACCCTCAGCTCCAGGGAGGTCTGCAGTGACAACGCCTGCGGGTCTCCGAGTCCCAGACCCACCCAGAGGGAAATTCTCTCTTCCAGGAGAGAGGCAAAGCTCCTCCCCCTGGACTGGCCACCTCGGGGTGGGTGTTTACTCTTCCAGGTGGAGTCCATCCCGGGTCCACTCTGGGGCCGCCCGGTGGCCTTTGAGACGGAGAACAATGCCACATTGTGGCCCTGGCTTCAGATAAAAGAGAAACTTGGCCCAAGGGCCCAGGCGAGAGCCACTGTCCTCTTAATATTAATACAAGGAGGGCGCGCCCGGGCGCACACCCTCACCTCCCTCCCCGTGGTGGCGGTTGTGCAGAACGCGACCCCACTGCCTTCTGATGGGCGGTCAAAGGCCAGCGTGCCGGGCACTTTTATTGTCAGCTGCCTCAGTAATCTTTAACCTCCACTGGCCAAAGGGCTGAAAGCTCAGAAAGACAAAGCAAACATGGGCTGGGCACCAGAGAAGAGTGACTCAAGGGAGCCGGTTTTCCCTCCACCCCCACCGTGCCCTCCCACCCAACGTGCACCTGAGGAAGGGGCCTCACGGCGCCCACCGGGCCAACAGGAAGAAGTGGACCTGCCCAGCGGCAACACCGTGATGTGCAGCCAAGTACCCTTGACTGCAAAGCCGTCATCTTTCCAGTCGGCTGCGTATGCAGAGCCCTCTGCAGACAGGTGCCCGTTCTACCCCCCACGGCCGTGAGGCAGGGATCATGGCTCCACCGGGCAGACGACAACACCGAGGCTCAGCCGCTGTGAGGCTGGAGCATGCTGGCCGGAGCCCGAGCCATTTGATCCCAGGACCCACGTCTTGCTGCCTCTCGATCTGATGTGCATGACCATGGGGTACCAAAGCGTGGCCCCAGCATGAGAAGGTTGCAACATGGAATTCGTCCTACGGTGCAAAGACAGAGAGGTCCCCGGTGGCTGTCAGCTCTGTCCTCGCCAGCTGCTTCCCTCGCTGTTTGATGGGAGGGGTTGTCACCATGCAGAGCAGTAACAGACCAGGAGAAATGGACCAGAGGCACCCCCACGCCCACATTCTGTGGGGCAGGGGCTTGCGGGTGGGGGCGGAGCTGGAGGCCAAGAAGGATGTCGTGGGTCGGATCCAGCTGGTCCTTACCAGACCTTTCCCTCACAGAGCTGGGCAGCTCCAGGTCTCCGCCATGGCGGCAGGACTCCCCCCACCTCCGCCTTCTTTCTGGCCACCCAGGGCTGGGGCCCCAGCCAAACCCTCGCCAGCCCTGCTGATAAAGTTACCTTCCGTGCCTGGGGCAGAAGGTCAGGAAAAGCCTGCAGCCGTTGGAAGAAGGTTATGGTCTTGGGGATCTGCACCAGGGTGGGGCGTGGGGAGGGAGGAAGATAAGAGTGGACAATAAAAGATAGGCAGAAAGGGAGAGTGGGGGTGCGGGGTGGCAGCACAGCCCCTGGCGGTGCCATCTCTCAGGACCACAGAGGGCACACAAACAGGCAGTGGCGAGAGCCTTATCTCGCCCTCCGCATCTGTAAATGATCCTCCAGAGTCCACGCTGCCCTCAGAAACGGCAGCTATGCTGGCCCAGCGGGAACCACGCCACGGGGCGGGCGGCCTGGGATGCAGAGGCGGGCAGGCTGGGCGCCCGGCGGGGCTCTGCCAGTGCAGGCCGGGTGGGGGGAGGCAGCAGGAACCGGGCGTCTCCTGGGAAGTGGGGCCCCTTGCAGGCCAGCACGGCCTCTGTCCAGGTGCGGGGCGTGGGGTGATGGTCCAGGCCAGGGCAGGCTGTCAGGGGTTCTTCTTGGTGGCATAAAACATCTCTGGGAAGGGGAGCAGCCACGTGCTGTGTGACAGGTGCCCTGGGCCTCTTTATAAAGAACTTATAAAAAAATATTTAGCGTCCGAAATAGCCTGTGGCACATGGTAGGTGCACAATGAGTGGTAACTGTGGTGACTGCTCATTGAAGTCTTTGCAACAGGCCTGCGAGCTGTCTGGCCACCTAAGGCCCTGAGGATGTCTGCAGCCCCCAGGGGCCCTGTGACCTATGGCCTGCCCCCTTCTGTGCTCGCAAATCCATCACTGCACTCCTGACAAGGCCAAGGCCTGGCCTCCTCGGGGGCTGCTCCCAGCCACGGGCTGAGCCGCTCGGGGTCCTCACGTCTGCTTCTGGAACACGCAGGAATGTCAGGGGCTCTTCCTGAGGCCCTGGGAGCAGCAGCCGGGGCTGAAGCCACCTGGGGCTTGCTTCTGCGCCTCCACCTGTGCCCCGCAATCCCCTCTCTGTCCTCCTCTGTCCTGCTCCCGGCCTGGCCTCACTGGGCTCTGCCTTCTGCCCTCCGGCTGGGTCTAGCCAGTAGGAAGCCCAGACTGCAGACAGGTAGGTCAAGGTCTAGGTGTTTCCTCTTCAGCTCTGCCATGATCCAAACCCTGGCCAGGCGGCTCCCTCAGCAGCTCCTGCTCCCTCCAGGGCCCCTGCCCCCTCCAGCTGGGGGTTCATGGCTTCCCACGGTGGTGGCCCCTGGCTGCAGCAACACCTGTCGGCGTCTCTAACTCTGCTCACACTCCCAGATACAGTCCCTGAGCTGCACTCCCCTCTTGCATGGGCTCCATGAACTGCAGGACCCTGACACCATAGTGAGGACCAGAGCCCTCCCCAGGGAAGCCCAGAGACGGGGGACAGTCCAGTTCCTTTGGCCCCAGCCTCCCACCACCCTCCGGGCAGCAGCAGACATTACTGAGACACAGTGCCAGGAGCAAGGGGTGACTCCCCCTGGATCTGCTCACAGGCCCGGGAGTGGGCTGCCCTCTCCCCTGGTCCTCTCTCTAGAAAGTGGACTTTGTGATGTGCCCCAGATGGGCGTCTCTAGGGAGGGGGCAACAGAACAAGAGAAGGCACAGACAGGAGAACGCAGCATAGGGCTATGGGGTCTCAGTGCCCCTGCTGCCTCCCTGCCCAGGACAGCTGCCCGGAGGAGAGGGGACGCTGGCCGGCAGCCAGAGGCTGCAGCATGACCTGTTGCCAGGGCCAGCTGCCGAGCCGGACAAGGCTGAACAAAGCCGGCTGTCCCCTGCCAGGCAGCTGTGCACGGGGTGGGGCGTGCAGGCACACACACCCCACGGGAGTCATGACAGCACCTGCCGCCCAGGGGACATCAAGTCCTCTGCGGAAGGGAGGCCATGATCTGGGCGTAAGACGGGGTGAAATGAGCTATGAGAGTGGGACACAGGGCAGGTGGGGGCAGCGAGGGGGGAGGTAGAGCTGTTGAGTCTGGGGCCGCCCCCCTGGGACAGCTCGGCAACCCCACGCAGCTGCTGCCGAGGGCCAGGTCCCCTGGGTCTAGACTGCAGGGTGTGAAAATCATAGAGAACAGTGTCCCAGTCCAACCAGCGGAGCTTTGAACAGAGGAAGGGCGGGTGGGCGCTCCGCCTGCCCCGCACCTGCCCCCCTCTCTGTCCTGTCTTCCTCTTCACGCGGGTTTCTGAGTTCCGGTCTCGTGCTGGTTGAAACTTGGTGCCAGAAACAGGCTTTGCTCCCGGTGCTGCAGACGCACGACGCAGCCCAGACCGAAGGCGCGGGTGCGGAGCGGTTCTGTGCCTGCCTCCGAGGTCTGAGCGCCGCGGCAAACACTGCGCCGTCCTGCGACCCGCGTTGTCTCATTTCATCCCCTCCACACCCCTGTGCATCTCTCTGAACCTCCGTCTCCCCCACGACCAGCAGCTCACACAATCCCTGGCTGTCCCAGAGCGGGGACTTGGGGCAGGGTTGGTGTCCGGGACAATTGGGACACAGAGCACCTGGGCTGTCTCCCCACCCACCCCACCCCCAGACATAGCAGGGGACCCTGGGAAGCATTTTTGGGGCCAATGAATTCAGCTGCTCTGCTCTGCACGTGTGTGTGTGAGAGAGAGAGAGAGAGAGAGAGAGAGAGACAGAGAGAGAGAGACAGAGAGAGGGAGAGATGGAGGGAGGGAGGGAGAGACTATGACCCGGGGCTTGTGGTTTCTAAGCACAGGTCACACAGCGTGCAGGTGAGCTGCGTTTTGTGCTGCAGAGGGAATGCAGTCGCAGGGAGCACGCCTTCCTGCAGCAGCGCGGCCAACTGCGTCCCAGCTCTTGCCACAAGGGGGCACCACCTTGGCTGGTAAACCTTGGACCCTGGTCCACATAGGGGGCCTGCTGCTCCCGGGCACCCAGGGCCGTGTGTGTGCCGAGAGCAGGTGGGCCGTACGGGCCCTAGGATGGGTGTGGAGGCCGCCAGGAGGGCTCACGGAAGCCATCCCCATCAACTGAGCTGATGGACCGGGGTGGCAGATGGGTCGAAAAGGGTCAGTCGCAGAGGGCCAGGAGGCTTCCCAGGGGCACGGGAGGCCACAGGCAGGGCCAGAACAGCCGTGGGGGTGGCCTGCTGAGCTGTGCACGGGGAGCCTGGCGGAAGGAGTGCCCCTCCCCTAGGGCTGGGGGCTGGGTGACCACAGAGGTCAGAGCCTGCCCGGCTGGCTGACCACACAGGCGGGGCTGCCAGGGACAGGGCCCTGGCAGAGGAGGTGAGAAAGTGTCCAGGGGCTGAGCATCAGCGGGCTCGCTCTCACCTCCGCCCACTCAGGGGGCCTCTGCGTCCACTTCCTCCCTGGCCTGTCCTCAGTCAGTGCCCCTAGGAGCGGACTCGGCGGGGGCGGGGGTGGGGGTGGGGGGACAAGCCTGCACTGACCACATGCACCAGAGGGCCTGGGGGGGTCTTCCCTGGGCCCATAGTCCTCCCCCCAAGCCCCTCCAGCAGAGCTGAGGCACCTGCTACACCCTGGCAGGGTTCACCAGGAGGTCACAGTCGCACTCGGCTCTGAGAACAGGCTCCAAGCACCTTCCCGCAGACCCTCTCCCGCCAAGCCCCCAGGCCCCTTGCTCAGTGCTGCAGTTCTGCTCCTGCCCCTCTTCTCAGGACCCCACAGTCAGCCGGCCAAAGACTCTGGCTCCTCCAAACCACAGATGTCCAACTGCCAGCCTCACCTGTTCATGGGTACTCAGCAGGGGACTGGGCAAAACCCACAGCCAAGACCTGGACACACGACTGGCTGCCTGGTGGAACCTGCAGACTGTGCCCAAATGCACCTGGGCGCCATGGACGCTGGTCTGAGGACCTTGGCCTTCAGGTATTTGGTTACTCACCTAGGGTTTATTAAGGGGTGTGCACACGTACACGCACACACGGGTTACAATATTCACACACAGCCATGAACATGTACACACGTGTGCGAGCACAGACAGGCACATGTCCACACTCACAGCTGTGCCCTCTTTCAGCCCCAAGACCCCTGCCCAGCCTGTGTGCCGGGTGAGTGAAACACACTTCCTCCCAGTAACCACGCTTGTCGCCCTGACCTTGTCGCTAGGGAAGCCTTGTCGGGGTCACCGTGGTTCCGTGGGCCCCTGACAGTGGGCTGATCCCTTGGGCGCTAACCCCTGCCTATCTACCTATACTGCCTGCGACGTCAGGACAAAGCTCACCTAACACGTCTGAGGGTCAATTGCTTTGTGTTCACACCTCACCTCTTCTATTCCTGTTTCTGATTTCCGTTTACTTCGACAGCCGCTTCTTCCTGGAAGCCCTCCCTGGCTTCTCCTCGGGTCGCCTCGTCCCTGTCACCCACTGGTTCTGTTTCCTCCTCGCTGTGACTCCCTGAGTGACCACAGCGCCCATTGCTGGAGGTCCCCCCGGAGCCAGGCATCGATTCCCCAGGCACCCATGAAGGCTCAGGGGATGGGGGGCGGCACTTCTGCATGGCACTGGGTCCCCTGCCTCTCCCATCTGTTTGGCTCTCTCCTGCCGCATTCGCCTGAGGAGCGAACTTTGTGTCTGGCAGCGACCCCAGGACTCCGTGCCTGCCTCTTCCTTCCAGCTCAGGAAGCATCTTGCTAAAGGAGCTTGGATCCCGAGGGGCGCTTCCTGGGGACTCTGTGAAGGGGGCTCCCCCTCCCAGGCACTTCTCCCTCCCTGTTCCTGCCTCCAGCTCTCTGCAGGGAGGGGACATTCCAACGAGGGTCTGGGAGGAGGCAGGAGCCTGAGCAAGAGCCCACTGGCCTGGCCTGGCCCTGGGAGCCAGTTCACAGGGCGGCACTGCTGACCTGGCTCTGTCCAGCGGGTGTTCCCGGCCTGCCTCCTCCCTCTGACTTGCACACGAGCCCACTCCTGACCTCCTCCTGCAGACCACACAGCACCTGGACCCCTCCAAGCTCCCGCCTGCCACGACTCTGACCCTGCCATGTGCGCGTGGCCTCTGTGAGTGGCGTCTCAGGCTGATCCAGACCCCCATGTGCCCATAGCTGTGCAGGCTGCCCTGGCCCCACAAACAAGGGCGGGACCCGCTCCCTCCTGGCAGAGGCTAAGGCCCGGGCACCTGGAAAATCGGTCTGGGCAAGGCTGGGTTCCAGTCCTGTCAGTCAGCACACTGCGACTGAGCGTGGCCTTCCTGCCGTGTCACAGGACCTGGGATTCGAGATCAGCATGGGCCAGTGTAGCTTGGAGCCCCAGCTCCCTGGCTCTCACTCCCTGTTACCCAAAGGCCCTGGCTGGGGAGCCCTGGCTATGAAGGCAGCCCCTGCCCCGTCTCCTGCTTTGCTGTGTCCCACGCTCATGCCAGGATGACGAGGGACACGGGTTTGTTCAGACCCCGACTTGAGTCCCAACTCCCCAGGTGTGTACTTTGTGACCCAAGCCGGTGACTCAACTCCTCGGAGCCTCCATTACCACCAGCTGCAAAACGGCGGTCACTGCAAGGATTCCAGCAAACCACGTGCACCGTGTGCTTGCCAGACTAAAGCATCATTGTCACTCTGATCCGTCTGGGAGCTGGGGGTGCTGGAAGGGGTCCCCCGAGGAAGCTGAGCAAGGGCAGGGCTTGGCCCCCCGCCCTGCAGAGATGAGCACAGACTCTCACCTTGGGACACATGGCTGCACCCAAGAGGGCGCTAAGCCCCCCTGGCCATGCCTTCCTCACCCCACTGCTGGGTGCTGGGGCCAACAGTTGGCCTCTGGGACCCATCTCCAGCAGCCCTGGGAGTCATGGCTCGAGGCACTGGGGCCAGGCCCAGGGAGGAGGAGAGGGGCAGGCCCCAAGGACCTGGAGCCCATAGGACGGTCAGCTTCCAGCAGCAGCAGGGAGAGCTGCACCCCGAGACCGGCCTTGCTGTGCCCCTAACACTGGGATGGGAGTCAGGTGAAAAGCAAAGTCCACTGGGAAAGCGGACCCCAGCTCTTTGGAGGGCCCCTCTGGCCTGACTGCGCCCAGGGACGGCCACTCAGTGTCTTCTTAGACCAGACTTACAGGGTGGGACGCTTGTCCACTCAACATATGCTTATTCCACTTTTAGGTGACACTGAATAGCTGAGTGTTTCTTTTTTACAAAGATTTTTTTTATTTCAAAAGCAGAGTTACAGTGAAGGACAGGCAGCTCTTCCGTCCACTGGGTTCACTCCCCAAATGGCCACAGCGGCCAGGGCCGGGCCAGCCTGAAGCCAGGAGCCTGGAGCTCCTTCTGGGTCTCCCATGTGGGTGCAGGGGCCCAAGCACTCAGGCCACTTTCCATTCCCTTTCCAGGTGCATTGGCAGGGAGCTGGGGTGGAAGTGGACCAGCGGGGACTTGATCCAGGGCTCATTTGGGATGCCAGCATTTCAGGCGGCGGCTTAACCCACCACACCACAAGGCCGGCCCCAAGGCTTCCCTCTCCACTCACCAGACCTCCACTGAGTGTTTGCCACGTGCGAGATGAACTGCCCACTTGCGGGAACACTGTCTTCAGGGTCAGGTCCTACCCGCGGCTCAGGCACACGTGGAACACCTTGGCGCACCCGCCCACGGGAGAGGGCGGCACACCTGTACACACAGCAGACCAGTCGGGAGCACGGAGAACTAACCAGGGACCCCCAGGACCGATCCCGGCTTCCCGGGGTCCCCATGAGAGCTCCATGGCCAAGTGGGACTGACAGCTGGGGGAGGAGGTGCGTGTAAACGCCTCCACCCACCTGCCTTCCTGGAGCCTGACATTTCCTCGCTTTTAAGGAGCAGATCTGTGCCCCCCAGGGCCAGAAGACGTAAGAACACAGCACTTCCTCCCGAAAGCTCAGTCTGCTCCCTCCTGATGCGGATCCAAGAGCCCTCGGCACCACCACCACCGGCACCACCGGCAGGTGAGGAGCCCCCGGGGGCGGGGCCTCCCTGCACCGCGGGCTGCGACCCCCTGGTCACCCCGGGGCTTGTTGCAGGGACAGTGGCTGCGGAATTCGGCTCTGCGGTGGAGACTCAGCAGGCTGGACACCCCGGGGGACTCCAGTCTGAGGGCCACAGGCACAGAGGGTTCTCTCTCTCATGGGAGAAGTGGGGTCACTCTGAAGTGGGCTTTCCCACCCAATCCTGCGACCCTGTTTATGGGTGAAGCAGCACACGTGGCTGGCATTGAGCTGAGAGAGAGAGAGAGAGAGAGAGAGGCTACACTAAGAGTCCAGTCTGTGCCAGAATGGAGTGCTCACCCATTCATTCAACCAACAGTGAAGGCCGCTTCGGGATGGAGCTCACAGCGACCTTACGCACACACCGGAAACGCTCCCAAATGCCGACCTTCAGGGGTGCCAGTTCAGGGGTGCTGACGGTGGAGTGGACATTAGCCATGCCTCCCCCCGCGAGTGCCAAGGAGCCGTTGAACTTGGCCTTGGCTAAGGTGCACACGCTGTCTTTTTACTCATGTTGTGAGGCAGAAGAAAGCAGGGCGGAGATGGGGCGCCACCTGACCCGCCTCTGTCTCCTGCCTGGATGTCCAGGACCCAAAGCAGGACGGGCGGAGGACGGGCACGAGACCCCCTCGCCGACGGGCTCGGCCCCATCCGCTGCCATGTTCGCCTCCAGGTGACAGACGACAGGCAGCCCCGTCCGACTCTCCACAGCAGTCAATGCACCCAGGCCCTGAGCCTCAAACTGGCAGAGCCCCAAGCAACGGCCTTGGCTCCCTGTCCCAGCCCATGTTTCCCAAAGGGGCAGAACGAGGCTCGGGGTGGATCGCAACTTGCTGGGTTCATGGTGGGCGGAGTTCTGCTCTCACCACCAAGCCAGCGGGAGGCTCTGGCGCGAGACCGCTGCCCAGGAACGGTGCAGGGAACCTGCGACCCACGCACGGGGTGTTCCTCACGCACGTTTTCCTGGAGGTCCATCGGGCACGGCTTTCCAAAGGTGCATGGCCCAACATAGACGCAGCTTCTCATTCCACGCGCCACTAACTGCTCGCAGTCCCCTCGTGGTAACGGCACCGCTCTGCAACACCAGACATCAGCTTCTCCCTTGGTTTCGAGACAAGGACACGGGCCAGTGCTGTGGCAAAGCGGGAAAAGCCATCGCCTGCGATGGCATCACCCCATATGGGCATTGGTTCGAGTCCCGGCTGCTCCACTCCCATTCCAGCTCCCTGCTGTGGCCTGGGAAAGCAGTGGAAGATGGCCCAAGTGCTTGGGCCCCTGTACTCATGTGGGAGACCCAGAAGAAGCTCCTGGCTCCTGGCTTTGGCCTGGCCCAGTGCTGGCCATTGTGGCCATTTGGGGAGTGAGCCAGCAAATGGAAGATCTCTCTCTCTCTCTCTCTCTCTCTCTCTCTCTCTCTTCTAGCTCTTTCAAATAAATAAATAAAGCTTTAAAAAAAAAAGAAAAGAAAAAGACAAGGACAGTTAGGTGACAGAAAGAGTCCACACTGAGACCAAGCCTGCACAAAGCGGCGTTGGCAGCCTCTGGAATCCAGGCTGCGTGTGGAGCCCGGGAACTCCCCTGCCAAGCTCTGACATGTTGCCAGCATCTCCCCAGGTCTCTGCTTGATAAAGGGCCATCCCAGGCAGACAGGGATTTGATCTGTCAGCACCCAAGGAGCTGGAGTCTGGGAGTGGGAAATTCCTCCCTGTCTCTTTAAGTGGCCTCAGGGCTCCCAGACACCTGCACGGCCCCTTCTAATCTATTCTCTCTCTCTCTCTCTCTCTCTCTCTCTCTCTCTCTCTTTTTTATCTGACAGGTAGAGTTAGAGACAGTGAGAGAGAGAGACAGAGAAAGATCTTCCTTCTGTTGGTTCAGTCCCCAAATGGCTGCGACAGCCAGCGCGCTGCGCCGATCAGAAGCCAGGAGCCAGGTGCTTCTTCCTGGTCTCCCATACAGGTACAGGGGCCCAAGCACTTGGGCCATCCTCCACTGCCCTCCCGGGCCACAGCAGAGAGCTGGACTGAAAGAGGAGCACCAGGACTAGAACCCGGCACCCATATGGGATGCAGGTGCCACAGGTGGAGGATTAATGAAGTGAGCCATGGCGCCGGCCCTCTTCTAATCTATTCTTCACCCTCCCACCAACAAGAGGTTGTGACGCCTGCTGCGTGCCGGGCTCCTGGCCACTGGAGCCCAGCACTGGACATGGCCCTGTGCCCCTCTCCCCCGGGTACACACCGTGAGCGCTCGGGGCAGAGGCTCAGGGAGAATGAAGTGAACGCAGAATGACGGGACTAAGATGGGGAGCTCAGGGAGGCCCTGAAGCAGTGGAAACGGCCCTTATAAAAGGGGACACTTGGGCACAGCCCATGGGGACAGTGTCCACAGAGGCCAAGGTGGACATCAGGGAGAAGTGACCACAAGCCAAGCAGTAGCAACGGCTGCCCACAGCCCGCCAGAAGCCAGGAGAGAGCCCTGGACTGGTTGGTTCCCCGACAGCCTCGGGAAGAGCCGGCCCTGCATCCCAGACTTCAGCCCCCAGAGCAGCCAGACTGTCTGTCTATGGTTCTCTTTCCAGCAGCGTGGGCAAGTGAGTCCTGCCTTGGGGAGGACTCGGCAGGAGCGCGTGCCCGTGCGAGCCTGTGCTGCCCAGAGCTCTGCCAGCGCCTGGCCTCTGGGGAGGAGGGCTCCCCGGCTCATGACCTGGTTTGTGGGGCCTCCCAGGTCTCCTCGCCTGTGCCCTCGGGCCACAGCGTGCTAGGTGCTCCAAGTCCCCCAGCACCTCCCTGCCTCATCCAGGGACTTGGCAGCAGGGGAGGGTGGAGGTGAGGAAGGGGGACAAGCAAATATACAGGCCCCCTCCCTTCAGATCTCCAGAGCCCCCCCCACCTCATGCCTCCTTGTCAGGGACCTGGCCCCTGGCACAGGCCTGCTGGGGGGGAAGGCTTCGCTGCTGCCCACTGGAGAGACCCCTCTGTGCCTGGGGCCGTCCTCCCCCTCGCACCGCAGCCGGAGCGTCTCCCACCCCCCCAGCCCGGACTGGCTCCATGCGTCGGTGGCTCTCCATTCTTGAGGCCTGCCTGGTTTCCACCGCCACCACCTCTGGTCACCCCAGAGCGCGTGGCATCCGGGCTCCCTGACTTCACACCATGCTTTCTTCTGCCCAGAAGCCTCCTCCTGGCCCTGGCCACTTGCCGGAGCCCGGCTTTGCTGCCTGTGCTCTCTGTGTACCTGGCCGCTGGGAAGGCTCCGGGGGCCTGGAGCCATCTCCCCGGCCTCCGTCTCACCCGCTCCGCTCTGCACCGTGTGGGTCAGGTTCAGTTCCCTGGCGTATGCCACAGAGCATGCCCGTCTCTTGCTGGAGCACCAGCGTGGCTCACACAGCTGATAGGAAAACCATCTCCTTACGCGGCCGTCCACCGGGCCCTTGCTCGCTGCCTCTGCCGGTTCAGCACCCTCTCTGGCTCCAAGTTGCCACTCTTGGGCGACCACGCATGAGCCACTTCTCCATCTCTGAGCAGGAAGGGATAACGTGCGGGGTGTAGTTGTCCAGGCCGAGCTGTGAGCCTCTCTTCATCGGGCTGCCTGGCCACCCTGGAGTTGCCGCCCCGGCCCAGCGCCTCTACCGAGCACGTCTGTGGGGCCGGTGTGCGTGACCCTGGGGTTTGATCTGCACAAACCGCTAACCTTTGGTGTCTCAGCGAGGACTAAGATAGGAGCCACCCCCGCCTCCCACGCGGGGCAGACGGTTTTCACAGTCCACACGGCGCTATGGCTCGGAGAACGCGGCTGCCGCTCCAGCGTTCCCAGACGTGATGGTCGAGACTCACAAGTCGGGAAAAAGGAGAGCTGAACGGTGAAGCCAGCAGCTTGCCCGGTTACCAAAGCCTCCACCTGCCCACCAGGACGTCTCCTCCTGCTCCTGAGCTGGGCCACACGCGCGCGCAGACTCCCAGCTGGGTTTTCTAGGAAGCCGGCAGAGCTGAAGCCTTGGGGCCCCGACTCCCAGTCCCTCCTAAAGGGTGGGAGGAGAGAACTGGGTGGACATGGTGGGGAGCAGCCAAAGTCAAAATCAGGAAGCAAGGAGAAGTTGAGCAAGGCCGTGGTAAGGTGGTTCCCAGCACCCCACCCCACCCCCGCCCGGCAGGAGGAGGGGGAGTCAGAGGCTCGGCATTTGCACCCGGAGCTCATCCTGGGAGAGACCCTAGCAGTCACCCACCCCCTGCAGGTCTGCACGGGAACTGCACGGCCATCGGCCTGCAGCAGTCCTGTCTGGGCCAGCCCACGGTCCCGCCTCTGCCTCCTGGACAGGGACGACCCTTCTCCCAGCCACCAGCAGACAGAGCACAGAACGGCTTGCTGGGCTCTGGGAGGCGTCATTTGCTCTTGGAAAATCATGGGGAAACTTCCAAAAAAGATGAAATCCGTGCATGCGAGGGGTCGTCCAAACGGGCATGGCAAATGTGCGTTATGAAAAACTGCGCGTGGATTGCAAAATGTCTGGTACCAAATACACCTCTTTCAACTCCACTTCCCCACAAACTTGGTGAAGTCCCCTCGTGGGTCTGTCCTGGCTCCTGCCCCTCCCCTGTGCCAGGCTGCCGGCCAGGTCTGGGGGACCCCATGACGTGATGCCCACTCTTGAGGCTCTCAGGATCTGGGGGAAGCGGGCTGGCTGGAGACGGCTGCCCTGGCCGTGGAGGAGGGGGACGCGGGCGGAGAGAGTGACAGCCTCCGACAGCTTCCGGGAGCTACAGGTGGCTGCAGGCAGCTGGGGCCCTGGGGGCAGGGCGGGGCTGGCGCTTTTGAAGGCTTGCCTTCGAGCCTGGCGGCTGCTGGCACCAAAGTCGTTTCTTCTGGAGCTCCTCCTGGCTCCAAGAGCCCAGACGAGGAACCTCCCTCGGTTCCTCTAACAGTTTGCTTTCTGGGCAACCTTTAGCAGCTCCGAGTTCCATGCTCGGAGGAGATTCAGGGTGTCGCGCTGACATTTCCACTGCTCCAAGCTGCTCGGCACCCCCGTGTTTTATTTCTACGCTGCAGGGAAGAGGGTGGTATCTGGCCGGCAAGGAGCCCCAGGAACAGGTCTGGCCTTTTCCTGGGGAACATTTGAAAGGTTTTTGGCAGGACCCTGAAAGTATACCAGAGGGGGCTGCCGGGCCCACTGGAAAAGCTCCAGGAAAAAGGAAGAGAATTCCAGAAACCAAGGGAACTTTCTGAGCCTCCGAGCTAAGCAGAGCACCTGCTGGCAGGCTCCGCCACCACGGTCACAGGAAGCAGCGTCACGAACCCGGGAAAGAGAGGCCAGCCGAGTCCAGGCGTCCATCAGCAGCAGCGCGGGTCAGTCTCAGGCCCTGGAGCTGGGGGCCCCACCACCCAGGCCCGCTCCCTTCTCCCCAGCTGTGTGAGGCCGCTCTGCCTGAGGAGAACGTCTGAGCTCCTGTCTTGTTCTCGAGACACGTGGGAAAACAGCAGCCAGCTCCCAGAGGCCTGTGCTCTGTGAGACGGAAACCCCTCTGGACAGGAGGGGCCGCGATGAGGAAGACCCTGGGCCCCTGAGTCACCACCAGGAGCAGAAGCTCAGTCCGGCCATCTTACGGGATCTGGGGGCGGCTTGCTGGGTGCAGCTCAGCCTGCCCCAAACTCAACGTGCCCCTCGCACTCCTCCCTCCCGGGTCAGTGCACGAGCCCTGGAGAGAGTTTCCCGAGCGATGCAGCTGACAAATGACGACAGGGCTGTGCCACAGGCGGGTCCGCAGACTGCTGGCAGAACCTCTGCAGGAACAGAGCCTTCAGGCCAACTGTAAAGGGGAGGAGACAGGCAGGGGACTCTCAAGGTCAAGGCAGAGAACTTAAGTTCTTAAGTTTACTGGAGTACTGGGGAGGAGGCTGCTTGGTGCAGCAGCTAAGTCACCGCATAAGACACCCGCATCCCGTGCCAGGCTGCCTGAGTTCAAGTCCAGCTTCATTTTCGGCCCAGCGTCCTGCTAATGTGCACCCTGGGAAGAGCGGGTGACGGCTCAAGTACCTGGATCCCTGCCACCCGTGTGGCAGACCCAGATGGAGTTCCGGGCTCCTGGCCTCAGCCCTGACCACTGTGGGCATTTGGGGAGTGACCCAGCAGATGGAAGGCTCTGGCTGGCTGGCTCTGCCTTCCAGATTCAGTACATGAATGAGTATTAGTGGGAAGGACCCGGATGCGGGAGGCGGGAGAAGGCGAGTCCCCGGGGGTGCTGCGGTCTCTGAGACAGGAGGAGATGGGTGCCCGGCACTCCCGGGGCAGGAGCCCCTGCTCAGGCTGCGCTGTGAATGTCCAATCGCCTAACGCGTCTCTCAGTCCTCAGTGTGGCATCTGGCACACCGTGAAGCCTGTCCTGTGTCAGTAATGTCTTCTAAGATCGGGGCGCGTGGTCACTGTGGCCAAATGGACACACTGACGTATCCACTGAGAGAATCATGTATTTTTTTTCTCATGTAAACTTCTGATGTGATTTGCTATACTAACAGATTTTCCTTAGCATGAGACCGTTCTTACATTCCTGGGACAAAGTCCACTGGACTTTGATGAATCATTAATGTGCTATTGAATTTGACTTGTATTTTATTTAGAATTTTTACATCTGTGTTCCTTAAGTGAGATGAGTCAGTCATTTTATCTTGAAGTTAACTTTTATAGATTTTTTGGTGATGAGATTAATTTTTCATTTGGGTAGTTTTTGGTTTCTTTTTTTTTTGGACTGAAATATTTCTTTTTTTTAGGATTTATGATTTTTTTTATTTGAAAGTCAGAGTTAGAGAGAGGAGTGAGAAGAAGAGGTGGGGGGCGGGGAGAGAGAGAGGAAGAGAGAGGGAGAGAGAGAGGTCTTCCATCTGCTGGTTCACTCTCCAATTGGCCGCAATGGCCAGAATTACAGCGATCTGAAGCCAGGAGCCAGGAGCTTCTTTCTGGTCTCCCACGCGGGTGCAGGGGCCCAAGGACTTGAGCCATCCTCTACTGCTTTCCCAGGCCATGGCAGGGAGCTGGGTCAGAAGTGGAGCAGCCGGGTCTCCAACCAGTGCCCATATGGGAGGCCGGCACTGCAGGCGGCGGCTTTACTCCAAAACGGGGTGCAGGCATCTGAGCTGGCACCGTGACTGCTAGGCCGCACATCTGCTCCTTTGATATGCCAAATACCTCAGTCAAAACGACCTTGGGGTGGGCTTTTAGCCCAGTGGTAGAGACTCCGATTAAGATAGCCAAGTCCTAGAGAAGAGCATTGGGCTCAATTCCTGGTTCCTGCTCCGGACTCGAGTTCTCTGCCAGTGCGCACCTTGGGAGGCAGTGGCGATGACCTGGGCAATCGGGTTCCTGCCACCCGGTGGGAGACCTGAGCTGAACTCCCACCTCCCAACCTGCCAGCCCCAGCCTCAGCTGCCGCAGGGATTTGGGGGGTGAACCAGCATACGGGTGAGCTGCTTCTCGCTCTCCCTCGCTCGCTCGCGCTCTCTCGTTCTTGCTTTCACTCTGTTTTTCAAATAAAATGAAAACATAGAAATTGCTTAAACCCACCTGCCCTGCAATGGCCATGTGAGTGCTTTGATGGGACATCAGTGTGTTCTACAATCGTTGACCTTCTTATGTCTTCCCAAGCCCTTCGGTCTGCACGGCCGTCCAGCCGGTCGCCACGGTCATTCGGGTCAGCGGGCAGCACGCTTACACGCACGTGCATATTCCTGCTTTTCCAAACCGTCTCTGCCCTGCATTCCCTCCCTGGTCATGTTTATGGTTTGCATTTTTTATCTCATTCCGGTCACCAGACTACTTGAAGTTTCTTACTGTCTCAAAGCAACTCACACACACTTGTTAGCTGTTTTCCACTGCACTGAGCTTGCCTTGATCCGTTAATGTTCTGGGGGCGGCTTTTCCCTCCTTTTCTAAGTTGTTGCGTTCAGCGCTTAAACCCTGCGCGCCCTAGCGTACGGCTGCGAGCCCGCCTTGGGCACAGCGGTGCTCTCAGCCGGCCGGCGTCTTCACTGTCACGACTTACAAGTCTTGTGCACACCGTACGGCGTCTTCACTGTCACGACTTACAAGTCTTGTGCACACCGCAGCTCTTCCCTTTACGTTCCAACAGCTAAGGAGACTCTAAACATTTCACAGTTTCTTGCGGCTTAATTTTTCATCAGAGAATTTGACCCGTGAAGGTCATCATTTTTCTTCAGACCTGGCGCGTCCTCGGCCTGGGCAGGGCCCGCAGAGCGTGAGAGCAAAGCGCCCTCCTCGCTTACGTGCACAGGAGACGCGTGTGGGCTGCGCTGAAAATCCCACCCGCCGCTCCGCCGGCCGGCTCCTCGCTGCTTAAAGACGTCTTCAAGTGCCCCCTCCGGGCTCTCTCTCTCCTCTCTCTCCTCTCTCTCTCTCTCCCTCCCTCTCTCCCTCTCCTCTGTCTCTCTCCCTCTCTCTCTCTCTCTCCTCTGTCTCTCCCTCTCTCTTTCTCTCCCTCCCTCTCTCCCTCCCTCTCTCTCTCCCTCTCTCATTTCTCAGTTTTTCCTTATAAAACTTGAAGTTGGATATCACCCCCACGTTGCGGGTTACACTTTTCTCCCATTCAGATGGTCCACCTGGATGTGGCAGTGACAGGGACGACCTCATCAGCCTAACATCTGCTCACCTCCGCCAGGAAGCCCTCCTGCTCGCTCCATCCTCTAACATCTGCTCACCTCCGCCAGGAAGCCCTCCCCCTAAGCTCCGCCCTCTAACATCTACTCACCTCGCCAGGAAGCCCTCCCCCCGCTCGCTCTGTCCTCTAACATCTGCTCACCTCCGCCAGGAAGCCCTCCCCCTAAGCTCCGCCCTCTAACATCTACTCACCTCGCCAGGAAGCCCTCCCCCCGCTCGCTCTGTCCTCTAACATCTGCTCACCTCCGCCGGGAAGCCCTCCTGCTCGCTCCGCCCTCTAACATCTACTCACCTCGCCAGGAAGCCCTCCCCCCGCTCGCTCTGTCCTCTAACATCTGCTCACCTCCGCCGGGAAGCCCCCCCTAAGCTCCGCCCTCTAACATCTGCTCACCTCCGCCGGGAAGCCCTCCCCCTAAGCTCCGCCCTCTAACATCTGCTCACCTCGCCAGGAAGCCCTCCCCCTAAGCTCCGCCCTCTAACATCTACTCACCTCGCCAGGAAGCCCTCCCCCGCTCGCTCTGTCCTCTAACATCTGCTCACCTCCGCCAGGAAGCCCTCCTGCTCGCTCCATCCTCTAACATCTACTCACCTCCGCCAGGAAGCCCTCCCCCTAAGCTCCGCCCTCTAACATCTACTCACCTCGCCAGGAAGCCCTCCCCCCGCTCGCTCTGTCCTCTAACATCTGCTCACCTCCGCCGGGAAGCCCTCCCCCTAAGCTCCGCCCTCTAACATCTACTCACCTCGCCAGGAAGCCCTCCCCCGCTCGCTCTGTCCTCTAACATCTGCTCACCTCCGCCAGGAAGCCCTCCTGCTCGCTCCATCCTCTAACATCTACTCACCTCGCCAGGAAGCCCTCCCCCTAAGCTCCGCCCTCTAACATCTACTCACCTCCACCAGGAAGCCCTCCCCCGCTCGCTCCGCCCTCTAACATCTGCTCACCTCCGCCGGGAAGCCCTCCCCCGCTCGCTCTGTCCTCTAACATCTGCTCACCTCCGCCGGGAAGCCCTCCCCCTAAGCTCCACCCTCTAACATCTGCTCACCTCCGCCGGGAAGCCCTCCCCCTAAGCTCCGCCCTCTAACATCTGCTCACCTCCGCCGGGAAGCCCTCCCCCTAAGCTCCGCCCTCTGAACTCCCAGCACTCTCACCACCTTTCTCTGCAATAGTTGCCGCTGGGGAAGGCAGTGACCTTAAACATTTTCCCAGCGACGGACACACTTTCCACCCTGAACTCGGCTGTGGGATCTGCCCGTCACAGCGAGCTTTGAGAGGGGCAACCTCGGGCTGGTGAGCTGCAGACACGGGGAGTTTTCCCAGACAGTCTTGGACAGGCAGTCGCCAGGCTGCTCCTCCGCGAGGAGCGAGAACAAACCAGAGCAGGGAGATCTACCCGCCGGCCACCGCGCAGGGCTCACGCCTGGCGTCCCCGCTGGACAACGTCCTTGGGAGGAGAACGCGCAGCAGCGGCTGGCGGGGCTCTGAGAGATGAAGCGGGCGTGAGAGCGGCCAGTTCCGTCGGTGCTAGACGGCAGACCTTGTGGGCAGGTTCCACGGTGCCCCTCTGCGTCCCCTCTCCGACGTCCCTGGCGTGGGAGAGTCACAGAATTTCTGTCCTCACCATGAAACTACTTTCTCTTCTTAGGGGGAACAGATGGCACTCACAGACTGTGACTATTGTCTCGTGTTCTTAAGCAAGGTACACAAGGATCCCGTGTCCCCTGCCGGAAGCCGGGCTCTGTGCTGCCAGGGGAGAGGGCACTCCGGAGTCTGCAAACAGTAGGAATCAAGCCTTGCTGGTGTGTCAGGATCACGGCCAACCGCATGTCACAGTGCCTCTAACAGGAGAAATGTCTTTCTCTCCACATCATGAAGGTCTAGAAGCAAGAAATACACTCTGACACAAGGGCCATCAGGAGCCTGGGCTCTTTCTGACTTCCAGCTCCGCCGTCACTCAGGTGTGACCTCATTATTGAAAGTAGCTGCTACAGTTCCAGCCATCACATTCACGTTCCAGGTGGCAGCCTCGAGAAAGGGCTGAAGAAGAGCAGGTTCTTTCTTTTTAGAGATGACCTCCCCCCTGACCCCAGCCCCAGAGTCTCACAGGACATCCTTGCCCATGCCCCCGTGGTCAGAAACCAGCCAGTTCGCTGCTAGGGGAATGAGAGAGGTAGTCTTGTCTTGTTTCACTGCAAGCTGAAAGCCAGGAGCTGACCGAGCCCTCGAGGTGGTCAGCCGGCAGCAGCCCATCCCGGGGACTTCTGGGGCGGAAACACGTGCTGGACTCTCGCCGGGTGGCTTGGGTTTCCGGAACAGCCTCTGATGCCAACACCCGGCCCAGAAGGGTGGCCGGAACCGCCGGGAGCGGCACCCGCCTGTGGCGGGGTCATCCGTCCCTCGGGGCCGTCGTGAGCCCTCCGGCCGCCAGGGGGCGCGCCCGCGTCACCCGCAGCAGGGCCCACGCCCCGGCCGCGCGCGGAGCTGAGGCCGGCCGTGTCCGCCCCGCGGGGACGCAGAGCCCCGCGCAGGCGACGCGCGTCCGCCGCTGGCCTGGGCGCCTGGGTGTCCCGGCGTCGGCGCACGCGGAGGCGTCGTCCGTGGGGCCCGCGCGCGCGGCTGCTCCCCGCGAGCCCCGCAGGCACGCGCGGCCCTCGGCCTTGCGGACCAGGCGTGAGCCGGGAGCCGCGGGCCCGTCCGCCTCGAGGGTCTGCCCCGCGACGGGCGCCGCGAGCGGGGACGGGGGACACGCGCGCCGCCCACGGGTGCCGCCGCCGCCTCAGCCCTGCGCGCGCACGGCGGGGCCTGGGGCAGGTGGGCTTCGCCCGGGTGCGGGCCCGAGGCGCCATCGCGGGGGCGCTCCGCGTCTCGTGACCCCGACGGGAGGGCGGCCCGGGCGCCTCGGCCCCCTCGCCCCCTCGGCCCCCTGGCACCGTCAGCCCCTCGCCCCCTCGCCCCCTCGGCCCCCTCGCCCCTCGCCCCCTCGGCTCCCTCGCCCCTCGCCCCCTCGGCTCCCTCGCCCCCCTCGCCCCCTCGGCCCCTCGCCCCCCTGGCACCGTCAGCCCCTCGCCCCTCGCCCCTCGCCCCCTCGCCCCCTCGCCCCCTCGGCCCCCTCGCCCCCCTCGCCCCCTCGCCCCCTCGGCCCCTCGGCCCCCTCGGCCCCCTCGCCCCCCTCGCCCCCCTCGCCCCCTCGCCCCCTCGCCCCCTCGGCCCCTCGGCCCCTCGCCCCCTCGCCCCCTCGCCCCCTCGGCCCCTTGGCACCGTCAGCCCCTCGCCCCCTCGGCCCCTCGGCCCCCTCGGCCCCCTCGCCCCCCTCGCCCCCCTCGCCCCCTCGCCCCCTCGCCCCCTTGGCACCGTCAGCCCCTCGCCCCTCGCCCCTCGCCCCCTCGCCCTTCGCCCCCTCGCCCCTCGCCCCCTCGGCTCCCTCGGCCCCTCGCCCCCTCGCCCCCTCTGCCGCAGGCGCCGGGGCGGGGGGAGGGGCGGCTCCGGAGCGCGCGCCCGGCCGGCCCCGCCCCCTGGCCCGCGGCCCCGCCCCCTGGCTCGCCGGCCTGGGCTGCGAAGCCGGCCGCGTGGCCCCAGGCCCGCGGGACTGGCTCGCGCGGGAGAGTCGGTGCGTTTTCCTCAAAGGGGCAGCCGACGGCTGTGCGCGGGTGCCGGCCACCGTGCGCGGGTCCCGGGGTGTGCACCTTGCATCCTCGTGAATTTGGTTCTGGGGGCGTGAGGGGGCTCCCCGAGGGGCTCCAGGGCTCCGGCCGCCAACCGTTTCTCACGTGGGGAGGGGGCGGCTGGGTCTCAGGAAGACCCGGTTTGGGAATGCGAATGTTTGAAAGATAGAAGCCGGCTGTGTGGCATAGCCACGCCGGCTGCCCATGTGGCCGCAGGTTCGAGTCCGGCCGCTCCACTTCCGAGCCAGCTCCCTGCTAACGGCCTGGGAAGGCAGTGGAGGACGGCCCAAATGCTTGGGCCCTGCACCCGCCTGGGAGACCGGAAGAAGCTTCTGGCTCCTGGCCTCAGCCTGGCGCAGTCCTGGCTGTTGGGGCCATTTGGGGAGTGAACCAGCGGATGCAAGATCTTGCTCACTCACTGGCTCGCTCTCCCCCACTCTGGAATGCTTTCAAGCATATTTTTTAAATGTAGCATAGGTGGTTTTTTTTTTAATAATGTGTATTCCCATGAATTTTTGAAGGTCCTTCGTATGTGTGGATTTCAAAAACATTTGCACCAATATGGTTAACTTTTAAAAGATTGTGTTTTTTCTTCAACATTTGAGAGGCAGAGAGAGACAGGAAAAGAGTGCTCCCGTGTGCTGGTTCACTCCCCAAATGGCCACAACAGCCGAGGCTGGGCGGGGACAATCCTGGTCTCCCACGTGGGTGGCGTCCACCGAGTCCCAGGCGCACATCGGCAGGGAGCTGGAGTCGGGCTGCGGCCAGGACCGGATGCAGGCACTGCCGCGTGGGACACGTGCATCTTAAGCGCTAGGCCAAGTGCCTGCCCCACACCTTCGTCTTCTGATTCCACGTCCCACGAAGTTTCTAAAGTCCCAGGTGGGGCGGGTACGAAGGGCTCGGCGTGCCAAGTGCCGTGTTGGCAGAACCAAGGTGAGACTGGCGGCTGAGGCAGGTGCAGGGGGCGGGGGCCCTGAGCAGAGGAGCCCTTTGTGGGTAGAAGGCAAGGAGGGAGGGAGAGGCTACAGCCGCCCAGCGCAGGGCACAGGAAAGCGGTCCGCGGTTCCGGTGGGAAGAGCTGGGGAGTGTCCATCCCCAGAGGGAGTGGGGACCGCAGCAGGGAGCAGCATTCAGAACACAGACTCGGATCTGGATCCTGAGCTGCGCTTACGATGGTCGCATGCCTGACACGTGGGCTCCTGCCAGGCGTCCTGTCCAGCTCTCAGCCCCTCCCCCTGCTACCTGTCCCGCTCTTGACAGTGGCTGGTGAGTCAGGCTAACAATACCAGGCCTCCAGGAGGTCACAGTGCGGCCCAGACGTTATTCCATATTCCATGGGGCCGAGAGAATTCTGCACCAGTGTCGGGAGCCAGAGGACCGGAACGCCACCAGCAGCGACCTTCAGATTTCACTGTGTTTAGTTATTGGACTTTCTCAAACCATGTGGCTCCTGGTAGGGGTGGGGATGCAGCAAGCCAGAAGGAGCCACCGACCTCCCTGCCGGGCTGTGGGGTCAAGAAAGCAGGGAGGGGGCCGGTGCCGTGGCTCACTAGGCTTCTCCTCCGCCTGCGGCACCGGCACCCCGGGTCCTGTCCCAGTTGCTGCTCTACCAGTCCAGCTCTGTGCTGTGGCCCAGGAGTGCAGTGGAGGATGGCCCAAGTGCTTGGGCCCTGCACCCACATGGGAGACCTGGAAGAAGCACCTGGCTCCTGGCTTCGGATTGGCACAACACTGGCCATAGTGGCCATTTGGGGGGTGATCCAACAGAAGGAAGACCTTTCTTTCTGTCTTTCTCTCTGTCTCTCTCTCTCTCGCCGTCTAACTCTGCCTGTCAAAAAAAAAAAGAAGGAAGGAAGGGAGAAAGAAATAGGCATATGTTGCAACAAAACTTGGAACAAGTAGGTGGAGGGCCAGGTGTGGCCATGGGCTGTGATTTGTCTGTGCTTGAGGGTAGCATCAGCTTCCGCTATAAACAAAGGCAGCAGTGTGCAGCTTGAAGCTCATCTTCCACTCATGAAAAGCCCCACACAGGCGTCTGTGGTCAGTGGACAGCTCACCCTCAAGTCTGGATTCAGATGCCCAGACTCTGCCCCCGTGGGCTCCAGCACTGTTAGCATATGTGCAGTCATCCAAGGCGATGGACAAGCTGGGCCAGCTGGCCGCTCACTCCTCGCCTGGAAATGCACACCTGCGGCATCCCACTGCAAGGCCAGGGTCACGGGCGCCACGGGAAGCAGAGGGAGTGGAAGTCTCAGGCGTGGCCCATGCAGAAGCAGAGGGGCAGGCCCTGGGGTCAACACCTCGCCTTCCCTGATGCAGACAGGACACAGAAGAAAGCCCGACTGCCTTTGGAAAGCAAAGGTTCTGGAGAAGCTGCAGAAGGCTCTCGGAGAGCAGAGGGGTGCTCCTGAACCCTGCCTGAGCCCTCACAGGGGGAGCCAGCAGCCACGGGGGGTGTGAGGGGCCCTCAGGAGCCAGGCAGAGCCGGGGAAGCTGGCCTGAGCCCAAGGGCCACGCACAGCGGCTCAGGAACCCTGGCTGCATCTCTAAGACAAAGGAAGCCACAAGGGAAGAGCGACGATTCCATTCGTGCCCAAGAGGGGCTGGAGCGTGGCTCAGCAAGGACCAAGGCTGGGGGCAGGAGGACATCAGGACCCTTCCAACTACAAGCAGCAGTTGGACATGAAAACCAGAGAGGGATTGCGATTGGCTTCAGGCGGTGAGTCCGCAGCAGAAGCCCAGAGGAGCAGGTTTGTGGGATGGGGTCATCTGAACCTAAGTGGCTACAGGACCCCCAGGTACGGGAGCCTGCTGGGGAACCACAAGCCCACTGCCCAGCGCTGGTCCCTGCGGGCAGCCAGAGGTCCGGAAATCATTCTGCAGACCGAGCTGACGTCCACTGACCACATTTGCACGATGGAGCTGCCTGGAGCAAAACGGCACAGCGACCAGACATGTCACCGGTTACACTGGACAATATTGATTACCAACAGGTGGCGAAGGGGAGAGCCCGTGAGGGCACACAGGAAAGAGACCTCGACACCCATTCATCAGGTGCTGCCAGCCCCAAGACCAGATGTTGCTGGGGAAAAAAAAAAAAAAAGGCCAGGAATCTCATCATTTATCCCAGACGAGAAGAGCCCCTGGCCTGGAGCTTCAGGACAGACAGGAACCGTCAGGCAGGGGGGTTTCACACGACTGCCCGTCACCCGTTACCAATTGATGCCGGCGGTGTCCGACACGCGCCAGCACACGTCCTCTAGGAGGGCGGGAGCCCGGCCCTGGGGAACGTGCACCACCTGCATCCGAAGGCCGCAGGCGGGGCTTCCGGGGGGGCCCGCAGACCCAGACATTCTGAGCACGCCCACCCGGGGTGCTTGAGACCTGGAAACCCACAGTCAAGGCAGGCCAGGGCCCAGGCCTCGTCCGCCCTCCTGGCCAGGTCTGGGTGACCCTTGCAGGCTGTGTCGAGTGTGCCGCACCAGGCGTGAAGGCTCTGACCATGACAGGCCAGGACAAGTGCCATCACCCCGCCGGCAGGGCCAGGTCTCCTGGGGCAACCCCTCCAGGCTGTGTCTTCTGCACCACAGCCAGGCCTGAGCCTGGCCTGCAGTGTGAAGGGAGGGGCGTGCTCACGGCCTCGCTGGACCCTCCGAGTCCCAGTCAGTGGGTCCCTGAGGCCCACGAGGGGTTGGGTAGAGGGGCCCGGGTGTTGGCACCAGCAGCACCGCCTGTTGTTTCCTTCTGCGCTCCGCAGACCCTAGGATGGCCGCGTTTGCCATCACGGTGTGCAGCGAAGACCCCCAGTGTGTGGGGCCGGGTCCACAATGACCCTGTGACACCCTCGAGCAGGCACCAAGGAGTGCGAGCCGCGGATCCCACGGACCCAAAGTGCTCCCTGAAAGACCCTGTTCAAAGACTCCAACCCAGGGGCCCCTGCAGCCAGGGGCACTGCTGTAGATCAGGCGTCAACAACCAGGAGTCCCAGGGGGACGGCTGTGGACCACACTGCCCACACAAGGAGAGGCAGGCAGCAGTGGGGTCCGCATTTGGGTCCCCAGAAGCAGCAACCAAGGCAGCCAGGGGCCAAGGAGAGAGATGTGCAAGGGACGACCTGCAAGGCAAGTAGGGACACACTCCTGGAGGGAAGGACCATGCCCACCGGGGCCTGGCAGACGCGGGTGCTCAGTGGGCTTGTGTGGGGTGGGGAGGAGGGAAGAGGAGGAGAAGAGTGCTGGGGGGAGGGGGAGGAGGGAGGAGGAGGAGAAGAGTGCTGGGGGGGGGGGGGGAAGGGCTCCCAGCATCAAAGATCGGATTCCAGGCAGAGACCAGCCCTCTGGGGTGGGAGGGCTCCGGGGGGCTACCCCACGGCCCTTAGCAAGCGCAGCCCCCGCCAGAATCCCGGTGGACTCTTGCCCACTTTCTGCACCACCTGCCAGGCTGGCACCTCCATGGGCACCGGGGCTGTGCCCCCCCTCGCCCAGCACCGGGCCGGACACGTGGAGGAGCCAGAGAAGGAGGGCACAGGCCCTGTCACTCTTCAGAGGCAGGGGTGGGGAGTGCCATGGGCAGACGGAGGAGGGGAGGCGGTGGCCATGCTGCCTCCTCCTCTGCGCCCCACGGGCCCCTCCGTCCCCAGTGCCTGGGCCGGCGAGGGAGCCAGCAGCTCGGCAGCGTCCTGACTGCCGGGAGCGGTGACTCAGCGGCCATCTGTTGTTTAACGAGACGATGACAAGCCAATGGAGTGTTCTCCCCCTTCTCTTTAATATGGCAAATCGAAAAATGTGACTTTCTTGATCCATATTTTAATGATTGAGTCGCTCCCTCTTACTGAATTCTGCAGTAAACAAAGCTGTGATTTGCCTAGGAATTCCTGCTGGGGATTCTTCAGTGTTGGTTTTGGGGGCTGGGGTCCTTTTTTTATAGGGGAGGGGGCACTTAGCCAGGGTTACACCTCCCTGCCTCTGCTAGGGGAGGGGTCCGTCGTAGGCAGGATTTGTTCCTTGAATCTCAACAGAACAGGGCAAGCCCAGCGCAAGTCAGAGAGGACAGGCTACAGGGCAGGGACCAGCTGGCCTTGGAGACCCAGGGCCCCTGGGATGCTGCAGCTGACCCTGGGTGACCGAGGGGCCCCTCCCCTCCCCAGGCCCCCACTTCTCTGTCTGTAGAAGCTAGGGAGGCCTGGCTTACCCTGAGGTTCTGGGTGTTGGCCCCGCAGCTCAGGGTTTTTCTGGAGAGACGTTGGCAGTTTGCACAGGCACCGTGCTCCTGTGGCAGAATGGCGGTGTTGAGGGGGGGGCTTGCAGACCCTGTGTGACTGACCCTGGGGAGTCGCTGCAAGCCCTGAGCAGGCCCTCAGATCCGGCTGTGCCACAGGGAAGGCGACAGCACCACCTGCCCACGGCACCCCCTCCCTTGGTGCTCATCCTTCTGCCTGGGAGCCGGAAACACCGTGGGGCATGATCCTGTCTCTTCGTGTGCAGGGGGGTCTGCCCTAGGAGCAGGGAGCCGTGTGTGCAGCTCAACCAGAGACGGGGCAAGGCCCTGCCACCCGGAGGGCCCGGTCTTCCCGACTGTGAGATGCCACGGACGCAAGCCCCCTGGCCGTGCAAGGGGACATGTTTGTAGTAGCCTCACGACCAGGAGGCCACACAAGGTGGCGTGAGAACACGGCTTTGGGATCCTACAAGTCAGGCTCTGAATCCGTTCGTCAGCATGGGCGAGGGAGCCCCTCTGAGACTCAGTTTCCCCATCTGTTAGCAGGGCTGAGAAGCCCACCGGAGGGGGGGGCGGAGCCAGTGTGAAGAAGCTGGGGCCTGCAGGTGTCTCCCCGGGAGTGGCGACCTCCCCCGGATGCCCAGGTGCTGTGCCCCGTGCTTCCCCTACCGGCTCCCACCCCCACCCTCAGGCTGGCCACCAGCCCCCTCCCCCAGGCGTGGACACAGGGCCTGTTGCGGGGAGGGGGAGGCTGAGATCTGGCCACGTGCTCTGCCTCCGTCCAAAAGCCACGTTCACGTGACCATCGACAGAGGACTGATGAAATTAAGCACAGATGGCTACTTTGTTGTTGTTCTTTGAACTGACAGCTGCTGGTATAAAAATAAATTAAATTAAATTTCACATAAGTCAGACTTTTTTTGTATTTTTTTCAAATGATCTAAGTTTTTCTGTGTTGTTGTCGTTAAATTGTTTTCTTTCTTTCGAACATACGGAGGCAGAGAAAGCGCCAGGGCAGGAGAAACAAGAACTGCGAGCAGGCTGCTCCAAGGCGACCTCAGGATTCGGAGAAAGGCCCACCCAGCCCCCCCCCCCGCCCTGACCCCTCTGAGCCGAGAAGGCCGCGGGGCCGCCAGGGTCAGCCCTTGGCTCCGCCGTCTTCTGGGCTCAGGCCGGGATGTCAGACTGTCCTAGGTTCAAGTCCAGACCTGGCCTGTTAACCACGTACCATGGGCCAGTCATTTTCACTTCTGGGTCTCTCTCCTGATGCACACCGTGTTTTTCCCGAGGGCCGGCTGTCTGCGCCCGTGCTCGGCAGTGCTCGGCTCATTCTTGTGAGCTCCGTGACCTTGAGCGAGCAGAGCGTCTCCACGCTCCTGAGGATTCATGCAGGGGCTCACAGACAGACGTCCCCACCTGGCCCACAGCGAGGTCGAAAGACGCACTCCCCACGCGCCCTCTCCCACCCACGCCTCGCCCTCCCCTCTGTTCTCCACACCTGTGCCTTGTGCCTTCGGTGGAGGCTTGGCCAGGCGTGGAGCAGGTCCAGAGCCGGCATCTGTCACTGCCCAGCCCTGCACCCGCTCCCTTCCCTGGGAACTTTCTCTCCTGTCCCGCGGCTACCCCTGCTCTTGAGTAACCTGCTCCTGGCCACAGCGCTCTGGTCCACAGGTGGACAGCTAGCCGGGGAGGCCAAGCAGAGCCCTGCCCCGGGATTTCCCGAAGGGAGGGAGGGAGGGATTGAGAGAGAGAGAGAGAGAGAGAGAGAGATGAGTCCACAGCTTGTTCCTGCCCTTGGAAGAGGGTGATCAGCAGAGACAGTGAGGCGGGGATCAAGGATGGAGAGAAAGCCGGGAGTCAGTCCCCACTTCCACCCCTTCCCCCATCCCTACCTCATCGCCACTCTTCCTGCCATCCGGCTGTTCTGCGTGGCTGTGGGTCTCTGCCTAGTGGCTCCAGACAGGTGACTGTCACTGCACCGGTCCTAGGTGGGTGGGGGAGAGACGGCAAAAGGGCAGCTGAGCCGGCCAAGGTTTCCGGTAGGGAGAGCTGTAGATAAGAGTGGTGGGCTCTCCACAGGGAAGAGACTGATTCTACAACGCTGCCTGGAGGAGGCGGCCCTGGATGCGTGGAGGAGCAGTGGAGTGGGAAAGCCAGGGAAGCCGTTCTCAGGGGGAGAGGGGGACAGCGGGTGGAAGGGGCCGACCAAGAGAGGCCTCGGTGCCGCGTTGGGAACACTCGCTTGGCTGCAGGCTGGGGAGGGCAAGAGCCCCCACCACCACCATTCTTCCCTCCGGGGCCAGGCAGACGCTTCTAGCTGGCCCGAGGAGTGGGACCGGGCTCCAGCCTCCTGACCCATTTAGTCCCCCGTGCCATGCTCAAGCAGCACGCCGACAGGTTGGAATTGGCGTGTGGGGTGGAGCCTGCCTGCTGCGCCTGTCACCCATGACGGAGGAGCTCTTGTGGGCTCCCATGGACACCAGGGCTGCCGGGAGGGAGCATGGCGGTGAGGGGAGCCTGTCAGACCTTTGGGTTGCAATGAACCGAGTGCTCTCGGTGGCACCGAAGGCCCACACGGCCTGTTGAGGGGCCTTGGCCGTTTGCTCAGGAAAGTGATGACACAGCCATGCCTGCGCTCGGTCTGGGGAGCAGTTCTTACCGGTTTTGCACAGGACTGGCAATGGGAGTGGCTCTTGAAGCAGACAGACGCCCTCTCTCTGCCCCTGCCTTCAGCCGGGTGCCCCAGGTCTATGTGTGCAGAGGGAAAGCCCTGGAGCTGCACCCAGCCTGCTCCCCGCTCCAGATCCCATCCTCAGTGGGCCCTGGGAGCCCCAGGATGAGGGGCAGAGATCATGGCTCCCGCTAGCCGGCAGGCAGCCTCCCATCCGTCACTCCATACCAGCGACATTCCAGAACCTTCTGCAGACTGGACATCCAACATGGCAGCCACACGTGTCTTGTAGCACTTGCAATGCAGCTAACACCAGTGTGGAAATGAAAAACTGTGATTTAAATTGTATTTCATTGTATTCAGCTTTAGTCAAATGTCTACGAGTGGCTGCAAGCTACCGTCCTGGCAACACAGCTTCCAATTCTGAGCCTCAACTTTCTAATCTATAAAGTGGGCCCATGAATCCTTACCTTGCAGGGGATTTGTAGGATGAAGCTATAACAGCAGTGAGAACCACACACACGATGGAGCTTCGTAAACTAACAGCTGGCAAAGCGGTGCAAAAGGCGCCACCCAGCGCTCTTCCATCCCTTTCGTTCATTCTGTCAAGTCCCAGGGCAGTATGGGACTCTGGGATGGAGGGATGGGGGTGGGGGTGGGGGCAGCAGCAGGAAGCCAGCCCTGCCTTCATGGAGCGTGCAGTGCAGCAGGAGAAACGGCTTCTGCAGACACCAACAACGTTAGGGCTCAGATAGGTGGGACAGAGGAGGAGGACAGGGGGTCATGTGAGTGGCCCTGAGCAGTGGGCATGGGTCGGGTGGGCGGCAGGGAGGTAGGTCCATGTGGCCATGAGCCGTGGGTGTGGGTCGGGTGGGCTGCAGGGAGGCAGGTCTGTGAGGCCATGAGCGGTGGGTGTGGGTCGGGTGGGCTGCAGGGAGGCAGGTCCATGTGGCCCTGAGCAGTCGGTGTGGGTCGGGTGGGCGGCAGGGAGGCAGGTCCGTGAGGCCATGAGCGGTGGGTGTGGGTTGGGTGGGTGGCAGGGAGGGAGGTCCATGTGGGTCAGGTGGGCAGGGGAGGCAGGTGTGTGTGGCCCTGAGCAGTGGCCGTGATCCCCTGACACTCTTTGGCAGGGCCTTGACTTGCCCTGTGACAGCAGCCCCCCGGCCAGAGCTCCGAGATGCGGAGCCGCTAGAACCCAACTTTGGGGGCCTCTGCTGCTGCCCAGGCCTTTGGTCACCTCGGCGGAGGACCTGGCTCCGGATCTGAAGTCAACTCAGGACTCAGCAGGGGCTGCCCGCCGGAGCCACCCGGGGGGGAGCTGAGGAGTCTGTGCAGGTGCTCTTTGTCCAACAAGAAGGAAACGTAGGGGAGAGGCGGGAGGGGTAAAGGAGGAGGCAGCGGGGGCCGCGGGCTCTGGTCTCAGCACTGCTGGGTCCCGTGGCACCGTGGGAGCAGGGCACTGCCCTTATCCAGACCTCGGCTGCCCGCACCGTAGACAACAGTTCACCCAGCTGAATCTTTTCGTCCATAACAGCTGTGGACTCCAACTCCAGAAAGATCTATACAACGACAGTGCAGACGATGATGACAGCATAGCAACTACCCCTCTAGGAAGGTCAGTGTCAGGGCTAACAGCTCCTCTTTCAGCCCCCAGCAGTGCGGGAGACATTGTCCCTTCATTTCCCAGGGGCGGATGTGGAGGCTCAGAGAGGGGAGAGCTGTGTCCACCAGGGACAGCTCCAAACCAGGCCACTTGCAGGCCCCGTGTTCCCTCCCTCACTGGGCTGGGGGGCCTGGATTCCCCATGCCAGACCTGCAGTCCCACCCATTCCTGCCCCTCCATGGGGAGCTAGCCACGCCCTTGGGGACTGATGGAACCCGCTTAGGGCCCAGCTTGCAGAATGGAGAAAGGTTTCTGTGGTTTGTGGCAGGTTCCTCACCAACCTAGGCAGCCCTGAGGAATGGACAGGCCTCTGGGGCAGGACAGACAGACAGACAGGGTCTCTGGACAAGACAGACTCCCACCTTGCTGCTGCTGTCTGTGTGTGCAGCCTTGGCCACGGTCCCTCCAGCCTCCAAGTCTGCATCCCCGCCTGGAAGTGGGGGTGACGGCCGCTCCCGCTACTGACAGGACGGTGGAGGCACAGCTCTGGGTGGGCAGCACCACCCAGGAGCCCTGACCAGGAGGGGGCTCCCTGTTGTCAAGGTCAGGCCTGGAAAGGCCTGGAGGCGTGGACCAGGCCCTCCATCCACAGGGCTGGTCCTCAGCGCCCGAGCCTGGCTGCAGCCCGTCCCGGTAGCAGCAGGAGCAGAGGATCTCAAGTGAATTAAAAGCAAGCATGTGTGTTTGTCTTCTGCCCATCTGTGGCAGTTTCTCGAAGCACCCGCTCTTGGAGCGGGGGCTGGGGGACAAGACGGAAGTAGAATGGCTCTTGGAGAAGCTGGAAAAATTAGCAATTAAGAGGGAAAATTGTAATGAGAAAATGAGCCTTAATAAGGCAAACACAATACTGCTGCAGCTTTTTTCCTGCTCTCTCGCCGCAAACAAGCGGTGACTTCACGTCTGGATGTCTTTGCTCTCCTGCGGCAGAGCCAACTGGGAAAGGGCTGGAGAGAAATGTCTTCATTGTCTTCACAGTCCCGGCCTCCGGGAGGAGAAGGCCCCCTTTCGTGATGGGCAGGAGAACCTCACTGGCTGCCCCTTGTGCTCGGGTGGCACCCACACTCGTCACTTGTCAGGGTGGGCTTGGTGGCGCTACAGTGACAACCCCAGACCCTCCACGCATTGCTCCCCAACTGTGTATTCAACCCAGGGGACAGGGACATGGGGTGACCAGAGAGGCCATGGCTGCTGTGGTGGTGGGAGGAAGATGGCCACTCCTCTCCCACTGGCTCTCCAAGCCTTAACCTGGAAGGGAACTCATCACTTGCACTCGCAGTTCATTAACCAAAGACAGGGCAGGGAGCTGCCTGCCAGCTATGCACCCAGAAGGGGAGGTGGAGGCCGTGTGACCAGCCCCATGGCCTCCGTACGCCCGTGGGACCCAGCACAGGAGGCAGCTGGCAGCCGCTGGCGGCACTGTCCCACTTTACAAACGGGAGACTGAGGCTCTGCCGCATTGTTCGCTCATTCAGCACTGGTGGCTTCCACATTCACCCATCGACACATGATTCCGCACTTCCTCATTTCCGGTAGTTCATTCCACAATCGGCCAGCCTTTGTTGAGGGCCAGCATTGTGCTAGGCACTGGAAACACTGCAGGGGATAGAACATAGTCCCTGCCTGCACGGACCTCATGGCCCAGGGAAATACAGAAACAAGGAATAATGAGAAAATCCTGGGGATGATGAGGACTGAGAGGGAAATGACCAGCGCTGGGTGAACGAATGAGTGAGGTCTGTGTGAATGAGTAAATGAGAACCATGTGAATGAGTGAGGACCAGGTGAGTGAATGAGTGAGGACCAGGTGAGTGAATGAGTGAGGACCAGGTGAGTGAATGAGTGAGGACCAGGTGAATGAATGAGGACTGTGTGAACAAATGAATGAGGACCATGTGAACGAATGAGTGAGTAAATGAGGACCAGAATATTGAATGAGTGAAGACTGTGTGAATGAGTAAGGACTGTGTGAATGAGTGAGGACTGTGTGAATGAGTGAGGACCGTGTGAATGAGTGAGGACCATGTGAATGAGTGAGGACCATGTGAATGGATGAGGACCAGGTGAGTGAATGAATGAGGACCAGGTGAGTGAATGAATGAGGACCAGGTGAATGAATGAATGAGGACCAGGTGAGTGAATGAATGAGGACCAGGTGAATGAATGAGTGAGGACCAGGTGAATGAATGAGTGATGACCAGGTGAATGGATGAGTGAGGACCAGGTGGATGAGTGAGGACCAGGTGGATGAGTGAGGACCATGTGAATGGATGAGGACCAGGTGAGTGAATGAATGAGGACCAGGTGAGTGAATGAATGAGGACCAGGTGAGTGAATGAATGAGGACCAGGTGAATGAATGAATGAGGACCAGGTGAATGAATGAGTGAGGACCAGGTGAATGGATGAGTGATGACCAGGTGAATGGATGAGTGAGGACCAGGTGGATGAGTGAGGACCAGGTGAATGAGTGAGGACCATGTGGATGAGTGAGGACTGTGTGAATGAATGAGTGACGACCATGTGAACGGATGAGTGAGGACCAGGTGAATGGATGAGTGAGGACCAGGTGAATGGATGAGTGAGGACCAGGTGAACGGATGAGTGAGGACCAGGTGAATGGATGAGTGAGGCGTGTGGATGAGTGAGGACCGTGTGGATGAGTGAGGACCAGGTGAACCGATGAGGACCAGGTGAACGGATGAGTGAGGACTATGTGAATGAATAATGAGGACTGTGTGAGTGAGTGAGGACTGTGAATGGATGAGTGAGGACTGTGAATGGATGAGTGGGTGAATGGATAAATGGATGAGTGAGGACACTCGCCGGTGAAGGTCGTCTTCCAGCCTTAGCCCCAGACCGGCAGCCCAGAGCCGGGGAATGGGCTGAGCTGCGGGCTGCTGTTGCACCGCCTTCTGGAGCTACGGCGGTAGTTTTGGGTAAAACTCTGCTGTTGAAGACGAGGAGGAGACTCACTGCTCCAGCTCCGCCCGCTTTAGAGAGCATTCCTCTAGCGGGTGCCGGCACCTGGTGCACACCTGCTACGTGCTGGCCGGCACCCTGACAATGCCCCCCACGGAAACGCGGTTGGGTAAAGGAGAGGGCCCGAGTCCAGTCTGATGCCAGGGGACCAGCACGCGAAGGGTGGAAGCTGGGCTCTGCTCCGGCCTGGGCGTGCCCTCCAGTCCAGGAAGGGGCCGTTCGGATTTCCAGGGCCCTCAGCGCTGACGTCCCTGAACACACACCCTTAGGGGCTCCCGATACCAGAGAGCTGCCTCTCTACAAACATCGACGCCAACCAGTGGCTCTGGGACTCGCCGGACGGGCGGGAATGGCTGAGAGCAGACTTAGGTCCTGGCTCAGGGCCTCCTGCACTGTCACCTGGGGGACTCAGCGCCACCTGGGAGCTCAGACCCGGGGCATTGACTGGGGACCAGAAGCTGCCAGGGAGGGCACGGGGTTGCTCCCAGGCTTGGCAGGATTCCGCCTGGCAACCCCACCAAGCACCCTTCCCGAGCGTTTAGGTTTCCCTCATGAAAGGCTGATTGGCTCAGATTGCCACGCTCCTGTATCGGGTGTTCCTATTGGGCAGAGTTCACACCCACCCATGATTGTCTTTGGCTCCGCCCCCAAGCTCTGGGCCAATCAGCAGGTGGGCCGCTGGTGGGTGTGGCACTGTCACTGGCAGGTGGCCATTGTGGGGGGAACTCCGTCTCTCAGCCGCCGTGGTGAGCAGCTCCACAGGGAGTCACCTCCTTTCACATCAGGAAAATGGGTCCAAGGACCAGACAATTGCTGCTGGCCCTGCCGGGACCACCGCACTCACACCCTCAGGGACTCGTTCCTGGCTCATGCGGAAAGCACAGCCAGTCTCCACACGCATGGAGCTTCGAGGACAGCAGTGCAGGCAGAGAGGGCAGGTGGAGAGGAAGGGCCGCGCCATGGAGGCGGCCGGTCCCCAGCTGCACGGAGACGCCGTGCCTGCTGTGGACAGAGGCGTCTCTCTGCCAAGGAGTGACGAGGCACTGAGCATTCAGGCCCTGAGAAGCTGAGGATTTCACAGCCCCGCCACGGCCAAGCCCGTCCCCTCCAGCCCGGGAGAAACAGCTGGGCTGACAGCGCAGCCTCGGTTAATGGGAGCTGTAATTCTCCTGCACCTCCGTCTAGAAACGGCAGTGATGTGCATAATTTATGGGGGTCTGAGTCTGTGCAGCCAGGCTCTTCGCCCGCGCACAGTTGGGCGGATGCGAGAGTGGAAAAGCAGCCCAGGGCGGCCGGCCGGGGCTTGGGAAGCTGACATCCAGCCGTGGAGCAGAGGCCCACAGCTGCCCTCCCCTGGGCTCCAGGCAGGGCCACGGGTGAACAGAGGTTCTGCTGTTGGGTGGCTTGTGTCACTGAATCACAGCCCAGCCTGGAGGGGGCTTTTGTGCAGCCGTGGGACAGGGTTCTCGCATTTGCCTTCAACCCCGACCCCAAGCGGGGTTTGTCGTCTGACACCTACCCCCCACACAGGCCTCCCTACTTGAACAGGGACTCCCTGGCCAGGGCCTTCATCTGTCTTCACAGCCATTTCTCAGGCTCAGAATAGTATGATCTCAACAAATACTCGCTGAGGGCCCCAGGGGGTCCAGGATCTCAGCCTGCGGGAGGGAGGCTGCTGGTAGAGTCGAGAGACAGGAGCCTGAATCCCAGTTCCACCACTGACTTGTGTGGGGTCCCACACAACTCAAGCCTCTCTTAAAACTCTCTGAGCCTCTGTCTGCTTTTCTGTAAAATAGGGGTGAGCGGGTGCTGCCATCTGCCACACCAGCATCCCATTTGGGCACCAGTTCAGGCCCCGACTGTTCCACTCCCAATCCAGCTCCCTGCTATGGCCTGGGAAGGCAGTGGAGGACGGCCCAACTGCTGGGGCCCCTGCACCCGCATGGGAGACCCAGGTGAAGCTCCTGGCTCCTGACTTCAGCCTGGCCCAACCCTGGCCGCTGCAGCCACTGGGGGAGTGAACCAGTGGAGGGAGGCTCTCTGTCTCTCTCAATCTCTCTCTCTGTAGCTCTGTCTTTAAAATAAATAAATAAATACTTAAATCACTTTTTAAAAATGGGGATAAGTGGATCATCCTCTAGGGAACCTAATGGGGCCTCTTAGCCTCTTGGAGGAGGCGGGTCAGCTCAGGAAGACCAGAGCTGCGTCAGTCCTGACAGCTGGGCGGCTCTCGCGCAGTGTGAAGACCTTTGCGCTCCGTGTGTGTGTGTGCGTGTGTGTGTGTGTGATGATTCTTGCACCTTTCAGACAATGCATGGGCTCCAGGCTCCATTCCGCCGGGTGCTCACTTCCTGGGCCGTGTTTCTTACGCAAGCTTTTGCCCTTGAAGGGGCAGAATGGGCTTCGCAGAGTGACACTCGCAGGTCTCTGGAAGATTCCAGATCCGGCCCTGTGATTCTACAACTGCCAATCTAGAGGTTCCAGAACTGCCCACAGGGATTCTGGAGCCAGTGACCCTGGGATTCCAGAACGCTGCCCGGGACATTCTGGCCCTCAAGACTCTTACCCAAGAATCCAGGGCAAAGGTCAAGGACAATGAGTGCCCTGATCCAGGTCTCACATGGACCCCTTTTACCTTAGCCATCCCAGGCCCAGGGTTTCCAAGGTCACGTGTCGAAACCAGGCTTTCTCGTGGTGGTCGGCTCCCCAGGAGGATGGCAGGAAGAGAGTCCGCCAGCTCTGGGGCCTCACGGGCCCTGTGCACGGAGTCTGTTGCACCTGGACGCCGACTCTCTGGCGAGGGGCTCCCGGCACCCGTGGGGACACAGCTGAACCGCTGTGTCCAGGAGTCTGGCTGGAAAGCAGCTAGTGCTCAATAATGCATCCCCCAGCTGAGGACGCCCAGCCTGGGTCAGGCCAGGGTGGAGCATCTGCCCCAGCGACAGACACAGGCTGCCTCCCGGAGCCCCGCAGCTGCCCCAGCCCTCGGGGGCCTTTTGTGAGGGAGCAGCACAGCCAGCCCTGACAGGCTCCATTCCTCTGCCCGGCAGCCTGAATATTCCATGGGCTTGAATAATGCAGGCACCCACATCGCTGCAAACCAACCAGGGCTGCTGCAAGGCTGCGGAGAGAATGCATGCTGGGGTCTCCGTTCGTGACTGCGGGAGGGTCTCCTTGGGCGGAGGAGGGCAGCGGGGGTAGGGACGCTGTTCCCCTCCCAGCCCCTGAGACTAGGGAGGGAGACCCAGGCTCGATCCTGCTCCCTGCACAAACCACTTAGCCTTGCTGAGCCTTGGCTTCCAACCCTGTAAACTGAAGACCCTGCCGGGACCGAATTAGGAGAACGGGCGGAGAAGGGGGAGGCAGACGCTGGAAACTGCTGCATGGGCTCATTCCATCCTCCTCATCCTCGCGTCAGTCGCCACTCCCCGGGCAGAAACCGTGAGCCTCTCTCCTGGCTGCTTCAGAGACCACGTTGGTCACCCAGTGTGGGCGCTCCGTGAGGCAGACGCTCGGGAAGACCGCGGGAATCCCGAACCCGAACCCCGGAAGGCAAAGCACGAACCAAGAGGGCCCCAAGCCCTGCCTCCCCCTCCCTGCTTAAAATCCTTTGTTTTCTGTTTTTATTTAGTTATTTGTTTTATTTGAAAGGCAGAGAGAGATTTTCCCATCTACTGCTTCACTCCACAAATGCCCGCAACAGCCACGGCGGGACCCGGCTGAAGCTGGAAACTCTACCGGGTCTCCCACGTGAGCGGCACAGGCCCCGAGGCTTGAATCATCACCTGCTACCTCCTAGGACCACATCAGCAGGAAGCTGGAATCAGAAGTGGAGGTGGCACTCGAACCCAGGCCCAACAGTGTGGGGTGTGGGCATCCCGAGGGGTGGCTTACCCACTATGCCTAACACCTCCCAAATCCTTTGTTCTTAAATGCAAAAAAAAAAAAAAAAAAATAGCACTTGCTCATTATAACAGCTCAAGCCATAAAAGCACACTTAATAAACTAAACAGTGTCTCCCACGCCAGCACCGTCCGGGTGAGCAGTGAGGGTCTGCCTCGCTGTGCTCGGAGCACATCCGTGCACCCCCGTGCGTGGAAGTCAATGTCATGGCCGCCAGCCCAGGGCCACCATCACAAGAAGCAAGAACAGGTGGCGTACAGCAAAAATGCGTCATCTCGCAGCTGGGGAAGCCGAAAGTCCCAGCTCCCCCTGCAGGCGCCTGGGACGGGCCTGTCCCCGGCCTCTCTGTGCTCCTGGCAGGTCCTCAGCCTGGGGCAGCAAAGCTCCAGTCTTCACACGGTGTTCTCCCCGTCTGTCTGTCCGTCTGTCTGCAAATTGCCTTTTCAAGATCAGGGCAGCAGATTAGGGGGCCCCTACTCTAGGTTGATCTCACCTTCATTACCTCTGCAGCACCCCCACTTCTGAGCTCCTGGGAGTTAGGACTTGAATGTGTGAATGGGGCAGGGCACACTTCAGTCTAGCTTCTCTCTCTCACTGGTGCGTCCATCACACAAGTCTCTCCAGCCCCACACAGAGAGGGAGGGAGGGAGGGAGGGAGGGAGGGAGGGAGGGAGGGAGGAAGATATGGCAATGGCTTTTGTATGTTATGGTTTGGAGGTGGTGTGGTAGTGGCGAGCAGCAGGCTAACAGCGTAGTCACCGTGTGGTCTCCACCACAGTCAAGTTTAGAACGTTCTCGTGACCTCAGAAGGAAACTGTAGGGACGGACATGGTGCAGCGGAGTGAGCCGTTACTCGGATGCCCGCAGCCTGTGCTGCAGTGCACGGTTCACATCCTGGCTGCTCCGCACGACCCATGCAGCTGCCGGCTAGTGCTCCTGAGCGGCCACAGAGACCAGCCCCAGTAGTTGGGCCCCTGACACCCACGGGGGAGGCCAGGGTGGAGTTCCTGGCTCCTAACTTCTGTCTGATCCAGCCCAGGCCACTGCAGGCGTTTGGGGGGTGAACCAGCAGATGAGAGATCTCTCTCTGTCTTCCCCCACCCCCTGCCATTCTGCCACTCTGCCTGTCAAATAAATCAATTTAGCTGGAGTGTACCTACTGAGCACTCACGTATGTATCTCCCCAGCCCTAAGCAACCTCTGCTCTAGTTTCTGTCTCTCTTGACTTGCCTGTCCTGGGCATCTCATGTCAGTGGCATCCTATCATATGTGGTGTTTGGTGACCGGCGTCTCTCAGTCTGCGTAATGTTCCAGGGTTCGTCCATGGAGCAGCACATATCAGCATCTCATTCCTTGTTATGGCTACATAATATTCCACCATGAGGATAGTCCACCATAAGGATATATATATATACATATAAATTCCACCATGAGGATAGTCCACCATAAGGATATTCCACCATGAGGATATATATGGGCTGCTTAGCCATCATCAGGTGATGGACATTTGGGTTATATCTACCTTTTGGCTATAACAAATGCTGCAATACACACCCAGGTACAAGTTTTTTTTAAGGATGTTTCCTTCCATTTCTCTTGGATGACAGCTAGGAACAGAATTGCTATGGTAACCTGGTCTTTAATCATTTGAGGACTTGCCAGACTGTTTTCAAAAGCGGCCGGCTGCACCAGGGAGCAACCCACCAGCAACGTGCGCCGGTCCTGCTTCCTCCATGTCCTCGTTGTCACGTGACTTCTCACCCGCGCAACCCTGTTGGGTGTGAAGCGGGGTCTCGCTGTGGTTGTGACCAGCCGTGTTGAGCACCTCTTCATGTGCGTAGTGGTCACTTGTGTATCTTCCCTGGAGAAGCCCTTTACTTTCATAAAATTGAGAGATTTCTTTTTATTATTGACTCGTGTGAGCGATTCGTATATTCTAGATACAAGTCCCTTATCAGGCATATAATTTGCAAATATTGTTCTATCGTCCTGTGGGTTGTCTTTGCACTTTCCTGATAATGGTCTTTGAAGCACAAAAATGTTGAATTTTTATTAAGTCCAATTTATTTTTTGTTGCTCATGCTTTTGGTTTCACAGCCACAAAATCACTGAAGTAATGAAGATCTCCCTCCGTATTTTCTTCTAAAATCCTAGAGTTTCAACTTAGTTTAGGTCTTTGAGCCATTTGAGTTGGTTTTGGATATCGTATGAAGCAAGCGT
The DNA here is from genome assembly GCF_964237555.1 of Oryctolagus cuniculus. Taxonomy (NCBI): domain Eukaryota; kingdom Metazoa; phylum Chordata; class Mammalia; order Lagomorpha; family Leporidae; genus Oryctolagus; species Oryctolagus cuniculus. Next base: position 43,241,320 of record NC_091451.1, read on the forward strand.
CCAACCTCATTCTTCTGCGTGCGAGAATCCAGTTATCTCAGCACCAATTGTCGAAGAGACTGTTCTTGTTCTTTAAAAAAAAGATTTATTATTTATTTGAAAGGCAGCGTGAAAGAGATAAAAAAAAAAAGAGGGGAAAACAGAGAGATAGAGAGAGAAGGAATCGATCTTCCATGTGCTGGTTCATCCCCCAAATGTCTGCAAAAGACGGGGCTGGGCCAGCTCAAAGCGGGGACCCAGGAACCACATCTGGGTCTCCCCCGTGGTGGCAGGAACCCAAGTACCGGGTCATCACCTGCTGTCTCCCAGGCGCATTAGCAGGAAGGCGGGCCAGGGGCAGAGGCGCAGTTCCAGGCACCCTGAAATGGGCCAGGGACATCCCGACTGGCAGCTCAACCCCAACGCCTGCCCTGAAAAGACTGTTCTTTCCCGATGGAACGAACAATCTCCACATCGCTGTTGACAGCGGCTCAGCATGGATGAGGCTCTGTTTCCAGACTCAGCGCTATCTCACCGATCCGCGTCCATCATGGTGCCAGCACCAAGTGCTCTTCGTTGCCGCTGTCTTGTAGGAAGTTTAGAAGTCAGAAAGTGAGAGCCTTCCAATTTTATTTCACTTCTCCAAGAATGTTCTGGACATTCCATGTCCCTTGAAAATCCATGTGGACTTTGGTATCATCTTGGAAATGTCTCCAAAGCCCACTGGGATTCTGATCGGGGCTGCATTGCACCTGCAGATAATTGAGGGCGTGTTGCCCTCTTCACGGTATTCAGCCTCCCAGTCTAGGCACACAGGTGTGGATTTAGACCTTTAATTCATCGCAGCAATGTTTGTAACTTTTAGGGCATACGTTTTGTGCTCCCTATGTGAAATTTATTCCTAAATATTTTATTCTTTTTGATGATATTATAAATAGAATATTTTCTCACACACACAGAGCTCACTGCATCAGCTGTTAATCTTATTAGGACTTCTTGTTATTGATGTATTTTCCTCTTTTTTTAAAAAAGTATTTATTTATTTGTTTGTTTATTTATTTAAAAGAGTTACAGAGAGGGAGAGACAGAGAGAGAGAGATATCTTTCTTTGGCTGGTTCACTCCCCAGATGGCAGAAACAGACAGGGCTGGGCCAAGCTGAAGCCAGGAGCCAGGAGCTTCTTCCAGGTCTCCCACGTGGGTGCAGGGTCCCAAGGACTTGGGCCATCTTCTACTGCTTCCCCAGGCCATCGGCAGGGAGCTGGATTGGAAGTGAAGCAGCCGGGTCTCAAACCGGCGCCCATATGGGATGCCGGCATTGCAAGTGGTGGCCTTCCCTGCCACACCACAACACAGGGCACATTTTTTCCCTCTTGTCGCTTTCAAGACTTTCTCCTCGTCTTCAGCTTTTCCGCACTTCGGTTGTGCTTGTCTGCTTGTGGAGCTGTTTGCTTTTATTCTGCTTTGAGTTTTTGAGCTTCCTGGCTATGCAGATTAATGCTTTTCAATAGACTCGAGAGGTTATTAAACATTATTTTGTTTTTGTTTTTGTTTTTTTAAGATTTATTTTATTTTTATTTGAAAGAGTTACAGAGAGAGGTAGAGACAAAGAGAGAGGTCTTCCATCCGCTGGGTCACTCTCCAGATGGCCATAATGGCTGAAGCTGCGCCAATCCGAAGCCAGGAGCCAGGAGCTTCCTCCGGGTCTCCCACATGGGTGCAGGGGCCCAAGGACTTGGGCCATCTTCCACTGCTTTCCCAGGCCATAGCAGAGAGCTGGAGTGGAAGTGGAGCAGCCGGGACACAAACTGGTGCCCATATGGTATGCCAGCACTGCAGGCCAGGGCTTTAACCCACTGCGCCACAGCGCTGGCCACAGTTAACCATTATTTCTTTGAATATGTTGGTGCTACTCCCTATGTCCTCTGTGTTCCTAGTGCACATGTGTCCGTGCCCTAAGTGACAAGTCCAGGGCTCTGCTCTTCCTCTTCTCCCCCTTTGCGTCTCCCGACTGCGTAATTCCTGTCAACCCATCCGTCTTCAAGGTCGCTGATTGCTTTCTTCCGGAGTTCAAATCCACCTTGGAGGTCATCTAGGGAAGTCTGAGTTTAATTGTTCTAGCTTAGCATTCACTGTGGCTCCACGTAGGGTTCCTGTTCTGTACCTCGCATGACGCAAGGATGGAACTGTCTCCCTCCGAATGAGAGCCGACTGTGTCAGAACCGTGAGTAAATTCGTGGGGCCTCTGTGTGTGTGTCCCCCCCGACCGCCCACCCCTCACTCTGCCTTCTAAGCAATCATCTCTTCTGCCCTTCTGACCAAGGAAGACTTTCATTAACACCAGCACTACTAATCCTCTCATGAGACTTTTCTTTCCAACCAGAAACACCGTGTGTCTGTCCATTCACCTCCGTCCTGTTTGATATCTTTCAAAAGGGGAGCTTTGTTCCCCTTGCGAATGTGATGGGTTTTCCATTTTTTCTAATAAAGGCATCTTTTTATGCTTTCCTTATTGATCCACGTGGCTTTCATCACGTGAACTTCTTGGCTTCATAATCATGTCAGCTACAAATACAGAAAATCTCGTACACTTTACATCACTGCCTTTTTTTTAAGATTTATTTTATTTATTTGAAAGGCAGAGTTTCAGAGAGAGAGAGGGAGAGGCAGAGAATCTTCCATCCATTAGTTCACTCCCCAAATAGCCGTCACTGCCAGAGCTGGGTTGAACTGAAGCCAGGAGCCAGGAGCTTCTCCCACGCAGGTGCCAGGAGCCAGGAGCTTCTCCCACGCGGGTGCAAGCGAGCCAGGAGAAAGGCCCTTGGCAGTCTTTGAAGGAAGAAGGGAAGGCATGGGACTGGGGGAGCCCACGGAGGGCCTGAGGCCGCCGAGCCATCCGGGGGTAGCGCGGGGGTCTGCGTGCCTCTGCTCTCCGGACCTCATGTGCTTCCACGGGTGCCGCCCTGAACAGTCTGCTGTTCCCCCAAGCCGCTGTTGGACAAGGCGGTGAGGAGAGCAAGGGGAGCGATGGGGAGGGCTGTCCGCGCGGGGCGCTGGTTGGAGGAAGCTGTAGGGACCACACAACTTCCCCCCAAGTTGGCGGTGTTTTTGTTGTCGCCCCACGAGGGTTCTACGCGAGGTCGGTGAGAAAACACAATGGCCGTAGTCACCAACAGTACAGCCTGCAGCCTTCCAGGCGCGCGTTGGCTGCTGGTCTTTTGATAAACGCTGAGGTCCGAACCAGCCTTGTGGCGCCACGGGTTAAGCTGCCACCTTGGACGACGCTGGCATCCCATATGAGCGCCAGACCTAGTCCCGGCTGCTCCACTTGAGATCCAGCTCCCTGCTAGTGCACCTGGGAAAGCAGCAGAGGACGGCCCAAGTGCTGGGGCCCCTGCACCCACGTGGGTGACCTGGGTGGAATTCCAGGCTCCTGGCTTTGACTTGGTCCAGCCCAGGCCTTGTGGCCATTTGAGGAGTGAACCAGTGGATGGAAGATTCTCTCTCTCTCTTTATAATTCTGTCTTTTAAATAAATAAAATAAATCTTTAAAAACATAAACATTGAACTCTACATGGAAATTAATTACACTGGCCCTTAAATATGCAGACTCAGCTACACCCCCGGGCCAGGCTGGTGCACTGGTCTCCTCCTTCACCCCGCCCCAGGGAACCCCTCCCACCCCCTGTGTTCCCCCATACCTGCCTGTGCCACCTGCACACATTCCACACAGGCTCTGCCCAGACAAGCCTTGAGCAAGACCCCAGGAAGCCTTCACCCCCAGCTGCCTCCCTCCCTGCCCCTGTCCCCACCACTGGGTCTTGGTGCCTGGCACAGCCGCTCCCTCAGACTCGCTCTGCGGCTGCTCCCTCCAGGCAGGGGCAAGGGGCTTTCTCCCCAGCTCCACACCCTCCTTCGGGGACCCAGAGGAAGGCCTTTCAGAGAGGGATGGGGGATTCCTGCCTGCATCCCGGTGCCACCACCCCGCAGGTGACAGGGGTGAGAGCAGGTGGAATTGGTCGGGACATTGGCTCTCCGGGAGGAAAACCTCCCCCCAGGGTCCTGTTCCCACTCGCTCTCATCCCCACCCCTCCCATAGGCATGCCCCTACCTGGCGGCTATGCTGACCCTGCAGGAAGACGCGGGGCAGGCGGGCTGCCACCTCCCTCGCCCGGGTGCCTCGACCCAGGGCTGGTCTCAGCAGAACACCAGCAGAGCCTCTCTGGCTGCACACGCGCCAGCACTTGATGTTAGCACACTGACACTCTTGCCAGTCTGGTGGGGAAAAACTTGTCAGATGCATTTGCGTCCCCCCCTTCCTAATAAGTTGAGCAACTTTGCTATTAACCCTCATCTCTGTTCTACATCTTGTCTTCTCAAGTCCTTCCCTGTTCTCTCTCTTAAATGATGACGTCGCAGCCCAACTCTTTTTAGAGATTATTTGCTTTCATTTATTTGAAAGGCAGAGAGAGAGAGAGAGAGAGAGAGAGAGAAGGTTCCGTCCACTGGTTCACTCCCCAGTGGGCACGAGGGCTAAGCTGGGCCAGGCTAAAGTCAGGAGGAGCCTGGAACTCCATCTGGGTCTCCCATGGAATCCAAGTACTTGATCCATCACCTGCCGCTTCCCAGGGTGCAAATTAGCAGGACTTGAATCCAGGATTCTGACACGGGAGTCATCAGCGTAACCCGCAGTGCCACAATACCACCCCTCATTTTCTTTCCAAAGGAATTCTTTAAATTTTCTGGACACCAATCCTGAGTTTGATATATGTGCTGTCCCTGTATGTGTGCTTGCTGTATATGTTGTAAAAAGACATTGCATCTGGCCGGTGCCACAGCTCACTAGGCTAATCCTCTGCCTGCGCACCGGCACCCCGGATTCTAGTCCCAGCCGGGGTGCTGGATTCTGTCCCGGTCGCTCCTCTTCCAGTCCAGCTCTCTGCTGTGGCCTGGGAGTGCAGTGGAGGATGGCCCAAGTGCTTGGGCCCTGCACCCCATAGGAGACCAGGATAAGCACCTGGCTCCTGGCTTCAATCAGCGCGGTGCGCCGGCCACAGCGCTCCAGCTGTGGCGGCCATTGGAGGGTGAACCAACGGCGAAGGAAGACCTTTCTCTCTGTCTCTCTCTCTCTCTCACTATCCACTCTGCCTGTCCAAAAAAAAAAAAAAAAAAAAAAAAAAAAAAAAGACATTGCATCTGTAGACCTGTGCTTGTTAGATACCTGTCCTCTTTATCTGCCACTTTCTGTTGCCTTTTAACTTCCTTCACCCAGACGTGTAAGCTCTGCAGTCAACTTTATGAATTTTGAGTTCCAATAGACCCTGCTGAAAGCTTGGGGTCACGAGTGTGTTTTTCTGTTTTCTTCTACTACTCTTGCAGCTTTAAAGCAATATTTACGTCCTTATTCTATTGATTTTTGCTAACCACGTGAAGGGGCAAGTTGTATTTCATTTTTTCCAGGTAAGTAGATTGTTCCAGCATTTACTGGAGAATCCAATCCCCTCCGCGCGTCTGAAATGCCGTCTTTATTCATATACAGAATTCCAGCATCTGCATGAGCCTGGTTTTGTGATCTTCTATTTTTGTTCCAAGGGTCTATTTATCTATTCTTGTGCTAATATCACATTATATTTGTTAAAATTACTTTCTAATAAGCTTTGACATCTTGTCGGGCAAAATTCCCCTCTTTGTTTTTTTTTTTCCTTTTTTCAAGCTGTCTTGGCTATTCTTGAACATTTACTCTCCCGTCTGAATATCAGAGTCAGCTTGTCAAGTCCCGTTAGAATCCTGATCATTTTGATTGGGGTTGTGGGACATTTATAGATTTACGGGGGAATTAAAATGGAGCAGAATATGAATCCTCAGCCTGTGATGTTGATAGGGAGAGTGCACAGAGACTGCGTGCTGGGTCACAGGCCACCTTGCCCTGGAAGGCAGCAGCCACGCTCACCCACTGGCCAGGGCTGCCTCTGACCTGGGGGTCTGGTGGCAAAGGTGCAGCATTTGGATGGCTCCTCTGTGACACCTTCCCAAGAAGGAAGGGAGGGAGGGAGGGAGGGAGGGAGAGAGGGAGGGGGGAGAGGGAGGAGTGGGGAGGGAGGAAGGGAGAGGGAGGGAGGGGAAGGGAGGGGGAGGAAAGGAGGGAGGGAGAGGGAGGGGAAGGGAGGGGAAGGAGGGAGGGAGGGGAAGGAGGGAGGGAGGGGAAGGAGGGAGGGAAGGAGGAAGGGAGTGAGGGGGAGAGGGAAGGAGGAAGGGAGGGAGGGGGAGAGGGAAGGAGGAAGGGAGGGAGGGGGAGGGAAAGGGAGGGAGAGGGAGGGAGGGACTGCATGAGCCAGGGAGGTGCTTGTGCCCACGTGCCCTGCTGCCCATTCTCTTAGGCCACAAGAACTCTGAGCTCAGCCACTGGCACCTGTTGGCCACCAAGGCTCACACGACGGAGAAGGCTCTGAGGGGCACCCAAGCCTCGCATTAGCCCAGGAGGATTCCCACCCCCACATTTAAAAAAAAGTCACAGGAAGTCCACTGGAACACTGAAGCCTCTGCCAGGCGTGCAGCCGTTTGATGTTAATTAAGGGCAAAGCTGACAGCCCCCAGGAAAGGGGGAGATTTCCTCTCTGGAACGCGTGACCTTTCAGGAGAGCTCGTTCTGCACCTCGCGTGGTTGTTACGGAACCTGGAGCTGGCGCTGCCCGCTCTGTTTGCTGCCTTCGGCACCCTGGGCGCCCTGGGGAGCAAGGGCAGGACTGGGCTCCCTGGAGACCCCCACTGCTCACCTGGCCACACCGAGTGCCGTCCACAGGCACTGCCGGACTCCAGTCTGAGACACTGCAGCCACCAGACGGGAGCCCTCCTCTTCTCCGCCAACCCTCACCCGGGCAGCCGGGTACCGCCGAGCCCTGCTGCAGTCCTACGGGCACTGGCCATGGGCTTGACTGAGGCACGGCCCGCACCTCGCACCGTGAGGACACAGGACTCCAGCCCCCTCCCCCGGAGGGCACACTGCTCGGCTGATACTTTCTGAGGGAGTGGGGGTCACCGTGGGCAGCTCAGAGTCCCTCTCCCCACAAAAACCAGTGGCAGCTGGGACCCTCTGCGTATGCCCACCAGGGCCCAGCCGTCCTGGCCTGTGCCCTCTCAGCCCACGGGCGAGCTGCCTCGTCCAGTACCCGTGGCCCTGCCAGGCCAGTGCTGCCCGTGTCAGGCCTGTGTCAGTGCCGCCTGTACCAGGACGAAGGTGGTTACCCAGCAGCTCAGGGGCCCTGCCCCTCACAGCCCAGCCCCACCTGCGGTGGGGAGGCGGAGCCCCCACGTCCCTCACCGTCACGGCGACTCAGAAGCACAGATCTCTGTCCTGGCACCCAGAGCACGCATCCTTAGCATCGCGATTGCTGTCTGCTAGGTGAGGAGCTGGCAGGGCAGGGAGAACAGGTGACGGGGCCCGGTTAGGAAAGGAGCTGTGCAGACGCATGACGAGAAGTGTCTCACACACACACACACACACACACACACACACGTGTGATCCATGTGCGTTCTTATCCTCACAGTCCCACACACACGTGCACACACGTGTGATCCATGTGTGTTCTTATCCTCACAGTCCCACACACATGTTCACATACATACATCAATCCATATGTGTTCTTATCCTCACAATCACACACACATACACCCACACGCATTGGTCCATGTGTGTTCTTGTCCACATAATCACACACATGAACTCACACATGTTCACACACATGCATGATCCATATGTGTTCTTATCCTCACAGTCCCACACACATGTTCACATACATACATCGATCCATGTGTGTTCTTATCCTCACAGTCCCACACATGCATTCACACATGTTCACACACATGCATGATCCATATGTGTTCTTATCCTCACAATCACACACACATACACCCACACGCATTGGTCCATGTGTGTTCTTGTCCTCATAATCACATACATGAACTCACACATGTTCACACACATGCATGATCCATGTGTGTTCTTATCCTCACAATCACACACATATACACCCACACGCATTGATCCATGTGTGTTCTTATCCTCACAATCCCACAATGCACTCACATGCATGATCCATGTGTGTTCTTATCCTCACAATCACACACATGAACTCACACATGTTCACACGCATGCATGGTCCATGTGCGTTCTTATCCTCACAGTCCCACACATGCATTCACACACACATGTTCACACACATGCATGATCCATGTGCGTTCTTATCCTCGCAGTCCCACACATGCACTCAACACACACATGTTCACACACGTGCATTGATCCGTGGACATTGTTATCCCCACGCTCACACATATGCATTCACATGTACACACGCGTGATCCATGTGTGTTCTTATCCCCCACATGCACACACGCTCTCCCATACATTGATCCATGTGCATTCTTACCCCCTTCACACACACGTTCACACATGCACTCACACACACATTTGCAGGTGCACATCCTTGCACACTCACGCACTGACCTTTCGGGCCTCAGCGTCCTGATCAGCCAGCAGAAGCAGAAACCACGTCTGAGGAGCTGCTTGGCTCAGGCTCCTCCCGGCGTGTGCCCGGGAAACGCATCCCACGGCTGCCTCCTGCCGTCCCCACCAGGGGGGGCTCTGAGAGAGTGCAAGGCCAGCACCAAGGTGGGGTCAAACGTGGGGTGCGATGGGGGACACAGTGGGCCAAGGCACAGCAGGGAGTGACGACGAGAGCCCCCTGCCCCAGCTGGTGGCAGCACCCAGGGTGGGACGGAGAGGAGGAGGTCGGGCAGGTGGGGCCGTGGGAGGGGGCCGGGAGGGGAGTGGCCACTTGCTGTCCTCGCTGGGAGCAGGGGCTGGCGCCCGGGAGGCTCAGGGCGCACACAGCCGTGCGGGCCGCGTGCCTCCCCCCCGGAGAGGAGCACCAGCCGGTGCCTGCACTGCCATTGGCGGAGGTTCACAGATTGACTGGAAAACCCTGTCCTGTTCCTCTGTGTGGTCTACCAGGCTCTCCGTATTTCACTGGAAAAACAAAAGCAACACTTGGACCCTTCTGTACTGCTACAGATTGGCCTGCAGCTCTCGCTGTACTTGTGAGAAGGAAACCAAAGACCTCTGCGGCAGGCTGCAGCCGGTCCCCTCTCCTCCTCCTCCAGCCTGGGGCGCCGCCCAGGCTCCCACACAAACCCTCCCCACCGCAGGTGGGACCCGGATGCGCAGGGGCGTCCGCACTCAGCTTGGCTTCAGTTTGGCTTCGAGCTGACTTCAGATGTAGCAAAAAAAAAAAAAAAAAAAACTAACAGGAGAGAGTGTCTGCATCCCTCCTGCCACGCCCCTCTGGTGGGCACCAGCACGGTCCTCGCTCTGCAAAAAAAGCCCAAGATGGGAGCGCCGGCAACATGGCCCACCAGACGATGCCACATTCCCCACCGATGCCCTTTGTCCCTTCCAGGGTCCCGTGTGGCTGCCGTTGGTGGGCGTCCAAGTCCCCTCCGTCCCTGGGAGAGCTCCGATGAGAGCGGGCGTCTCTGATGCCCTGCCTTTTGGGTTCGCCGACGTCTCGGTGGGTTCTGGGGCTGTGCGTTCTTGGCCAGAACCCCACCGAGGTGGTGCTGTGCCTGTGGCGCCTGCAGTCGGGTCCACAGTGCTGAGGTGCCACCCCAGGGCGATGCTGACTGCGCTGCTTGGTCAGAGGCATGAAGGCCGGGCTCCTGCCCTGCGAAGTGACCGCTCAAGCCCTGTCCTCCTGTCTTTCTGCTCTCTCTTCTCTCTGCCCTCTAAGCCTGGCTCCACCAGTGTGCCCCGTCTGCACAGTCACTGCCACAACAGCTCCCTGATTTCCTCGCCCCGTTCACATGGCCCCGTGTCCATGCATCTGGACCAGGACAGACCCGTGGGGTTTATTCTATCCTGTGTGCTATAATCCACACCACCGTCACTTATTCTGCGCACAAAGCATTCTGGTCTGTCGGGAGCGTCGTCCCTGTGGCTCCTGGGTCCTCTCGATGAGCACCCACAAGGACCATTCTGGGCACAGCCTCACCTGCTGGCACCACAGGGTGTCTCACTGCCTGTCATCATCATCTTTTTTTTTTTTTTTTAAGAAATTTATTTATTAAAAACAGCAGAGAGAGAGAGATTGATCTTCCATCTGCTGGTTCACTCCCCAAATGGCTGCAATGGCCAGGGCTGGGCCAGGCTGAAGCCAGGAGCCCAGAACTCTCACGTGGGTGCAGGGGCCCCAGCACTTGGGCCGTCACTGCTGATTTCCCAGGCACATCTGCAGGGCGCTGCAGCAGAAGTGGAGCGGCTGGGACTCAAACTGCCCATGTGGGACGCTGTGCCACCGGCCATGTCTTAAAACCCTGCCCCCAAGGAGCTGTGATTGGAGGACAGCGGCTGCAAGCTAAAGCTGGATGTGCAGTAAGCCCACTGCCCCAGGGCTGCCACGGCTCCAGGCCCGCTTGGGAGCTGAGCCCCAGGGCACTCGTCCATGTTTCTGGTCCTTTCTCTGCCTGGAGCTCACGGGCTGCGGGCTTCCTGCCCCACACCACCCTCACTCAGCTCGGCCCTTCTGGCTTGCAACTGCTTTTCCCAGCAGTGAGCAGGGCAGAGTTCAAGGTCACGCTCAGAGCCCGGCCCCTCACTCCCCTGGGGCTCAGGTCTTCAGCATCTCCCTATGTCGCTTGCACACATGTGAGCCACTCTCCTCCTCCGTGTCTCCCTGTAGGGAAACCGGTTACAGATCGCCCAACGTGGCACATGCGTCCCGGAGCCCTGCGCCCTGGGCCTCGCGGCCTCTCCCACAGCTGTGTGGACAGGGCACCACTGCCCCTCCTCCAGAGTGCCCTTTGAGTGCTTCTGACATTTCAAAACCACCCACCGCCACGGCGAATCATCTGAGTGCGTCCATTTTGGGGGCAGGCGAGTCTTCAGGACTCAGGGTGCTGGGGCGTCCGTGCCTGTGTCATTTGGGTCCGCGCTGCTCTGTCTGGAGGCTGGGACTGCCTTCCCGCCAGCAGCGCGGGGGAATCCTGTCCCCCCGGAGTAAATGTGTGGCCCTGGTTTCCTCGTTGCCGATCTGCAGGGCAGCAAACGGTGTCTTTAAGTTGCAGACCTCAGGGATGAGAGGACTGGAGTGCTGTGCGCCCGCATCATCTTTCCCCCATTTTTCCTCCCCGTTTTTGGTCCTTGGCTCCTCCATCTTACATAACAGAGACGTTGGCCCTGTCTTGGTTGCTGTCCTATTTCCTCCCAGCTCACTGCGGGGAAACCTTTGCTTCTGATGTTTGTTCTTTGTCAGGCAGAAACAAGTTAGTCCAGCGTCTCCCTGTCTCACTGCCCTGGGGTGTCAGGGACTGTGGGCGGAGTCACACCTGAGCGCAGTTCTGACTTTTTTATTTTATTTTATTTCATTTTATTGGAGAGGCAGAGAAAGGTCTTCTATCACTGATTGGCACCCAACGCCCATGACAGCTGGGGCTGGGCCAGGAGCCTGGACTCAATCAGGGTCACCCCCATGGGCCATCGCCTGCTGCCTCCCAAGGCGCTCAGTAGCAGGAAGCTGGGACTTGAACCCAGGCCAGTGGGGTTCAGGGTGGCAGGGGCAGGGGAACAGAAGCAGTGAAGAGCACTGGGACCCACACACTTCAGTTTGGGTAATTTGCCGACATTTAGCTGAACACCTGACGCCCAGGGAAGGGGGAAGGAGCCACAAGTAGACTTGGTCCTTGCTCCTACTGGTGGGGAAACAAAGCTCCGTTAAACAGCCCTGCAAAGATCAGAGAGGCAGTGGGGAAGGGCTGGCCGGAGGCCGTCTTCCTTCTGGGACGCACCTGTCACTGCAGCCTGCTGCTGGCTCAGCAGGGCTGGAGGTGTGTGTCTCCCCCGGGGGAGACCTGCTCCCTGGCCTCGAGGGGCTTGGGTCACGGCCTCCCCAGCCCCCAGCTGGACCCCCCATGGCCCCTCCGGCATGCCTTCCAGATCTGCTCTCCTTCTCCTCCCCCTATCCTTAGCATCTGCTGCTGCAGCCTGCAGGGTGCGCCTCCACCCCAGCCTAAGTCTCCCCAACCTACTGCGTAGGCCCCCAGGGGTCGTGAGGAAACCCAGGGAGCCCCTCTGCCTCTGGAGGAAAGAGCCAAGCTTCCGCAGGGTGTGGGAGACCACCCCAGACCCAGGCCCCTCTGAAAGCTTCCTTCTCCACGTCAGCCCAGCCCTGGAACAGCCAGGTACCACCTCAGCTCCTGGCTCACTAGGGCTGGGCTCTCATGCCACCTCCTCTGGGAGCCCTCAGGGGAGGCACCTGCCCCTGTGATGTGCCCAGGACAGCCTGACCCTGTCCACTCGCGGGAGTGTGGCCTCAACCAGGAGGAAGGGAAACCCACGGTCAAAGTCCCCTTCAACAGTTTCTAGCTGCAGCACCAGTGCCAGGTGTGCTCAGGGTGCACACAGGTCTCCAGGCTCCGGGAATATTTCAGGCCTGCAGGTGCTGCTCTGCGACCCCGCCCCCCCACCCCCCCCACACACCTGCCCCCAGCTCTCCCTCCAGCGTCTCCTGGAGCAGGTGGCACTGGCAGCAACTGCAGGAATTCCCCGGGATGACCTGCTTACTGCGCTCTGTAGGCCGAATCACGTTCCTGTACCCGACCGCGGCGCCTTGGTGAAGTGACCTGTCCTGCTGACCAGTAAGGGACCACCCCGGTTCCCGCTCGTCGGCGCATCTGTCCACGCTTGTTCTTGTGCACGCCGTAGCTGGGATGCTGGGGACCACACTGCCTCCTCTGTCTGTGAGGGCTGATCTGGGGGACGGGAGGCGGTTCAGAGAGCCTCGAGCCCGCCTGGCTGAGCGAAACGGCTTGGACATGCGCTCTTCGCTGGCGTCTCCCAGGTCACTCCCACGTGCCGGGGCAGTGAGGACACGGAGCTGGGCTGGCCCTTGCCCTGGCGAGAGACAGGGCTCAGGCATGAGCTGCAAAGCGGAACGGCCCCAGCGAGGGTGCCTCTAGTGCAGCCCAGCACAGAGGAGCTGGCCGGGAAGCCAGCTGGGGCCCGAGGGCACAGGCGGAAGAGAAAGGTGCTGGTTCCTGATACGCCCTTGGCATCAGATGGATAAAAACAGGCAGTGGATACTTGTGTTCCTATTTGGTTTAAATCTGAGAGGCAGAGACAGAGAGGACTCCCCTCCCTTGGTTCTCTCCCCAGAGGTTCACAACAGCTGGGGCTGTGCCAGGGCTGTGCCAGGGCTGAAGCCAGAAACGCCATGTGGGTCTCCCTCATGGGTGGCAGGGACCCAGGTGCTTGAGCCCTTGCCTGCTGCCGCCCAGGGTGCACCTTAGCAGGAAGCCGGAGTCAGGAGTGGGGCTGGGACTCAAGCCCAGGTGCTCTTACGTAGGATGTGGGTGTCCCAGTGGCATCTTAACCGCTAGGCTAAATGCCTACGCCCGGACCTGTTTTTTAATCTGTGGGTTACAGTACACACTGCATGTCTTACGGCCCGGCAGCACCCAAGGCTAACAGAAGCCACCTCTTGTCTGAGGCTTCCACCCAGACTGGGCAGGTGCCTGCTCGCGGGACCACGGGATGGGAGATCTCTGCTCCGGGTCTCCCGACAGCGTCCTGGCTGGCCTGTGTTCCAGCTGACAGTGTCACTGTGGATTTGGACAAGCCAGGGGGATGGGGGACCGCCGGGGGAGCTCCCCCACGGCTCCAGGGAAGGAGCATGGGTCATTTGGTTTCGACCAGGGTGGAAAGAAAGGGAGGTTTGGTTTTCCTTGTTGGGGCAACCGAGGCGTGGGGACTTCATTCCCCCCGCAGGTCTGAGATCCTGTCCTCGTGTGCACCTGCTGTGGTCCAGGCTGGGGGCTGCTGCTTGCACGTGGGGTGCTTTTTGTTAAAGCCCTCGATTGAGAAAATGGATGTTTGTGGACCAGTACTGGGGGAGTGGGACTGCCTCACAGTGGGTTTCCATTTCCACAAACGGCCTGTTTCCGGAGTCACCCCAAAGCCGCTCTCCTCGGGTCCCCTCTGGAACTGCACTCACCTGTTTGGAAGATGCCAGAATATCCGCAAACCGTGCTGTGCTGGGATTCACCCTCACCTGCAGTCACCGGGCGCGGGCTGCACGGGCGTCTGTCCGCCCAGCTGCCAGTGGGTTCACTTGGACGCGGCCTGGCGGGTGGCATTTTCGTTCTTAACCCAAGTTGTACTTTGCTGCAAGTTTGCAGACATTACTTGCTTTGAGATGTGCAGATTCACCCGTGGAAGCCTGAAGTCGACATAACTGAATGACTGGGATCCTGAGACGATTTAACAAGTGCGCACTCACGTTACCCTGCTAACAGCACACGTTGTTTGGGCTTAATTTTTCTATTTCCTCGCCTTGTAATCTACTTTCCTTCCCATCAGACACACAGCGACTCCATTCTTCCAGCATCAGCTGTTTCATAATCGTCACCCTGACAGCAGAGCCACATCCTTGTACTCATTTAATAACTATTTATCATCCTCTGTCTTCCCATTTTCAAAAAAGGAATAAGTTAAATGCTCCAGAAATTGGAAAAAATTGAAATTTGACCTTTATTAACTGGGTTAATTGTCAAAAATCTCTGCTTGTAAAAAAATTAATGACCAAAAAGTGTAACTTCTGGAGTTTCAAGGAGTAGGTTAATGTCCACGGAAGTGTAAACTTTGACCTTTCTGACACATGTCGTAAGTTACACCAGGCCTAATAAATTGCTGCCTGTGAGCGATTGTAAAGTCTGCCCTGCACCCATCACACATTTAATTGCTCTGCAGGCTCCGGCTCCCTTGCAGCCTCGCTCCGGGCCTGTGCCGGGCAGCCGCGCTGGCTCACTCGGGCTGCTGGACACCGGAACGCTCCAGGACTGAGACCCCGGCTGCCACGGCCACACGGACCTCCTGCCCTCCCGTTCCCTGTGCACCGCGCGACGCTTCCGTCCGTGGTGACCCTCGGGGGGACGCCAGGTGGGGCTGGGAGGTGGCTTTTTTTAAACGTCACCCGCTGGGGTTTCGCGGCCCAGTGCTGGGGGAGCCGGACTACCTCACAGCAGGTGCCCGCTTCAGCTAGCGACCTCGCTGTCTTCCCCAGTTCACCCCAAAGCCGCGCGACCCGGGCCCTCTCTTGGAAGATGCTAGAATATCAGGAAGTATCTGAAAACATGAAGATGATCCCGTGTCGCCGGTCACAGAAATAAACGTTCAAGGAGGACCAGCACACAGGCGCCGTACGCATGCGCACGCTGGGGAGCTGGCCGCTCCGCCCAGCTTCTGTCCGGCGAAGAACAGAGAAGCCCAGCGCGCTGAGAACCCAGCCGGGCGCAGCGGCCATGGAAGGCCCCCAGGGCCCCCGGGGCCCCCGAGGCCCTCGGGAGTGCTTGTCGGCAGGGTGGGTCCCGTGCAGCCTGCGCTGATGGGGGACCCAGTGGGTGTCGCCAACTCACAGAATATTCAGGAAGAAAGGGCTGAGATCACGTGGGCACTTGTGTCCACCTTCCCATTGGTCAGCCTACGGGGACAGGGCTTTGGCCGTGGGCAGCCGTGAGGAAGAGGAGCACGAGCCGCAGGGGTCTTGGCACCAGCGCGGCGTCCAAGCTGTGATGGGAATGCCTCTCTCCCCTCTTGCCGTTGGCTCCGAGGGCGGGAAGTGGGGACCTGGAGGGGACACCCCTGAGAAGCTGCAAGCCCAGTGACACAGCCCTGGAAGTGCTGCAGAGCCAGACCCCGCCGCGACAGGCCGCTGTGCGTCAGGACGGGCTCCTGCGGCCTCTCCACCTGCCCACGAGGAAGCACGCAGCCAGCTGCACTCTGCTCGCGCAACCAGAGCTCAGACCTTCCCAAAATAGCACTGCGCAGCTTTGAACGTGGAACAGCACCTTTGCCAGAGCCCAGCCGAGGGAGTCGCGCTTCTGCCGCTGCACCTGCTTCTGGGGAGATGGGAGGTGTGGGGCGGCCAGGGTGCCCCCGATCTGCTCTGCTCTGGCAGGGCTCGGAACCCCGTCTTCCTTTTCTTCTGATCCAACATTCCCCCAAACTCCATCCATACATGTCCCTTTAACATCCCAGGAGGGCGACAGCCGCCTGTCCTCACTGTAATTATGCTGCCCACTTGATGGTGGCGATGCGTAAATCGTCAGGACCACGAGCCCCGCGCCAGGTTTCTGACAGTTGCTGATGGCAGAATAAGGCCACCTTTTTCTTTCCATTTCTGCAGGAAAGGGCAGTAGCTGTCCCTCCAGGTGCATCTCCGAGGCTGTGCCACTTGGCCGGGGGAGGGGCCGTGGCCGTGGGGGGCTGCTGCAGGGCCGGCTGTCATTTGCATCTGCATTTGGGGAGGGCTCTGTTTTGCATTTTCTTGGAAGATGTGTTCAAAAACGTAAAGCCCAGAACCTCAAAGGTACCTGCTGGGTGGTTGATCATACATTGGGTATCTGGTTTGTGGTATCTGCCGCGTCTGGGTAAGGCATGGCGGGTGTGACGTTGGTGTGCTGACCTGAGGTCCATTGCTGCGGCCGCAGGGCTGGCGAAACAAGGCACCGGCTGCACAGGACCTGCTGGCTTCCTGCTGTCAGTTCTGACCTAACACCTTGCTCAGGGGCCAGAACGCAGGCGGCCTCAAAGGACCGCTGAGTCCCCGCCTGTGGCCCACGCCAGGCTGAGGAGGTGTCCACTGGGTCCTCCCGGAAGCCACGGAGGCGACGCAGGCACTGCCGCGGGGGGGGGGGGGGGCAGCGGGCGCTGCGGGGGGACGTGGAGCAGCTCTTCCGGCACCGCGCTTCGGTGAGACGGAAAAGGACCCTTGCGGTTCAAGCCGCTGGGTGACCGTTTGTACTGGGACATTCCTGGGCTCAGGGCCCAAGCAGCAGCAGTGAGAGCGAGGAGGATGAAGCGGCGGAGCAGCACGCGCTTGGCGACCGGGAACTCTGCCCAGGAGCCTGACCCGCGGGACACGGCCGGGACGCCCGGCGGCGGCGGGGGCGAGGTGCTCGCGGGGCACTGGGGACCCCATCACAGCCCCACGTTCACACTCGATCTGACGCCAGCTTGGCCTAAAGCAGGCCGACCAGCCTCTCTGCTGCCCAGAAGGGGAAGAAAAATGAGCTTTGGGAAAGTTTCATGTGCACAATGTATCTGCACATGCGTGTGCTTGCATGTACATGCATGTATGTGATCCTCGGCGTGTATGGACACACACGGACACGGTATGCCTGAGAGGGTATCAAGGCCAGGTGACAACCAGCTCCGGGAGCGTGCTCAGACCCCTGAGCACGGGCTCCCCTGCACCTCCCTGCTTCCGGGGCAGCACCTATGCTGTCGGGGGAGCCGCAGACCCCACATTTCTCCATTGCAGACTCGTGCAATCCACACGCCCCCTCCGCCCACGGCTCCAGCCGGACTCCTTGCGGAGGCGTCAACTTCTCCACCCTTCTTGGACACCCCTGGCCCCACCCCACCCCACGTGCCCCCCGATGAGCCCCTCCAGGCTGCCTCCTGCCTCCTCCATGCTTCTTCTTCCATAAGTGCCAAAGCTCACGGCCCCTCCGTCTCTCTGGGGGCCAGGAAGGGGCCTCACGCATCTCCCGACTGCCATGGACCCTGGCATGGCAGCCATAACTGCTGCTCCGCCCGGGGCCAAAGCTGCTGTCAGTGGATGGACGGCACACCGCTCCCCGGCAGGGCAGGGGCCAGGGCATGTTCTGCCCCTACCAAGGGGCTCAGGCTTGGAAAACAGCCAAGGACAACATCTGGTAGACTGTGCCACAAACTGGCCCCGGCCCGCTCTCAGGGACTCCTCCCGGCATTCTCTAGGGTCCCCTGAGGGAGGCTGCAGACACGTGGGAGAAGCAGGGCCGCGTCCAGACCCAGGTCTGTGCTCTGAGCCCCCGGCCTCCGCCTCCTGGATGCTCCGATGGCCGGCGCAGTGAGTACCAGCCCCGTCCTGGCAGCCATTGAGAGCAACCTGTGCTCAGGCGGATCTGCCGTCCCAAGCCCGGGCCGCCCCCGGCTGCGCCTCGTGCAGACTGGAGCAGGTGGGACCCCTGCTTCAGCGACAGGTCGTCAAATCTGTGCAGACAGGGAGACAGCGTCCCCACCGGCTTCCTCCCCAGATGAGCAGGGTGGCTTCATCTAAATAACAAATTCGCCGGTGCATTTAAATACAATTCGGGTTACTCAAATTCAATTTACGCAGGGAATTTCAGGAATACATTATGTAAGGTGCTGCTGATTAAAACGCTAGGGTGACCCTGAATGAGGTTATCCTCACCTCAGAGTGACATTTAAAAAAAAGTGAGCCCAATTCTGGGGTCAGGGTCTCAGTCAGACCCTGTTCACGCATCCATGCTGCCAGGTCAGTTAACTAACAGGGCACAGTGCAGTGCATCAGCTAAAAGGCTGCTCACCGAGGCCACGGTCACGGTCACACTTGATGCTTGCAGCTCTCCAGACGCACACCCCGCACCAGTCACCGTAACCATGATTCTAAAGTTGGGTTATCTACTTGAAAGGCAAGGCAATGGAGACGGAGGGAGAGAGATCAAGATCTCCCAGGGGCCGGCTCGCACCTCAAACGGCCACAACTACCGGGACGGGGCCAGGCTGGAGCCAGGAGTCCAGGGAGGCCATCTGGGTCCTCCCCCCTCCGTGGGTGGCACCTGAGCCTTCCGAAGCTCAGGGAGCTGGATCAGAGCGGAACAGCCAGCACTCGGCCCGGCATCCGCTACGGGACACCCGTGTCACCGCGGCAGCCACCGTTTTCTGTGCAGTTGGTGCCATTTAAGCTCTGAGTTGTCTTCCTTCAGGTTGGCTTTTTTCATTGTTTCACTCCAACATGCATGTATCAATGACAAAAACCAAAAAAGTGATGATTTACACAAACAAAGGACTGGGGGATATTTTAGTGTCTTACTCCATCTCTCAAAAAACATTTTTTTAGGGATTTATTTTATTTGAAAGTCAGAGTTACACAGAGAGAGGAGAGGCAGAGAGAGGAGAGGCGGGGAGAGAGAGAGAGAGAGAGAGAGAGAGAGAGAGAGAGAGAGGTCTTCCATCCGATGTTCACTCCCCAATTGGCCACAAAAGCCGGAGCTGTGCTGATCTGAAGCCAGGAGCCAGGAACTTCTTCCAGGTCTCCCACGCGGGTGCAGGGGCCCAAGCACTTGGCCCATCCTCCACTGCTTTCCCAGGCCATAGCAGAGAGCTGGATCGAAAGTGGAGCAGCTGGGTCTTGAACCCTCACCCTAACCCAGCCCATATGGGATGCTGGCACTTTAGGCCAGGGTGTTAACCACTGCACCACAGCGCCGGCTCCTCAAAAAAAAAAAAAAAAAAAAAAAAAAAAAAAAAAATAGACTTTCAGTGAGCCTAATCTACAAAGTATGGGGGGCAGGGAGGGGACCACCTACAATTCCCAGTTTGCATGAAAAACTGGGTGGGTGTCTTTTCTAGGCTGGTGAAATCTCACTGCTAACTGTCTACACCAACAGCACACAAAGCGAAGGAAACAGGGGCACGGCTGGCGTCCAACGGCCGGCCCGGCCCGAGCCGCTCCCATTTCAAACATTTCACAGCAGGTGAACGTCCTGTTCTGTAGTCCTTGGCTCTTTTTGCCCGGATGCCAAAGAGCCGGGCATTGGCGTGGGCCATGCGGAGACTGGGAAAGCCTTGAAGTTGTCCTCCTCCTCTGTAATGACTCTGGAAGACGTTCGGATGGGCATGACTGGTCCTGTCAGCTGGGTGGCCAACTTCAGTTCTTCAGCCGAGCTGTCGCCTTTCTTGGGGGCCGAGGGCTTCCGCGGGAAGAGGACCAGCTTGGCACGCTTCTCCTTCAGCGGCTGCACGTTGGCCTGCAGGGACTCGGTGGGCTTGTTCCGCCGCCGCCGGTCCACGGAGATGCCGATGGTCGGCGCCACCTTCTTGTGGATGCCGGCCACCCGCAGCTCTTCCAGGCGGAAGCCGCGGCCGGCGCGCACCTTCGTGTGGTACCTCACGGTCGGGCAGCGCACGATGGGCCGGATGGGCCCCGACGCGGGCCGCGGGGCGATGCGGCGGGCTCGCGCTTGCCGGGCCTTGCGCCTGCGGATCTTGCGCGCCGGCTGGTTGAACCAGGTGGCCACGCGCCGCTGCCAGTCCTTGTGGAAGTGCGGCTTCAGGATCGTGCCATTCCGACTGGGCGCCATGGCTGCGTGCTCCTCCGCGCGAGAACAGAGACTTGGCTTCTTCAATGCCAACGTCATCGTCATCACTCTCCCTCAGTTTTCCAGTGGCTAAGTGGCAGCTCCAGGTGTCCCTGCAAGGGAGCGATGAGCGTGTTCCCTGCCCGCCTCAAAGGGCCGCTCTAGGGCACCGGTACCCAAGCCAGGGCAGCCGCCGTCCCCCGACCCGGATCGAGCCCTGCTCCTGCATCCACCACGCGCCTAACACACGTGCTCTGCACTGGCTCTGTCCACGGAGAGCTGACAGAGTGGGCGGGTCTGCGGAGCTTAGGGAGGTTAGTAGCATCCTCTCACCCACGAGAAGACAAAGACCCAGGGCCCAGGAACGCACGGGGACACCTGCGGCAGGGCCTGAGGGCTGCAGCCAGCCCCGCCTTCTTTGTGCTTCCAGGGAAGATTCTGGAAACTCCCTTCTCACGTCGCCATTGTACACTGGAACCGTGTGTCTGAAGCCGCGACGCCCGAGGAAGCACACCTGCAGACCAGCCACGGAGGTCTGGCCTCGCGCTCTTACCCAGCTCGAGAACTCCACCCAGCTCTGCAGGCGAGTGAGGTTTCGGGGGTCTCGGTGCAACGCTGCAGAGGAGCCACTGTGCACACGCTGTGGGCGCGTGGGCAACACAGGAGGGCTCCAGACGCCAACGCCAGGCAATGCCAACCTGGCTCCAGGTGAAGCCTGCCATCAGCATCCAAGGCAGCAGGCCGGCGGCACCTGTGGAGCCACGGCGCCGTTCACCTCGACACCAGGCAGAGCGGCGCCTCCTCGGGAGTGAGCCGACAGCACGCTTCCGTGGTGGTCAGGACATCGGAGACCGGGCGGAAAGGTTTGGCGAAGGGACCTGGGCAGTCAGCCTGCAGCCCGGGGGCTTTCTGGGCAGATCCCACTCCCCCCGCAGGACCCTGCTCCAACCTTTTCCCAAAACTTACAGGCTCCTCTCCCCAGGAGCCCGCAGCCTCGCGCCCTGACCCTGTGCCGGCCAGTGCTCCTGCCCATCTCTGCTCGCCAGGATGAGCACAGTCCACCACACAGGCCCAAGGCAAGGTGCAAAACCACCGTGGCAGGAAGTGGGATACTGCATGGGGCCCAACAGGCCCAACCCACTCCAAAGAAGAACAGACAGAAATATTAATCATATTCTCCTTTTAATAAGGGTTTTTACTCAAAAGTGTAGCTTTGAAAATCTCTAGCTTGTGTGAAAACCAAGAAGAACCAGGAGCCGCCTCACTCTCGGTTCCGCCCCAGGAGCTGCGGAGGCGAACTCCGCACCGGGGCAGGCGCCGCGCCCTGTGCCTGTCCGGGAGTGAGGTCAAGTTCTCAGTACAGTGAAACCAAACACAGAAAGTAAACAAATCCTTAGAAATCACTAGATACAGCTGTGTGCATATTTATATAATTAGGAGTATCAACATTCAAAACTATTAAAAATAAGCCTGCCGCCTCTCCTCTTCGTTTGGTACTTGGTGTTATTGTTTTAAGCAGGGAAAAAAAAAAAAAAAAAAACAAGATTCTGCCCAGACGAGAGTTTCTCGCCCTCGGCCCCGGCGTCCGGGAGCACAAGGCGGAGTGAGGAGGAGCTGGACTCTTCCCCAGGAAGAAAACTCGCCCGCCCGCCCGCCCGCCCGCCGCGGGCCGGCAAACCCTGCCGGGGGCAGCTCCCCGCCGGGGCCGTGCCAGCCGCGCTGCTCCGCCAGAGCAAGAGGGCAACCTCGATCAAAACGGGAAGCTAGTACTCTTTAAAATAACTTAAAAAATCATTTTTATATAAAGCAGCAAAAACACATCTTCCTCTCTGCAGAAAGAAACACGGTGACCAGGGAACAGCGAGGGGAACGGCCGTCCGCGCTCACGGCTTCGCCTTCACGCCTGGGTGCTGGCGGCAGACTCCCTGGCGCCCTCCGGGGCTCTTCTGCTTTCCTCCGGGTTCAGGCTCTCAGTCGCGGGCCTGGGCCCGTTGGGGATGGCGTTCGTGCCGTTCACCAGCCCGTTCTCGGCAGCCGTGGCTCTGCTGGCGGCCTCCTTGAGGCTCAAGGCCTCGCGCACCCCAGCCTCGTCCTCGAGGTCTCTCAAGACCAGGGGGAGCCGGGCGTCCCCCGCGCTGCCCTCCAGCAGCCCCAGGCTGCCCTCCTCGTACCTGGGCAGCGGCGCCCCCTCCTGCATCTGCCGGCGGCAATGCTCCCGGCTCGCGGCCGCGCTCCGCACCGCCTTCTCCAGGATCTCCTTCTCACCCAGGCGCAGCTTCACGGCCATGGCCGCCCGGGCCGAGAGGGCGGGGCTCCGCAGGACAGCCTTATCTTCCTGGGAGACAGAACAGCACCCTGAGCACTCGCGACAGCAGTCTGTGCCAGCGCCCAACGACCAGAGGCAGATCCCTGCTGCCGGGAGGGGCAGGAGGGCTGTGGGCTG
This sequence comes from Oryctolagus cuniculus, assembly GCF_964237555.1. Taxonomy (NCBI): domain Eukaryota; kingdom Metazoa; phylum Chordata; class Mammalia; order Lagomorpha; family Leporidae; genus Oryctolagus; species Oryctolagus cuniculus. Next base: position 43,263,931 of record NC_091451.1, read on the forward strand.
AAGGAAGCGGCAGAAGCTCGCCTGCACAGGCGCACGGCAGCACCAGGCACTTCCGTCAAAATGCTCTTCTCTTTTTCTTTTTGAAAAGATTTTATTTGCAAATGGCCGTAATGGCCGGAGTGGGGCTGATCCAAAGTCAGGAGCCAGGAGCTTCCTCTGGGTCTCCCACATGGGTGCAGGGCCCAAGCACCTGGGCCATCTTCAGCTGCTTTCCCAGGCCATAGCAGAGAGCTGGATTGGAAGTGGAGCAGCCGGGACTCGAACCAACACCCATATGGAATGCTGGCGCCTTAGGCAGAGGACTAACTTACTGTACCACAGTGAAGGCCCAAAATGTATGCTGGAAGTGTGACTTTTACACACACACAGTGTATGCTGAGGAAGTGTGACTTTTACACACACACAGTGTATGCTGAGGAAGTGTGACTTCTACACACACACAGTGTATGCTGGAAGTGTGACTTTTACACACACACAGTGTATGCTGAGGAAGTGTGACTTTTACACACACACAGTGTATGCTGGAAGTGTGACTTTTACACACACACAGTGTATGCTGAGGAAGTGTGACTTTTACACACACACAGTGTATGCTGGAAGTGTGACTTTTACACACACACAGTGTGCTGGACTGCACCTCCATCAAACTGTCCTGGAGCCAGCCTTACGGTGCAGCAGGTAGGCCGAGGCCAGCAACGCCAGCTCCGCTTCTGACCCAGCTCCCTGCTAGCGGCCTGGGAGAGCGGTGGAGACGGCCCAACTGCTTGGCCCTGCCACACATTTGAGAGACCCAAAAGAAGCTCCCGGTTCCTGGCTTTGGCCTGGCCCAGCCCTGGCCGCTGTGGCCATCTAGGGACTGAACCAGCAGATGGAAGACCTCCCTCTAATTGTCTTTCAAATAAATACATCCTTAAAAAAAAAACTGTTGTAAAACAAAAAAGGCTTTTATTTTTGTAAAAACGATCGAGAGACTGAATTAAATGGTGTGAACACGTCCGACAGAGGACTTTACCTATTTTTGGTCATCTTCTTTAAAAAAATGTGTTCACATGTTTGAGAGACAGAAAGACAGTGCCCACGTGCTATTTCACTCCCCAGTGCCTGGAACGGCCTGGGCTGGGCCAAGCCAAGGTGGGAGGCAGGGCCTGGATCCAGGTCTCCCTCGTGGGTGGCAGGCGGCCAGTCACCTGAGCAACCATCGCTGCGTCCCAGGAGGACACAGGAAGCTTCGTACACAGCTTCCTGCATGAAGGGAGAGAGGCAGGAAGCTGCAGCGGGAGCCAGAGCTGGGAGTCGGGCGCTCCGATGTGGGACACGTGCGTCTCAACTGCTAGGCTAAGTGCCTGCCCTCACACTTCGCTTTTAAAGAAGCACTCTCTGGGGCCGCCACTGTGGCGTAGCCGGTAAAGCCGCCGCTTGCAGTGCCGGCATCCCATATAGGCGCCGGTTCGAGTCCCGGCTGCTCTACTTCCAATCAAGCACCCTGCTATGGCCTGGGAAAGCAGAGTAAGATGGCCCAAGCGCTTGGGCCTCTACACCCACATGGGAGACCCAGTTGAAGCTCCTGGCTCCTGGCTCCGGATCGGCCCAGCTCCAAAATTGTTCTCATCTGGGGGTGAACCAGCGGATGGAAGAACTTTCTGTCTCTCCCTCTCTCTCTAACTCTGCCTCTCAAAACAAAACAAATTAAAAAAAAAAAAAATTACTTCCATTACAGCCAACTGGGGAATGAACCAGCGGGTGGAAGACCTCTCTCTCCCTCTCTTTCTGCCTCTCCTTCTCTCTCTGTGTAACTCTTTCAAATAAATAAATAGATTTTTTTTTAAAGATTTATTTATTTATTTGAAAGTCAGGGTTACAGAGAGAAGGAGAGGCAGAGAGAGAGAGAAAGAGAAAGGGGTCTTCTATCTGCTGGTTTACTCTCCAATTGGCTGCAACGATTGAAGCTGTGCTGATCCGAAGCCAGGAGCCAGGAGCTTCTTCTGGGTCTCCCACGTGGGTGCAGGGGCCCAAGGACTTGGGCCATCCTCCACTGCTTTCCCAGACCACAGCAGAGAGCTGGATCGAAAGTGGAGCAGCCGGGAAAAAGACCGGGGCCCACATGGGATGCCAGCGCTTCAGACCAGGGTGTTAACCTGCTGCACCACAGCGCCGGCCCCATAAATAGATCTTAAAAAAAAACAACCCACAACGCTTATCTTGTACCTAGCAGATGCCTCTTCATGATTTTTGTAGGTATAAGCATGTTAACCAGGCAAGAATTACACGCAGCGATCCCCACGCAGGAGCACCCCAACGAGCCTCCAAAAGCGATGTGCGCCCCCTCCCCCCAGCGTGCTTACCTCAATGGTGGTTTTATACGTCTTTAAAAGAAGGGAGGCTCTGTCTTCGAGAAACGTCCACAGTTTGACCTCATTGTCCCAGCTGACGGGGAACTCGGAGTTGCCCAGGGTGAAGATCCTGTCGATGGCACCGTCGCCCAGCAGGTGCTCCCTCAGCTCCTCTAGGAGAACCAGACGGCGCCGAGTCAGCAGTGGAAGCAGCACGGCTCCCCGACACGCGGCCAGCAACGCCGCCTGCCTGGGCTAAAGCCTCGCAGCCTCCAGCCAGGCTGCTCCAGGCTTCCCAGAGCAGCGTCAGGGCTGAGCTTCGGGGTGGGGGCAGAGGTCAGGGGTCGCTCATGTGGGACCCGCAGCCAGCCTCGGTGCAGCCCCACCTTTCGTGGATTCGTGAGGGGCCCGGGAGCCCCTGGACAGTTTCACGATTCTCACAGAGCACGCACAGCCCTGGAGTCTGTCCCAGGCCAGGCACTCAGGCACGCAGACTGCTCCGAAAGGCAGTGCCCTGAACACCGCACGCAGCCCGGTGATCCTCCTGCACGGAGGTCGGGTGGGCACTCCTTCACGCCAGCTCGCACCAGGAAGCCCCAAACCCAGAGAACAGCAAACGGACGAGGCAAGTCTTGCTGAAAAGGCTCCATAGCTCCCGCCTGCTGGGAGTTGAACAGGAACTATAAATCCCCACAAGTGAACATCTCGGTCGCACTCTGCACGCGGCTGCACGTGGTCTCCAGGAGACCACGCCAGCGCCTCTCACACTCAGGCAACCCCAGGCCTCCTCCCCCAGCACAACGCTGCTGTCGTGGCTGGGGTCACTCGAGGAACACAGAGAAACCAAACACACGCCGCTGGTTTGTTCTGAAGAGAACAGAGTCCTCCAGTGTTCAAAGAGAAATGTGTTACGTTGTATAGGCAAGGGAAGAGTTGGGAGTTTTGGGCTTCCGGTTTTTCCGTTTCTGCTCTTTGTATAAGTGGTGAAGAGAGACCAGGCCGCGGTGCCACCAACTCCTGCCCCAAGGCCGCGCCAACACCGAGTTCCCACTCGTTTCGCCGCTGCCTTCACCCGCCCACGCCTCTCTCTGCCAGAGGAAGGCTGCCGGGCTGGAGCGGAGCTTCTCCCCTGCTCTTCCTAACAGTGGAACGACACAGGTCACGCGCTGGACATACGAGGCCCACGCCCAGGAGACAAGACAGCGCACAACCCGACCTGGACGAGGGGACGCGAGCGAAGGGTTCTTCTGCAGGCTTCCTTCCGCTCAGACCCACCCGGGATTCCCGGGCGCCCCAGCAGCCACACCATTAGTGGGCTCCGGAGTTTCGCTCCGGTCAGGACGGTGGCCGGGGTCAGGGCCCAGTGCCCCTGGGTCCATGTGCAAGCTCTCAGTCCCCACAGTCATCCCACCAGCCCCCTCCTCCTCCTCCAAGCCCAGCGTCAGTGGCTCTCCGAGGTCTGATTCAGACACCTTTTCTCCAGACCCCCGGCGGACCGAAAACTTTTCCACGGACGATGCCGCCTGTCAGCCAGCAGGAACGAGGTGTGGGGCTGGAGGCACGGGCTCTGGTGTTAACAGCCGAGTCCTCCGTCGGGTCGCCCGCTGCTCGCTGAGTGACCTTGGCCCGAGTACTCAGCCTCTTTGACTTGACTTTCTATATCAGTAGAACGGGAACACAGCTCGCAAGGCTGCTGTGGGTAAAGCCCGTGCTGTATTAGCATCAGCATTGCAGGCGGTGAGCGCCTCCTCACCATCGTACGTTCCTTGAGGACAGGAACGGTGACGCGGCACCCTGTACCCCCGTATACACGAGACGCCCAACTCACGCTCCTTACACGGGACAGAGGAGCCCCCATCCAAGCGCAAACACCACGTGAATTTTCAGCAGTAAGGTGCTCGCAAGGGACAACTCCACGGCTCATGCTGTGTTCCGGAGCCGGAGGCTGAGGGGCCCCCAGGGTTGGGTACTACGTCTCTGCTACCCGCAGCATGACGACCACAGCGCCGGCAGGCCCCGGGCTCACACGGCTCACACAGCACTTCCTGCCTGCCCCAGCAGAGGCAGAGCCGGGGCCAAGGCTGTCCCAGCACTGCCCCTCCCAGAGCTCAGGCAGGTGCTGGTCTGCCCAGTCAGTCATTTAACTCATTCGCGCTCGTTCAGCTGCTCCTGCCCGGCCTGCTCTGCAGGGGGCTGGGGATAGTCTCAAACAACAGCAACGCACACACCACAAACAAAACTCAGAACCTAAGCACACATTTAGGATAAAAAACAGAAACACGGCCGCGACCGACCTCTGGTGGTTAAGTGTCAGCGGTCAAGTGTCAGCGTCAGCCGCACCACAGGTGCCTACCACACATTTAACTCTTTCGGGGACTGAATTCAGAGGCGGCAGCCGCCAGGAACGTTGTGTTCTGTGCAGACTCTGTTCCCACTGCCACTCACTCTGCCCGGCCCCAAACAGCCCCGTGGTAAAACCCCTCAGTGTCCTCCCTCTTCCCAAATGGGCTTTAGTTTCAAGCCCTCATCTCTTGGATTCGAATTCCTAATACTTTCTTTACACGCCAATGAATGTAAAGAGAACATCTCTTACCTTCAGTCATGCAGAATACTCGGAGAAAAGCCAGGAGTTGGGCAGAGATGGGAGGTTCCGTAAAATGCAATGCGAAAACACTGGACCTGACAAAAGCAGGAGCGAGATCAGTGACCCTGGCTGTGGAACAAAGCCCCCTCCCACAGCCTGCACCTCGGGTGTGTCCAACACCGAGAATTCTACACGCCCACAGTTCTTCAAAAGCATTAATAATTTATGCAGCGTTCACCCTTTAATCGTTAATCAAATATTGACAAGTTCAATTAAAAAAGGTCTGGATAATCCATTTTTATTAAGAATGGTTCCTCCATCCCCTGGAGAACCAATAAATTAGAACTCTCGTCTTCTTTATCACTTTACTCCTCAAATGCAAGAAACTCTTTCAGAATTTCACTGGAAATTCCTGAATTCACTGAGGATCACATCATCAGCGAAACTAAGGGCAGCGAAGAACGAGGTGGAGGAAACCGATCCAGGCCAAGACACGAATGACACCCAAGGACGGCAGGCCACACCCCGGGGCGTGAGCAAACAGCGCCCGGGGGCAGGGGGCCAGAGCCAAGTTCCATGATACACCAGCTAAGCCCCCTCCCCAGCACCGCGGCGCGAGCTGACCACTGTGTCTACGTACGTGGGGATGCCGGCGCGGGCCAGGACCTCGGCCTTCATGGCGTACAGCCTGTCGCTTTTACTCACTCCAAGCTTTATTTTCACTCTGTCGTGTGAATTATTGTCAAAGAAAAAACCACTGTGGATCACAAACTCTGCATTTGACCGCGTGCCATAAAAAATGTAAATCTGAGATGCAGTAAAGAAAAAATAAAGGGACATGAAACAAACTCAGCATCAAGGCAAAGCTCCCCCACCCACGGCTGCTCGGCGGGGCCGAGACAGGACAGCTCGAAGGGATGGCTGACACAGCCTGCGTGTGAGGGTGACGGGGTGACCAGGCCGGTGCCGGCCCAGGGCCTTGCTACTCCACAAAGGCTGCCGCCCCCTGAGCCCCCGCTCCTTCCGAGGGACGGCCAGGCCGCCGCTTCCGGCTGCCGCTCTCCTGCCCCGCAGCAGCGGCCCTGGGAGCGAGCGCCTCCTGCTGCCCGGGGCAGTTCTGCAGCATGAAGCAGACCCGAGCTTCCCTAGGCCGACTGCCATCCTGTCTCACCCAGAACGGCAGCGGCCCCTCGGCTGTCTGCCTCCCGGCTGCCTGGCTGTGGGACTCACAGACAGAAGGTGCTGTTTATAGGCACACATTCCCTATCTCGCTCAGAAGCTGAACCCTGCCCCCACCCACGTTATTAGATTAAACATCACAGATCAAAGTGAAAGTACAAGACACAGCCTATGCTCCTGATTCCCCCCCACTCCTCCTTTTTTTTCTGCCACTTAAATACTGCCTCTTTGTAAGGAATGTTTCAATCAACAGAAAAAGCAACTAAAGCAACACAGTTAATGGAGTAAAAAAAAAATACACAAAAAAGGAGCTGTGACCTGAGACCGTGTACTGCCAGTTAACAGTGCCACAGGTAGTAGGCTGACTGTGCATTGAAATCTGGTGTCTTTGTGGACCCAAGCATGATTTGTGCCAGTCTGGGGGTCTCAGGATGTGTTCCGGAAAACAAGCCCCCTTACAGACAGGTCCCACCGCTTGCTCCCTGAGGGCCGTCGCCCTCCGCAAGCCCAGCGCCCCGCGCTGCGCAGGCCGCGGCAGGCCTACCTGCTCCCCGGCGTGGAAGTCCCGCAGAGCCACGCACTCACAGCGGTCGTCCTCCAGGTTGTAGCCTGTGGTGATCTGCGGGAGGGGAGACACAGGTCAGGAAGGAGGCGGACGCGTCCACACGCACCCCTGCACCAAGGCTCGGAGACCTCAACCAGTGCACGGGCAGGCTTCTTAAAGCCGCGCCAAAAAACAAAACCAAAAACCTGCTTCAGTGAACTCTATCTTCACCAGAGAACACCAGGGAGAGTTACACGCCTGAGATAAAGGAGGTACTCTCAGAGGAAAGGCACGGCACAGGCTGTCGCTCGTCGGCCCCAACCAAACCCGGTCTCTTACTGTACAGTTACTGCCCTTAAACCCTGCCCCGCCAGCGAGCCCACAGGCAGGCCCGGCCACAGCCCTAGGAAGCAGATCTCCCAAGGCTCTCCGGTGCTTGCGAGCATTATCCTCATCTAGTGTTCGCCCACTGAGAACTCAAAGTGGAGTTTCCACTGGATACACAGAGCAAAAGGGAAAAAAAAAGGGCCCTATTTCTTTTTTTAAATGAATTTTTTATTATTTATTTCTTTTCATGCTATTTGAAAGGCAGACAGAAAATGAGATCTGCCATCTGCTGGTTTGCCACCCCCAAACGCCCACAACAGCCAGGGCTAGGCCAGGGGAGGCCGCGGAGCCAGGAGCTCAGTCCAGGCCTCCCATGTGGGTGGCAGGGACCCAGCTACTTAAGCTGCCACCCACTGCCTCCCAGGGTCTGCAGCAGCAGCAGGAAACTGGACTGCGCCTGCAGCACAGCAGGTCAAGCCACCAGCTGCAATGCCAGCATCCCACGTGGGAATGCCAGTTCAAGTCCCAGCTGCTCCACTTCCAATCCAGCTCCCTGCTAACGGACCTGGGAAGGCAGCAGATGGTGGCCGACGTATTGCGCCGCCGTCACCCATGTGGGAGACCGGGATGGGGTTTCAGGCTCCTGGCTCAGGGGTGGTGCAGTCCCCGAGGACCATCAGTATAGGCAGCACCTGCTCGTCTCGTTCTGGGACCCTGCCTTTCACATCAATCAATCAAAGGGAGGAAAGAACCAAGGGTCAGGGGAGAGTGGGGGTGGGGGAGGAGGAGGAGAGGGCAGAGCAGAGAAGGCCCTGGGACGTCCGAGGCCTGGCCAAGCAGTGTCGTCATTACCGCACCACACACGTGCCCCTGAAAACTGCTTCTGAACCCTGCACACATTTCACCCTGAAGTCAGAGGAATTCACTCCCAGGTAAGGAAATGCCGAAATCCAGTCATTATTTCCTTTCGTCCAACTGAGAGATACGAGTTCCTAAACCCACCACAAAGAAACGGAAATCCTCTAACTACACCCCAAGGCTGCCTCTCCCCAAGCCCTCCCGTTACAACGGGGGCCACAGGCACCAGGTTCCAGGAAGCGCCCACCTGCCCGACACCTTTGGCCTCTCCGCTCCCTGGCGTGGTTAAGGTCCTCACTTTTCCTTGCCGCATGTACCATGCTGCACAAACCTTCCAATCAGACTCACGGCTAACTGCACCACGTCCCCTTCCTGGGAAATCTCTCCGCTCTGCCTTCAGAAGAAAGCCAGACTCCAAGAGGCCCACATCTCCCTCAACTCAAGCCATCAGCGCACCTGCCACACCTGGCCACTGCCTGGACTCCCTTCTACCCCTGCTCTGCCTCTCTGGGGAAGCCGCCTGCGAGTGCCCGAGGCCCCGGGCTTCCCTTCCCCCGCCTGACACCATCACTTGTGCTCCTGCCCCTCCCTCCCTGTTACGTCACAGGGCCAGGACTCCTGTAAGCCTGCGTTCCAGTGCTTGGCACACAGCACCTAAGAGCTCACGCTGCCTCTGCAAACACTTGGTGAGCCCTTGCTTTCTACCTGACAGTAGCAGCGCCTTCTCCTCGGCGGCCCCGCGTCTCCCAGCCGGCCTGTAAATGCCCCCGCTCACTTTCCGACCTACTCTTTCGAGCTGGAGAATCACAGGTTCAGGACAGCCACAGTGCTAGCTGCTTCCTAGTAAGACATCAACTGCTGTAACCCAGAAGGTGACTTTAGTCTAGGGAATGACATTTAGGAACAGGCTATCTAATACTCATCTTTAAACCCCATGTGCTGGAGCCAGCGTTGTGGCGTAGCGCCACCGCTGACATCCCACAGGTACGCTGTTCAACACCTGGCTGCTGCACTTCTGATCCAGCTCCCTGCTCATGTGCCTGAGGCAGCAGAGGAAGACCACACAAGTGCTTGGGCCCCTGCACCCACGTGGGAGACCTGAAGGAAGCTCCAGGCTCCTGGCTTCTGCCTGGCCCAGCCCTGGCCATTGCGGCCATTTGGGGAGTGAACCAGCAGACAGAAGATCCCTCTCTCTGTAACTCTGCCTTTCAAATAAATAAAACTAAATCTTTTTAAAAATTTAAATAAATAAAAAACAAACCCCATGTCCCCAGAGCAACGGCTCGTTAGCCACAGGCCCGGAAGCCCTCTCCCCTTCTACTCCTCAAGCCCCCACGAGAAGCACGAGAACACGAAGGCCAAGAAGCCCCAGGATGCTGCCACTCGGTTCAGGTTCGGCTGCTGCCCAACAACTGATTCGCTGTTCAAAAGCTGACCCCAAAGTATCGCCTTGGTAACCAGGTAACAGAGAGAAAGGAGAAGACCCCGGGGCCGGGGCAAGTGTGGGTACCACCCACTCACACGAGCCCTCCAGGTTTCAGAGGTGGGGCCCGGCCACAGTGACCCCTCCTCTGCAGAGCAGACCAGACATCTGGAGGGACCAGTGCCTAATTCCTTGTGAAACGCACCTCGCAAGGGGGGCAGACCACAGTGGCCCCGTGAGGCCGGCTTCCGGGGCACTCCGGGTGAGCAGTGCCGGGGCCCTGGGCTCAGTTCCCACTTTTGCTGCTGGTCACAGGAGGAAGGTCAAAGCCCCCGGAGGTTGTCCTGGGGCCCTGAGGACCATGCGCTCGGGAAGGGAGCTCTGCAGAAACCAGGGAGATGACGGCCTGCCGTGGGGAGTGGTGGCCACGGGGCCCAGACTTGGCGAGCAGGCAGCCCAGGACACTGCTGACTGCCATCCTCCCACCCCTCCTCGCCCAGCTCAGACATGCCCCACCGCAACCGCCGGGCTCCACAGCCACCTGCCAAATGCCCATGGGAGGCCAGGTCCCAAGGGGGCAGTGGGGAAAGAACATGGGATCAGAGTGTAACAGTACAGGTGCCGCTGGGACAGCCCCCTGGGGCCTCAAGTACCTGGTGCAGGGGCAGAGCAGAGGGTGGAGCCACTGTCGATTGGGGGGGGGGGCACAGCAGTCACAGCAGGGGGCAGGCAGGCGGCTCGGCCTCCTCCAGCTACACGGGGCCTCAGCAGACTTGTAGGCCCCCGTCCTCTCTTCTGTAGCTGTGACATAGCAGGCCAGACCCACTGCTGAATCCCAGCTTAAGTTAGATGTTAAGAAGTAATATAGGCGGCCAAGTCTGTGGCGAAGTAGGTTAAGCCACTGCCTGTGATGCTGACAACCCATATAGGCGCTGGTTCAGGTCCCTATTTGCTCCACTTCTGATCCAGCTCCCTGCTAACGTGCCTAGGAAAGCCCTGGAAGGTGGCCTGAGTACTTGGAGCCCCTGAACCCATGTGGGAGACCTGGAAGAAGCTCCTGGCTCCTGGCTTCAGCCTGGCACAGCCCTGGCCATTGTGGCCTTTGGGGAGCGAACCAGCAGATTAAAGATTCCCCCTCTCTTGCTGCCTTTCCAATAAATAAATGTCTTTAAAAAAATAATGCAGGAGGAACAGCAAAATACGTACCCCTCCCCTCAATATAAAGAAGAAAAAGATCACAATACACGATCATTTTGGTGTATTTCTTTCTGGCCTTTTTCATAGACATGCATGTTCATGTTTCACATTAACTTATTCACTGAGAAAATACCATGCATTTGGGATATGAATAAAATGGACAAACAATGGCCCCACCTTCAAGGACCTTCCATTCTAACAGGTGGAGAGGGGGAACTATGACACACAAAAGTAGCAGGAAGAAACCCGGCACAGACCAGGAGGGAGCTTCGGAGGGGAGCGCGGGCCCTGGGGCAGGAGGTGTGGCTGCTGGGGGGGTGTGGGAGTCTCCATCCCACAGAGAGAAACAGAAAACCTTGAAAAAGAGCCGAGAGACGCCCCACCCCCTCCGCAGGGGCTACAGCAGTGGCCTGTGCGCTGCCCAGGCGTGAGCCTCAAGCAAGGAGACGGACTGCAGAGAACCACGCAAGGCTTCGCTAGCCTGTTTCTTACGGCTCAGCACTGCCTCCAACAATCGCCCCTAAATTCGTTTTTCCAAGGGGCTAGGCAGTCAGTTCACGTCTGCCAGCACCTCGACCCGGACCCAGGGGCTCTTCCAGCCTTTTCTGCTGCATTTCCTGGCTGCTTGCGGTTGGGAATTCCTGTTTCCAGCTCGATTCTCCGTCTCCGCTGCCACAGCGGGTTTCTGGGACGCTGCCGTTGCTGGGTTACTCTCTGCGACCTCCTCCCTCAGCGACAGGCAGGAGACTGCGCGGCCAGGGCAGAGGCACACGCAGAAGGAAACCTCTCCTTAGAGAAGCGGCCTCCGGCTCTTCCAGGGACGTCATCCCCAGCAACCGCGACTGAGCACACGGGGCCTTCGTGGAAAATGCGCATCACGAAAAAGCTGCGTGGACTTCAAGCACCCACAAGCTTCCGGAGGCGTCCTTACAGGATCTGCCGATCCAGCACGCTCGGTTTCCCGAGAACCCTTAGAGAGGGCCCCCCCACGGGCGGCAGTGAAGCCCGCGGCGCGAGCAGCAGGCCGGCCCTCGCACAGAGCTTCCCGGATCAGCAAGGCTCCAGCCAGCACCGTGCGAGCAGAAACAGAAAATGCAGCACGAGTCATCAGTTCCTTGTTTTTATTCCAAGATACACTTTTTGTTTCTTTTTTAGGGGAACATCTTTACAGTCTTAGCCAGCTCCACGGAGGCAGCACCGACACCAACAGCTGAGAGTCCGTGGGCACACGAGAGTGACAAGCACAGACGCGGGCCTGGGAGGGGCTTAGGGTTTTACTAGAGACTAAGAACTGATTTACAGCAAAGCATGCATTTTTTTAAATTTTAAAAGTAATAATAATAAAAAAGACTGTAATGACCAATCAAGTTGGGAACCAATGATCAAATCCACACAAATAGAAGAATGTTAAGTCAGAAAAGCGATTTCAAAATTTCTTTTTAATCTCAGGCTTATTATCAAATCTTATTAAAATATCTCTGAAGGAAAAAAAGAACAAAGGATATAAAATTATACTCATTAACAAAAACAAATCATAAAACATGCCACTATTTCCCAGAATCACTAATTAAATTAAGCAAATCTAAATTAAGGTAAAGACATAATTAGAAAAGTAGAACTATTCTTTCTTGCTGCAATTTAAATACTCTTACGATTCAAGAACACACTTGTTGCTAAACTTTCCCAAATCAGCAGGAGATGTTCTATCTTAGGTATCTGGCAACCAGAACGTGTGTTCTGGCCACTTAGGAAATCAGACAAAGTACTCATTTATCGCATTTCTGTATATTCTATTTACAACACTACTAATAACAACAAAGTAAACTCACACTGTGAAAGGATGAACAAAAACAGCCAACCCCGTATGCGCTAGGATATGTTAAGAACTCAAAGTCACCTGAAGTCGCCCTATTCCCACCTACAATCGTCAGGGATCTCGGCAGAGACAGCGCTTCAGCCCCTGCTGCCGCTTGGACCCCAGGGCCGTCTGAGACGCACCCAGCGCCCCTCCCTGGCGGTAGTTAGCAGTGGCCATGCACTTCTTGCTTCTCCTACCCAGCACTCCCACCTCTGACAGTGCCGCTGACCCCCACATGCAGGGGCTGAGGGCGACGTGCACACGCACACCCCAACCCCGGGGCCTGTCGGCAGCAAGAGCAAGGGGGTCAGCACAGCCCCGGATCTGTGCACAGGAAAAGAATCAGAGGCAGGCACCAGTGAAGACAGAGATGATCATGAAAGGGAAAATGAGAAAGAAGGCAGATTTTCTTCCATAAATCAGAATTTCTAAAGTAATATGAAAAAGAAATGTTGGTCTAGTCTGTGGTGCAGTAAGATAAGAAAATGAACGTGTGGGCTGGAATTATGGCTTAGCAAATAAATGGCGTCTACTGTGGTTTCTGAAAGTGGTGTGAGATGCAGCTCCCAGCTCAGAGCTCACACAGTGGCACGGCAACCCCAGCCTCCACGCGTGGGCGGCAGGCTCGGCTGCTGCCCGCTCCTGCAGCGGGGAGGAGAGGGGCGGAATGTGACAGGCAGGTGCCACGTCCACCGAGAGAGGAGCAGCTTACCAGGCCATTGGTGTGATTGCACATGTCCCAGAGCGGAATCAGAGCCAGGGTTACGCGGGAGCCATCCTCCGTGGGGATCTGGTTTTGTCGCGTCATAACAGAAGAGACTGCCCACCTACGGCCGCCAGAAAACAGTGAATTACAGGACAGCAGGAGCTCAGCATCGTCCGACCTCTCACAGAACCTCCACCCTTCTCCCACACGCCACAGGCTGGCCGCCCTCGTCACCACCGGCCACTCACTACTGACAGGGACTCGGGAGGCCAGAGGTGGGGTGGCCATGTCCAGGCCTCTGGTGGGACAGCAGCAGTGGCAAATCCTCCTCTTCCCAGGCCAACCCACCCTCTTTTTACCCCAATACTGACTCTGCGCCTACTTTAGGCTTCAATGGAAAGCAAATGATATAACTCCTTTCTGGTCAGAAAACCTCAAAGAATCCTACAAAATGTGGAGTGTGATTTTTAAAATCACATTGTAAAGTGAATTAAACCTTTTTGTTCAAAAAGAGCAAGTCCCTACTTGACACTAACCAGTCTATTGAAAAAGACAAACTATCCTAGGACCATTCACCACTGCTGCTAATCTCCAGGGTCGTCCGCTGCTCCAGCGAGCCCCCGCCACTGCAGGTTAGTGGCTACTAAGACGCTCGCTGCAGCTTCTGAAAGACCCCGTCTCCGCCCAGACGCTGTGAGAGGGCACAGCAGGTGCTCTCTTGCTGAAGAATCTCCCTCACAGCCAAGGTCCCACATTCACTTAGAACCCACCCCCCACACAGCCAAGGTCCCGCATTCACTTAGAACCCACCTCCCACACAGCCAAGGTCCCACATTCACTTAGAACCCACCCCCCTACACACCCAGCCAAGGTCCCACATTCACTTAGAACCCACCCCCCTACACACCCAGCCAAGGTCCCACATTCACTTAGAACCCACCCCCACACACCCAGCCAAGGTCCCGCATTCACTTAGAACCCACCCACCCCCCACACACAGCCAAGGTCCCACATTCACTTAGAACCCACCCCCCACACAGCCAAGGTCCCACATTCACTTAGAACCCACCCCCCAAAGACCCCCCACACCCAAGGTCCCACATTCACTTAGAACCCACCCCCACACACCCAGCCAAGGTCCCGCATTCACTTAGAACCCACCCCCCACCCAGCCAAGGTCCCACATTCACTTAGAACCCACCCCCAAAGGCCCCCCACACCCACCTGTAGTCCTCGTAGGTGAAGGAGTCCTTCAGCGGCAGCTTGTTGGCATGAGGATGGGTCTGGGAGTCGGAAGTTTTAGAAAGCAGAGGTGCAGAGAGAGAAGGGGAAAGAGAAATCAGTCAGCAGAATTTCATTATTCAGCTGCCTAAGAGATCCTAACGAGAGCCAAATGAAGCAGGCGGCGTCCAGCCGCGTGCGCGGGGATCATCGTGCTATTATGCTCTCATACATCACTGTCAACTTAATTTGTTGTGCCCAGCAGCCGCCATAAATCTGCTCCTTCATATTTCGATTCTGGAACCCAGAGACACCGTGCAAAATAAAATTTAAGGTGGACTGCCTTTTCAAAGGCCCGCGTTGTGAGCACCTGACCTAAGCATTAGCGCAGAGCCCCCAAGTCAGGGGCGGGTCCTGGCCCCTGAAAAGATTCCCGACCTCTTCTCCTACCAGTGAAAGGAACTCTAACCAACGGGAAGTTCTCATTTATATCAGACTTAAACCATCCGAGGGGAGTCGGAGTCGGCGCCTGCGTGCGAGCCGGGGATGGAGACGAGCGCAGTTCAGCGGGGTCGTGACACATCTGACAGGTGAGACACAAAGCCACCAGCAGGTCTACACGCCATCTTCCCTTAACTGCACGGATGAACACTTGGTAAAAACATCCAAAACTTCACACTACTGAGAAAACTGTATGCATTCCCCTTCTGTCTTCACAGCTGCCCCAACCCCGCCCCGACTTCTCAATCACTTAAAAATTTGTCTCAATTAAGAAATCCAAAGCTGTTCTAACAGCGCGGTGTTAATCTTGGGTTTCAATGACAGTGTCAGAGAGAGACCGCGGCGAGCGGCGGCAGGAAGGCGTTCCACGGCGGCTAATGCACGCGGCTGCGGGCAGCCGGCTCTTCCTCTGGACGTGCGGGCAATTCATCATCGCTCACTGTAACGCACGCGCTGGCACGGCACGCAGGACAGTAGGGGATGAGGTAAAAGTGGCTCAGGCCGTAAATCAATTAGGAAACAAAAGCTTGTGCTCAGTGGGCAATTTTAGGCAAATCATACACTACAAAAGGCCGCCACTGGGCGCTGGCGCCTAGGGCCCGCTCCCCCCTCTGGTCTTTAGCCACGTTTTAACCCTTTGGAAGGAAATTCAAAACACAAATATATATTCATGCTAATTTTTCAAGCATGCGTCTGTGATACCAAAAGTGAAATTAGAGGAGATTCCATTCAAGGCGCTGTCTGCCAGGAACTCCCGTGGGGGGATGGGCGTGGACAGTACAGCCAAGGGCAGTGGGGAATCACCCACCGGCAGGGGCTTCTCTCCCTGCTTGGTAGGCAGGAAAACAAAGCTTTGTTCCATCTTCCATTCAAATATGAGGCTTAGCCTCAACAGTGCTCGGCTTTTTCCTGAGAAAGTACAAATCAGCAGGTGCCACTCCTCCCCCACAGCTAAGCACTGGAAGGCCGTGCGACGGAAAAACCTCGAGATTATAAAGAAAAGGAATTCTGCTAAAAATTGCCTTCCACTATACTAAAACAGAACTGCACTGTGAGACTGACCGACTGGGAGCGTGGCGAACCCGGCGCTCTTCAAACCCTAGGAGGCACGAAGGCACGTCTGCTATTCTCAAGTATTTCAATTCATCTAAACTATGGAATTTACCATGGTATTTGAAAGTCAGTAAATTCTAATGCTAAATCCCACAAGCACTAAATATCAAACACATACCCCCCCAAAAAGTTGGACTTATTAGAAATACAGAAAAGATGACAATTTTCAAACTGGAAGTGTCGACTCTCAGCATGGCTCCGACACTGGAACCTGCTGAAACGGCCGAGGGCCCCGCCTCACCCACGCGGCACCTCCTCGCGGCCCAAGAGAAGGGCAGCCTGCTCTCCCACACGTCCCCCTCCCTCCGACCTGTGCACATCTCTTACCCAACATGGAAGTTCACACTCACAGTCCCGAATAAGTCATTAAAAAAAAAAAAAAAACTCAAAAAAGAGATTAATTCTGAAGACGACCTGGGCTGTTTGGTTATGTAATATTCTAGAATCTGTTAGAAATGGTTGTTCTTATTTAAAAAACAGGGTGCGAGTTCTGTCCTGCCACTGACAGGCTCCAGGGCCCACGGGCAGCTCTGCAAGGCGAGCCAGGCCCAGCTACAGGGCTCTCACTACCGTGGCACCAGCGCCACCTGCTGGCCCCGGGGCGGAGCTCGGGAGTTGGTTCCCAGGGCAAGGCCTCTGCAGCAATTCAGTGCAAACCCAAACTGGGTTTATCAGAAACTGGCTTCTGTTTCAGCTTTATGGCATCTTTAAAAAAAAAAAAAAAAAAAGAAGGAAGGAAGGCAGGCAGGCAGGCCAGCCTAATCTACCTCTAAAAATTACTGCAATAATAGTTTTTATGATTGTTAGGACTCAAACCGGCACTCTGATACTGGGTGCTGGCATTTCACACAGCAGCATAACAAGGATCCTGAAACACTCAAACAACAAAAATGATCTGAATGTGAAAAAGTTAATTCTGAAAACATATTTTCACTTATTCTAAAACAATAAGAAAGGATAAGACAAATGTCCACGCCACACAATTTTCATCCAAAAGCTCGGAGTAGAATTGTTTTTGAAGAAACACCAAGCCTTTCTCCTGCTGACCTAATCATGGTTTAAGAACCCATCTTACAAACACTCGACTGCTCTGGAGTTATCTCAACGCTCCTAAGACACCCTTGGAGGAAAGGCCTTCAGCTGACTTTATGCAGTAGACAAACGGGCCTTCCGCAGCTTGCAGGGCACACTCTTGGAGAGCTCTTGTTGATCCTGGCAGCCTTTCCCCCAGGAAGAAGTTCCTACCCCGTACTTGAAAAATAAAATCTAAAGGCCAGCATTGCGGCATAGCCAGTAATGTGGCCACCCTCGATGCCAACAATCCATGTGGGCGCTGGTTCATGTCCCGGCTGCTTTACTTCTGATCAAGCTCCCTGCCAATGGCCTGGGAAGGGCAGCGGGGGACGGCCCAAGTGCTTGGGCCCCTGCACCCGCATGGAGACCAGGAAGAAGCTTCTGGCTCCTGGCTTTGGCCTGGCCCAGCCCTGGCTGTTGTGGCCATCTTGGGAGTGAACCATAGGATAAAAGATAGATCTCTCTCTCTCTCTCTGTAACTCTGCCTTTCAAAATAAATAAATCCTTTTAAAAAATAGAATGTAAAAATGAAAACAGAAAATTCACTCTTGAGCAGCCAAACTGGTCTTGGGTGTGGACGCTTCTAAGACACAGATACCCAGGGACTGAGTGAGTGGCCACCCCAGACAATGGGGCGGAACCCCCTCCCTCCTCGGTGAGGGGTCACAAAGCACCACCTCCCTGCACCCTGCCCCCACCCCCCCGTGCTGTTTAGACAACAGCCACTGATTCCTGCAGATTTTTACAGTGACTGATATTTTTACTTCTTGGGCATAATAAATGGTGAAAGTCGAGGAAATAAACAGCTGCCACAGCTCATGACCAGACCCGAAGCACAAAGTCTGTTTTTAAAAGAGGATCCTGGCTGCACTCGCTCTGCCCTCAGAAGCAGGCACACCACGCGAGACAGCAACACTGCAGCTCACGCACGATGATCACTATGTTTGGGAAAGATTAAGAACTAAAATTGTTTGTTTGGCTTCAATAAAAAGGAGCAATATTGCTAAATATGTAAGTATGACATTTTGAAGAATTTACCATATTGCATGGGTCTGGTAGCTATGCTTAAGGAAATTAAAAACCACAAGAGTCAGCATATTTGATCCTTATTAAAGTTCTGTCTTGAACTATCACTCAAATGAAACAAAAATAAACCCAGAAGAAATTTAAATAAAACCTATGGATTATAAGTGTTTGAAGATGAAAAAATGAACAATATTCTGGCTCTAAAAAATTGATTTAGCATGCAGCTTCTCTTTATAGTCCCTTGATAAAAATGAAATCTCCCTAACAAACACTTAATAAAACCTGTCAATATCTCTGGAAAGAAAAATGACACAAATGCATTAAGTATTAAATACCCTTGGAAAAAGTCACATATTCCATGAATTTTTGATGTACTATCTTGACATTAATGTAAAACCTTGATATTTATAATTGACAGATATTTAATAAAGTATAAGAGAAGACGACGGCAGCGTGGCATGCAAATTTTTCAGGCTGATCAGAAACAGGAGATACAGACGCGCACTTACACTAAATAAACAGTTAATATGCGCTACGCGAGTCTTATCTCAAGCTCACGCAACACACCTTTGTAAAGAACCGAAATAAAGAGAATTCACTATTACACGTGTCCCTAACTCGGAAAAATCTAGGAGGTGAAACGGCTTTAAAACACTCACAGCTCTGCATAGGAACTAAATGCATTTGAGCAGAGGGCTTATTTTAACATTTAAAAACAATAAGCAGCCGGCATCGCGGCTCAACAGGCTAATCCTCCACCTAGCGGCGCCGGCACACCGGGTTCTAGTCCCGGTCGGGGCGCCGGATTCTGTCCCGGTTGCCCCTCTTCCAGGCCAGCTCTCTGCTGTGGCCAGGGAGTGCAGTGGAGGATGGCCCAAGTGCTTGGGCCCTGCACCCCATGGGAGACCAGGAAAAGCACCTGGCTCCTGCCATCGGATCAGTGCGGTGCGCCAGCCGTGGCGGCCATTGGGGGTGAACCAACGGCAAAGGAAGACCTTTCTCTCTGTCTCTCTCTCTCACTGTCCACTCTGCCTGTCAAAAAAATAAATAAATAAAAACAATAAGCATTTTTAAAATAAAATAAAGGTAAGAAGTGCTACCACAAATACGTGGGTGTTTCAAAATGTTCATGGGAAATGGAATAAAAAGAGAAGTTTATTTGGATGCAAAAAAATCTTGGAATCTATGCATACGAGGGGTCTTCAAAAAGTTCATGGAAAGCTGCATTATGAAAAAACTATGCCTGGAGCTCAAAATTCTGTTGCACCAAAATAAAACTTATCTTTTAAATCCTTCTCCACGAAGCTTCCCGAGTTACGCTCTGACATGGAGAGGCAGCTCCTGAAACAATTCTCAAACACGGCTGCTCTGAGCAAGGCTCCCAAACTCCAGCAGGGGCAGGCGGCTTGGGGTGCACAACGGCCTCCGAGCCCTGGGCATCCTCAGGACCAGGCCCCCCACCGGACCCGGGTGGGCACACCGCATCGCGCCTCCACACATCCTGATGGGAGCCCGCGCAGGTCACCAGATCCTAGACATTGTGTTTTTAGAGAATTTATCCTCTGCCCCGGCACAGCATTGAGGATTAATTTCAAATACACAGACACAGCCAAACAGAAGCTGCAGCTGTACCTGGCCTGTCCTGCAACCACTCTAACACTGTGCTTTACTTCGCAAGCACCTCTGAGAACAGCCCGGCTGGGGCTGAGCAGCCGCGGACAGACATCAGCTCCAGTGACGGTTCATCCCGCCGATTCCTCCGGCCATGGGCTCGGCCACAGAACCGTGCGTGCTACATCTGGGGTGCACTGCAGAGACATGGCCCTCGCCCCCGAGAGCACTGGGCAGGAGGAAGAGAGGCGGCACGCAGCTCTCCTGACCCTCCCCCCTCCCTAGCAGTACTCCCCTCGCAGGGAGGGGAAGAGGAAAGAGAGGTGGCGCAGGGGAAGCAGCAGGAAGAACTGGGAGTGGGAAGGAGAAAGCTGAGCAGCACGGAGGAGCAGGAGACCCGCGCCCGGCACCGGCAGGTTTCCCGGATGAAGGTGAATCGGAAGCAGCGAGCAGGACGGCCCAGTCCTCGCTGCCTGTCTCTTGTTTTCCAAGTGGACGCAGCACAGCTGAACACAACCACCAACCGCAGAACATCGGTGCGGCCGTGATGACCGTCAATCAGAACCAAAGCGTGGTCACAGACCCGGCTAGGGGCAGCCGTGATGACCGTCAATCAGAACCAAAGCGTGGTCACAGACCCGGCTAGGGGCAGCCGTGATGACCGTCAATCAGAACCAAAGCGTGGTCACAGACCCGGCTAGGGGCAGCCGTGATGACCGTCAATCAGAACCAAAGCGTGGTCACAGACTCGGCTAGGGGCAGCCGTGATGACCGTCAATCAGAACCAAAGCGTGGTCACAGACCCGGCTAGGGGCAGCCGTGATGACCGTCAATCAGAACCAAAGCGTGGTCACAGACTCGGCTCTTGAGGGAGAAAAATCAATTGTGAAGACTTTTATTTTTAAACACAGATTACAGCCAATTCTTTGGGGAATTTTTCATCACAAAGTTCTTTGAATTCACTCAATAGGACCAAATAAAAATTTAATTGCATCAATACACATTAAATTAGGATTTTCTGCTGTTCACTCGTACATATAATTTTTCAACAGCAACTATGTTTTTCCCTACAATTAGAATAAGAAGATGAGATTAGTGGAGAAATAACATTGTTCAACAAATCTACGGAATGACTTTAAGATGGATGAACTGGGTTTTTTTCCCCATTGGAAGGCTTGAAGCTACAACCTACTTGAGTTTTGAATTTAACTGGAAATTGTTGAAATACTGCAAAAGATATGGCCCTGTAACAATGGTTTCATCAGTCACCATGTATATACCCTGAAGACACATAAACAACTGTTAACCAAAGTCAGTCACAGCCAGCATTTCTACCGATCACATATTCACTCAACAAGCACCTACTGACCTAGAGGAAAGTTGAAGGCAGTTTAACACTAGAAACGTAATTCATTGACAAATATCCTATTTACTGAGCGTCTCTGTTAGGTGCCCGTGACTGGCAGAGGAAAACGGAACTCCCCACTCTCGGAACCAAATGGTCCCCAGACACCCGCCCACCACACTCCCACTCACCCAGGCAGCCTGCACTCGCCTTCGAAAAGCCCAGGACCTTGCTGGATGTGCCCAGTTCCCTTCAGACAAGCTACTTCCAGCCTCCTGGAGGACCTGACCCCTGCTTTCACACACTGCTGCACCAAACAGCGCAGGCCACTGACCTCAGGACGCTAAACTATGACCAAGGCTCGGCTCGGCACAACCAGCTTCCTTGTAGCTCCTCCACCTGGAAACAAACAGGGTGGTAAAAGCAGTCACTGTTTCCAGGTATCTGCACCCAAAAGCAGGCTGAGTCCTGCTCATCGGCCGCGCACTGCACTGCTTTATTCCTGCTGTATTCTCACTCCAGCTGTTCCAGGTTTCCGTGATGCAGGGGAAATTCGCGGCTCCCTGCTTAAACCAGTCACGCCTCGCAGCTGTTCATCCGAGGAGAGCATCACAACCACAGCAACGCAGAGCTCCACGCCAGGGTGTAGACGGAGCACACTTTGAACAATGAGCGTGCTCCACACCAGGGTGTAGACGGAGCACACTCCCCCCCCACAGAACAGGAATGAGCGTGCTCCACACCAGGGTGTAGACGGAGCACACTTCCCCTCCACGGAACAGGAATGAGCGTGCTCCACACCAGGGTATAGACGGAGCGCACTTTGAACAGGAATGAGCGTGCTTCACACCAGGGTGTAGACGGAGCACACTTTGAACAGGAATGAGCGTGTTTCACACCAGGGTGTAGACGGAGCGCACTTCCCCATCACGGAACAGGAATGAGCGTGCTCCACACCAGGGTGTAGACGGAGCACACTTCCCCATCACGGAACAGGAATGAGCGTGTTTCACACCAGGGTGTAGACGGAGCACACTTTGAACAGGAATGAGCGTGCTCCACACCCAAGAGCGTGTTGTGTCTCCAGAGAGAAAGCAAGAGGGGAGACGGGCTATTAAACACGGGCCTCTGAGAGGCACGGTGTGCAAAGCACTCTGGCGAACTCCACGTACACGTAACTTAATCATCAGGATCCCTGTGTAACAGGCAGCATCCTTAGCCACCTTCTACCAACAGGAAAACCAAGGGGCACAGACGTTGCCGGTCTGCCCCAGTCCCACCGCTCACAATGAGCAGGCTGGGACAGACCTCTCTGGAGTGCAGGCGAAGTTGCCCTACTTTTCCCTAAGTAAAGCCTGTGTGTTCTAACACGGTAAATACAGTCTTGCTGAGAGCCTACAAAAATGCCTGGGAAATGCTGCTCTCGTTTAAAAGCCACTGAAGAGACTGCTCAAGCCACCGTAAGCTGAGAGACCAACAGCACCAGCAAAGCTGAGACTAAAGCTTACTTTGTTACTTCCCAAAGCACCGCGTGCAGGCCCGCGTCTCCATCTCCAGCCGGAAGGCGTCCAGGCGCCCTGCAGACGTGGCCCAGCTGCCTCTCTTGCACACACGAGAACTGCCAAACACCTGCAGAACGCACGCTCCCTGCCTCAACCACACTTTAAACACGGAGGCCACAGCGCAACTCACTTCTGGTATTTTCTTCACTGGAGGCATGCCCCATAACTGGCGTCCCAATCACATCCAATATTGCATTATCTGGAGTTCCTATCATTTTCATGATGACTCCAATGTCCCTAAGACACCCACGCCTTTCAATCATTAAACCAGCATATCTCCAAGGTCTGCACCGCACTATCTTTTGGGCCACTTTCAACTCTGCTGGTTGTCATGCTGTTAGGGAAATGACCTTTGGCCCCTAGAACATTCAGCCTTTAGAGCTAAAAGTAGAAGCTGATGAGTAGCTGGTGAGAAAGGAACCCTGGGAGCACACCACAGACCTGAGAGCCGGGAGGCATGGCACTGCCGGGGTTCTCACTAACACTCGCATGCCACCGCCCAGCAGGCCGCCACAACTGGGCAAGCAGCTGGCACGGCTCATTCTCACGGCCTCCCTTCAGCTCCACACACCACCCACACCCTGTCACCAGCTGCCCTGAGTTTACTCTGGCAAATCCCACCGATAACGACGCTCCAGGGGAAAGGTGCTGCTGGCTGCTCGAGGCAGGGTGAGGACAGGGCTGAGAGCACAGCCCAGGGCCCCGCTCCCCAGTGAGGACGCCACGCACAGCCCACGAGCCCGGTGGCACCAGGCAAGGCAATCACTGGTTACTCACACACCCTCCTCTCCTCTGCTCCTGCTCCAAGAGTGTTCAAGAGGCACGTGTCACAGGAAATCCCCAGCGCTGTCATCCCAGACAGAGCAAGATTACAAGTATTCTCACCTAGAGGACACAGACGTCCAGACTTCTGAGCAAGGTGCAACAAAACTGTACTACAGTCACTGATAAGGAGCTATGGTTCTGGGGACTGGGATGGTGGCACAGCGGGCTAAGCCACCTCCTCTAACACCCACATCCCATATGAGCGGCCCGTTCAGGTCCCAGCTGCTCTACTTCTCGTACAGCTCCCTACTAATGTGCCGGGGAAGGCAGCAAAAGGAGGCCCAAGCACCTGGCCCTGCCATCCAAGTGGGAGATCCGGATGGAGTTCCTGGCTCCTGGCTCCAGGCTGGCCCCGCCCTGGCTGGGGAGTGAACCAGCAGATGGAAGATCAATCTCTCCCCCCCCCCCCCAACTCAGCCTGCAATTTTTTTTAAGAGCTATAGTTCTGAAAAGTCTAAATAACCTTTTTTGTACCTTTTGAAAAGGGAAATGTCAAACACATTACCCTCCGCTCAGACAAATAAAACAATCTCAGCACTACGATAAAACGCCTCCTTGAAAACCGACGCATGGACCCACAGGGTGCTGATGAGTGCGTCCCTGCGGCAGCTGCTCCCAGGGCCTGAGTGGCAACCAGACGCCCAGGTCTTGGGGTGAGGCAGCTTAGCGTTTTCTTCTCCATCAAGCAGAATTATTCTAGATTCATCTTAGGTTAAGACAAAGTCCTACTCTCATTTCATTAAGAGTTCAAAACAGGCACCAGAACTCTCCAAAGCAGTGTTCTACGTCACACGAACGTCACACGTTATGCACGTACACGCACACACATTACGCACGTGCACACACGTTACGCACGTACACGCACACACGCAGGCACACGCGGGCACACGCAGGCACAAAGCCTCCAGGCTATCGCCGGTACTTGCTGCTTGTTTTCCGTTAGCATCTACATTCCTTAGAAAAAACCATGAGGAAAAACGCTTGTGTTAAGTGCCGCTGCAGACTGACTCTGCTCCGAAACAACGGAGGCCCGGGACCCCGGAGAGAGGACCCGCACCAGGCCTTCCCTGGAGGAGATGCGAGTCGACTACTTCCTCCTCTGCCTTACACCGCCTCCACTGAGCGCTTCACGATGGACGGTCCCAAGTGGGGCTCGCGCTCAGGTTTCTCAGCAGACACCACCGGACGTTCTAAGAGCAAGGCCATTTTGCGGAACAGCCCGTTTCTGTAAACCAGTTTCCCAGGAAAGAAGTTGAATCAGTGCGTGTCTCTCAAGCACCATCTAAACAACAGATACTTGTTCACCTGGAACTGAAAGCAAGATATCCAATATAGTGACTTAAACTATTTTTAGATAGAAAATGCTGTTTGGCTATAGATGAGAAAATGTTTAAGAATTACGTTTGGAAAGCCAGGCCCGCTGGCTCCTAAGCCAAGGCCCTGGAAGTCGGGGAGCACCCACATTCAGGGGACTGGAACGGCAGCACCCAGGAGTCCAGGGAAGCATGAACGCTGGGCTGTGAGAAAAGCCATTGACACCAGTGAACTGGGGGTCCCTGGAGACCTGTGGAGGGTGGGGGAGGAGGAGATGCTGGTGAAGCGGAGGCTGTGGGGCTGCCGGAACTCTCCAGCGTAGTATATTCTTGACCAGTGCTGGGGTAAAGACAGGACATAGAGGAACAGACTATGAACCTGGGGCAAAAAGCTAGGACAGAAGGGAAAAATAAAAAAGATGGAAGGGGACCATGCCCACAAAGTCGCCAGGCTTCTGACCCGGCCACCCCAGGCGCCAGGTGAGCCTCCCAGGGAAGGCAGAGACGGAGACGGGAGGCTGGGAGACGCTCCTGTCACATGGCCCTGCTTTCTCAGTGGAGCAGCTGAGCTGCAGAGACCCAGAAACAATGCCCGGGTGTGCCGGTGAAGCCGACTTCACGATGCTGCAGAGCCCAGGACAGGAGCTGGGGCACCGGGTGACCGGGATCGTCCATGCAGCCAAGTCCATGGTGAAACAACTGGGAATGCTGCAGGGGGCCGCTCCACAGCGCCAGGCAGGGCAGGGAGCCACCTCGCCCACCAGAGAGCCCCTGTGTGCACGCCAACCTGCAGACCACACGCAGCAACACTCGGCTTGCTGAACTGGAGTCCCGCTCTACACAGTGAAAGGTTAGCAATGGCAAGCAGCGTGCTCCCTCCGGAGGCAGGAGCCACAGCGGCCCAGTGCAGTTTGTCAGCAAGACAGGCCTACACATGAGCTGAGGAGCTGCTGTCTGTCCCAACAGAGCCTGCAGCTTGAGTCCGGCCCCACGTCCAGCCAGTTTCAGTGCAACGCTGGCACCAGCTTTGAGTGCGGACGACCTGGAGCCAAGTGCCTAGGCCCGCGGTGCTCTGCAGAGCCTTCTCTCAAAGAGCAGGCCTCGTTCTGTGTCAGCTTGCTCATCCTCAGCTCTCACCACACTGGCTTTGTCCGTGGCAGGTGCAGAGGGGGTCATCCGCCTCCGACCACGCCAGCGGGTGCCCTGCTTCAGGCCAAGGTGACCTCAGTCTCAGGGCTGGTCAACAGCAGCCCAGTTGCCTCTTGCGCGGGAGACGCAAGAAAACGTGGGGTTTGATGTCGCCTCAAATCACTCGGGCTGTAGGAGATAGTGCAGAAAAGAAACCTCTCCTGACGCACTTAATGAATCTTCCGTGAAAGGGGAAAATCTGCTCCCCATCTGCGCTTCCAGACACACAGCAGAGTGACATTTCCAACGTAGGTTTTTCTACATCATTAGTTTTGTCAATTAAGACTCCATGCTCAGCACAATGACCACTGTATTTTCTAGTCACCTCTTACTTTCTAAAGAAAAAGCTGCAAAATCTGTAAAGAATCTTAAATTATTTGTCTCTAAAAAACCCTGACTGGAGTAACTTCCCCCTTCCCACTGACTTGCGGGCGAGACACGGCTGAAGATGCCCTCCCTGTAAACCGTCTCACGACCTCCAGAGGCCTCCACGCTGCCCCTCGTTCACACGGCACGGCACTCACTCACGCACCAGTCCAGGTATCTGCAGCACGCCCCCCCCGAGTGAAGTGCAGAAGAGACAGCAGGACAGAGCTGGCTGCTGCCTGTGTCTGGTGGATGCCACACACTGGCACACACAAATGGGACGACAGCAACGGAGAACAGGCAACCGGGGACAGGTCTGGAACAAACGCTGAGGCTGAGAGCTGAGCCAGGGTGAGAAGGGCCCGGCAGAGGCCTCCCGCTGGGCCAGAGCACAGGCGCCGGGAAATCAGACACAACCCACGGTCACCCCACTCCCTCTTTCCCCAGAAGCCGCAAGCTCAGCTCGGAGGAAAAGGAAGAGACTGCCTATCCGTCTTGTGGTAATTACTGACCAATGTGTAAATTGCTTTTTAAATTCTTTTTCAAACGCTTCATCCTTAATTTTAAAAAAGGCGGGGGGGGGGGGGGGGTGCTGTGGCGTAGGAGGCTAAGCCTCTGCCTGTGGCACTGGCATCCCACATGGCTAGGGAGGATGTTCCAGTTCATGTCCCGGCTGCTCCTCTTCCGATCCAGCTCCCTGCTGTGGCCTGGGAAAGCAGTGGAAGATGGCCCGAGTCCTTGGGCTCCTGCACCCACATGGGAGACCTGAAAGAAGCTCCTGGCCAGGATCAGTGCGGATCGGTGCAGCTCCAGCTGTTGTGGCCAATCAGGGAGTGAACCATCAGATGGAAGACCTCGCTCTTGCTCTCTCTGTGTAACTCTTTCAAATAAATAAATCATTTTTTTTAAAAAGGTATAACGAAATAAAAGTGACACTGTTGTTACATTCTTGTGAGAGCAAATAAACGTGCAACTGTAAACAGGAAAGGGAACAAATGTTAAAAACTTTCAAATAATAAAGGTGACGTCATAAAAATGCTGATTTTATCTGAGACGCACTAAAGCCCTTCTGCATCCTCAATGCTACTTTTTTTTTTAAACTTTATTTTATTTGAAAGGCAGCGTCACAGAGAGACAGACAGACAGAGCTTCCACCCACTGGTTCACTCCCCAAATGGCTACAATGGCTGGGGCTGGGCCAGGCGGACGCCAGGAGCCTGGAATCCCATCCAGGTCTCCCATGTGAGTGGCAGGCACCCAAACACTCGTCTCCCATCACCTTCCCAGGCCCATTAGCAGGAAGCTGGATTGGAATTGAGCGCCTAGGATTTGAACCAGTGCACGTATGGGATGCCAGCCTCACAGGTGGTAACTTAACTCATTGCACCACAACACTGGCCCCTTCAATGGAATCCCAAAGCTTCCTGTAAAAAAAAAAAAAAAAAGATTTATTTATTTTTTCAAATGGCAGAGTTACAGAGAGAGAAAGAGATCTTCCATCCACTGTTTCACTCCCCAAATGGCTACAATGGCTGGGGCTGGGCCAGGATCCTGCAACTCCATCCTGGTCTCCCAGATGGGTACAGGGGCCCAAGCACTTGGGTTGTCTTCCACTGCTTTCCCAGGAGCATTAGCAGGGATGAATCAGAAGTAAAGCAGCCAAGACTTGAACCAGCACTCAGCTGGGACGCTGGCATCACAGGCAGTGGCTTAACCCATCGGCACCACAAGAACGGCAAAGCTCCCTCCTCCACTCACCAAACCACCACTAAGTGTCTGCTGTGTGAGATGAGCTCCCTGCTCTCAAGAAGCTATGACGCTGTAGCAGGAGTCCAGATGGCAAAATATCACTCCAGGATACACAGTTGTACAGCCGTCGCAGGGGAGAGGCTCAGGTGCCGCTGGGGAGAGCGCACCTGACAGTGACCCACGAGGAGGCGTCACGCAGGCCAGGTCTCAAAGACGGAGGAAAGGAAAACGCCAAGGGACAGCAAGGGCCAGGAGGAAGGGCTCACGCAGGGACGCTGTCCCAAGCACAATAACAGGCGAAAAAGCACAAAGCTGAGGGCACCCGAGGACGGGGGTGCAGAGCCACCGCAGGCGCCCCGAGCAGCAGCACGCAAACCCCATGCCGAGCTCGCTGGCAGCAGAGAGGCTGTGAGCGTCCTGGCAGGACAGACTCCTGGAACGGCGGAGCCGTCTGCAGTAAAAGTGACCATGGAATAGTAACCACATAGGACGAGGGCAGGGCAAAGGCCGGGAGGGGGTGAGAGTGTGGTAAACACCACACGCCTGAAATGACTAAGAACCCAGACCAGCCTGGTCAGCGGCTGGCCTGGAACTGGGCCTGTCCAGTGGAGCGCCGTGGCCAACCCTGACCTGGAAGCAGATCTTCCTGGCTGCACCTTCCAGCCAGCCACACCTCGACCGCAGAGATCATCAATGTGTGTCACGAAGCCTCTAAGAAACAAGTGTTTAGAAACTATGAACTTCTGGGCTCTGAATCGCCTGCACGCTGCTTGTCCCCCACGGCACACTCACGGCGGGCTGGCTGTGCCCCTGCCCTGTGGCCAGCAACTCAGCAGACGCGAGTTTCTACCTTTCTACTGCTGAATGCGTGTGCAGGAAGAGGCGGGGCAGTCCAGCAGCAGGAGGGACAGAGGGACGGGGCACAGGGGAGCTGAGAGGGGACGGGAAGCAGCCTGGAGACAGACACGGGGATGTGGTCAGTCAGCGGCAGGTGACACAACTGCTCGTCCCTGCTGTCCCCACGCAGGCGGGACACTGCTGTAGTCACTGTGGACATGGCCAAGTTCTCTGAACAAGGACACACTAGTGACACTGACGAGGGACGTTTCCACACACGGCCTCACCAGAACCAGGGCCAGCACAGGAACCAGCGGGACCTCTTCACCTCCCACCACTTAGGAAAATCGGGCAATCTGAGGCCTCCATAAGGCCCACCTTCCACACTGAAGGATCTATTTCGGTCCCCTCAATTCCACACTCCTGTGTTCCTTCTCCGAAACAGATGAACGCCGTGAAGCTAAAGGAAACGGTAAGCTCTCCTGGAGCGGCTCCAGCACAAGCCCTCGCTCGGTGCCGGCCTGAGCAGGACGGTGCTGTCGGGGTGACGCAGCCCGGCCTTCGGCCCAGACCTGCAGGCCTTGGGGGGCGCCCAGGAAACACTGCTCCTGCAAGATTCCCAGGTGACTTGACCTGAGCTGAAATGCAGGCACAGGAACTGCTGGCTGCCACCACGGAGGCCAACCGTAGAAACGTCTGCTCTCCGACTACAGCCCACGGGGACAGGGCGCACGCAGGCGCGTGGTGGCCAAGGGAGGCTGGGGGAAGCTGGGGTCTCTGGCCCCTGTGTCCAGATCTGCCCATGTGAGGTTCTGTGTTACCAAAGTGGAGCGAATCAAACTCCCACGCTCCTCCTCCAGCTAGCTGGCACTGTCTCACACTTCTACCGTATGCACTGTATCTCGTAATTTTTTAACAAGGGGTGGTGGCAGTCAGAAAGGTCCCTGGAACCAATGCCAGAGGTCCTGGCTAACTGCTCTCCCTTGGGCTGAGAGGCCTCTGGCCTGACCTAGCACACGTCTTCAACAGACGTGTCTGAGGTCCAAGCTCCTGGACACACTACCCCAGCAGCACCCTCCCCACACACACACACAGCATACCTGCTTCACCTCCCAGTGCCAGCGGCCCAAACCTGCCTGTGTGCCTGAATTTCACTACTGTCTATAGCAGCTCATTAAAAAATAAACACTGAGGATGGCATAGTAGCATAGTGGGTTAAGCTGCTGCCTACAATGCTGGCACCCCATATGGGTGCCGGTTTGAGTCCCGACTGCTCCACTTCTATGCCAACTCCCTAATGATGGCCTGGGAAAGCAGTGGAAGATGGTCCAAGTGCTTGGGCCCCTGCACCCACATGGGAGACCAGGAATTCCTGGCTCTTGGTTTCAGCCTGGCTCAGCCCTGGCCGTTGAGGCCATTTGGGGAGTGAACCAGTGGATGGAAGATCTCGCTCCCTCCCTCTCTCTCTCTCTGTAACTCTGCCCTTCAAGTAAGTAAAATAAATCTTTAAAAAATAATAACAGTAAACATTAATATTTACTGAGTGCCTGCTATGTTCTGGGCACATAAAATATTGCAAATATTTGCTACATGTCAACAAACTTAAACCTCACAATAACCCTGGTGAGGTACGACTCTCACCTCCATTTGACAGGTAAACTAAGGCTCAGAAAAAACTTCCCTGGGTCACCCAGCTGGTAAGTGAAGAAGATCCTGAATCCCTTCACCTAACCACACCATCTATATCTATCTCTACACGAATGTAGCACATCTAATACTCAATGAGGAGTCCTAAACATTTTTTAAAAAGGAAAATGTCACCTTCCCTCTCAGTAACAGCTGCCACATGCATGAACTGTGCTTCCTAAGTTCTACCTCCCATAATGAGCCTAAACAGCACAACCACTTTACTAAGCCCTGTGCACTGAAACGGTCAGCTTTCTGGAGACCGGACAGGTGTAAGGGCCGCTGGCCCGCAGTGAAAACAGTGCAAGACAAATCCCTTCTGTCTGACCAATGTCCAGCTAACCATGACCTGTGTGCAAAGAACCCACAGAACACCGTAGAGCCAACTCGCTCTCTGAGCCGAGTCTTCTGTGCAGGGGCAAAGCCGGGCTTTCAGTTTCCTCTGAGGCCGTAACCGGAAAGTCTGCAAAGCCATCACAGCAGAAACTACATCAAGCTCTCTGGAAGGGAGAGACTGGAAGGGAGGGGGAGACTCTCTTCAGCAGAAGCCAGCCCATTTATATTCATGCTTCAAACGTGGCTTTTAAGGCACCACATAACAAGACCTTATTCCATATGTTAAGATATCCCTTGTAAAGCTCCTGGTAATTAATGTAGTGAGTTTTGTTCTCAATAAAAGGCTAGGAGCACGGGTGTGGGATGGCCATGATTTCTGCGGCATTCTCATCGCGTCCGTGAGGATTAAGGAGATGGATCACGCTACAGCTGCGAAAAGCAAAGCAAGACGCTCCTAGAGGCAAACATCAGCAATGTCTTCCCATCCTATGCTAGGCCAGGTACCCAGCTCCAGCCAGCCAGTTTTTTGTTCGGGGGGGAGTGCAATGGCTGTCCTGTGCCTCACTGGTCCAGCCTGGACAGCCAAAACTACAGGCATCACCCAAAATAAAATACTCTCAGCTGAGAACCTAAGCACTGCCTGCTTGTTTCTGAGAGGCAGAGAGAGAGAGAGAGAGAGAGGAGAGAGAGAGCAAGCTCCCACCCCTTGGCTCACTCCCCAAGTGCCTGCAAGGGCTTGGACTGGGCCAGGGCTGAAGCCAGAAGCTGGAACACAATCCAGGGATCCCACGCAGGAGGGAGGGAACCAACTGCTGCTGTCTGCCAGGATCTGCATCAGTAAGAAGCGGGAGTCAGAGCCGGAGCTGGGACTCCAACCCAACGACTCTCCTGTGGCACACGAGCTTCTGAACCACGAGGCCAAACACCTGCTTTCAAGAATGCTTACAGAGCAAATAAAAACACTACCTTTAAAAATAAAACTGATGAATCAGACTTCATTGAAGTCAAGGACTTCTACCCACCCAATCACACCACTAGGAGAATAACTAGGAGGCCAGCCCTTGGACAAGACCCACACCCAGAAGAAAACACCAAATCACCATCAGGCAATGTGGGCGGGAATAAGGAGTTTCTGTGTAATGTAGACTTCCCTCTGGGCTGATGAAAAAGTTTGGGAAACACGCAGTGGTGACGGCTACATCACATTATGAATGACGGCTACATCACATTATGAATGACGGCTACATCACATTATGAATGACGGCTACATCACATTATGAATGCAATTAATGCCACTGAACTGTACACTTAACATTTAAAATGGCATATTTTATGTCATACATACTCTACCACAGTGAAAGAAATTAGTAACATATCCCCCACCAAAATACAAATTGGACTTTGAAATTTATTTTTAAAAATATAAGCTATGTCACTAATAAGTTTACATTGGTTACATGTTTAAAGAATATCATATATTTGATTAAGTAAGCCATTAAAAATTTCTTTTAATAAGCAAAAGTTGGATTTTTTGGTTTGCTTTTAAAGAGGCCAATTCTTTAAAAAGTATTTATTTATTTATTCATTTGAAAGGCAGAGTGATGGGAGCAGCATCACAGCAGGGGACGGAGGCAGAGAGCAAGTTCTTCCATCCGCTGGTTCCTTCTCTGAATAGCCAAAACAGTCAGGGCCAGGTCAGGCCAAAGCCAGGAGCCAAGAACTCATCCAGGTCCCCCATGTGGGTGGCAGGAACCCAAGTACCTGAGCCATCATCTGCTGCCTCCCAGGCACCTTAGCAGGAGGCTGGGTCAGAAGCATCGAATAGCAAGGACCCAAACCAGGCACTCCAATGTGGATGCAGGTATTCAGTGGCTTAAACCACTGCTCCACAACATGCGCCCTGAGCAAAGTATTTGAACAGGCACGTCCCCAAAGAGGCTATCCAAGTAGCTAACAAACAAAAACATACCCAACACCACTAGTCACTAAGGAGTGGAAATTAAAGTTACAGTGAAATTCCACTGTCGTCCACCAGAATGTCCCCAAAGACCAAGTGCTGGTGAGGGAGTGCAGGCATTGCTGGTAGGGGTGTAACCAGTCCAACCACTACGATACACAGCTGAGCAATGTCCTGACTGAAGCCAAAACACACACACACACACACACCGTAACCTAGGAATTTTCCCAATACCCAGAACAAATATGTCTGTTCACAAGACATATACGAGATTACATACCGCAGCTCCACTTAAAATAATACAAAACTGCAAGCAACCAAAATGTCCATCAACAGAACAATGTATAAAAATTGGAACAGGAGGCCGGCGCCGCGGCTCACTAGGCTAATCCTCCGCCTCGCAGCGCCAGCACACCGGGTTCCAGTCCCGGTCGGGGTGCCATATTCTGTCCCGGTTGCCCCTCTTCCAGGCCAGCTCTCTGCTGTGGCCCAGGAGTGCAGTGGAGGATGGCCCAAGTGCTTGGGCCCTGCACCCCATGGGAGACCAGGAGAAGCACCTGGCTCCTGGCTTCGGATCAGCGCGGTGCGCCGGCCGCGGCGGCCATTGGAGGGTGAACCAACGGCAAAAGGAAGACCTTTCTGTCTCTCTCTCTCTCTCTCACTGTCCACTCTGCCTGTCAAAAAAAAAAAAAAAAAAAAAAAAAAAATGGAACAGGAGCCAGCACTGTGGTGCTGCAGCTTAAGCCATGACACACCAGCATCCCATATCATAGTGCCTGTTTCATTCCTGGCGGCTCCACTTCTGATCCAGCTCCCTGTTAGTGCCCCCAGGCAAAGCAGGGGATAATGGTCCCACCTGCTTGGGCCCCTGCTACCCATGTGGGAGACCGGGATGAAGCGGAACCAGTCCCAGTCATTGCAGCCCTTTGGGAAATGAACCAGTGGATGGAAGATATCTCTCTGAGGGCCAGCATTTTGACAAAGCAGGTAAGGCCACTGCCTGCAACATCAACATCTCATGTGGGTGCCGGTTCAAGTCCCAGCTGCTCCACTTCCAATCCAGTACCTTGCTAACATGCCTGGGAAAGCAGAGGATGATGGTCCAAGTGTTTGGGCCCCTGCATCCACATGGGAGACACGAAGAAGCTCCTGGCTTCTGGCTTCAGCCTGGTCCAGCCCTGGTCATTGTGGACATTTGGGGAGTGATCCTGCAGATGGAAAACTTCCCTAACTCTGCCTTTCAAATAAATAAATCATAAATTCAGAGTGTATTCAGGCCGGCACCACGACTCAATAGGCTAATCCTCCACCTAGCGGCGCCAGCACACCAGGTTCTAGTCCCAGTCGGGGCGCCGGATTCTTTCCCGGTTGCCCCTCTTCCAGGCCAGCTCTCTGCTGTGGCCCGGGAGTGCAATGGAGGATGGCCCAAGTGCTTGGGCCCTGCACCCCATGGAAGACCAGGAGAAGCACCTGGCTCCTGCCTTCGGATCAGCGCGGTGCGCCGGCCGCAGCGCGCCAGCCGTGGCGGCCATTGGAGGGTGAACCAACGGCAAAAGGAAGACCTTTCTGTCTCTCTCTCTCTCACTATCCACTCTGTCAAAAAAAAAAAAAAAAAAAAAAAAAAAAGACAGAGTGTATTCAATGAAAAACTATACAACAATGAAGAGGCTATATGACTTATACCCAGCAACACAGACAAATCTCACGCACTCCTCCCAGAACCAGAAAGGCCACCTGCAAAAGGGCCCATGCTGTCACACTCCACTGATCCAACGTCCACAAACAGGCTGGGCTCACAGACGGCAACAGACTCCGAGTGGCCACTCCTGCAAAGGGGGTGAGAAGTGACTGGGAAAGGACACCGCGGAGCTTCCTGGGCTGCCAGAATCGCCGGGAATCTCCAATCTCCGCTGTGGTTACTTGAGTAAAAAACTCATGTGTACTGTGCAGTAAACATCAATTTTAAAAAAGTTAAAAACTGGAGCTGGCATTGTGTTGTAGTGGGCTAGACTGTCACCTGCAGCTCCGGCATCCCCCATGGGTGCTGGTTCAAGTCTTGGCTGTTCCACTTCCAATCCAGCTCCCCACCAATGCACCTGGGAAACCAGCAGCAGACAGCCCAAGTGTGGCAGACACAGATGAGGCTCCTGGCTCCTGGCCTTGGATCGGCCCAACTCCAGCCATTGTAGCCACTTGGGGAGTGAATCAGTGGATGGAAGATCTCTGTCTCTCCCTCTCTCTCTGTAAATCTTTCAACTAATAAATCTTTGAAAAAAAGTTAAAAGAATGTAAAATTTCTCAAACTGTTCATTTTGGCTATACGGGGTGATTAGCTGTCCCCTACCTTTCTTTTCCGATGTATTTATTCTAAGAACTGGTAAAGCAGTCAGAAGCCAATTCACTGTCACAATTAAACCATTCATCAAGAAGTGTGTGTTTTTATCTTTTTCTACTACTTGCCAAGTATATTGTCTGGACAGACTATGTATAAATCTTATAAAACCAGTCTATAAGGTTTAATGTTTGAAAGCCATTATTGATTTTTACTGCCTTTGGACCACAGCTATGTTTTCATGCAGCAAACTCTTAAATCACTTGACTTCCCGCCTCTTCAGTTCCCTTAACGATTTCTGGCTGGATTTACTCTTCCACAAGCCAATGTCCGAACATCTCGCTGTCACTTGCTTTTCCCCATTTGTCGTGTTTCCCCAAAGAGCTCATGAACGAGGGACTGAGGAGACAGTGCCGGGGCGTGTGCCCCAGCCCTGCAGGTGCCTGGCACACACCGTTCTTTCTTTTTTTCTTTTTTTTTTTTTAACTTTTATTTAGTGAATATAAATTTCCAAAATACAGCTTATGTATTACAATGGCTTCCCCCCCATAACTTCCCTCCCTCCCGCAACCCTCCCCTTTCCCACTCCCTCTCCCCTTCCATTCACATCAAGATTCATTTTCAATTCTCTTTATATACAGAAGATCCATTTAGTATATATTAAGTAAAGATTTCAACAGTTTGCACCCACATAGAAACACAAAGTGAAAAATACTGTTTTGAGTACTAGTTATAGCCTTAAATCGCAATGTACAGCACATTAAGGACAGAGATCCTACATGTGGAGTAAGTGCACAGTGACTCCTGTTGTTGACTTTACAAATTGACACTCTTGTTTATGGCATCAGCAATCTCCCTATGCTCCAGTCATGAGTTGCCAAGGCTATGAAAGCCTTTTGAGTTCACCGACTCTGATCATATTTAGACAAGGTCGTAGTCAGAGTGGAAGTTCTCTCCTCCCTTCAGAGAAAGGTACCTCCTTCTTTGATGACCTGTTCTTTCCACTGGGATCTCACAGAGATCTTTCATTTAGGTCATTTTTTCCCCCCAAAGTGTCTTGGCTTTCCATGCCTGAAATACTCTCATGGGCTTTTCAGCTGGCTCTGCATGCCTTTAGGGCTGATTCTGAGGCCAGAGTGCTGTTTAGGACATCTGCCATTCTATGGGTCTGCTGTGTATCTCACTTCCCATGTTGGATCATTCTCTCCCTTTTTTATTCTATCAGCTAGTATTTGCAGACACTATTCTTGTTTATGTGATCCCTTTGGTTCTTAGTCCTATCATGATTAATTGTGAACAGAAATTGATTACTAGGACTAGTGAGATGGCATTGGTACATGCCGCCTTGATGGGATTGAATTGGAATCCCCTGGTATGTTTCTAACTCTACCGTTTGAGGGAAGTCAGCTTGAGCATGCCCCGAATTGCACATCCCTTCCCTCTCTTATTCCCACTCTTATATTTAACAGCGATCACTTTTCAGTTAAGTTTCAGCACTTAAGAATAACCGGATGGCCGATGCCGCGGCTCACTAGGCTAATCCTCCGCCTTGCGGCGCCGGCGCACCGGGTTCTAGTCCCGGTCGGGGCGCCAGATTCTGTCTCGGTTGCCCCTCTTCCAGGCCAGCTCTCTGCTGTGGCCAGGGAAGGCAGTGGAGGATGACCCAAGTACTTGGGCCCTGCACCCCATGGGAGACCAGGATAAGTACCTGGCTCCGGCCATCGGATCAGCGCGGTGCGCTGGCCGCAGCGTGCCAG